>NC_083361.1:55972797-56597797 GCF_030254825.1 Meriones unguiculatus
TGATTCATCCGGTCCACCTGCTTGGCAGGGGGGAGGGGTGTAAGCAAGAGAGACAGATGGCTTGTCAATTTATCACAGTGCCCATCTGGCTCTGGCTAGAGTCACTGTGACAGTGCCTCATCACCCAATCAAACTCAGGTGTGTCAAAACAAACAATAACAGTGCAGCAAGTGGGAAGCACAGGAGTTTTGGGTGTAGGCAGTGAGAGAAACCTCCGGTCAAGGAAAGGACAGGGTTACGATTTATCTCTAGAGCGAGGAAAGGGTGGAGCTGATGAGGTGCTGGGAGGAGAGGCTTGGGGGTGGAAGTCAGGAGTGTTGGTGAGGGAGGGGTAGCTTGGCTGATTTCAGCGTCAAGGCTGCTGGGAGCCGGAGCTGTGGGAGGCACCAGTCGACTTGCACCCTCTTCTCCAGCAACTTCGCACCTGGTAGAGGTGGCACCCATCTCATCAGTCAGACGCGCCCCCTCCCCCAAAGTTTTAATGCCCTGGCCACCTTCCCTCTCCCTGTTGGCGGCCTGTGGACCTCTGCCCCCACCAGATGGGCTCCAGGGCCACCGAGCTCTCTTGGTGGTGGGGCCCTACTGATAGAAGCCCACTCACAGCTGCCCACCCACACCAGCCAAGTGTCATGGAAGGAATGTGGTGGCAGCTGGGCTCAGATCACAAGACAGAAACACCCAGGACACGTAGTCAGGTCAGGAAGCGCCTCCCGGAAAGGAGAAGCCAGCCGGAGCAGGCTGGGAGGGAGGGTGGCTCTGAGGAAACCAGCGCAGTGACTCAGCCCACAGTTCTGTGGGACGCAGTGTGCACTGCCCGAGAAAACAAATTCCTCCAGCAGGTTTATCTCCCTCGGGAGGAGGCAGAATCAGAAACATGCAGTGGCAGTGAGGGAGGCCCTGGGCTCCTCCCAAGCCAAGGGCCCAGTGCCAGGGTCTGCTGGGTCAGCTGGGCTAAGCGGGATGGAGGATGAAAGCTGGAGGGGTACCACCCAGGGTGCACGAGCCAGATCTGGCCCACCCAGTCATCCCACGGTTAGGGGGCCACAAAAGAGAGACAGATCCTTTGGAAAACACTGAGGGACACAGATGAACGGTTAGAGCAAATGTAGGCGCAGACTTTTCTGAGGCACAGTGTAAAAATCTCCATGGTGACCTGCTGAGCTTTCAGCAGGAAGCCTCTGAGGCTTGGCAACACTGAGTGGGAGGAAGAGGGCAGAGTTCAAGCTCACGGGATGGTGGCTCCTGCTTGCGTGCAGTGTGCAACCTGCTCAGCCTTCCATCCCCCGGGGCCCTGAACACCAGGTCTCAATTCTCCATCTATATGGCAGCAATTATACTCCAAGAAAGAGGTTAAGTTCCCATGCGTAGCCAGTGTGTGTGGGAGAAACCATCCCCAGGGAGCTGCATGTAACACTTATGAAAATAGGACCAGGTGGTACCTGTCCTGAGGCAATAGCGATCTATCTACTCACGGCTCTTCCTCTGCCTCTTCTTTCTTCCTCAGTGGCCTTACTCTTCTTGCCGAGGGGCTTCTTAGAAACGCAGACACTCCGGTCTTTCCAAGACCCACAAAAATGATGAAGGAAAGAAACAACACCTCGGGAAGAGGGTCTAAGCGTCTCGTAGCCCTCCTGGGGGACTGAGGCGCCCACTGACTTACTTGAAAAGCATGAGGCTTTTCCAAAGGTGGCTCCTAGTCCTGGAATCAGCAAGGGATGCTGAGAGAGGGCTGAGGTCTAAATGTTTGAGGAGGTAAATGTTTACCTGACTCAAACGCTAAGCGGTGTATAGACATTATGTAGTCCCCCTACACGTACGTTCTAGATTTTTATGGATTAATTAAAAACTCTAAATGCAGGTGACTTGGTTCTCCCCTTGGAGATCTGGGGCTCACTGGCTAGGGTTCAGGGTGGGCATCAGGCTTTTCGTAGAGTGAATTTTCTGGAGGGCTTGACTCGGGGTTCCCATTTAGAAGCTGAAGGTCATGCTACATTATGCTGGCTACCTGTGATACATGACAGTCTGATCTTCCCTTGCGTAGGAAGAGTTTCTTGGGTTTTGATGTGCACCAAAACCAAGCTGGCTGTTGGGGGATGTGGTAGTTGCTGCAGATTCCTGGCACCTTCTCTAGGTAACCAAGTCAGCTGTGGGGTAGGACCAGGAAATGCTTCTGTGTACAATGGATTCTACTTTTGTCTCCATCATATCCCCCATAAGTTTTTGCTTCATGTATAACTTGCAGAGAACCCTCATCCTCCCAGGGTGTCCTCAGACCTCACAGACAGGCTTCAGCTTGCTCACCTAGGGGGACTGGGGCAGACATAACAAACTGCTGAACTGTCTTCCCATTGGACGGCAGTTGCCTTGTGCCGAAGAGGGCAGAGTAGAGGTGGTTTGTGTTGTACCCGAGAGTTCAGGATGTGGGTGGGTGGACCTCAAAGCTCCTAGCAGCTGGGGGCAAGGGCTGTATGTCAGGGCCTAATTGTAGGGCTCTACCAGATAGACAGCAGCTCTCGATAGAAGCCAAGCATAGCCAAGAGGCTTTCTTCTGATGAGCTCTACACCCCGCACCTTCAGTTTTCAATCCACTTCTCCTGATCACAGCCGGCTACAGGCACTTAACCCAATAGAAGATTCACTCCTCACAGAACAAGGCCACATGCAGAGGAGGCAGGTGGATCTGTGGGAGGGAGCACTGGGGACCTGGGCAACTTGGGGCTCCCCATTCTGCTGTCCCTAGCATCCGATCTGTCCTCAGTCACCAGATGCCTACCCTAGCCAGACTCAGCTTCTGCATTCGGGCAGGAAGTGGTGAGGAGACAGGGCGGTGACCATGTCTGGAACACCACACTTCCCCAGGCGCCCCGGCACCCTGCCACGTGCAGCTCGTTGGTCAGATGGATTCTCTCCAAGTCCCAGCTTCCCCAGAGCCCAGCTGCTCGGAACACAAGCCAGGTGGTGAGGCAGGCACTAGAGCAAGAGTAAAGTGGGCTTCCTGCTGGCCACAGTGGACTTGGACAGCTCTAGGCGGGCTCTCCTCCAACACTCTATGACCAGATCACAGCGACTTTGCCCAAAGGTGGCTACAGGGCAGAATAGGGCCCTCCCCCTCCAGAGTGTCCTGGCCCCCCAAAGTGGAGAAGGTGTCCAAAGAGACAATGCCATCAAGATGAGAGTCCCTGACTGAGAAGACTCACTTTGGTCCTCTTTGATGCACCCTGCCGATGTGTCCCTGCGCTTGCAACCTTCTGTTTCTACCCATAGGGATCAAATTTGCACAGGACTGTGGGTTAAAAGTCTAGTCAAAGTACCAAGCCTGCCTGTCTGGTTCCTCAGTTCCTATCTGCTTGGCTTCCCCACCCAATCACATCTGTGTTCTCATCTCTTCACTTCTGTGGCTGCCAGTGGATGCAAGTGTCTCCTTCCAGCAGTTAACGGCTCCAGAGACTGACTTGGGCCTGGGCCCAGCTCTTACGGCCCAAATGCTCCCAGGCTCTGTGCTTGAGGATCAGGCGGGACCTCCTTCACGCCCTGGGCTGCAGGGCGTCTGACCTTGGGCAGCCTTATGACCTTTCTTGGTCAGCATTCCTTCACCTGTAATGAAGAGATAATGCTCCACTCAGGCAGAGGCTGAGAAGCGGGGAAGGGGGGCTCACAAAGAGCCCGGTGCTTGGCAGACCTAAGCGGCCCTAGAAATGCTTCATAATCAAAAACGCCTTTCCCCTCTTTTGAAAACAGAAATGGAGGGAGAGTAGAAAGAATGGAGAAAGGAGAACGGGGTCACAGCTTTGAGAGGAGGAGGGGGAAGGACAGCTTTGCTGAGGGTACAATCCCCCTTTGGGGCTGTGACTTCCTACCTACGTGGCCCAGGGAGCCCACTGCTCTCTCAGCAGGAATGTAAGCACCGTGGCTACTTCACAATTAGCAGGGGATGAAGGTCAACCTTTCCCTGCCCCTTCACAGAGGCCAGCAGCTTCTCAGGGGTGCTGGAAGAGGGGAGACTGGGTGTGCCCCCTTTCCCTTCATTTAGGCTTAAAGAAATGAGACTCTGCCCAGAATTTCTGAGCAGGAATTTGGCTCACCCTGATAATCTGAACTCCTGAGGGAAGGGCCTCTCCCTGGGGTGACCTGAAGGCTCTCCCAGGGAACCTGACTTCAGTCTTTGATGAGGCACCTGTCTCCCTCACTAAGGCCTTCCTCTCCCCTGCCCTCTCCCCTACCACGTTGCTGTCCATTTTATAAGTCAAACTTTGGGCCCACGGGGTCTCAGGAATTAGGCCCCAAGTTTGCAGCTTCTCCCAGGAACTCAGAGCCTCTGTTTGGAAGGGTACTGTCCCAACTGTTGGTTTTGTCATTCCTTGTCATGAGGGGTGAAGCAGAGTGGGCAAGTAGAGCCTGTGATGTGTGGCCTGACAGTGCTCACACACGGAGGAGCCCGGAACTTTGACCTTCTAGAAAAGGTGGGGGTCTGCTCATTGTCTGGTAGCCTCCAGGAGCTTTGTTCTGGCTGTGGCTTGTCCTTCCTGTGAGTGGCTGACCTCACTGGGGAGGGAGGACAGCCAGAACAAAGCAGAGGGACTGGGATTCTTCTTACTGGGAGTGGCTTCCCCCTCACTGACAAGGGGAGAAAAACAAATCACTGCAGTGGGTCATGGAGAAGTCGCACAAGTCAGCTTCAGGTCTGGGCCACGGATTAGTTTTATAATTAGTACTAAGGAGCTGGGCATGGGTACTTCTGAGATAGAAGCAGAGGGATTGCCCATGAGTTCTAGGCCAATCTAAACTACAGAATAAGACCATGTTTTAAGAAAAACAACAGCAAAGCTGGGTGCCTAGGCTTGTAGCACAGTTGTAACCCCAGCCAGCACAGGGTAGAGGCAGAAGGATCTGGTATTCAAAGACAAGGTCTTCCTTAGCTAAAATGAGACTCTGAGGCCAGCCCGGCATCCATAAGATCCTAGCTCATAAAACAAACAAAATCATTATTTTAAAAAATGGCAGAGCTTGGAACATAGCTCAGCGGTAGAGTGCTTGACTAACATACACAGAGCTCTGGGGTCCCTCCACTGCACTGTGTAAACCAGGTTTGACTGTAACCCCAGCACTCAGAAGGTAGAGACAGGTGGATCAGAAGTTCAAGGTCATCCTCGGCTCTGCAGGGTATTCAAGGGCAACTGGAGCCTAGTGAGATGCTATGGCCTTTATACTTAATAAATACAGCCTCCGTCCCCATCCGCAACCCTGTGGGGACTTCTGTGTCTCCCTCCCTGTTGAATTCTGTGGCTGGGGCAGGGGCATGCTTCCTTTAAGCATGAGGCATTTAGGCTGCTTCTGGGGGTTCCTGTTGAAAAGCAGGTACTAGGAACATGCTCCTGAAGGCCTGTGTGGGGCAGGTACCTCGTGTTGGCACAGGTTGGCAGAACGGTGTTTGGTGTGGCCTTTTTATTTAGTTGCTTTCAGACAATGGAAAGCTCTGAGCTAGGCTCCCTCGACTATACCCACTTCCCAAGAAGGAACCGGCTTCTCTTTCCCCACCCTCCTGTCTCTTCCTTATTTCCCCATTCTCCTAAGTGAAAGCGTTGGCATCTGCTTTTCCCCACCTGTGAATGACCTTGCCTGCCCTTCTGCATCCCATCGGCCACTTGTTATTTGTTTAGGGACCTGTCTCGTCACAGCTTTCCCCTTCCACCCGCAGCCCTGCTTTCCTGAAGGTTGTTGGATATTCTTTCCTGGATTTTGAAATACTCATTATCTATTAAAGACAGTGGTCTTACCTAGGATCCCCTTCTGTGTTCCAGTTGTGGTGACAGTAGTTTTCATTGTTGTCTGGGGCCATAAGAGGGTTTCTTTACATGATACCAAATATCAATGTTTTTTAGAGATTTTTTAAAAAATGATTTATGTATTTCTATGTTATGTGCATTGGTGTTTTGCCTGCATGTCAGTCGGATCCCCTGGAACTGGAGTTGCAGACAGTTGTGAGCTGCAATGTAGGTGCTTGGAATTGAACCCAGGTCCTCTGGAAGATCAGCCAATGCTCTTAACCACTGAGCCAATAACCCAGCCACAAATATTAATGTCTTATGTCAATGCTTCTGGATTTATGTTTTAGATAGCCTTCTTATTTTAACATTTCTAACTCCTCTTCCTGCTCCTTTCTTTCTTTCTTTCTTTTCTTTTTTCTTTTTTTTTTCCAAGTTTATGGTCAAGAGCATAAGCTTTAGGAATAGATGGTTCAAATACCAACATGGCCCTCTTCCTGCTTCCTGGTTAACTCTGTGCCTCACTTTGTAAAATAGGGCTTCATAAAACTGGGTTGGATTCTTGCTTCTCTCAGGGATTTCTGCTTGGATCCTTAATGTGAGGAAAGTTAAAAGCAAAGGAAAACAGGCCGGATGGGCTGTTTCCTGCTGCCCCACCTCTAAGATCAGGCTTTCTCTGGGCTGCGCATACTTGCGTTCCTCACAGACTCTCAACCCAGCTTCCCAGAAAAGGGCTATAGGCTCCGGCTCAGAGTCTGGCAAGCCCCAAGGAACTGGGGAGCTCCTGAAATCCTATCATGAGCTGCACTGCGTTTCTTCTCAAGATTCACATGTTGAGGTCCTTACTCTCAGAACCTCAGAATGTGACCATATTTGGAAATAATTAAAGAGATAATTAAATTAAAATGAAGCCCTTAGAGGCTTGCTAAACCAATTTGACTGGTGTCCTTATAAGAGGAAATTTGGATGGACACAAACCACACACACTCAGAGAGAGAGAGAGACAGAGACAGAGAAAGACAGAGAGCAGACAGAGACAGGGAGAGATAGAGACCACTCAGGGCACAAAGAGAAATAGCTCCCTGAGTTGACAAGAGACATTAGAAGAAACTGTTGGCACCTTGAACTTAGACGTTGGCTGCCAGAACTGTTAGAAAGCAAACTTTTTTTGCTCCAGCCACTCAGTCTTGGGGGGTGGGAGGGACGGGGTTGAGGGCAGCTGGAGTTGATTAACACAGAGGCTGTGTCAGTCCATCCGGTGCTGAACAGTCAGGTGTAGGACTCCTTGTCTCTGATTCTCTAGGCCCCAGATTAGGGTGGAAGAAGTATGGATCCTCTACATCGTCCCTTTCACCCCTCACCTGAGGCTAATGACCATGACCTAGGTGTAGACAGCTGTTCCCAGCCTGCTTTGCTCCACAGTCCCAGAACTATTTGAGAGATAACATGTGAGGCTTTGGCTTTGGACAGACATCAAAGCCAAAGGACAGGTGCTCAGGCTGTTTCTTTGCTGGATGTGGACAGAGCCCTCCGCAAGGACTTCCCCCAAAGCCCTAGCACACCCAAGAGGCCCAGAGACAGCTGCAGCGAGAACAGGTGTGCCGCCGCAGGAAGCTGGGGTGGGCAGCGCAACAGGGCGGTGGGAGGCCACAATGGGTGAAAAGTAACTAGGAAAAGCAAGTGGGGGCTCTGGCTCTGAGACATGTAGGTCTCCTGCTTGGCCTGGCTGTGTGAGGTGGGACATCATCGCAGTCATGGACCCGGCTTTCTGTGGAGAATAGACATGGACTCTGGTCAGGCAGAGTGGTTAGGCAGCACATCTCAACACTGCCAAAAACACTTTTGGCTTTTCCTTCCTCAGTCCCTGAAAGCTGGTCATCTAGACCCGAGACTGGTAGGGGACCAAAGCAGTAGGACACACACACACACACACACACACACACACAGAGAGAGAGAGAGAGAGAGAGAGAGAGAGAGAGAGAGAGAGAGAGAGAGATGGGCTGGTTTCCAAATTTGGGAGGCAGCCCCGCCTAGACAGACAGTCTGTGCCACCTTCCATTGTTCCCCTGACCTTGAGAAAAGCTCTTCATGCAGGGAAGAGCAGGGGCCTCAGGGACCTTTAGAGATATAAGAACTTTTACTTTAAGACAATGGCAGCTCTGTGTAAAGTGTCCCCAAGACTTTGCTGTTTGGAAGCTATGTTGTGGGGGAGAGGATAGCTCCATTCCTGTTATCTAGAGCTGAGGTCCAGACAGGCCTGGACCTAGCTGTGCACCCTCCAGATAGGCCATGCCAGCTAATAAGTCAGATAGTGAGGGACCCCCTGGCTGGCTGCCCTGGCCCTGCATGGTATCTGAGGCCCCAGGGCAGAAAGGCAATTTTGGTGATGGGGCTGGCAGAACCTACTCATAAAGGTGCCCATGGGGCAACTACCCTTCCGCAAATGCAGATGTCATGTCATTAGCCATCAGGAAGGAGGTCAGAAGAAAGCTTCTTCTCCATGGGTGACGAAGCCTGAAGTCATAGAAGGCAAGCTGTCTTCCGGGTGCAAACTGGACACAGTTCTGAGGCTGGTGGGCATAGAGGGAAAGAAGAGAAAAGTAGCAGGCTCAGCTGAAGAGGCAACGCCATCACCCAGGCTTGGGAAGAGTCTGTGGTAGATGGAGTCCTTCATGCTGTCATGCTACTCTGTCTGCTTTGCTGGCACTTGCCCACTAGGGCTGTCAGGGAAGAGAGGCCTACGGCACAGTGGGCCGGCAACAGCTCTAAACCTTGGTTCAGTGCCTTGTCCTAGCTTACGTTATGGCCAATGTCCTAGGATTTGTTGGATTCTAGTCTCTTGCTCTACTTCCTCTCTCTCAAGATGATGATGATTTTCTTTTTTAGAACTTGTTGGAAGCTATGGACCTCATCCCTAAAAAACACACACACAATAAACGTCAAGCCAGGGAATTGGCTCGGCAGGTAACCCAGTATGGTTGAGGCACAGATAGGAGGATCCCTAAGGCAAACAAACAAACAAACAAACAAACATACACATCAGAATGGCTAAGATCAAAAACACACAGCACATGTGTGTTTAAAGCACAGCACATGCTGGAGAGGATATGGAGAAAGGGGAACTCTCCTCCACTGCTGGTGGGAATGTAAACTTATACAACCACTTTGGAAATCAGTCTGGTGCTTTCTCAGACAATTGGGAATAGTTCTACCTCAAGACCCAGCTACATATACCTGAAAGATGCTCCACCATACAACAAGGACACTTACTCAGCTATGTTCACAGCATCTTTAGTCTTAATAGCATGAAGCTGGAAACAACCTAGATGTTACTCAACCAAAGAATGGATAAAGAAATTGTGGCACATTTACACAATGGAATACTACTCAGCTATTAAAAACAAGGAAATCATGAAATTTGCAGGGAAATGGATGGAACTAGAAAAGATCATCCTGAATGAGGTAACTGAGAACCAGAAATACACACATGGTATATACTCACTTATAAGCAGATATTAGCCATATAATACAGGCTAACCATACTGTAATACACAGACCTAAAGAAGTGAAATAACTAGGAGGACCCTAAGGAGGATGCTTAATTCTCATTGAGAAGGGCAAATAGAATAGACACTAGAAGCGGTTAAAGACAGGAAACAAGATGGGAGCCTACCATAGATATCCTCTGAAAGACTCCAGATGCTTGAAGCAGATGCTAAGACTCACAATGAAACTTTGGGCAGAGCACAGGGAGTCCTAGGAAAGAGTAGAGGAATAGAAGGACCTGGAGGACACAGGAGCTCCATAAGAAGACCAAAAGAACCAACAAATCTGAGCCCAGGGAGGCCTGCAGAGACTGATGCACCAACCAAGAACCATGCATGAAGAGGACCTAGACCCCCTGCTCAGATGTAGCCCATGGGCAGCTCAGTCTTCATGTGGATTCCCTAGTAAGGGGAGCAGGGGCTGTCTCTGACATGGACTCTGTTGTTCACTCTTTGATCACTTTCCCCTGGTGTGTGTTTTGGGAGGAAGGGAGATTTACCAGGCCACAGAGGAAGAGGATGCAGGAAGAGGATTATAGGCTGGGGTCAGATGGTAGGCTAGGAGGGCTCCCTCTTTCTCAGTACTAGGGAAGGAAGGTAGGGGGAAAGAGGGAGGGAGGGGGCATAAAGTGAATAAATTGTAAAAAATAAATTTAAATTATTAAAAAAATAAAGACTTCCCCTTCCAAACAAACAAAGAACAACAACAACAAAAACTGGTCCTGAGGAAGGTGAAGACAACAGACATCATTCTCTGGACTCCACATGTTGGCCTATGTGCATACACAAATACATACATGTTCGAGCACTTCCCACACATGTGTACATACACACTGAACAATCAAGTAAAACATGCACAGTCTCCAGGAGTTCCTGTATTTGTCTACTTCCAACGGTTAGTGATTTCCAATCATTTTTATTTAATTTTTAAATTTTGTTTTTGTTTTTTTGAGGTTTTTTTGGTTTCTTTGTGTAGTCCTGGCTGTCCTGGACTCACTTTGTAGACCAGGCTGTCCTCAAACTCAAAGAGATTCACCTACCTCTGCCTCCATCAGTGCTGGGGCTACAGGCATGCTCTACCACGCCAGCATGATTTCTAATTTCTATTTATTTTTTTAATTTATTACAATTTATTCATTTTGTATCCCAGATGTAGCCCCCTCCCTCATTCCCTTCCCTCTCTCCCTCTTCTCCCATGCCCCTTCCTCAGTCCACTGATAAGGATCTCCTCCTCCCCTTCCATCTGACCCTAGCTATCAAGTCTCATCAGGACTGGCTGCATTATCTTCATCTTTGGCCTGGTAAGGCTGCCTCCTCAACCCCCAATCCCCAACCCCAGGGGGAGGTGATCAAAGATCTACTGAGTTCATGTCAGAGACAGTCCCTATTCCCCTTACTAGGGAGCCCACTTGGACACTGAGCTGCCATGGGCTACATCTGTGCAGGGGTTCTAGGTTATCTCCATGCATGGTCCTTGGTTGGAGTGTCAGTCTCAGAAAAAAACTCCTAGGCCCAGATTTCTTGGTTCTGTTGCTCTGTTTGTGGCGTTCCAGTCCCCTCCAGGTCTTTCTATCTCCCTCTACTTTCGATTCCTTGCACTCTGCCCAAAGTTTGGTTATGAGTCGCAGCATCTGCTTTAACAGCCTGCTGGGTAGAGTCTTTCAGAGGCTCTCTGTGGTGGGCTCCTGTCCTGTTCCCTGTTTTCTCCATTTTCCTAGGTCTAACCTGTTTGCCTTTCTGAATGAGGATTGAGCATCTTACCCAGGGTCCTCCTTCTTGATTAGCTTCTTTATGTGTGCAGATTTTAGTATGTTTATCCTATCTTATATGTCTAATATCCACTTATAAGTGAGTACATACCAAGTGTGTCTTTCTGCTTCTGGGATACCTCACTCAGGATGATCTTTTCCAGTTCCCACCATTTGTCTGCAGATTTCATGATTTCCTTGACCAGTTAAGTGGGGCTTGACCAGTATCCCAGGTCATCAGATGCAGAGTTTAAAACCACATTTCAGGAAACCAGGCTCAAAAGATCTGTAAGAGCCCAGGTGAGGATCCCATCTTGAGACCATCTGTAGATGCGCTAGTCTTAGCATCCCAAAGGAAGCTGCAAGCTTCCTGATGGGGGCAGGGAGAGAATAATACGCATCTGAAATCTCTGTAGCCAAGCTCCCCCGATACTCCCAGCCTAGAATGTCATCCATAAGCATGGAGGGCTTGTCAAAGCTCTTTAACATCTCCGCGTTTAACAATCAACTTGGGTAATCTATTTTTCTTTCCTTGCCCACAGAGCCAAATGATGCTGGTTGCCTTCTGTGATAGGATTTCGTTCCCTCTCCTTGGTTTCATCTTCAGGGGCCATTTAGAGGGGTCTTTGCAAAGGTAGAAATAATCCCCAAGGCCAGTGGCATTCCTGAGGGGACCGTTAGGACCGTTAGATTGTTACTCCTCTGTTAGCTACTTTGAATTTGGAATTCTAGTCTGATTGACTAAGTAACTCTCACTCTAATCAGAACAGTAGGGTTTGTTCTTAATCTGCAACCATTTAATCTTCCGTCTCATTAATTGTACATGGGTCTTTATAAATATGCAGATTGGAAAGGGAATAAAAGATTATTTGACCTTGAAGAAACCACATAAAATAGGTGTACATTTTCCCAGCCTCCTGTCTCCTTTTATTATGCAGATGCAAAAATTGGTGAGGCTCCAATGCAGACTGCTGTAGGTTATGGGAAATCTTGTAGCCAATTAGCATCCAGTATTCTGATGAGCCATACAAGTTTAATAATTAGTATAGTATTTACATGTGAGCTGCTTGTTGTGAATTTGCATGTAAATAAAAAAATGTGGCTACCAAACCCAGTCAGCAGCAGTCTGCTGATGAGGGAAGTCAAAAGGCCCAATGTGAAAATGGAAAATGCTTATGTAGGAAAAGGTGAATGTCTCCCAGCCTCGAGTTGAGTCCCTGATGAAGGACACTGGCTTAGTGGTAAATGGTCTTCTAAGTGCATATATTTGTCTTCTGCATACATACAGTCTTTCCTTTGATGCGAATGATTTCTCCTTAAGTAAATAAGGAAAAGCTTGGGATGTGAAGCCAGATAGGTTGGTATCTCAGTTAGGGTTTCTATGGCTGTGATGAAACACCATGACCAAAAGCAAGTTGGGGAGGACAGGCTTTATTTGGCTTACACTTAACATTTTTAAGCTCATCACTAAAGGAAGCCAGGACAGGAAATCAAGCAGAGAAAGAACCTGGAGGAGGAAGAACCTAATAGAGAGGCCATGGAGGGGTGCTGCTTACTGGCTTGCTCCTCGTGACTTGCTCAGCCTGCTTTCTTATAAAACCCAGGATTTATAGCAGCCCAGGGATGGCACCACCCACAACGGGCTGGGCCCTCCCCCTTTGATCACTAATTAGGAAAATGCCCTACAGCCAGATCTTATCGAGGCATTTTTTTTTTTTTTAAACTGAGCAGGGAGATTTACATCTGTGGTTTACTGGGTAAACTTGTTAATAAGCTTGACTAGCTCTTCTCTGAAGTACCTGGGACCAGAGTGCTTTAGAATTTTGAAGCACTTACATATGTATACTGAGGTGTCTTGGAGATGAGACCTTTACCGAAACTTAATATTCATTCATGTTTCACATGCTGTACACCTCGCACACAGAGCCCAAAGGTGGTTTTGCTCAATTTTTATAGAGCATCTGTTTTTATTGTAACCCTAAGTTCACCAGCTTTCCAGCTTAGGGGCACCATTTTGGCATTCTAATAGTTTAAGATTTTGAAGCATATGGGATTTCAGAGCTTTGATGTAAGGATGCTTAATGTATAGTCGCCTTCTTGCTTTGAGAGTGCAAGTGTGAGCCATCATGGCCGATTACCCTTTGTTGGAGCTCAGCTACCTGGCGATCTAACAGGGCCTTTAGAGGCCAAGGGGGCTAGATGCCAGAGCGGATATAACTGGAGCTGGGGAAGAGCCAGCATGATTGCTGAGAAATTGTGAAGATCTTCTCCATGCTGGATGAGCCTCTCTTAGTCTACCAAAGCCTTCAGCATTTTATCCCTTCCTATGGAGCCGGATCTTTCCGCAGGTTATGAAGACTGTGAAGAAGAGGCTGAGTCGTGGAAGGAAGGAAGGAAGACACTCAATTTGTTTCAGGTAACCCTGGGGCTTGTGTTTAGCCTGTACTCCCATCAATGGCTGTCGTAGAACTCTGCCATGCTCTTCCTTGTAGCTCAGTGTCCTTTGCTGATGCTCCCGCTGCTATTCAGTTCAGCTCTTTCTCTGGGATCCAGGAGTAATAGCGCTAGACCAATCTTCCTTACCATGGGATGCGCTCTGGAAGTTGGCACCACACTGCCCTCAGCTGTCTTCTGACTGGGCCAGTCTCTGCCAGCATCAGTCTTTGCATTTTGTGACAGTGACTCTGGTTACCTGTACCTGCACCAAGCTCAGGTTTCACTTTAAGGGGAACTCCCAAACAACCTTCTGCACACCCTTCTGATTGGATCCAGGAAGAATCTCAGTGGGTGTCGTGCCAGGGAGTGGTGGCCAAAAGGCAACCAATGATTTTGCACAGTCATTTACTACTAGGCACTTGGTGGGGGGTGGGGGAGTGGGAGCTCAGAGCTGGCAGGAAGAGGGCATGGCTAGGGAGGAGAATGTTTTCCTTGCTAGCTTGGAGCGTGATTTTTGGCTTCTGGCCTTTGACATAGTTTGCTAAGACTTTCCATTGCCAAGAGCCTCTGAGGAAGGGCATGTGTGATGAAAACGGGTTGGGGTGAGCTGTTTTCTGAAGCAGAGGAAGGGGAATGTGAGACCCTTGCTGCCTTCAGTCTTTATACGTAGAGTCACAGAGAGCTGAGGTGTCCTCATAGTTAATCAGCAGTTTCCAGAAGACATGTTTCACATTCTTCATCATATTTAAATGCCAGCAAGAGAACTCTGGCAAAAAGATCAGCTCCATAGATGCTTGGGTGATGAAAAAAGAACACAGTGATACAGTTTTTCCATTGCAAATCAAACGACAACATCTTATGTTAGTACAGGGAAATGCTTGGAAACAGTGATATTAAAAGGCATGTATAGGTTGATTAAAACTGTGTGGAAATGGCTGGAAGGATGCTAACCAAGACCAGATGAAATCTCAAGGCTATGCCCCAACTATAAAGGCGAACTCTCTTTAGATTGAGTATTTTATTATTGTTGAAAATATTAACCAGTAATCTGGACCAACAGGTCCAAGAGGAAGGTAGCATTCCCAGGGGTCATCCAAGTGTTTCATAAACATCTGATGCCAGGCTCTGTCCCTGCCCCTCAGCACAGGCACAGAGGCTCTTCTCCTCACTTCCTGCAACCATCTACCCCAAGGCAACTCTAAAAAGGGCAGGTGTACCATGCTGTCCAAGATAAAAGCCTAGAAAAGGAAGTAGAATGCAGAAAACACACATGGTATGCTAAGGGGTAGGCACAAAACACATCCAGACTCAGAGGGACAAACACTTTGAGGTCAATCAGTGTTTGGCCTGGTTTAAGCTCTCCTGGGAGTCAAGAAAAACCTTGGGGATGGAGTAAGCCTGAGACCTCACTCCATTTCGGCTTGTACTGTTTGAGTGAAAAAAAAAATTAATAATAACATACAAGTGTTTCCTATTCCAAAAATGAATTTGCTGATTATTCCAAATATTTAAATGGGCCTCATCAATGCACACAGCTGGGCTCCAAACAAAATGCCCTCAGAAGGTTAACCCTCGGCCACCCTCTTGGGTTTCCAGAGTGGCTCTGCACCCCACCTGCTTCTGAATCCCCACCCCACCATAAGTAATGGCAGCCCTCCACTGTTCCCTGCACAAACATGGTATCTAGAGAATTCTTCCTTAAGCTTTTTTTCCTCTATATCCTCACATCCAGAGATGCTCGCAAGAGGTGAAGTTACAGTGGGAATTAAAAGGAAAAATAAATAAATAAAAGAAAGGAAAAAAAGAAATTAAGAACCGGCAATGTTTTTGTTTTGTTTTTAAGTCCAAAATACCTTCCTGCAAACCTAAAAGTTAGCTGCAGATAATTAGATAACTTAATAATACTGTAGATAGGAGAAAGAACATCCTTTTCCTGCAGCCATAGAGGGGAGAGGTCAAGAGTGTGGGTGAGACTTCAAGGGAACCAAGGGTGGGAGACCAGAAGTGAGCCTGAGATAGCAGGGTAGATAAAACAGAGGATTAAAACTGACTTGCATAGCGGCGCTGCAGAACAGGAAGCCTTTGTGTGAACTGTGGGTAGGCCTGGACTGGGGTGAAGTCAGATCTGCTATGCTATTCCAAACCCCTGTCCTTTGGGAGACGCTGTCCTTTTACCTGGCACCAAGCCAGGCATCCTTAGAAACCACCATTCCGATGTGCTCGTTTTAGGCATGAAAAACACAAGATTACCAAGGGCATGAAAGAACTGTCTAGTCTTTCTGTGGCTCTACCACATCCAATCAGTGGTAGAGCCCGAGGTGCACTGGAGCCAAGCATTCATCTTTTAAGGCGTGGCTGGTGAGCGTCAAGAGGTGACTGAAGGCTCTGGGGTGCACCAAAACTGCCTGTGCCTGACACAAACTCAGATCCTTAGACTGGTCCCTGTCCAGTAAGGCAGTTCAGAATTCCCTGAAAATAGTCTCTGCTCTGCCCAGTGGACCCCAACATCGGGGTTACTTTTACTCTCTCAGGTTTGGGAGTATCTCACATGAGAACACTAGGACCTCTGCTGGAGTTCACACACACTGATAACGTGTCAAACACCACCCGCAGAGTCTGGAACACAAACCTCCAAAATGAAAACCCTAGGGGCTTTCTCCAAATTGGATCAGAAGGAGAGCACAAGCCTAGGAGTAGGCACTATCACGAACCCCAGCTTTTCAGGGAGAGGAAGAAGTAGAGAGGTGAAGTTTCTTGCCCGAGGTCACCCAGTGTTTCAGCAGCTGGGGTGACAGTTAGGCTCAAGGCTGGACTCTACAGGGTCTGCACCCAAGCCTGAGACAGCCAGACAGCTCACAGCTCACGCTGACAGCTTCCTGCAGGTGGACCCTGATCCCTCGACTCATTCCTTTCCTTTTCCACTTTTCTGAAGATTGTCATAGTCCCCGTGTGATGCCACGGGTCCACACTTGTGTGTTGCATCCTCTCTGCTGCTTTAGGGGCCATGGATGATGGGAGGTGCCAGCAGCAATCCAGAGAAAACCCTGCCTTCCCCTCCCTAAGTGCTGACGTCGGAGAAGAACTACGTATCCACCATCTCAGATCTTCAGGAACCCTGTGACTTGAGAACCTGTGACAGCAAGATAGAAGGGGACATTTAGGGCAAGAGAAGAGGAGATGAAGGGGGGAGAGGAAAATCCTTGTCTTTTCATTCCAGTTGGGAAGTGCTGCCCTTGGGACGTACTGTATGGTACTTCTGGGTTTGCTGGGCCATGCAGTCTAGGAATCCAGGAAATCTTTGTTTGTGGACCACTTTGTATCTCCAATGCTTAGAAGGAGGATGGCATAAAGTAGACACTTAAAAACAAACTGTTTACTGAATAGGTGAAGGAACTGAATTGGGGTTTTTTGTTTGTTAGTTTTTCCTCTCTCTCTCTCTCTCTCTCTCTCTCTCTCTCTCTCTCTCTCTCTGTTTGTTTTTCGAGACATGGTTTCTCTGTATAACCTTGGCTGACCTGGTCTCTTTGTAGACCAAGTTGTTTTTTCCAGACAGGGTTTCTCTGTGTAGCCTTGGCTGACCTGGACTCACTTTGTAGACAAGGCTGGCCTCTAACTCACAGAGATCCATCTGTCTGTGCCTCCCCAAGTGCTGGGATTACAGAGATCCACCTGTCTGTGCCTCCCCAAGTGCTGAGATTACAGGCATGCACCACGGTGCCCAGCAGGAACTGATTTTTATTTGACACAGATAGGTTTGGAGTACTGTCTAGAATGACCTCTGGTTCAGACCTGGCTGAGAGCCTTCTGCCCAGTGAACCCCCTCCTCCCAACCATCTGGCTGGAAGATGGAAAGGAGGAAGATGCCCCTGCTTTGGGGACAGGCCATTGTTTGGGTTTATTTGTTTCATTAACAGACATAACCGGCCACAGGGACAACACAAGCTCAGCGTGTGTGAAGTCACCGGAAGTAACCTCACTCAGCAGTGTGCCTCATCCTTTCCACACACCTGTCCAACCCTCCCCACCCTGGCGCCCACCTATCTCAGCCATATTTCATGGTTTAGTTCGGCAGCAGCTCTCAGGTGTCTAAGAACAGGTTTTATTTTTATTCCCTGAAAAGCCTTCAAAGGGTTCTCTCTGGGCTTTGAGTTTGGCTTGGGCAATTTGAAACATTTAATGGGAATTGTTATTTTTTTTTTTCCCCCAAGGAAGAATTATTCTCAGCAAAGTCTGGGACTAGCCGGAAGGAGACAGCCAGACATCTCCAGGTAGAACAAGCTTCCTGCTGTTCTTGGGGAAATCAAAAGGGAGCTGGCGGCCCCCACTCCCCAGCCCCATGCCAGGCTTGACCCCAGCCTTTTATGCACAGTGGCCATGGGGAAGAGAGAAAAGTATAAAACCAGACTGAACCCGCAAAGTAAAGGCTTGAAATGAAACCAACGCACAATGACAATACTCTGTTCTCTTTGTTCTACTCAAGAAATGACGTCTTTTTCCAGCGCAAAGACTGGATTCAGGCTTTCATCCTCGGAGGCCTTTGCTTTAGGTCCCTCCCTGCCTTACCTCCTTTCAGTGTTTCTGACTTCCTTAGAACTGGCTGGGGGGTGCGTGCAAACAGGGGCCTCCAACCTGCTCCAGCTGGCACACCCATGGTCTGGGGCCAGGGACAATTGGAGTTGGGCCCTCAGTGGTCTGGAAGATGTGAAGGGTCTGCTTTCATCCTGGCAGCATGGACTAAGGGGAGCCCAGGGAACCTTGGTGCAGTTGACCTCCCCACCCCCAAAATGGGGAGCAGTGGTCCAGTCCACCGAGCCAAGCAGTGCTGGGCCCCTGTGCAGTGTGCTGAGCGTGCTGCTGAGCCTGCTCACCTGGAGGTGGCCGGGAAGGCTGTGTTCCCCCAACTCTTCCCAGGTACCGCTGGACCTGGATGACTCAAGAAAATGTCTCAGACTTTCCGGCCTTTTATGATGCTGATCAGTGGGTGGGAAGGCAGTCCTACTCACTGCCGAAGGTTCTCCTAGTTTCCAGAGGAAGTAAAGCTGGGTTTTAAGAACAAAGATGGTGCATTCCCAGGCATGCAGCTTTAAAACCGTGATAGGGCGGATGGGTTGGCACGGCCTCTGCCTCATCTTCTTCTGTATCATGCTCAGCTGACTCCAGGCTAAGCCCCTGTACCTTCTGTCCCAGCTGGGGGAAGTAGAGAAACCCAGAGGGAGCCCAAGAGGAAGTGGGTAGTCAAGGGAAATGTCCAAGCAGTGGTCACTCTGAAGACAGCCCAGAGTGAGGGCTTCATGAGGGGGGTTCACTAGTAGCTGTTTAATCCCTCTGGCATAATCCCCTCCTGGTGATGTTGTTTGTTGTGTGTGTGCGTGCGTGCGTGCGTGCGTGCGTGCGTGCGTGCGTGTGTGTATCCTGCCTGGTGATGTTGTTTGTTGTGTGTGTGTGTGTGTGTGTGTGTGTGTGTGTGTGTACATTTCGGGTACTTTTTCCCTTTCTCCCTACCTAATACTGGGTCCCTAAAGAGCAGATCCCCAGCACACCGAGCTCTCCTGGAAGAGATGGCTGATCCCGAGATCAGCTCTGTCCCTACAGATGTGCGCTTCCTCAGCTAGTATCTCTCACCCTCACTGCCTGAATCCCAGGCCACACTCTCACTGCTCTGTGGCATGGGGCTGGATACCACCCACTGAAAAATACAAAGATGGCTGCTCTCCTAGCCAGGCTGTTGGACCTGAGGTAATGCGGGTGGGGCGGGGCACTGGAAGTGGGCTGGTCAGAAGGAGGGCTGGAACACCTCTGCCAAGGTTAAGCAGGGTACAGAGGTTTAGTGCTTATATGTACCCATGCTGAACTAGGCAGAGAGAGCAGCTGAGGCTGGCAGATCCCAGGGCCACACAGGGATGCCCAAGGCATCCCACAAGGGCAGAAAAAGGATGGGATACTCAAGCGATCCCAGTATATATGTTACTATGTGGCCTATGACACTGCTGACATGACACTGACCTATATGACCCATGACACTGACACTTCTAGGAAGGTGGCCCTGGCACATGGTCAGCACTGCCCACTCCAGAGATCAAGGTCAACAGGGCCATTGAGAAAACACTGTGGATGGCCTGGAGGAGAATACTGGGCCACAGAGGTCAATCTGGGTCAGAGGTGGGGTGTCCCGTGAGATCCTCCAGTGTCGTGAGCCCATGTCACATGAGAAGAAGGGGTAAGTTTTATGTCTCTCCTTCTGTGGTCCCAAGCACAGCTGAACCCTACAGCAAGGCTGCTGAACCCTCCTCATACAGCTCAGAGTGAGCAGGGTAAGGGGAGGGGAAGCCACTGTAGGGACAGAACTTGGTCATCTGTGGATCCCCCGCAGGCTTATTGGAAGCAGTGAACCTAGCCATGGCATACAGAGGCAGGCTGGATTTCATGGGGTGCAGCAGGTAGCAGGAGTTCTAGGTGAGGGGGCGTCGTGGACAAGATGTAGGGGCTGCCCGAGTTCTAGACCCTTGAAGCCCCTCCCAGTCCCCATAGACTTCCATCAAAGCACTGATCATGGGTGGAATCAAATACCCTTTGCTCCCTGCGTGAACTCTGGGGTCCTGGTGGGTAGCATTTGGTCACTCAGGGCTTAGTCTCAGTACCTGGTACAGCAACTGACCGCTGAACAATGGCTCACTGGCAGTGAACAGGGTATGCCCAAGGAGGGAGAAGAGGCTGTGAGACTGCTGGGCAATGTCATACTGAGCCTGAGGTGCTCCAGGGGCTCGCTCATGTGTGCTGATATTTCCCACAGGTCTGGGGGCCAAGCTCACTCACCCTCTAACATCTAACTTCCGCATCTTAAGGTGAGTCATGTGTGTCCTAAATTCCACTTTCCTTGTGTTTTTACAGGTCAGTAAAAAGGCTCCAGGAATCTGCTAGAGAAGATGACACCCTCAGTGAACACACCTTCCCCTTCAGAGGCTGGCATGGAAGAGCACTTTGTGCATCTCTCCCTCTCTTTCTCTCTCCCTCTTACCCTCCATCTACCCTTACCCTTCCCTTCTCTCTTCCCTACTCTCTCCCTCCCACCCCCTCTCCCTTCCTCCTCCCTCCCATTCCCCTGTCCTGCCCACCCCCCTTATATGTAGCTTGTAGCTCAGGCTGTCCTTGAACTCTCTGTATAGCTGAGGCTGCGCTGGGCTCTAATTCACAACCCTCCTGTCTTGACTTCCTTTGTGAGTGAGAACAGAATTGGCAGAAAAGGCAGAAAACCGCAGAGCTATCTGCTTAGGGTGTGCAGGCTGGCCAAAGGCAAGAAGTCCACCAGGGGTGCCTTTTCTTTGCAGGTGGCTGTCTCGACGGGTCCTTGGTGGCCAGGGCACCCCCGTTTGAAGATTACTCTGAAGTCCTAAAACTAGAGCTAGACCAGAAACATCAATTGACTGTTTCCAGGAAGCTACACCCTTCGGCTCTCCAGGGTGGCTTCTTGATGGCCTCTGAGGACCCTGGAGCAACTGTCCCTTGAGTGGCCTCCACCCCCAAGACAGAGCCCAGGTGTGAGGAGTCAGGCTTGGCCTTTTCTTGGCATTGCTGTCGCCCTTCCTCCCCTGCTGGTCCCCACAGGCCCCACCCCAACAGCCGCTCACGCATAGGTGGTTGCTGTCATAATGCCACCTTCCCCTGCACGTCACCATGCCTGGCACACCCTGCAATTACAGCTGCTGCTCGCTGCCTTTCTATTGTGCCTGCTTCGCCTCCCCGCTCTGAGCTGCTAATTGCGGGTTGGCCCTTCACCGCTCATGTGCAGTAAGGTGAAGGCCTGTCCCCTCAGCTGCCAGCAGCCCTGACTCTTTGAGCAGCTTCAGGGAAAAGGCATCAAGATGGCTTCAACAAAGCATTCCTCTTAGCCTTGCCCAAAGGGAACATTTGTGAGCCATCCGGGGCTTCCCAAATCAAACAGTGAAGTTCGGTTAAGTGCAGCAGGCTCTGGTCCTGGGGCGTTCAATGGGGTCCAGTATGGTCCTGAGTATTCGGAGGGATTCACATGGGTGTAGGCGCATGGGGCTGGCTTGTTCAGGACTTGCTGGACAGCTTGGTGCAGGACCTATCCCAACCTGGGAGAACAGGCTCAGGCTAGCCCCAGTTTCAGTGAGGACCAGAAGGGAACTGCACCGCATTCTAGCCTAAAATATGTCCTGTCAGAATGTCAGAGCATGTCAGAATGATGGGGTCCACAGAGGTCTTCTGATCCTCACAGAAAGCATCATCTACTGAAGAAAGGGTCCTTTCTATTTGTTCCAGAAATATTTATTGGGCTCCTATGTCATGCCACAGTGTAGGTCCAGAGGCCATGGAGTAATCAAAGCAGACATCACTCTTTCCTGCTTCTTCACTTCCACTGTGAGTGGGGGAGGGACAAGATGCCAGGTGAGGGAGCCCGATGCGGGATGGAGTGTGTTATCTACAGTAACCACTGTGGAGAGAAATGAAGCAGGAGAGAAGGCGAGTGGGTGGACAAGGTAGTAGCAAGGCTCTTAACTTCCAACAATGTGGCTGTGGAGCTGTCCAGGCTTTCCAGGTGGGTGTTCAGGAGATGGATTGTTTCAGAGAGCCCAAAGGGATGCCTCTCTGTCTGCTCCCCTTAAGTAACTTCCAACTGGCTCTGTATGGGTCACTGCAGGCAAGGTCCAGCCCACCCTGAGCTACCCCAGGGGTGGAAGACAGTCCTGAGTTTTGACAGGTCAGCACAATAGGCAAGCTCTGCCATGTGCTTTGAGCCTATGGCTTCCTTGGTGGGGCCTGTCCATCTGGCAATGAGATTCTTTCTTGGTGCTGGGACCCTTCTAGAGAAAGGATGATATAACTTCTGTTCCCTCTAAGCCTTCCACATGTGGTTATCTGTCCCCACAGCTCAGAGGTGCCCCTGCCATGGGAGAAGTGAACCTTAAATCCCCTCCTAAGTCCCTTGAAGAGCCAGGTGGGAACCTTAAGCAAATGTCCTTCATGGGCTGTGCCCAGTATATCCCATAGCTCTGGGCCTCCAAGTTCTGTTTGAATCAGAACCCCACAGTTTCAAACCAACCTTCATTTAGCACCCTAAGGCCAGAGGATCCTCTTTCCTCCAGGCCTCATGCTGCTGTGGCTCTCTGCTCATTCAGGCCTAACCCAGGATAGAGGTGGAGGTGGGGCAGGGGTAAAGGGACCAAGACAGAAAGCTGCTGAAACAGCTTCCAGGGGGTGAAAGGATGGGCCTGGTGTCCACTGAAAACTGTCACCCTCCTGGGGCACTGCTTCCCCACTTTAAGGCTTAAGGGTCTTTTTAATCCATGAGTTCCTGGGTTCCTGTCCCACACCAGCTTCAGTTTCTTCTCGCACTGCCAACTTAAGGTAGGATCACAATGAACTGGGTCTATGGCCTCTTGAAGAGCGTGTCCAGCATGTCCTCGTGCCTAGCACTTGTTTGCCTGGGTCCCCAGCCAATATCTGAGCTCTGTCTGACCCTACCCCACCACAGGACACTAGCCAGCTCTGAGTAAGAGTGTGGTCGCGAGGCCTTTGTGTCTCCTCTTCATCCCTAGGCTTTTTGTGCCCCAGACTCCTCCAAAGAAGACCATTCCTGCCCTATACTGGATTCATGGTGAAATAGTGTGAGTTGTCCATTTCTGGACAGCCGGGAGGCAGGAGAACACCTAGTGACAGGACCGGGGCCCAGCAGTAAGCACTACCTGTGTGATGGATGGCAGCCAGCAGGGTAGGGAAATGCCACAACTAAAGGTGGGGGAGGAGTAAGAAGCCCCGAGAGCCTCCAGAAAAAGAGAGGCCTAGAAGCTGATGGGGTGTTGTGAGGGCCAACCTTCCCTGTCACGTGACTGGATTTAGACTCACCATGGAAACACACTGAGGAGGAAGATCTCCTCTGAATGTAGGCAGCACCATCCCATGGGCCGGGGTACTGGGCTGAACCACAAGGAGCAGCCACACTGGGTCCTTGCATTCATTTCTTTCTTCGCCTCCTGACAGCTGACGGCTCACAGTGCGGCCTCACCTGCACACTGCCACGCCTCACCTGCTGTAGATACTATATCCCCTCCAATGGTAAGTCCAAACCAACCCTCCCTTAAGTTGGTTCTCATCTGGTATTTGGTCCCAGCAAGGAACCAACACAGGAGAATTCAGCATTTCTTCACCAGAGAGCCCTACTGGAACTGGAGCAGCCACGTACAGCCCTCACTGCTCACACCACACCATACTTCCCTGCTCAGACGATAATGACCAAGAGCCACGCACCAGAACCAGCCCACTCTTGTCTTGACCTTTCCCAGTTTCAGGTCTGCATCACACCCAGGCCTCCACCCACCCCAGCTCCCATCTCTAGCTGGCATAGCTTTCCCTGAACAAACATCCTGCCGCACTCTTCCCGGCTTGCTTCCTTCCTTTGAGGATGTAGAGGGGCATGACAAGACCCTGGCATGACCTGGAAGGAACTAAGTGCTCCTGAACTCCTAGGAGCCAGAGTGAGGAGACAGCACTGGGGCAGCCAGCCTATAAAGATGGCAGCATGGGGCTTTTCCAAAGGCATCCCCTGCTCTGCATCTCCTTCCTGTCACGTGGACCCCAGACTCCCACATCATCTTGGAGGTGGCTTCCATGACTGGGTGCCTGCTCACCATTCAATTATAAGAGGCTGTGGATTTGCCTATCTTGAGTGACGGTTCACCCTAGACCAAAACTGATGCTGCAGAAGACTTTGTTTGAGTCTTGTCACTAACCCATAGAGAGCAAGACCTGGGGACCTCACAAGAGATGGGCAGATGCTGCGTACATTGTGGGCAGGGCACTGCCCACTTAGCTGGGTCTCCAGTGCCAGATCAGTGCCTTGTGATTGTGCCTCCTCATTCCCATGAGATCGCAGACCTCTCCCCACTGTTGTGGTTTAAACGTGAAATGTGGCATGCAATAAGGTATGTGTGTTTGAACTTGGTACCCAATTGGTGACCCTGTTTGGAAAGGTTGGAACCTTTGGGAGGTGGAGGCTTGCTAAAGGAAGTGTGGCACTCCTGCAGGTTTTTTAGGTTGGCCCTACCTCCTGCTCTCTCTGTCTTCAGGCTGCTGAGAGTGTCATGGTCCTGGTGCCAGCCTTCCTCACCTTGATAGACTGTATCTTCTCTGGAACTGTTGGTCAGAATAAACCCTTTCTGCTGTAAGTTCCTTCTGCCAGGATATCTTATCCCAGCAACAGAAACAAACTGAGGACAACCCACCTCTCCCAGAGGGCCTGATCCCCTTCTTCCAGCTCATCGTTTGTGCTTGGCCTGGGCTCCTGACTGCTGGTGCTCTGGTTCTCCTGCCCTAACTGAGGTACCACAAATAGGTGGGTACATGCTTCAGTGCTAGGAGCTTCTGTGCTGGGCTGTGTCTATGTGGGGGCTCTGTGTCGGGTACAGTATGGTCACCAGAGAAGGTGACCCCTACCTTCAGCTGTTGAAGAAGCCTAGTCCCCGTGCCTCCAACATGTCACCAGCCACGGGTTCCCTTAGTGACTCTTTGCCGCCAGCAGGCAAGGTCTCAAACACAGCAAGTGGGCTGGCCCAGCAGGTTTCCACCTGGCTGGGCTCACAACTGATCATAGTGTCCCTGTGCTGTTCCTATTAGGGGACCAACAGAGGCCAAAGGCAAAGAGGCACACAGTATGGCCAGTATTAAGAAACAGGGACGGGTTTCAGCAAGGCACATGCAAGCAGTCAGGTCTTGAAAGGTAGGGGCTAAACTGTGCTAAGTACATACGTGAGTTGCCAATAGCTGTGTGTCCTACCTTGTCACATTACTTAACTCTCCGTGCCTCAAAGTGGGAACAGAAAATGGCATCTACTCAGGCAGCTACTGCCTTTGTGCTACTGAGGCAGCACAGGGCCCTCTCAGGCTTCAGTGTGTGCTGACAGGGATGAAGGAACCAGGGGATCACAAGCCCAAGGTCATGCTGCTGAGAACCAGCAGGAAATAGATTTGGATAAAGTGGCTTCCGTTTTTCAGGCTCCCAGCGAAGTGGCTACCGCTTCCCGCCCATGAAAGAAATCAATCAGCAGGAGGCTGTTAAAAACCACCTCCCAGCAGCCTGCTGCTGCTGGCCAGGAGCTGCGGGCTGCTCGGTGTGGGACCCGTCCTGCTCAGGAGGCACTTAGGGCCATCTGCAGGGTGTGGGGAAGGATCCAGATGACCTGAGCGGCAGAGGCAGGCTTGTGAAGGTTATGTGTTGTTACTTGGCAGCTCCCTGCTCTCTGCCGCATCCCCCAGGAGAGATTTCTCCCTGCCTGCTTCATAGTCAGAGGAGGCCATCAGCTCCCCAGCTCCTGTGAAAAATAAGGCAAGTGTGAAAACAGCTTTCTGTGCCAACTGGGAACCTGCTTCCAGAGGGAGGCCTTCCCAGCAGGCCACCTAGTCAGTGTGGCTCCTTAGCTTCGCTTGGCGTCACAGTCACACCTCATCAAGCTACAAGCAGAGTGAGTGGTTCAGGTCTCAGGGTTGGGGGAGGAAGGGTTGGAGGTGTTAGATGGGCTGAGGGAGCCCACCAAGAGGCTCAGAACTATCACACCTGGGCTATGCTGGCCAATGGAAAATGAGGTGACTTACCTGGTATTGGTGAGGAAGAATGGACCTTAAACATGTCACAGTAGGCCAGGTAAATGATCCGGTAGCAAACAGGCCCGACTGTCTGTGGCCTTTCACAGCAGAAGTGGTTTTACGGCTCACAGCACATGTACTGAGGACTGCTGGCATCTTGTCTGTCCGGGGCCAGGCTGATGGGGCCCGCACTGCAATATTTTGAGTGTTTTCGTCCTTACAGAATCCTCCCTGAAGCTTAACCCCCAAGGTTACAGTGCTAACAGCAGGGCCTTAAAGAAGTAATTAGGCCCCAGAAATTCAGTCCAGGTCTATCTGATTTATATCCCAGGAAAGGTCTTTCTACCCTTCCCCCCTGTGAGGATGTACCATTAAAGCGCCATCTTGCCAGCAGGGAGAGGTCCTCGGCAGTGCCCTGAACTTGGACTTCTTGGCATCCAGCACTATGAGAAAATAGGGTTCTACTGTTGTTTATCGATCACACTGTTTAGGGATTTTATTGCAACAGTAGACTGAGAAGGCTACCATCTTGAGCACCGTCTTCCATTTTGGAGGAAAGATGTAGAAGTCATACGGTCAGTTTTGATTGGCTGCACTTTGTCCAGGCCCCACCCCAATCCTGAAGACCAGGAAGATAGTCTGGGGTGGTGGCCACCAGCCTGCTCTGACTCTCAGGCTCTCTGCCACCCTCAAGCCTCACGCTGCCTGGTCACCACATGCTCAGGGAGCTTATGGCTGTGCTTGCTGACAGACCTCCAGGCAGAACTGCCATGTTTTGGGCTGAGTGAGGACTCAGATCTCAGCTCCTGATACACACTCATAGTCTTAAAAGGCTGCCACTATGGTAGTGCATAGTACGGGGCTGCAGACAGTAATAATGCACTATGATTTCAAAAGTCTAGAAGAAGGCTACAGCTGTCACATGGTAGCAGGGTGCTTGCCATAAACAACCATGGTGTCTCTTCCCGGGAATGGGAACCCTAACTAAGACACATAGACACATAGGAGAGGCTGGAGTCAGGCAGACTGGGCTCTCTGTTAGAGAAACTGCAGCGCCCTGGAAGCTCAGTGTGCTATTGGAATAGAGGGAACAGAAAGGCGGGGTTATTGCATTCAGCTGAGCAAGGAGGCGGGGTTTATGGTACACAGCTGGGCCGAGGGTGAGCCAATCTCGGTAGGAGCAGTCTTTGCAGGGATGCCGTCTCCAGGCTGTAAAGATCAGGGGGAGGAGAAAGCTCTGTACATACTGTCAGCTTCCACACATGGACCAGAGAACTGCTTAGCCATCCCTCTGGGCCTCCCCTGGGTGAGGAGTAGGAGGGGAGGTTCCACCATTCTCTAACAGGCCTGAGACTAGTGTCCTTGCCATGACAGTGCCCATGTCAAAAGCACATACCCACTTGGGCCTTCACACACTCATACTCATGGAGTCCTCCACTCTTCGCAGAAGCCTAAGTAGGAGGAGGGAAGAGGCCTCCAACCAGCAAAGCAGAGGGGAGAGGTGGTTGTAGATAAGTCTATTCGCAGATCAAAACTGACCATGAAGCTCTGGGAGCAGAGGCCCCAAGCAGCCTGTGAGGCAGGTGTGGGAGTCCTTAGTGGCTTCGTGCAGGAGGAGGGTGTGTGGGGTTCTGCCACAGGTGCTGACCCAGGACACCAGTGCCAAGGAGCCGGCCCTGGAAAGGAGAATTTCATGGAGACCTTCGTAGAAGGTGTTGTTATTGGTAGCTGACCACCATGCTGAGCTTATTACTGAGCTGTCTGGTTGATTCCACGTTTTAAAACACAGTTTCCGGGCCCATGCCATTTCCTCTCTGGACAGCAGCAGCTGCTACAATTGGAGACTCGCCTATACCATCGCCCCCGACTATCCCATATTGGATGTATCCAGGGGTCTTCTTCCCAGGGCTAAACTGTCGGAATACTCCCCCACCCCTGTTAGATTACACTGCTAAACCTCCACGTTGCTCTCCACCCCCAGCCCAGCCTGGTCTGCTGCACGGCATGGCTCTATGCCACACCTGCGCGCCATTCCCACTTCACCCAGCCACCTGAGGTGTCCCCTTGAAATAGCCCCAGGGACCTCCTCTTGGTGGCCCAGCTATGCTCCCGGGCCTGCCAGCCTCACCCTCTGCTGGGGACTGCCCCCCTAGGAGCAATCCTGGAATGCTTGAGCTGTCCTCGCACAACGTCTGCACTGTTGGCTCGGGAGGGTTCTTGCCTCACCTGTCTCCAAATCACAGCAAAAGGCCGGAGGGCGAGGAGAAGGAGATGAAAGACTAGGAGGCAACAGCTGCGAGATGGCATAATGATAAAGATGATGACTTCAAAAACAGCTGGATGCTAATCACACCACTGCTACCAGCACAAGAGCCCATTCCCTCGTGTGGAATTGGGGCTGGGTCCTGCACATCTGGAAGCAACTGAGAATCCAGTGACTACAGCTCAAACTGCAGGCGCTTTCCCCACGCTGGTGCCGGGAACTCACGCATCTGCTCTATTTCCGGGCTTTGTATCTCTGGGTGTGCGGTTCCTGCTCGATCAATGCAGGTAAGCATGAAGCAAGGCTGTGGCCTGGCAAAGGCAGGTAGGCAAGTTCTTCTGAGGCACGGTGGGAAAGGTGGAGTCCCTCAGAGAAGAGTGGGGCAGCCTTCCCTGAGGAGGCCCCAGCAGGGCCTACACACAGCGCCGCGGCCTTCTGCCAGCCACGGATGTAGCTGGACAGTGTGCTTGACCTGAAATGCCCAGCAGACAGCCTGGAACAGAAACTGGGCTGCAACCCAAGCAGACGCACGCAGGGAGCCAGAGCTGTCGGCCAGCTCCATGAGCCTATGGGGCAGTGTGGTGGAGTCTACACATGCTGGTAAGTAACCCTGGCATATGGCTACAGCTAACTTGTTCCCTGGGCTGCTCAAGACCCCAATGGGTGACTCCTCCCCTCCCCAATGCAGGACATGTCTGTTCGGGAGACACTGGAGAAGGGATACAATCGGGGAGCAGGCAGGGGCCCACAGGCCCTGGCCTCTCTTGGGATGTGAAGATGGAGACCTGGAAAGCAGTTCTGAGCTTCTGTCTTTCCCTCCTCTGCTTTCACAGCCCAGCAAGGATCTGAAAGGGCAGCCTTAAGGCTTACAGCATTAGCCCCAGGCCCCGGAAGCCTCACTCCTGGCCCCAGGGTGGGACCAGTTACATGGTCCCTGCCCAAGAATGGTGACCACCATCTCCTCTAAATTGGCTAAGGCAGACCCAAGCTGAAGTCCAGACTCTTATGCCAAGTTGGCACTTGGCCTGAGCTACAAGACCCAAGCTCACTGCTGGCAGGAGGGCAGGGCTGAAGCATTCTGAGCACAGATGGGCCAGGAGAGTCTCTGTCCTTCACACCACCCCTGCCATCCACCCAAGGCCCCATGGAGAGTATCCAATACTCGAAAGGGTCTCTGCTTTCTATCAGATGCTTGAAGCTTTAGCAAGCTGATCCTGAAACAATGTCAAATCTGAGCACAACCTTTCCCCGCTGTCCCAGAGAATCTTGCCAAGCCTGGCCCCAACACAGCAGATCTGAAAATGACGTTGAGAGGGAAAGGTCAGGCAGCCAGATCTCCTGAAGCTGGGAGCAGGTGGCTGCTGGAGCCAGAGGGCCAAGTGGTTCAGCTCACAGGCACAGGTGGGTAGCAGTGACTCTGCAGAACACCATAGGCCCTGGCTGCTGGCACCGAGCAGGCAAGTGTGGCTCCCACTGTCATGGCTGGTCCACTTCAGGTCAATGCCTTGGCTTACATCCTCACAGGTCAGTTTTGTGTGTTAATGCAGAACTGAGACAGCTATTTTCAGTTCTGACCCTCAGATGGAGCTACCACTTAGGAAACCAGCATTTACAAAGCCCCTACTATGTGCCAGTAAGTGCCATGTTATCACTCCTCTTCACATTGTCCCTCCCCACTAGCCCCATTTCACTGAGAAGGAAATCTGAGACTCCCTTGACTGGGAGCAGAGGCCTGGATGCCACACTCAGAATCCCTTGTCTTCCTAGCTCTCCCTACCACCTTGGAAACATCCTCTCTTCTGTGCAGGCACAGCTCTGACCTCCTAAGAAATCTTTAGCCCCAAGCCCACCACCTATGAGAATGGGTATCTATGTCTAAGTTCCTATCTCTAGTGAGGCCATCAGGAGCCTACATCCTAGGCCAAAGTGGGGGTTCAAAGGCTTCAGCCCACTGTGCCCAGTGGAAATGCCTCATGCACAGACTTTTTGCCTGTGCATGAGGTTGCCTCCATGACACCCATCACATCCCTTGGGGGAACCAAGCCAAGCCTCTCCCAGTCATCTTCTGTCATCATAACAGCATATCAGAGATTTAACTTGAAAAAGGTACATTTGGATCATAGTTTTGAAGGTTCCAACCCACAAGCAGTGAGTCTTTTATTATTTTGGGTCTTTGGGCGAGATCACATGTCTTAGAGAAAAGGTCAGCTGAACAAACTGCTTGCCTTATACCAGAAAGCAGGGCAGCAGGAGCAGAGAGGGGCTGAGGTTCCACAAGCCCATCAAAGGCATGCCTCATACACCTAGGAGCCTCCCGTGGGTTCCCCTCTTCTTAAAGGTATCAGAGCCTCCCCAGAGTGCCCGACATGGGCCTTTGAGATCCAAGCCAGAGCGCAGGGATACCACTGTAGGGACTGTGGATCTTTGAGGTGACAGACAGGTAGACAGAGCTGAACGAGAAACCCAGTCACGGTGTCTAATGGGAAATGTCCTCCACTGTAGGTTTTCCTTGACTACTAGGCCACATCTCCCGGATGACCCCAGTGGAGGCTTGCCTGTACCAAATGCTGCTGGTGAAGATGAGAGCACTGAGGGGCAGAGCAATCTTGACAGAAAAGCTGAGACACGGCCGTGCCTTTGACAGCACTTTATATACAGAGACCCCATAGGCGGTGGTTGCCTTGCGTAACAGTAGCTGGGATGCATCCGGGAGTCAACATGCTCCTGATCTGAGGGGAATTTAAACGTGCAAGGAGTTAGGTGCTCCCCACATTCTGCCTGTGGTCCTAGAAGCCTCTCCACGGCTCTGGCCATGAGCTTGTGTTTGTGATCTATTGACTTGCAGGCCAACTCAGAGCAGCCTTGACAGGAGGGTGTGCGGGGTAGGCCGGTACGTGGTGTGGAGCGGTCGCAGTCCATCCCTCTCCACTCTCGGCCTAACTCTCCTCAGCTTCCCATTTAGACAGTGCTCCCTGCCTTCACAGTCTGTGAGGGTGCTCACCCCCAGGCTGGAGTCTTCAGGCTGGGTTTCTTTTTGCAAGGCAGCCAGGTACTATGTGGGGGAGGGGGGGCGATGCAGAGGGCTCCAGCAGCAGTCACATGCAGGACCTGTGCAGTGGAGACTCCCTCCCTACGAAGTTCTGCCCACCTGCAGGACCCCAGGGAGGGGGTGGGGGGAGTAGAGCCAGTGTAGGGCTCCAGGAGTGGGATACTCCTCAACAGGTCACTCGGTACAGCTGAAGGATCCCACCCCGGCTCTCTGAAGAGGGGATGGCTGCTACTTTTTACACATGTAAAAGCAAACATGTAAGTCCTCGAGCAGCTGGGGGCCAACTGAGGGGCAAAGAGACCAAGGGGGGATGGTCAAGCCAGCCCCAAGACTAAAGAACCCTAAGAGACAGAAACTTGTGACTTGGGGGAGGTGGCTTCAGGGAATGGCCATCCTGCCACGTGTGAACAATGACTGAGATGCTAGCGTGGCCTGAAGCCTCTCAGGTGACTCTCATCGACTCCTGCCGCCCACTGCTTCATTTCTACAAAGTGGAATAGGGCCACTGTCATAGGATGTCACTTGCAAGGTCAATAGTCCACCAAATTTCTCCCTTCCTCGGAGCCCGCACTTGGGAAAAGGTGAGCAGAGACCATGTATTGGGCAGCTAAGGAGAGGGTCCAGCTCATGTGCAAAGAACTGATTGATGTCTGCAGCCAACAACCACCAAGGATGAGAGCCCTGCTGGCGGCAGAGAGAGAGACAGAAACAGATTCCCTTGCCCCAAAGGAGCCTGGAGGGCTGGCCCAACAACTTCAGTGAGACCTTGTATGCTCCTCAGAGTTCCTGCCTGACCCTCCAGGCCAGACCTTTCTCTGAACCAGCAGCCCTCACAGCAGTCCATTAGGGTGTCAAGGTGACATATATATTATGGTTCTCTGTATCTTCAGGCTCCATATCCGTGGACTCAGTCAAGTGTGGATTGGAAACCTTGAGGAAAATATTGCATCTGTACTTAAATGCACAGATCCTTTTCAGCTATGCACCCCCTCCCCTAGTACAGCATGGTGACTGTGCTCAGCGCTTGCAGCTTCTTAGCCTTACTCACCAAGAGATGACTGAAGGGACACAGAAGGGTGTTCCCAGGCTACATATAAATAGTACGCCATCTTTAAGCCTATCTATAGAAGAACTTGAGCACTTCAGATTCTGGGATCAGTAGGAGTTCCTAAAGCCAGTCTCTTGCAGATATAGAAGGATGAATGGACTCCCCTCAGAAGCATGAAGATTAAATAGATTATCGATCCCTATCATCGGCAACCAAAATAAATAGTAAGTAAGTACATAAATAAATAAATAAATAAATAAATAAATAAATAAATGTTCAGCTCTGGGGCAGGCATAAGCTGGCTTGTATAGGGTCTTTCTTGATGTTTTGGGGTTCTGGAAGCCTTGTCTATAAAGCAGTGGCAACCTCAGGGTCACCTCGGTTTTTGCTGTTCCAGCTCTCCCCATTGGTGCAGCCCCAGCTAACTTTGTAGAGATCCTGGGGCACCCGAGTGTGCATCTCACTTCAGTCTCTGCCTGGGCAATCTGGCCTGCAACCCTCGGAGGCACATCATACAGTTAGACTCTTAGTCTCTCCAAGCTGTCTTCAGAAGCACTCAAGACCCACTGAGTTCCCGACTCTGAGGGTCTTGAGGGGATAGGAGACAGAGAACTTCCTCTTCTCTCCATCCCCTAAAATCTACCGCAGCTGGGTAGACACTGGCCTGCAGGACGCCAGGCTGTTGCTTTGGTGTGGATGCAGTTTGTCTCCTGTGAAACTCATGTTGAATTCACAGTACGATGGGTTGAGGTATGATGGGATCTCTAAAAGATGTCTGGGCCTTTTGGGGCCATTCTTCTCTGGAGTTGGATTAGCCACCTCACAAGCGCTTGTCACAGAGCTTGTGAGGCTGTTGGCTGCATGAACCTGCTTATCCTCTTCTCCACCCTGAGATGTAACGTGGGGCCTTTGCCATGCTATTATCATACCCTTAGGCTGGGGAGATGGCTCAGTTGGAAAAGGGCTTGCAGTGTAAGCATGAGGAGCTAGGTCCTATTCACAGTGGCCATGTAAGAAGCTAGGCATGTTGACAAACATCACACCTTCTGGGGAGGCAGAAATAAGAGGATCCCTGTGGCTTGCTGGCCAGACACACTAACCTAACCTGGAACACTGGGTCCCAGTGACAGACCCTGTTTCAAAAAACAAGCTGGCTAGCCCTGATGGAGGGACAATCATTTGACCTCTGGCCTCCATATGCATGCACATGCTCTCACATAAACAAACACACAAACACACCCGTGTACACACATGAGAGGGAGAGAGAGAACAGATGACTATATCACACTCTTAGACCTTTTGGTTTCAGTAACTCCAAGCCAAAATATATCTGTTCTCTAGAAATCACCCAGTCTGGCGTATTCTGTAATAGCAACAACACAAAACAGCCTAACACCCTTCAGGCTAGCATCTCTCTCAGGGGCAGCTGCCCTGGGAGCCCAGCTGTGGTGGGTTTGAGCGGGGAGGGAGGAAGCTTACTTCTCCCCATTCTCCTGGGGCCCTCAGAGTCAGAAGCACACAGACGGATCTTGAGCACCTCTGAGGACAGTTTCAGGAAGCCTCTGAGAGTCTAGCTGGTTGACTTGCATGAACATGTCCCCATGAGCATGTATCTCTGCTTCTGGAGGCTGCAGGCCAGAACACCCAGGCAGAGACTGAAAGTGGGCATGGCCCCAGGGAGCCCTTCGTGACCAAGACGGTATTCTCCGAGAGACACCCCTTCCCGGGAAGTAGGCAGATTGTGTGGGGCTGGGGTTCAGGAAAGGCAGAAGCTGGACTGTAGCTCTGCTTCTGAGGGGAGTCCATTCATCCTTCTATATCTGCAAGAGACTGGCTTTAGGAACTCCTACTGATCCCAGAATCTGAAGTGCTCAAGGACGCCAAAGCTGGGGTGCCTCTCAGTGTCCCACACTTAGAAAAGGGACTGAGGTTTGCACCGATAGCCCATTAGTCACTGGATCTGGGCTGCCCTGGAATTCCCTTTGTGGGAGAGGCAGCTCTCCTCAGTTAGGGTAATTCCCCAGAGGGTTGATGACTCCCAGACATAGACCTGGAAGGTCCAAGAATTCGCAAACTTTCCTTCCCTGGGACCATAAGTGGCATGACTAAATCCTGGAGGTGGGGGAGGATTTCAAGAGAACATGGAGGAGGAGTGAAGAAAGAGGTCTCACACAGCTTTGAGCTCCCAGGCCAGCGCTAGGCCTGCAGAGACAAGTTCAAGCAGCCGAACCTAGATTTGACTCACCCCTGGGGACCATGATCCCAAATGAAGCTCTGCTCCTCATGGATGCTCAATAAAGCTGCCACAGCACCTGGGCCCTTGTCTTCTCCTTCTCTGCCGCCTCTGGGATGCTCATGATGTTCCACCCTAGAGGATGCCAGACACCTATACTATAAGGACCGCCAGCTTCCTCAGTTTCCAGCTCCTTTCCAAGAAGAAGAAGCAGCAGCATCTCACAGCACCAACAGGAATCACATCTATGATCACTGTCGCAGTGCTGAGTTCTGGTTCACCCTAGGACTTGGTGGCATAGGACAGTAAACAATTATTTACGTCCCAAGCCTGCAGGCTGCTGTCTTGGGCTGGGCTCATCTGGGCTGTGGTCCTAGCTGCTGACTGATCAAGGTAGCCTTGGCTTGGGTTCGAAGGGAGGGTCTGGGATGCCACTTTTCTTTTAGAAGCCTTGTCTACTTCCAGGTAAGTTGAGGTGTGGCCCAGGGCCACTGAGGGAGCCCCGTTTGCCAGCACTTGTATATATATTGTGTATGTATGTGGTGTGTGTGTGTGTGTGTGTGTGTGTGTGTGATGTATGTACCACTCCGGGTGGTATATGTGTGTCGAATGCGTGTGTGCATGTTAACACATACACATGACAGTATGGAAATGTGGAGGCCAGAGGAGAAGATCTGGGGTCCTGCCTCATCATTCTCCACTTTATTCCCCCGAGACAGGCTCTTTCATTACACCTGGAGCTAGGCTGGCAGCCAGAATGACCCAATGACCCTCTTGTCTGTAGGCCCTCAGAGGTGCAGGTGCATGGGGCCATGCCCAGCTTTTCACATGGGTGCGGTGGATCTGAACCCGGCTCCTCATGCTCACACAGCAAGTGCTCTCACCCATCGTTCCCTCCCCTCGGTCTTGCCAATGCAACTTCAACCCAGTGGTTTCCTTTGTTTTTGGAGAACGATTTTTTTTCCCTAGCACTGGGGCTTGAACCCTTAAACGTGCTATTCATTGCTCCATCAGCAAACCACAGTCCTAGCCCTGCCAGCACTGCTCAGCCTCCACTTGTACCCTACTTGTTAACACCCCCTTTGCCAAAGCTAGTTGACTGTCATAGGGTTAGAAAAGGCAATCCTGCAAGAGGCTGATGGCGGGGGGTGCACACGGGGAGGAAGGGACTCCTGGCCCCTGCCCTGAACGCTGCCAGACAGGATAGGACATGCTGACCACACTAGCTCTGACATCAGAATGAATGGTCGGGCCAGATGACAGTGCTTTCTGATAGCATTACCAGCATCCACCGGGCCCCAGGAGTCCAGAGTAAGCAAAATGCTCAAAGATACTAATTAGCCCGGCAAGGAGCTGACCTGTGTGGCTCTCAGTGTTGACAGCCAAGACTCCGAGGAATGCTCTGGGTAGGCAGTACGGTAGTCTCTTCTTGATGGTGGCTGTATGGCTGGCCTGCACTGCATGGCTATGGGAGTTAGGGGCAAGATGGGCCAAGGATGAGAGCCAGCCTTCCCTGGGCCCTTTGCCAAGCTGAGTTCTTGGTGGGTGTACAGCAGTGCTGTGGGAAAAAAAAAAAAAAAAAAAAAAAAAAAAAAAAAAAAAAAAAAAAACAGGGACAAAGAATCCAGTTCCCCTCTGGCAGATTTCTGTGACATTTTCCAGCTTGACCTTTCTCAGTTTGACATCACTAAGCTCCCACCACAGGCAAGCGCGTGTGTGTGTGTGTGTGCGCGCACACACACACACACACACACACACACAGAGAGAGGAGAGAGAGAGAGAGAGAGAGAGAGAGAAAGAGAGATTAATTTGATGAGGTCCCCATTCCTGCCAACATCGAGAATAACATTCCTAACAACAGCGCTAAGGTTGATTTCCTGAGTTTATCTCACGAAGGATGAACTCGGTCCTTCCACTAAGCCTCTGATCTCTGTATGCCTTTCTTTTCACAGCTGAGGAGACCATGGCATAGGGACATTTGACAACTTGTCCAAGGTCAAACTACTGATAGCAGAGCTGTGGCTAGACAGGTTCCCTGGCAGTCCAGACCGGGAGGCCTTTCTGTTTTCTAAAAAGATTGCCAAGTGGTTCGTCTGAGATCCCTCCCTGGAAGAGTCTTGGAGGCATTTGTGTGGCTTCTTTTTCTTCTCTCAACTTGAAGCCCATTGTCCTCAGCCCTCGTGCATCATTTTGAAAGAGATTTGGGAGGACAGGCTACATCTTTCAATGCCTGTCAATCCAGATAAACTTTTCTATAGCATCAGCTTGCAGTATCAGTCCTTGAGCCACGCTGACTAGTCACAGAGAAGGCATGCTTACCACAGAGGGTTCTGCAACAGTGGGGAGGTTCTCCAAAGAAGCACCCCTAGCTCTTGCTCCCCTAAGATCAAAGGAACCTCAGTTTACTATGGTGTAAAACGAGAAGGGAGTTTTCTCTCACCTATGCCTGTGCCCATTGTAGGGGTGGACTTCAGGACTGGCTTAATACAGCTCCGACTTCTCAGTGACACTTTCCTTTCCCACCCCTATTGGTTTCATCCTCAGTTTGCCTCCCTTCATGGTGGCAGATGTTGCAAGCCTCACACCCACGTGCCCAGGGAACTGGAAAGTGCTGCTTTCCAGGCTCTCTCTTCAGGACAAGGATTCTTTCTCCCATCCCACCATCTTACACCGGGCCACGCACTTCCACGAAGTCATCGGAGAACCAGTTCCGTGGCCCAAGTTAATGTTTTGTGCTTAGTGGCTCAGGTCTGTATTCCTCAACCAATAACAGAGCCCAAGCTGCCAGAAACCACTTGGCAGGCCTGGAGAAGAGGTAGATGCTGACAGACACCAAACAAATGAACTTGAAGTTAAAAAAATAAAATGCAGAGGAGGTATGTCAGAAAGTAAACAAACCCCAGAAACGAAACCCTTGCCTCCCAGAGTGGCCATGTGTCCCAGGGAATGGCAGGTACACAGGCTGTACCCTCATGCTGACTCCTCTGCCAGGTGTCCTGGTTGGCTTTGCAACTAAAGCCAGAGACAGAGGTGGGGTGTGGGCGACACAATGGGAGCAGGAGGAGAGGGACTCCCTGGCCTTCTTTTTACAACTTGCTGGCCGGGTGTGACACTGTCATCCCCTACTGGGGACACTTTCCTGAGGTTTCTTTAGAGTCTTGGGAACTTGAGGCCTTTGTACCTGTTGTGGCTTGAATCCCCGCCCCCCATACTCTCAAGTCAAGGTCATAGACTGAGGCTTGATCTTCAACTGCTGGGGCTATTTTGAGAGGTTCTGGAGCCTCTAAGAAGTGGTGGATAGTCCTTTGGGGTGTCTTATCCCTGCCCCCCCTCCTGCCTCTCCTTCCTGTCCACCATAGGAGAAACAGCTCTGATTCGCTGCTCACTTCTGCCGCTGTGAGGTTCTAGATCATAACAGTCTCCAAACAGGAAGCCAAGTGACAAGGGACTGAACCCTCTGAAACCATGAGCCAACAGCCAAGGCTGTTTCCATCAGGCAATAATTATTAGTTAATTAATTAATGGTGTTTTGTTTTTGTTTCGTTTTTTCTTTTGAGAAGGAGTTTTTCTATATTCCTTTAGATGTCCTGGAACTTACTATGTAGACCAGGTTGGCCTGAAACTCACAGTGATCCACCTGCCTCTGCCTCCTGAGTGCTGGAATTAAAGGCCAGCACCCTCATCTCCTCATCCCACCCCGCCTTCACCAGGCATTTTGATGAAAATGTAACAAACACAACAGTCATTGATTTGATTCCTGTGAGGCCTGACGCCCTCCGCCTGACGTGGGAAGGCTCTGCAGTGAAGCCCTTCCAGCAGGCAGCTGGCCGCGTGAAGCCCAAGCTGCCCGTTTTCTGAGTGAGGCTCTCCATGGCCACTCCAGATGTGCTTAGACAAGGCAGCCGCGCCCCCTGTTCAGCTGGGGACTCAGAACGGAGCAATCTTCCGCTCAGCAGGCTGGGCTCCCCTGCTCCCCACACGGTACTCCCCAGGGTGCGGTGACTGTCACCCAAAGCCAGGCACCAGTCCGAAGCCAGCATGCAGGGCCACTTCCAACTTGAAATCAAACATAGGGATCTGGGAAAAGTGGCTTAGTGGCTGAGAGTGTCTGCTGAGAAAGCATGACAGCCTGAGTTCAAATCTCTGGCAGTCATGTAAGAGGCTGGCTGTAGCTACACTCACGCCTGTGACCTCAGTGCTGGGATGGAGACAGGCTTGCAGGCAGCCAGCCTCACTAGAGCTTCAGCTAGAGACTCTGTATCAAAGGAACAAAGCAGAGAATGATAGACATCCTCCTCGGGCCTCTGTGCACAAGCCTGTGCGTGTATAACCTCATCCACAGGGATGCATAGGCTACACGCACACAAACACACACACAGACACACAGACACACACACACAAATGAATATTGGACATTGGACAAATGGGCCTTGTTTCTTCTTTCTTTAAGTGACCTCATCTCCAAAGCGATTGTGTTGTAGTTTGGAAAGAGCAGCATTTCCTGGCCAGGCTCAGCACAAAGTCAGCAAGTGCGGTGCCCTCTTGACTAGTGGCAGCCCAGAGCTGGGAGAGCCGGGCACAACGCCTGTGCTGAGGGCTTTACCTCAGCAAGGCCCATGACATCCCAGTATGTAGAATTATAATTTATAGCATACATATATCTTCAGCCTTATAAAACAGAGATCCTAAGCCATAATCGGTGAACGAGGCTGAGTCTGACCAAGGGCTACAGCTGGGTTGAGCACAGTATTAGCAGCTCACGTTTTCACTCTTTGCAAGTTTCTTGGCAGGGTCGCTGAGGGCAAAGGGCTGTCTGCACAAGGAGATAGGGTACAATGTCTGACCTTGTTTGGGCTTACAGGCCTCCAAGTAACTTGTCCCAGCACTTAGAAGCTTGGCAATGCCAAATGTCTCCAAAAACTGGGCCCCGAGCCACCAGGAGAGGAAAAGAGGCCATGGACTTGGCAGGAGCGTGTCATGTGAGTGGAGGTTGGAACCAGGCCCTGGGGAGTGAGTTGCTCTGAGAATTGCTTTCCTACACCATGCCGCCTCCTGACCTCACTCAGCTCTCTGGCTGTGGCGTCACAGACTGTACTTAGCCCCAGAGAGTAACGGACAGGTGGGAGGGGAGAACTTGGGGCTGATGAATGCTGATGAATGGAGAGGTTGGGCCTATTCTACGATGAATCCCATTCTAGGAGTACCTCTTTGTCTCCACATTCATAAGATGAAGAAATGAGTATAAATAGCTCAAGGGACCCAGTCTGAACACTTTCTAAATGCAAATACGTGACACTTCTAGATGGAGGGTGCATCCGGCCCTCGGAGTCAGAAGGGCATGAGGGTGTCGGTGTGTGGGAATGGGGGAGTGTTACCCTCAGCGTTGGCTTCTCTTGGCTCAAAAGATGGTTCAGCCTCCCTTCTGCACTGTCCTCCATTCTCCAGTTTCAGAGAGCCTCAGAGGAGCCCTTGAGAACTTGAGTTCAGGGCCAAAGGGAAGAAGATCCAGGCAGCAGTGCACAGAGGCAAGGGCCCGAGTCTTAGATCAAGCTGGGTTTGCAGCAGCCCAGAGCCTGCTAGCCTGACCGAGGCTGTGCTGAAAGAAATCTCTCCTTTGATTACAAAGAGAAATGGGACCTTAAAGTAGCTGTTACTTAGTAACTTCAGGTTTCCGAGGTAGATAAAAATCTCTCCGGCATGTCTGGCCTTCGGGTATAGACTTCAAAGGGCCCTGGTGGAGCCCTTGGGTGGCCACTTGATTCCATCTCCTCTCACTGAAACATCACTTCTCTGTGGCTGGAAGCACCTTGCTCTCAGCCTTCCCACATCTGTCCTTATGCCACCAGAGGCACATCTGGGGTGGCCAAAGGCAGCGTGTTTGTGTGGGATGTGCTTCTGTACACACCTGCAGATATGTTAGCCCTTTATGTTGAGAGGTGTATAAACCCTCCACCACACTCCTAGACAGTATGGCGGAGAGGAACCAGAGAGAAGGGCTAGCCCAGGTCTGTCTGCACTGCAAACACTCATGCCTGGTGCATCCAACCATGTTGGGCTGTCTCTGTCCCCAAAGGGCTACAGAAAGGGCGTCAGGAGGTTTCCAAGAACGGCTTTAAGTTCAGATTTGGGTCTGTGGAGAAGTAGGACCCACTTTTTTTTTTTTAGAGAATCTGCTCTTTTCCTTTTTCATATCTGAAGAACTCTGTCTGGTTTTCATCAGGAGGAGCCTTTATTTTTAAGGCATTAAAACCTCTGGCATTAGTAACCCCAACACACCGACACTACAGAGCAGCAGCAGCTAGCGAGCCCCAGAAGCTGGGAAGGTCCCACGGGGACACCTGGGAAGCTGACCACGGCTTAGAGAGCCTCTCTCCACAACTTCTCTCCACAAGCTTCTGGCAGCCTCGCCTCAGCATGAAGACATATTAAAAAAATTTTTTTTGCAGTATTTAGGATCCAGGATCATTGTCCATTGTCATAAGTAAGATGACAGGGAGGTGACATCGCCACACACCTGCAAGAGTCACTTCAAGTCAGGGATGCAGAGCTGTCCCGCTGACAACAGCCGTACCGTCCCATTTCTCAGGAATGAATGAGCTCAGGTGTCCTGAGTCCTCTGGGCAAACAACCTGCAATTTCTTCAACCACAACCTGCCTCAGGGAACTTAGGGTGGACATGGTGATGTCTGGTGGAGGAGGAAGACTAAGACTCTAGGAGAATCTTCTCCAGAAGGCATCATGCCCACCCCTCGCCAGGGACATGGCCAGTGATGGTGCAAATGTTTAATGGCCCTCAGTGGCCATGTGCTAAAGCCTTGGTCGCCAGAGGAGGGATTTCGGGAGGTAGTAGGCCCTGTAGAAGGAGAGCCTAGTAGGTCATGAGGCATGTCTTTGGGAAGATCAATGGCCTAACAGCGACTTCCCGTTCCTTGTTTCTGTCCTCGAGGTGAGAAACTTTGCTCCACCATGAGCTCTCACAATGGTGTGTTGCCTCGCCACAGGGCCAAAGCAACAAGGACAGCCAATCACAGGCTAGAACTGTTAACGCTGAGCCCAAATAAACCTTTTTTCCCTTTATAAGTAGGTTATTCAGGGTATTTTGTTACAGTAACAGAAGGCTGACTATCACACTGTGGAAATGTGGTAAGTGGAGGGCTTGATGCCACCATTCCTACTTTATTTGACTTGTTTCTCATTTACTTGCTTCATCTAGTCATATGCCTGATCTTTCGAGTACTCAAAAATGAGGTTTTCTTGTGGGTAGCCCCTTTTTCCCAAGAGCCTGTTTCTTGGACAATCTCCTAAATTCCCAGTAGCCTTTGCTATCTTTGGCTCACAGTGTTGGTGGTTCTAGCCTATGACTGGGTTTCCTTCTTGGCCCCTCAACAGTCTCATTCAGAGGATTTCTCTGAATAAATAAATAAATAAATAAATAAAACCATTTTCTTTGATGTGTATGGGCGTGTATGCCTCACTCGCATGAAGTGGAATCAAACCTGCGTCCTTCCCAAGTGCAACAGGTGCTCTCAGCAGCCGAGCCACCCCTCAGTCCAGACCCCGTCCGTTTGTTAACACACCTGGTCGTACTTGTCTTCAATCAGTCCCAGAATGTTTCCAGCGTTTCCTTACCTCAGAGCTGCCCACCACAGGGCTCCTATGTCTGGAACATTCTTCCCTGCTCCTCTCCTCTCTGACAGCTTTGCATCTTCCAAACGCCCCGGCCACCTCTGCCCCTCACCCCTCCCTTCCTGGGCACTTACACCCACGGGGTCTGCTTTTGTTACAGTCTGTTTCTCCCTTGGGGACAGGCCCCAGCTCTGTCCTGCTCACTCGAGTCCCAGAGTAGATGAGCAAACTTTAACCTTGGATCTTTTACAATCAGGCTATGAATTCTTAGCTTTGACTCCTCCATGTCCTTTGGCCAGTGTGGGTGCAAATATCTGTCCTCACAATAGTCTCTTAAGACCGATAAGGAGAGATGACATTCCTCTGTGTGAACACAGCTCTGCTTGGTGGCCCAAGCAGTGGGAAATCTTGGCTTCCTTCTGGCATTTGGACTTCATCATTGCAGACTGGGCCTCCAACGGTGACACACACACAGATGTGTCCTCCTCACATATGGACCTGGCAGGAAGAGGAGGCTAAAACCCTAGAGAGGGCTTAGGTGCTGGTTGGGCATCTTCATTTCCTGGAAGTGCTGCATTCCAATGACTCCCCACACCAGCCTGGCCCCACTGTGGGTCGGGTCTCTCTCCCAAGTGGGTCTCTACCACAAGTGGGGTCAGATACCCTGTCTCTCCTCATGGCTTTGTGACAAGTCATCTTTTCAACCTGATGGTGTCTGGAATGCGATCTCCCTCCCTCCCTTGCTGCTTCCTGCTCCGGCTGACACACTGCCAATCTCTAAACGTTGTTTCAGGCTTTCCTTTGCTGTTTTGCTGCTGTGAAGTCTGCCTTGTTAACACCAGGTGCTGAAAAATGAAAACTTATCTCCTCCATCAGCAGCATCAAAGCAAGGTGGGGCAGAATGGTTTCAACTAGTCCTGTGTATCCCGAGGGCATCTGGCCTCTTGTCAGGTCCTCTCTCCCCGTGGGGCACAATACTATCCACCCAAGCCCTATGCAGCTGCCCGGCCTCACCTTTGCTCAGTGAGGTATCACACGATGTGCTCAAGCGAAGGAGAGAGCTGGCATTTCTCCGCCGAAGGTGTATCTTCTGTTTCCTGCCGTTTGACTGTGAGGCTCTAAGAATAGTATTTTTTTTTTTTTCTGGTAGCAGAGCTTTAACCACCTAGAAAGCTTAATTAAGCTTTCCCACTGCATTTTTTTAATTGAATTAGTAGCGATAGAGTATTTTTAGGACGGAGGTGATTATTTCATGTAACAGATACATGTCTAGATATTCTGAAACCTCTATATAGGCCAGAGCAGCTAGAGAGCAGGCTCAGGGAGTTGAAAGTGCAGTGGCTTGCTTCTTAGGCACGGCATCACCATGACAGTTATTTATTCTAGTCATTCATTATTTATGCCCTCAATTCTTTTTTTCCTAAGCAGGAAGGAGAGAATTTTTTTTTTTTTATGAACATGTAGCTGAGTCTGGCCTTCATCTCCACTTCCAAGTGCAGGGAATCCAAGCATTCACCTGGGTATTAACCTTTAGGAAGGAGAATTCTTGGGTTTTGTTTTTGTTCGTTTTAGAGTGTTATACAAAGTGGTAGGCCCTCACTGGTTTTAAATTCCCTTTGAGCTGCTGGTCTGAGTGGGATTCCTTCCTAGACTCCAGTTGGAATTTTTCTCGTGTTTCAGAGGAGCCACACTATCACATGGGGGAGAAGTTTTGTATAGTACACTGCTTTGAAAAGTAGAAGTGGCATTAGGACATTGTGCTAGGAGGGAGCTACAAGTTTGGAAAGCAGGCAGCCACATGACGAAAGCTTGGGAGGGCATTGTCCCGCCAGCCACAGTGATGATTCAAAGCGCAGGTACCAGATGGCATGTTTTCACAAAGAAGGCTCTGGCGAAAAACACCACATGAAATGCTCTGGGTGAAACTCCCAGGTTTTCTCGGAAGGGGCCTTCTGTGCACAAGGGATGAGAATTATTTCAATATTGGCGGGGGGGGGGGGGAGCAATGCAGTACGCGCTCTGGTCACACTTCCAGGTCAAGGCTGGCCAACTGCTGTATCCAGCTGAAGCTGGGGTCTATGCAGATGATCTGCATTCACAGGAAGCGGGTTTCGAAAAGGGACCCATGAAGGATCCTGAGAGGAACTCAAGGGCGAGGGAGGGTGAGGAGGGTGGGGCGGGATGAGTTCTATTTGTGGAATTTTCCACCTCCTTTGAGATGGGTTTGCCAATTGAGATACATCAGTGAGATCCATGCAAAGATATAGGAATGGGCATGAGTGTCCCAAAAAAAAGGTGGCATGTGAAGACAACTCCCGAAGGTGGCCACAGGCACATGTGGAAGTCAAGTTATTTCTTGCTTTCTTTTGATATTGGTGGTATCAGATGCTTCTGCTCTTTAATCTCATGTTTCCATGCTTGCCTTTAGAGTGTCAATATTTCTTACGTCTCTTCTTCTGCCAAATATGGCAAATCCAGGGGATTTCTGTAGAGAACCATGCACTGAAGCAGTGTACAGTGTCTTGATTTGGGCTTGCTTTACTGACCTGCAAAATCACCACTATCCCCTTAGCTTCCTTCCTGCAGACTAAGCTGAGGTGGGTTCACTCCTGTCTAAACATTGGTCCTCGTTCAAAGCACCAACATCATCACAGTTATGAACCTAGAGAGACTGGAGGGCAATCTCAGCTGCTGGCAGGGAGTGACCAGAAGAGCCAAAACTAACCAACAAACAACAGGGCACTGAATCCCAGGACTGTGACTCAGTGGAGGCAGAAGTACGAGCTCACAGCCTTTCCTTTCTTACAATTAGATTTTCTCCCACTGACCACAGTGCTTAAAAACATTAAAACAAAAGACAGCCGGGAGACATGGCTGTTGGAAAACTCAGGCTCCCTTTTAGGACTTGCCGTCTTCTCTAAGTGGTGGTAGTTTTGTCTCCCAGCCCTCCACACCCTCCTCAACTCATTCCAATCTCTTCACACTTGCTAGTCTGCACCGCAACTTGGCCACCAAGGCTCCCGAAGGGTGGGTTGCTCTGCTCTTCTGCATCCCACCGCCAGGCCTCCTACTGCTGCCCAGATTTTGGTGCCATTTTCTCCTTGGCATTAACACAGCCCTTTCTCTGAGCTGCTTGTTGAAACTATAGATCCCAAGTCCCAATTCTCAGTGACCCTGTGAACCCTTCCTATTTTGGCCATGTTTCAGATGCAAATGAACACAGTGGATTTAGCATTAAATAAGGGCTTAATTGATCCGACCTCAGATCATCCTGTTGTGGCCCTTAACAATGTGCTGAGCAGAAATGGTTTTGTGAAACCTTTGGTGAGACCTCATGGCAGTGGTATGCCAGTCACAGTAACTGAATTACACTCTGACTTACATCATATTGCATGGCTCTACTAAAAAAAAAAAAAAAAAGAAAAGAGATTGACATAAACAAAAGGGTAAAAGTTTTCCACGTTTCCTCTGGTTGGAAAGAGCTAAACTAACATGCTTAAAAAAGCAGTAGTGATCCAATGCTTGCTTATTAAAGAATTAATCTGTTTGCCCTCTCAAACAGATGGGTGCTGCATAGCAAAAAGGGGGAGGAAACTGATATTTCCAAGTACAACAGAACAAAAACTGCATTAGGTTTAAAAATACATTAAATATAGACATGTGGACGACATGTTAAATAGACATGCTGCCAGCGATTGGTGTGATTTTCACTATTTGTTAGGTACAAAACAACGGGCTACGGCGGCGTCCATAGGAAGACATGTCCATCCGCGCTGAGGCGGTAACTGGGATTCTAAGCTTTGTCTTCACGGTTTGCTCTGGCCTGCAGACTTGCTTTTGTAATCCAAATAAAGCATTTTAATTGGAATTAGAAGTTATGTGAATACACACTACACTGAGTATCCCCAGAGGAAAACGGGGGCTGAATAGACACCCTGAATGGATCAAGCAGTCTGGGCGCGGCTTCCTTGGATGGGTGAGCTCCAGGGGCTGCTCAAAAACCCAGCTTTCCTGGGTTCTCTCAAGTGGCAAGCTCAGACTAATGATGTTAGGGCAGGAATTTATGCTTTCTTAAAAGTCCTTAACAGTCCAGGCAACTGAAAACAGCAAACACATACCTCAAGAGATTTAGTACTCTATCCTCTTTAGAAGCATGACAGTTTGGATCCACTAACAGAGAGGCAGAGCAACTCTTTGGCCTGCGGATCTAACTTTGATCAGTTTCAGAGAACTACAAAGTGCCTTGGGTTATTTTAAGACTACTTGATAATATTATGAATATTTAATATTTTTTACTGAAAAGATAGGACTTTTAGTAAATAATTCCTCCCTGTACATCTGTTCTAGAAAAAAAAAAAGATGCACCAAAGCAATGCTGGGAATCTAGGTAAAAGGCAAGTGTGAGTTCCAACAAACCTGAAAATACTTCTTAGTACTTAATGATCTCCCATTTGTTCTTAGAGACATCAGTTCAAGAGTGTCAGCATTCAGTGGGCTCTTGGGGGCCCTTCATTGCCATGGTTGCTGATGACTCCATAGTGAATGGGCTATTCCAAGGTAGAGCCTTGCTGGGAGAGGTGAGTCACCAGACATGTACCTTGGCAGGATGCAGAGCCAGTTTCCTTCATCTCTGTTTCCCAGCCACTCCAAGACAAGCCACTTCCTTTGAAATACGCTCTGGCTGCCCGGATGTCCTGCCTCAACCCAGGCCCAAAGCAATAGAGCCAGCTGATCGTGGAATGAAATCTCTGAAACCCTGAGCTAAAATACAGCTTTCACCTTTTAACTTTCTTTTCTCAAGATGTTTTTTTTTTTTTTCCTAGTGTTAGAAATTAACACAACCAAAGGGAATCAAATATGAGATGAGATGGGCCACCAGCTCCGTTTCTATTCCTTTTACATCCTGCCATAGTGACAGCAGTTTTATTCACAGCTTCTGGAAGGATTGTTGGGCCAGCCCACATTTACTAACAGACATGTAAGGCAAACTGCTTCATCAGGTTTGATTAAACTGAGATAAAAAATCCACCTGCGTTTATTGATCTCCAGCATATTTATTTATAAGGTTAATGAATGTCCATCATCAATTCTAGACTATTTTCATCACTCCCCCTCCAAATTCCATACCCATTATCCATCATTATCCACTTTTCTCTCCCCTCAGCTCTTGGAAACCATTAATCTACTTTCTATCCCTATGGATTTGAAGATTTTGGATATTTCCTGGAAATGGACTCATCTAGCTCAAGGATTTATGCATCTGGCTCTTCATTACTTTTTATGCAATAATGTGTTGAGGTCTCCCTGTGTTGTACCATATGCTATTGGTTTATTCACTTTTATTGTGGACCACACATCACACCACACCACACCATACCAAGATACTGCCCTTTATTTCGCCACATCCATGGCATTAGAGGTGTCCCACTTTTGAGTAGTTAGGAAAAGCACACACTACTGTCTCAGTTAACTATCTGAGGCATCGAGAGCCTATTTCCTGCAGACGCTGAGCAGGATTGTGTATTCCGACCAGCGATGCATGACGGTTTCAGGCCCCACCAATCCCACCATTACTGTTCAGTGATGCTTCCTGAATGGCTATGATGGCAGATTTCTTTTCAATTGGTTTTGGGTGTTTATATCCAGTCTTCTCTGGAAAACATTTATTCAAGTTCTTTGTCCCTTTAGTTGAAAGTTTTTCTTTCTATTCTAGACCCTTACCAGATACATGGCTTGAGCACATATTCCCAATATGCCGCCATCCTTCTATTTTCTTGGCCCTGTCATTTGAAGACATTTAAACGTTGATAAAGTAGAATTCATCCTTTTGCTACTCACGTAGCTCAAATGCCTCCAATTTCTTCTAAGAGCTTTGTTTTAGTTCCTAAATTGCAGTCTATGATCCATTTAGGACAATTTTTAGATACTGCATGAGGATGGAGTCTAATTTTATAGCAGCATTACTAATAAAAAAGGGGGGGAAGGCCACATATTTCCTCATCAAACTGTCTTGGAACCATTGCCAAAATTAAGTTGATCATAAATGTAGAAATTGATTTCTGGAACCTAAACTTTATCCTAATTGTCTACATGTATTATCTTTGTGCAATTATCACATTGTTAGAAATGCTTGCATTATAGCATGATTTGAAATTGAGAGGTATGAATCCTCTTAAGGTTATTTTGATATTCAAGATGTTTTGCATTTTTATATTAATATGTTTGTCTTCTGCAAAGAGTGCATCTAGTATATTGACAAATATTTAAGTGAATTGCAGATCAACTTGGGGAGCACACCATCCTAAGAGTCCCATCTCCCACCATGAGGGTTTTATCTACTTAACTTTAGCTTCTTCAGTATTTTGTGGTTCTTTTCTCACACTGCTCCTTCCCCCAGCCCCCACCACTACACACACAAAAGAAGTAAAAATTAAAAGTAATAGTAGTAGAAGGAAAAGAAAAAAAAAAACCCACTACCAACAACAAAAACAAGTCCACTCTGTTATCTTTATACTCACTGGAGCTCGGGCAAACTCTCAGTGGCCTGCTCCTTAAATAGACCGGAGTCCCTCCCTCCCACAACCCCACCAGGAACCATCAATTATATGGAGCTACACTTCAGCGTCTGTGTAAACTTTTTTTTTTTTTTTTCTTTTTAGGTTTTTCGAGATAGGGTTTCTCTGTGTATCCTTGGCTGTCCTAAACTCACTTTGTAGACCAGGCTGGCCTAGAACTCACAGTGATCCACCTGCCTCTGCCTCCCTGAGTGCCCGGATTAAAGGTGTGAGACACCAGGCCCAGTTCTGCATCACCTTTAAGAGTCCTCTTCAGTGGCTTCCTGTCGTTTTTTTTTCTTGTTTGTTTGTTGTGTGTGCGGGTGGGGTTGGGGTTGTCACAGAAGCCTTCCATGTCCCTTCCTCCCAACTGGGCATCTGCAGTCCTCAATATCAGCAAAGTAGCCTCCGTGCTCTTCACAGTCAGTGGGAGCATGGATCACGGTTCTCGACAGGGTTTCTGTTGAGAGCACAGATCACAAACTTGCCCATTGCTGCAGCAGGATCACAAACTCAGACAAGGGCCTAAGAGGCAGCTCAGACCACAGATATCAACGTGGCTTCAGGTCACTTAGATCAGTATGGGCCCTGGTGGCAGCATGGCCTGTGTGCATGGACGTGGCTTCAGGCAGCAGACAGAATACATACCTCCACATGTGCCAGGATTAATGGTGTATACCACCATGCTTGGCCCCACAGTATTTTCTCTATGCAAGAGCATGTCATCTGCAAATAGGTTTTTTTTTTTTTTTTCTTTTCCAAACTGAATGCTGTTCATTCCCCCATTTTGCTTATTTCTTTGGCTAGAACTCCAGGTTGAATAGATACTGAGAATCTTTGTCTTAGTCCCGATTTCAGGAGGCGAGGAGAGGCTTATGGTATTTTGCTATTTGCCACTAATGCATTAACTATGAGTTTTTGTAGCTTGCCTCTATCTGGTTAAGGAAATCCCTCCATTTTTATTGTTTGAACGTGTTCATGATTTAAGTGTGTTGGATATTTGTCAAATGTTGAACCTTTTTCTGTGGCTAACAGGAAGACTATTTTGTCCTATAATGGTGGTGTCTTAGTTTGGCTTTTATTGCTGCAAAGAGATACCATGACCACAGTAACTCTTATAAAGGAAAACATTTAATTGGGGCTAGTTTACAGTTTCAGAGGTTTAGTCCATTACCATCATGGTGGGAAATATAGCAAAATAGAGGCTGACACGGTGTTGGAGAAAGAGCTGAGAGTTCTACGTCTTGATCCACAGGCAGCAGCAGGAGACTGCATGCCACACTGGATGTAGCTTGAGCATAGGAGACCTCAAAGCCCACCCCCTAGTGACACACTTCCTCCAACAAGGCCACACCTCCTGATAGTGTCACTCCCTATGAACCACGTATTCAAACACATGAGGCTATTTAGGGGTCTATTCAAACCACAAGAATATTGACTGAATTTTTTTTCTACATTGAACTTTGTATCCCGAAGATGAATCTTATTGGATTATGATACATAATCCTTTCTATATGTTGCTGGAATCAGTTTTGTTAGTATCTTGTTGAGTATTGCATTGGCCTAAAGATATTTTTACTTTGTCTAACTTTGGTATGTAATAATTGGCCAAAGCAATGAGTTGGGGAAAGCAGTGTTTAGAATTTGTAAGAATTTGTCCATGATTATTGTTAAATATTCTTTAAATGCTTGGCAAAATTCACCAATAAAGAAATCTATCACTTACCAAACACTTGGCAAAGGACGTATTTTGGGCTCACGGTCTGAAGACACAGTCCAGCACTGTGGGAAGGTCTAGCAGGAGCATAAGAGACAGCTGGCCAGGAAGCAGAGAGCAACACACTCAGTGCTCAGATACAGTTCCTCTTTATATGTAGCTGGGGACCTCAGCTACGGAATGGTGTCACCATGGCAGGGTTAGTGTTCCCACTTCAGTTACCCTAATCACAGCCGTGTCCAGAGACTTATTTCCACTGTGGCTCTACATCCTATCCTGATGAAAACCAGTATTTTCCAAGCATTATACAGGCACACTTGTTTTCTTATAACTCTTTTATTTCTGTGAGGAGTAATCCTTCATGCTTGGCATGACTTGAATCTCTATAGTTTTTTTTTCTGATCTAAAGGTGTGTTAATGTTGCCTTTCCCCACCCCAACCAGAATCTTTTGTTTTTTTTTTTAAAGGACATTTCAAAAAATTACATTTGTGTGTGTGCATGGCCGAGTGCCACACCAAGCACGTGGAGGTCAGATAACCTCGGGGAGTTTTCTCCCCTTCTACCTCGTCCCTGCTGCTGTCTGACATAGTCTATGCTAGCTGGACCCTGAGCTTTGGGACAATGTTCCTTTTCTCTCTCTCATGTTGCCTAGGAACGCTGAGATTGTAAACGCCTGCCAGTGTATCTGGGTTCTATGTGGATTCTGAGCATTGAGCTCAGGTCTTCAGGCTTGAAACGACTAGCACATAATGTGCTGGACTACTTCCCTACTCCCTCACTTATTTTACTCGTCTACATCACTCCTTTTCCTTACTTTGTTGGTCTTGTTTTGTAATGCTGGAGGCTATGTTATTGACTTAAGAGCTTTCTTTTTAAATTTTAGGCATTTGTAGCTAGTTATTACCCACCAAGCGCTGCTTTATTTAACATCTTCATGTGTACATACATATATATCACACACATATATTTTTGAGGTAAGATATTTCTATATAGTTCGTTTGCTTCTAATTCATCATCCTCCTGCCTCAGCCTGAAGCTTAGTCACCAGGCTTGTGCCTGAGCCATATCAGTGGCCCATGGCTTATATTCTTTAGCCATTTTTTTAGTGTTTTTCCTGATGATTACACTCAATATCCTAACTTTTAACCTACTTTCGTTTTAAACTAACTCAATATGAACAGCATACAAAAATTTTGTGCCAGTTAGTTTCTGTTGTCGACTTGATACAACTTAAGAGTCAGCTGGGAAGAGAGCTTCAGCTGAAGAACTTGCCTCAGCAGACTAGCCTGTGACCAGGTCCTGAGTTGTCTTGATTGACATGGGAGGGTCCAGCCCACTATGGGAAGCACCATCCCTAGACAGGTAGGCCCGAACTGTAACACACAGCTGGGAGGAAGAGACAGGGAACAGACCAGTATATAGCACTAGGTCATGGTTTCTGCTCCAAGGCAGCTCTTAGTGATGACTTTTTGTTGGAACTGTAAACTGAAATAAACACTTTCCTCTTGTGGTGGTTTGAATAGGTTTGGTCTCTACGGACTCATGTGTTTGAATGCTTCACCCATGGGGAGTGGCACTATTAGGAGGTGTGGCCTTGTTGGAGGAAGTGTGTCACTGTAGGGACTGCCTTTGAGGTCTCCTATGCCACAAGCTCTGCCCAGTGTGTGTAATCCAGTCTCCTTCTTGTGGCCTTGTAGAAGTCTCAGCTCGTTTCTTCATGCTTCCCACCATGACGGTAATGGACTAAACTTCTGAAACTGTGGCAGCTCCAATTAAGTGTTGTCTTTTGTAAGAGTTGCCTTGGTCATGGTGTCTCTTCACAGCAATAAAACCGTAAGACACCATCCCAAGTTGCTTTTGGACATGTTTGTCATAGCAACAGAAAGCTAACTAGGATACTATAAATTTAATACTGACCCTCTGGCTTTGTACCTTCATCAAATTGTTTTTATATGTGTGGCCATTACCACAGATGAATAATTGTTTTAGACAGTTGCTTCATAACTCAGGAGGCAACGAGACTTATGCAGAAAAATGAATTTAAGTTATCATATATTAAGTACTTACTTTTGCCAGCACCCTTTCTTTGTGTAGACTTCAGTTATTGTCTATGCTCAAGCCAGCCTGGTGGACTCTGGCTGGTCCTGCTGCAGGGAAATGCACTAATTCATCTGGGGATGCTCTATTTCTGCCTTTGCTCCTGAGGGCAGGTGGATTCCTGAGCCATTTACTTTCTGCACTTGGTCATTCCACCACCCTCTGGTCTCCATGTTTTTGGTGAAGACCACCCAAAATTTCAGCTACTTTGTCCCTATTTCAGGACTGTCTTTGAATGTGACTTCTTTGTACACATTGAGTTTCTTGAGTTGAAAACCAGTGATTTTTCACCCAATTGGAATCTTTAGCCATGTAAATTTATTATTTTCTTTTTGTCTTTTGCTTTTTAAGAATTAAGTTTATGTTCAGTGCTTGGTAATATTCTCTGAGACTATTAATTTTTCTTCACTCTATTTTGTTCCATCCTTTTTTTTTTTTTTTTTTTTGAGACAGGGTTTCTCTGTGTAGCCCTGACTGTCCTATAAGGCTGGCCTCAAACTCACAGACCCACCTACTTTTGCCTCCAGAGTGCCGGGAGTAAAGGCGTGTGCTGCTGCCGCCACCACTACCTAGATTGGAAACGGAAAATCTTAACTGACCTATATTCAAGCTTTGCCATTCTTCTGGCAGCTCAAATGTGTTGTTGGGTACATCTTGAAGTCTTCATTTTAGTTAGTGCTTTCGGCTTCAGGATTTACATTTAGTAGTTTCTATTTGGTAAAATATTTTTATACTCCCCTCTTCTTTGTTTTAAAGACAGGTAACCATGCTGGGCTGAAACTCTCTATGTAACTGAGACAGACATTCTTCTACTTCTGACCCTCTTGACTCCACTTCCCAATTTTGGTATTGCAGATATTTGCCACCATGGAACACAGGGCGAGTATTCTGCCAATGGGAGCTACAACCCTGGTTCCGCCTTTGGTTTTTTTTCCTTTTTCTTTTTTTTTTTTTTGGACATATGCTTTCTTATGAGATTCTATTTTTTTATTAATTCAATTTACATCTCCGTCATAGGCCCCTCCCTCCTGCATATGCTCTCCCCCATTCCTTAGCATAGGGGAGACCCCCCAACCCAGATACCCCAGCTCATCTATTCACCACATGACTGAGTTTGTCTTCCTTTCCTGTGGTCTGGTAGGAAGGTCCCATCAGGGGGAAGTGATTAAAAAAGCAGTCAACATAGTCAAATGTCAGAGATATCCCCCCTCCCCTAGTGAGCCCACAAGAAGCATAAGATGCCCATCGGACTTATCTTCTTGAGGTTTGGGCATTGTAGAATGTCTATCCTGTACTACATGACTAAAAATCTGTTTATAACTGACTATATGCAATGTGTGTCTTTCTGGGTGTGTTTCCTCACTCAGGATGATCTTTTCTAGTTCCATCCATTTGCCTGTCTTTTTTTTTTTTTTAAAGACATGTGTTCTCTGTACTTTTAAAAGCATATTTAAACTACCATGTTTTAAAGTCGTTGTCTTAAAGTCCAATGTCAGGACTTTTTCATGTGTAGTTTCCACTTATTACTTGATTGTCTTATGAACTTTCTTTTCTTGTGTCTTTAAATGCTTCACTTTTTTGGGGGGTGTGGAAAAGTGGACCCTTTGAAGGATGCTGTGGTGACTCAGGTTCTGTACACTCATCCCTGAGAGGTCTCCCGTAGCTGTGGCTTTGGTTTTAGTGAGTCTCCTAAGTGGTTCGGCGGTGTCTGTATTCCTTGTGATACATGCACACTAATGTGTCTGCTCTGGTAGGTTAATGCTAATGATGAGACAGAGATTTCCCTACCCCAAACCAGTAAGTCTCTCCACATGTTCTCAGGGCTCTGAGTGCCTGTAGGGACAATGCTTCAACACAAAGTCAGAGGTGACAGTGCTGCCTGTGGCTTTACTCTCTGCTTTCACAGAGCCTCAAGGACAGCTTGAGATGAATGCTTAAGACGATGTCAGGCCTTTCCTGCGTAAGGGCAGGACACTCTGGATGTGCAAAATCCTGCATGTGTGCGTGACCACCTGACCCTCAGGAGCATGAAAGCTTCTTCACTGCTCCCTCCCCGGCTGCCTCATTCCCCCAGCGTTCCTTTAAAACTCTTAGCCTATTGCTAGTTCCACAGGTTATCCACCAGTTCAAGCAGACAAATGCTACTCAATTCTCTGAAGACCTTCCAGCAAATGCTACAGAGGAAAAGCTCTTGTCATACCTGCCAAGCTCTTATCAAGGCAAATAAAGACAACCTTACAGGTGATATCTTGAAAATGGCAAGCAGATCAAGTAACAGGGATCTGGAAATATGGGCCTGAGAAAGTCCCAGATCATCCTGCCATCTTGTGTGGCTCCCACACAGCTGCCGGTTCAGTTTTGTGTTCTGCAGTGGAGATGGGAACGGGGCAGGTTATACCCAAAGCCCACTAGTTTGCTGAGGCCTATAAACAGACACTCCTTGGATTGATTCACATCTTAGTAATTGCCAAATTCTGGAAAAAGTGGATTCTAACATTGTGGACAATTTTCTCTTTGCTTTTATGCAGTATGGAAAATTTTCAGGTGTCTTTCATCCATCGTTTTACTGGCCTTGACTTACATATGTAATGCTCCCTGAGTATTCACAAAATGCAAGTTTAATTATTCCATAAGCATATGATCAAATTAAATATAATATACATTTTAGACGATGACTATGTGCCAAGTGAATGTATGTCTACACACACAAACACACCCACCCTTAGAACAGTATGAAAAACAAAACCTGATATTCTTTAATGCAGATGAATGGTTAATCCTGTTCCTACTGAAAAGTGACAAAACCCAAAACCAAACCAAACCAAACCAAACCAAACCAAACCCAAGTAACCCTTGTGTAGTGTAGAAATGGTCTCCAAAGACTCCACCCTCTGCCTTGCCTCCCCTCTGGCTGCCAGCACTTTGCTGTCTCTGAAGTACAAAGGACCATGCAGTCATGCTTCAAAGGGCATCTTCAACTGAGAAGCACCGTCTCTTCCTGAGGATGACAGTCACTGGGCTATGCTCAGTCCCTCTCCTACAGACACCTGCATCACTTAGATCTACTAGCTGCTATCACTGGGAGGTACTTCCTGGATAGAGCCAGTCAGACTTGGGTTTAAACATGGAGCTATTTTCAGGGGTGTGGGTTTGTTAAATCCTCTCTGCTTGAAGAAAAGGCAAGCTGACCAGAGTTCCCGGAGACATGCAGCAGAGGTTTCCAAGGACAAACAAGGTAAATAAAAACCACACACACACATATGTAGTATTATGCAATGACTCGGTGTCATATAAAGGTACATATATAGCTATAAAGAAAGTGTGGTATGTCTCAGTATCTAATCAGAAGGTTACATGGTGTTAGTAATCTGTGTTCATAACTTTATCAATGGTTTGATTTCCGCTGAAGCATTTATCATATTTGAGCTATCTATAGTCAAAATAAGGTCTGAGTTTTCAACTTGAGAAATTTAATTTTACTACTAATAATCTTAAAGCTGGTTTGAAAGCCCCCAGGACTGTGAAGTACATATATATTTTAAAGGAAGTTACACATGGATTCTGTAAAGTGATATTGAAGATTTTTTTCTTAGACTGCACCTTAACTCCTAATACTTGATGTCAGACAAATGTGAGATGGGTGTTAAGTCAGTGAGTTGTGTGTAAAAGTGATACAGTGAGTGTTTATGAGATGACCAAAAGCTGTTTCTAGAAGAGGACTGGAAAACAAGCACAGCTCATCATTCCGTGCTGTCAGGCGGAGAGGGCTGACCATCACAGCTCTTCCGTGTTCTTAAAAACAAGGCCATTACGCAACTGGGACTCTGAGTGCTTCCTCAGGGATGCAGGAGAGACCAAGTAGGCCCTTTCCAAGGGACCCTCCAGTCAAAGGTTGTTCCTGGGGGAGGTGTTGTCATCTACAGCGGGGTAGCCACGGATGAGTTACCCTTGCTCTGGTGAATGACCTCCCACCCACACTCAGACCAGAAACCCTCATCATGCTCAATACACCGTGCCCAAAGGATAGGAAAGAAGAAGAGGACTTGGTGAAGAAAAAAAAAAAGGCTCCATCCAGAGAGGGAAGGAGATGAGAAAGGGGAATCTGGGCTGCCAACGTTTAAAAGTCACTATATAAATGTATGAAACTGTCAAACAAAAAAATTAAAATATGTATATACACTGTATATATATATATATATGTATATATATATTTAATTATATAAATTGAAGATACATTTTTCACTTGTTAATGGAATCAGGCCTTTTCTGTTATGGTACCAATTATACTGAAGAATACCAGTGAGGAATCAACTAAAAAGAACTCTGGTTCTATTACACATCGTAGAAAGACCGGTTCTCAAAGGCTCTCCTAGCTTTTAATTTTGCACTAATTAACCACACGTGAGCTGAAGATGAAAACTTACCTAAACAAATCACATTTCCCAAGCAGCTCATTTGCTTTATTATTGTTGTTGTTATTATTATATGAAATATTATTATTACATGAAATATCGGTCTACCTGATCAGAAAAAACAACATACAGGGCTAGAGGTATAGCTCACCAGTAGGGTACTTACCTAGCATGTGTAGTGTTCTGGATGGCATCCCCCTCCCCCCAAAGAAGAGGGAGGGGTTGAGGGAAGGAAAGAGGAAAGAAGATACAAAATGAGTCTTGTTTTTGTTTTGTTGTTTTTTCCCCTAAAGCTTTGGACACAGCTGGAATACACAGCATACAGGCAACTGTTTTTTATAAAACCAAAAGATTGACATGACATTGGTGAGTACAGCACAAAGTCTCCATGAGGAAAGCACCAGGGGACAACTTCGTAAGCTCTGTTTCTCATCATTTCAGATGCTGTACTCTAAAGTTACGACTGTCAGCCTAGAGCCTGTCTGCCCGGCCCCCTGCCGGCCGGTGATCAATACACTGCAGTTCTTAGCAGGTAGGGAGGAGGCCGGAGTGTAAACACCTTTCTCAGAACTTAAACAGATTAAAACAAAAGCATCTCAAGCCTATCTCGATGAGAATCCCTGAGTATCAGGGTGGCCCGTTTCCTAGCTCCACTTCCAAACATGTAGCCATGTACTTACTGTCACTCATGTGATAGCCAGTAGTTGCTTAAGCCAAGCACATATGTGGAGTTTCAGGTTCCATTTTTCTGCCTCTAACTTATATACATGTAGGGGTGATGCTGAAACTTCCATTATTCCAAAGGATGAAAGAAGTGGTCCGTCTGATCCGGACCCTCAGTTCCTATTATACTCGAGGCCTTTGAAATATTAAGGCTGAACAGAGCAAGTTATGAAAGGGACGGGAGGAAGTAGGAACAGTGATGCTACAGTTGGCATGCATGGTCGCTTTCTGCCTCTGCCATTACTTGAAGAGTCTGCCTTTTGGGCAGCAGGTGGTGTGACTGCAAAGAGATCACACATTTGTCAGTAACTATGTAGGATTTTTTGGCACTGTTAGAGCTTAGAATTACAGTTAGGCTAGCTAACAAAATGTCATCAACCAAATTTTGGGGAAAAAGCTTTTCCACCAAGCAACCCTTCCTGATTCTCCTTTTAACCTTGTCTTATAAATCATACCACTAAAACAGCACTTCTGCCCCCCCACCCCCAAAAAAAGAACCACTCCACAGCAACCAGATGAACATCTGGAAGCAAAGCAGATTACAATGCCATCCTTTTAAGAGAAGATCAAACCTGACTCCCCCACAGAGCGCGACTCTCTGGCGAGGGAAAGCTCATGGGCTTTGCGAGGCTGGAGATGGAATGTGGACCCCTTCTTTCCTTCTGTCTTCCTGGTGGGGATTCAGAAGTAAAATAAAGGCAGTTCCATGCACCAAGTAAGCAACAAGAAGTCCCATCCATGGCGGAGGATCAGAGGCCTCATACTTCCCAATTATGTAAGAAAATCTTAGCAAAAAGACCCCGAACATTTCAAAACTTGTTTTCCTGTAATAGTTTAGAACAAGAGTGTATTTAATTAGTGTCTACATTTTTGTTTTTAAATCCCTCTTTAAAAAAAAGTCTTCGTAGGTTGCAAAACTTAGAAATAAGACAGGAACTTTCCAGAGGGCGTGGCCCTGGAGCCTGCTGTCCCTCCACAGGAGCCTCGCTGAGCCAGCCTGGGCGCCCTGCCCTGTGGTGCAGGCTGCTGAGGCCATACGGGCCATAGGAGACTCTGGAAACTGACAAGTTTCCAATGGAGAAGCCACGGAGAATAAAATAATCTCGAGGGGAAATAATCCTCTGGAGAAAAGCAGAGGATCATCACCAAAGGTATGTCGTCCAACAGTTAATTTGGTTCTATTATCAAATTAAGAGTTCTTCAGGGAGCTGCAACTCGCTTTAAATTAGATGTGGGGAAGCTCATCTGACTAAATAGTTTATGTATGAGACACTCACATAAAAAGAAACACAGAAGACAAAATGTCCTTAATTTGGGGGAGGATATATTCCAACGTGAAGGCCTCTCAGTTGTGAAGGCCAATCAGGACAGTTCCAGAGAGTTCAGCATGCCCCCCCACCCCCCCAACCCCCGCGCTGGACTGGGCAGGACAGGATGGAAGGGTCTGTTCTGCCTGGCTGGACTCTCCTGGCCCGGCCACACACACTGGGCGACAGCAGGCAGCTGCAGTGTCGAGCTGGCAGTGCTCTGAAGACTGTAGAGTGTTTATCAACTCAGCAGGTCAAAAGCCCGCAGACACTGGGCAGAGCAGCAGTAAGCCACGAAGCCAATAGTTGTCCTCCTAGGGTGGCGGAGTGGAGAGAGAGAGAGAGAGAGAGAGAGAGAGAGAGAGAGAGAGAGAGAGAGAGGAACACTGTTAGCTCAGGAGTGAGGTCTGGTTCTTCCCCACTTGAGATAGTCTTTGTTAGAACAAGTGACTCGGCATGAATAGCACATCGCATTGTGGAAACTTTTTCAAGCCGAGTCCAGGCAGCGGGTAAGGCATGTGTGTGCATATGTGCTCCCTCCACTAGTGGGGTTTGGATGACAACCATCCCTGTTAACAGCTAAGAGAAAAAAAATCTTTTCCACCTTCTAAAGCCAAGTCACAGCTAAGTACAGTTTTTCACATCTGTATTCCCAGGACCTAGGAGGCTGAGGCAGGAGGATTGCTCTGAGTTCCAGGGCAGCCCGGGCTACAGAGGCAGACCCTGTCTCAAAACATTAACAAAAGCATAAAAAGAAAATAAAAAGTGCCACCACTTGAAGGACTTTATCCTCCTCCTACATTCACACAGAAGTAATTTCAGAATCTGCTTAAAGGCCTGGCGTAACAGGGAAGCCTTTCTCAAACTCCTGCTTGGGCACCTCTGCATGGGGAGTTCCCTGGGGCTCCTCACATGCTCTGGGCAGTGCAAGCTCTTAAGAGACTGTCCTCCTCCCCCCACCCAGAGGGCCAGCCTCTGGTGAGGGGAGAGTCTACTGTTTTCACAGGACTGCCTGTGGTGACTATTCAGCACTTGCTCCTGTCTCTGCCTTTCTCTGTGCTCCTGGAGAGCCTTTGATGCTGCTGCACTGCCCATGTGCACTCAACATGTCAGACACAATGACAGTGGATGTGAGGCTCTGGGGGTGCAAGTGGCTGGAACATTTGGTAACTACGGCGCCATGGTGAGTTCAAAGTCTGCGGGGTAGGATGGCCAATTCTGACTCAAGAGAATTAAAAAGCCAACCAAACAAATAAGCTAATCAAAGTCCAGATGTGCTTAGTCTTCTACTCTCAGTTTAAGACATGGTGGGAGAGTTTCTATGGTGTCCCTAAATGAAGCATTTTCTCGTGAGCTGAAGGATATGGTTGAAGCCCAAACACATAGGGTAGACAGTAAATCACACACCAGGTAAAGATATCTTGATATTTTGTATGTAGTGTGGGTTCCTGATAGAATGTGTCTGGCTTGCATGTGTGTGCATAACTGTGCGGGACCAGGGGCTGACACTGCATCTTCCTTGATCTTTGTACCTTCTATACTGAAGCAGGGCTCCTCGTCACCAGTTCAGCTAGTGGCTGCTCCACTGGCTCTGGGAGCCCGCCTCTGACTCCTAGGAGCCAGCATTACAGACAGGCTGCTGTGCCAACACCAGTTTGTGTAGGTGATGGGGATCCCAACTCCAGCTGTCAAACCTGTGCATCAGTGACTCTGTAAAGTTCCTTTAGGTAAGGCAAAGGTGCAGGTTGCTGAGGACAGGAACTTGAGGCTTTGGAAAGAATCAATCAAAGAACCTTGAGCCTTTAGACATTTCTTCACACTGGAAGCAAATCTGTTTGCCTCCTAAGAACATTAGTGTTCCTTTGCATAAAACAGTTTCAATGGCTTCACAGAGGGTGGCTGTCTGAAAAGGAAGTGCCTAATCCATTTATTCAGGCTGGACCCATCATCACCAATACTCCCGGTCTGTAGGGCCACAAAGAGTAAAGTTCCAGGACCAGCTGAAGATCACCCCAAGAGTAGCTCCTAGAAGGTTAATGCACACACTGAAGCAGTCTTGCCAGACTGCACCCGCCGGAAGCTGGAGCATGTAAGCCAAAGAAACCAAGCAGAAGGTTGTACTAGGCCAGTGAGGGCACTTTACCTAGGCCTCGGTGTTTAATGTGTTACTAGAGCACCTGGGAACGGACTGAGATGCCCTGACGCAATAAGCCTGGAGTCTCTGGGATGATAAGAAAAGAAGCCAGGACTCTCTTTAGACTTTAGAGGCAGTAAGGTTTAGGGAGACGGGACTGTCACAGAGGAGAAGCAAAGAAGACTGAAAACAAACAAACAAACAATGAGATTAAAAAGAAATCTCTTAGATGAAGATGGTCAATAATCTGATGCCTTTAACAAAATGAACAGAACGTCACAATTTCTTCTGGAATTGAAATGACGACTGTAACTACAGATCTCATGGCTACTAAAAAGGCATCAGGGACACTATGAACATTTTTGAATACATAAACTTGTCAACCTAGAAGGTCATTGTCTTGAAGAGCACAAATGACCAAAACTGAACTCTGTCAAAATGGAACCTATGACCATTAAAGAAGGTGGATTTGTAATTTAAAGGATATCCCATTACCAAATATGTTTTCTTAGAAAATCCTAACAAACAGTTTAAGACAAATCAGAAGGCATTTTGGTACAATTTCCTTTACAAAAAAAGAAGAGTTTCCAACTCATGAGGACAGTATTGCCTTGACTCCCCAATCAAAAAGAAACCAAACAAACAGAACCCCAAGTCCCAGAATACTACAGACAAATATCTCTTGAGGACAAATTAAAGAACACTCAACAAGCAACACCAAAAAGCATTAAAAAAGCAAAATTATACACACTGATCAAGCGAGAGACACTTTGGGTATGGAAGGAGGCTGAATACTGATGTATCTATGTATCAACAAGCTAAATAAAGAGATTCATATGATCTTAATAATACTTATACGAAGCAATTGAGCTGGGAGTAGTGGTTGATGCTTAGAAGCCTTGAACTGGGAGCATAAGACAGGAGGGCTGTCCTGAGTTAGGCTACATAGTGAGCTCTGAGCCAGCCAGGATTACAGAATAAGACTCTAAAGAAAGAAAGGGCTGCGGAGACGGTGCAGAGGTTAAGAACACTATTGTTCTTGCACTGGACTCAATTCCCAGCACCCCCATGGTGGTTTACAACTATCTGTAGCTCCAGTTCCAGAGGATCCAACAGGCATGCATACGCTGCACATAAATATCTGCAGGCATACACATAAAAGGAAATCAACAAAAATGAAAGAAAGGAAGGGAGGGAGGGGCAGGCGAAGCATTCGACAAAAGACACTCTTCATCCTTAAGAATTTTCAGCATATGGGGCCAGATAGATAGCTCAGCAGTTAAGAGCACTGACTGTTCTTCCAGAGGACCCAGGTTCAATTCTGTTTGTAATTCCAACATCTGACACCCTCACACAGACATACATGCAGGCGAAGCACTAATGCACAAAAATAAAGAAAAAGGAACTTATTTTTTAAAAAAAGAATTTTCAGTGTACAAATACAGGAAAGCTTCCTCAATGTGCTAAAAAGAACATTTAAAAGTGATCGCTATTATCGTTCTTAGCAATGAAAGAGCAAATGGTTACTCTCAAAACTATAGCACACTACTAGAAATTCTAACCAATGTAATAAAGCAAGAAAAAAGCAAGCAGAAAGGAAGATATTATTTATTGACAGATGGCAAGACATAATTGTCTATGCAGAAAATCCCATGTAATCTAAAAAAAATACTCCAAAAAACCCCATTTAAGCTATAGCATATAAGATAGTTGCAAAATCAAATTATATTTCTTTATAGTATCAATGAACACATGGATATCGAAGTAAAAATGCCATTTATGACTACAAAAAGAAAATGAAATCTTTGGGTATAAACAAAGTGTTTCAGCATTTGTATGCTGACAATTATAAGCTATGGATAAAAGAAATAAAGGAAAGCCTTAATCAGTGGAGACTCATTGCACTCATTAGTAAATCTAGTATTGTGAAGATGTCACTTCTGAACAAACTGATCTATAGGCTAAATCCAATTCTCATTGAAAATCCAAAAAGGGGTTTTGGAGACAAAACCAACCATCAACCAACCAACCAAACAACTATATAAAAAACCCAGACCCAAGAATGACCTAAAACAACTTCTAAGGGAAGAAATAAAACAGAGCTGTCACTCTACCTGTGCTAAGCCAATTACAGCTGCAGTTTGGCCGCACCTGAGAGGGAGATCCATGAAATGGACCAGAATCCCAGAACCAGTAACTGGGACGGACAGCTGACTGTCAATCAACAGGATTTAGAATCCTCGTGGAAACAACCCCTGGGCTTGTCTGTTAGAGACTTTCTATATTAACTGGAGGTAGAAGACCCACCTTGAAGGGCAGGTGGCACGTTACAAGTTCAAGGCTAGCCTGGGCTACAGAATAAGTGGGGTGTGATGGCACACACCTTTAATTCCAGCACTCTGGAGGTATCTCTGCGTTCAAGGCAAGTGTCGTCTAAAGTGAGTTCCGGGACAGCCAAGGCTATTACACCAGAGAAACCCTCTCTCAATCCCTTCACACACACACATACATACACACACACACACACACACACACACACACACACACACACACGAGAGAGAGAGAGAGAGAGAGAGAGAGAGAGAGAGAGAGAGAGAGAGAGAGAGAGAATTTCACTTTCCATGGTACCAGGAACTGATTTTGAGGCATGGTGCCTAAGAGGCAAGTTACTGCTCTGCCACTGAGCTGCATTTTCAACTGCCTTTTTACCTTTCATTTTGAGACATGGTCTTCTTTCTTAACTATGTTTTCCAGGCTCTCCCTGAACTACTCAAGAGCCCAGGAAGATGCTGGACTTACAATCCTCCTGACTTCCTTAGCTGCTCCCTGGTCCTGAACCACCAAACCTGGCTGGAATTGTTTTTCTTAATGCAGGAAATTCTATAAGCTTTTAATTCTATAAGTATTTCCATTGCTTTTATTTATTTATTTTTTATAGTGCTAGCAGTGGTAGAATACAGGGACTCAGGCATGCCACGGAAGCACTGTAATACCAAGCTATGTACCTGCCCTTCTCAGTTCTTAAAGTCAATTAGAACTCTAGCCCTCATTATTTTTATTCAACACATATATTAGTATAAGTCACAAGTAAAACGGTTTTAGACACAAAAGATCTTAAGCATATAATGTATTTTGAAGAATTTGCTGATAAACTGGACTCACCCTTTTAAGATTTGCTCTTAGTATTAATTGTGTGTATGTACGTGTTTGTGTGTGGGTATGTGCATGTAAGTCCTCAGAGCCTGGAGGTAGCAGATGCCTCAGAAGCTGGAGTTACAGGTGGTTATGAACTCAACATGGGTGCTGGGGATCAAACTCCGGTCCTCTGTAAGACCTGTACATACTTCACTGCTAAGGTTGCTCTCCAGCCCCTTGCTTTGGTTTTAATAATAATTATGGTTGGCCAGCTCCTTCAGAGCAAGGATACTACCCTTAAGACTGTAACCACTGAGCTTCTAAGAGTTAAGCTTCTAAGGAGAGAGAGAGAAAAGCGAAGTCTGTGAAGGCCGGGCCCTGCAGGATGAGCCACCTGAAGGTGTTCTATCTGTGCTGCAAGGACATGGCAAGGCTGCACACTTCTCTGCTGCTGAGAGGCTCCCATAGCAACTAGCCGCACCTGTTTATTGTCCCTACCACTACCACAGTGAGTCCGTGCTCACTGTGGCCCCAGAAGCCTGACGGGCTTAGGGGAGAAGCTGAGCTAAGCAACAGCTCCAGTTGGGAAAGGCTGCTGACAAGTTCTACAAAGAGCACAAGGCATTACGCACACTTGGAATCTGTGTATATTTACAGCTGAGGCAGAGGAAAGAGCATTCGAGCTCGTTTTAAATACAGAACTACGATGATTCCTGACGAGACAAATCACAACGCTGCTGGCACAGACTGGAGCCCACAAGCATTGTGAGAAATGTGGGGTTTTCTCTTGTAAATCTGTTTCCTGATTAAAAATAAAAAAGCATATCTTTGACTCATTACAGAAATTCAAGCCAAAAGAAAAATATTTATACGAGCTGATAGGACGAAGTCCCACGCACATAACTTGTGGAAGAGTCACCTAACAGTGTACCACATACCGTCACATTTCTGCCACAGCAACTTTCTCACCATTGTTCTGCACACCTTCTAGGCAACGGGTCCCGATCCCAAGGTGCAATGACTTTCTATCTGCAGCATTCATGCTGCCACTCTGGAAGGAAAGACGAAGAGTCTCTCCAAGAACAGAGTGATACTGCAAGATGGACAGCAGCCTGCATAGAGCAACTGCGTGGCTCCCACCTCAGACCCCACTGGTGTGCATGTCAACGCATGCAAGGACCAGTCCTCTGACATGTACAGAACATTCTTGGAAGTATTTCTTACAAGAAACCAGTGGCCTACTAATGTTTCAGCAATTACGGAGTTTCAATTTGTAGATTGATTATCAAGTTTTTATAAAATGTTATCTTCTTTGGTAAACCAAGATAGGACTTTTCTATAAACATACACTTGTTTATATATAACATGTGCATGTACGTACATGCCCATAAACACAGATGTTCATGCTCAAATTCACAAAAAGTCAGAAGACATTATGTGTACTTTTATGCAACATATCTTAAAACATTCTGATTAATCAGAAATTTTTCGCTAGGGCCAGCAAAATGGCTCAGCGGATAAAGGCATGAGCTATGCTGGACTCCAGACCTGAATTCCATGTAAAGATGGGAAAACTGACTTCACAAAGATGTGCTCTGGCTTCCAAATACATACGGTGGCACATGTGAACCCACATCCTTGCATACGACACATACATCTACATACACACAAATTTTGTTTTGTAGAACTGCAAAAATAATCCTCTGTGTGCATAAGGATTAAAATTAAAATGAAAATTAAAAATGTAACTATGCCCACAATGTTCTGGCTGTAGCTTGTCTCCCAAAAGCTAATTGCTGGCAGTGTGGTTGCCAGTATGATGTCATGTTTAGCAGAATCTTTAAGAAATTGGGCTATTACAAGGTGTAGGGCCCTGGAAGCTTCACTGTCATGAATGGATGGCACCTGTGGTGGTTTGAATAGAAGTGGCCCCTGTAGGCTCATATACTTGAATGCTTGGCCATTAATCACATAAACAGTTGAATTAATATCTTTCCAGATGTTTTAGTCATGTATTAAAACAATATATGCACGTGAATGCATAAAGATATAAACATGTGTATTTCTTTCTTTTCTTTCCAAGACAGGGTTTCTCTGTGTAGACCAAGCTGGCCTTGAACTCAGAGATCTGCCTGCTTCTGCCTCCCAAGTGCTGGGACTAAAGGCATGTGCCACCATGCTTGGCTATATTCAGAAGTATCTTGCTCAGAGTATTACGGAACATTAGTTTTGTATTTCTGAACACTATTTCAATAGTATTCTCATTGTACAATACAGTGATTAAAACACAGAGTTGGAATCTGCCTGCTAGGGTTTAAATCCCAGCTCCACCATGAGACTCTGGTCTAGGAAAATGAGAATTGCAGTTATGCTGGACCACATGGAAGGCTGAGGCCTACAATTCATCTTAGCAATAGTTGAGCAAGGAGGTGCCTTAGAATGTCACACAGTGTGAAGACATGGACCATAAGTTACCATTCACCGTCCAAGCTAGAGTCCTTTGCACTGCACCCTCAGGGCCCAACTGCACAAAAGCAGAGCTACTAATCCCCCAAACCCAAACACACTTTGTATTAGCTGCTCAGTAAAACTAACCCAGCATCACGGGAAGAACCATGCAAAGAGCTGTTTCTAAGCACCCTAGTGACTTAAGTGAGACCTTTTAGAGCTGGTCATAGCCACTTTTATGCCAAATTGCTTAGGCCATGGGCCCCCATTGTTTAGGCAAATCAGTCTCAACGTTGCTGTGGTTGTTTTTTTTTTAGATGTGATTAATATTCAAATTAACAGACTTCGAGTTGAGTAGATCTCCCTCCTCCCATATAGTAGGTGAGCCTCTTGTCATTACTCATAAGAGCAAAGTTGTGGAAGACACTTTCCCCCAGACACAGAAACCCTGCCTGCACCTCCCAGCTGTTACCCTGCAGCATCAAGTCCTACCTGAGGTTCCATTCTTAGCCCACCCTGAGATTGTGTGTAGCAGCCCCTCACACCTGTCCTTGAAAGCAGTCAACCTTTCTTTTTTATTCTGGGAGGGAAATGAAAATTGCTAGGAGAACCTGCTACAGTGACGTGGGTAGCTTGCTGTGGTGAACACTGGGGAATGTGGAAATGGTGCCCACGATGGGTAACAGGTAGAGGCTGGAAGGCTTTGAGGTACATGATAGAAAAAGCCTATGCTGCTTGCAACTGCTACTGACAGAAGCAGAGCAGAATGTGGTGAGGATAGACGGAGGCTATGAGTGCATTTTGTACTCTCCTAGGGATACACAGCCATCACGAACACATGCTGACAGAAGTGAACACTGAGTGTGCTCCTGTGAAGAAACAGGAGCACAGCCCTAGAAGCCATGGAGTGATCTCTGTCATGAGGCAGCAGATGCCTTGACTGTTCTCTGACGCAGAAAGCACAGCTTAGAGGTGATAATGAAATCACTCATCTGAGGTTTCTAAGCCTGGTGCCGAATGCACAGCTTTCCTCTTCATCACAGTAAGATGCGAGGGGAGAGAAAGAAATCAGAAAACTCGTTGTTAAGCACAGATAAAGCAGACCTGGATGATTTGGAAAATTCTCAAGCTTTCTTGAACCAAGTAGTGAGGATGGTGTAGTGGGGTAACCTATCTCAGAGACATCAGGTGTGTGACTGGTGCGTCACTCCATCAGAAATGCTGCCATCTTGGTGTAGACAGGTCCGAGAAAGAGTAAGATGGAGGAGGACTGTATGACGTTTGGGTCCTATGGGTCAGAATGGGTTCATGAGCTATCTGGCTGCAAGCATGTTATGCTTGAAGCAAAGAATCAGCCTGAGGTGGGGCTGTCTCAATTCTTTGGCTTACCAGGCCTGAGGGGTGGGGTCATCCTGTTAGGGGACCAAGACAGACTGATCATGGAGTCCTTTGGGGCTTGAACTTGTTAGAACCTGGGATTCCTTTTTTTCCTTCAAAAGTTCTCTCATTTCTAATGGTGCTATGTAACCTCTACCTGCATACAGGTAGGAATCACACAGTGGGAATGCATGCACTGTCCGCTTTCAGGTTTGCAGATGGAGAGGTGTTCTGCCTAGAAAGAGTTATAATCTACAGTTTTGTTATGCCTAATTTAAACAATATATAAGAATTTGTTACTCGAGTTGATGCTGAAGGCGTTGAATATTTCGTCAAGTGTTTCTCAGCTATTTGTAAATCTTGAGAACTTTTCTAAATTGGGTTATTTGTTTTTTTGTTTTTGTTTTTTTTTTTTTTTGATGCTTCAGCTTTTAAGTTTTTTTATTTTAGGTATTAACCCGCTGTTGGATGTGTAACTGGTAAAGATCTTCCCCGCCCTATAGCCTGACACTTTGCCTGAATAATAGTGTCCTTTGTTGTACAGAAGCTTTTCAGTGTCGTAGGTCCCATTTACTGTTGTTCTTAGTACGTGTTCACAAAGTCTTTTCCTGTGCCAGTGAGTTCAAGACTATTTCCCACATTCTCTTCTATCAGTCACAGACCGTTTAGCCTTATGCTAAGGTCCATTTAGAGTGGATTTGCACAGGGTGATAAATATAGATCTACTTACAACTCTACAGCATGTAGCATCCAGTTTAACCAGCTCCATTTGTTGAGGGTGCTGTTTTTTTCTCCAGTGTATATTTTTGACTTCTCCGTCAAAAATCATGTGTCCAAAGGAGCGTGGGGTATGTTTGGTTTATGTGTCTTAAAAAGGAAGAATGACCCACGTACAAAGAGGCCAAGATGAATGCTGAGAAAGACATACCTTGCTAGAGTCCCCCACCAGGTTTACGAGCAACAATCACACCACACAGTGATGCTTCCATTAAACCCAAAGGGCAAGGTTCAGGGACTTGAGATAGGGGAATGCATGGAATTTTCTGGGAGGGGGCCCTACCTAGGGGAGGACAGGACACTCTTCTTCCCCAGGACTCTTCTGAGCACCCCTGCGTATGTACTCCTTGTGATGTTCTTTACCATAGGTTGGTTGTCCTAGGTTCTGTGAGTTGCTGGAATACATTAATTGAACCCAAAGAAGGAACTCTGTTGGAGCCCTAATTGGTCCCCAGTGGTTAGAGGCATGACTGGAGCTAGCTAGGGCGTGTGAGTGGTTTCTGGATGGGGAGGACAGCCTTGGGGTCTGAGCGCCTGTGGGATCTGCTACCACATCCAGGTAGACAGGCTCAGACAACTAGTGTCGTGTGTACAGAAAACCCTTGAACACTGGATTGTGTATATAGTAAAACAAACAGTAGGAGTTTGAATTGGGGGCTTGTTTGTTTTTCCCGAGAACAAGCGTTAAATTACAAAGGTCCAGAGCTGAACTTCCGTATGCAAGAAAACATTAAAAATACAAAAATGTTGAAACGAGAACCTAAAGCATATCAAACAGGATTATCCAGGGCAAGGGAAAGTAATCATAGCTTGGGAAAGGAGCAGGCAGAGACACAGTAAAGGTAGCTCCATTTGCTGAATGACTACCACATGCCAGGCGTTTACCTTCCTCATCTGTTGATCATCTGTGGCCAACCATGTGGACTGTTCTGTCCCTATTTTGAGGCTCAGGGAAGCTTGGCAGGCTGCCCAAGTTCTCAGCGCAAAGTCTTTGCTTTCTGTCTCTTATCCCACTTAGATTAAGAAACAAAAACATGACTGGGGTCTAAGTCTGGGATACCCACAAGGGTGTGAGCTCTATTCCCAGCCCTGGGAGAAAAGAAAGGGGGGGGGGGGAGACAAGAAAAGAGCAAGCGAAGGAGAGCAGATGACCTTGGGAAGGGGTCTATAAAATGATCCCAACAACGATGGTGTAGTAGCGCGCACACCTGTGGGCCCAGGATCCCTCAGGAGGCTGAAGCAGACAGTTCCTATATTTGAGGCCAGCCTGGGCTGTTTCTGTCTAACTTTTTTTTTTTTAACCTTTTGGTTTTTTGAGACAGGATTTCTCTGTGTAATCTTGGCTGTTCTGGACTCACTTTGTAAATGAGGCTGGCCTCAAACTCACAAAGATATGCCTGCCTCTGCCTCCCAGAGTGCTGGGATCACAGGTGTGCGCCACCGTCCCTGGTCTAAGATCCTGTCTCGAGTAAAAATGATCACAATGGAAAAGCTTGCTGGCATCAACAGGGAATAAGAAGCTTCTGACAGCTGGAAACTTCCCCACCCCAACTCCACAGATAAATGAGATAGCACACTTTTTCTTTCTTTCTTAGCTTTAAGGTATTCAAAGTGAAGCTGGCTGTGGTGGTCTGCAACCCCCGCACTTTGGAAGCAGAGGCAGGACGATGAGGTCATCCTCTGCTACACAGCTAATTCCAAGCTGGTCTGGGCCATTTGAGACCCTGTCTCAAAAGGAAGATAAGGGGGGGAAAAATCAAACATGAAAACCCATAAGCCTGGCACATGGGACTTTTCCAATGCTCTGTTTCACCGGCTGTCTTTCTCTAACAGTGTTGGCTCTGGATTTTACTTAGTGAACATTCTTCATGAATTCAAGGCATTCTGCCAAGAAATACGGAGTGGCGTGGGAATGCTGTTGGAAGAAACGAGCATGTGTGTGCAGAGTGTGGCTCCTCACTTTTGGTTGTGCCAGGTGAGCTCAAGGCTCCCTCCCCCTGCACCTGGGGTCAAGCTGGGAAGTGTGAGCTGCTCCAAACATCACACCCAGCTGTGCCTATGTGCTCTGTACCTACCCCAAAGCTGAGCTGAGTTGGGCAGGCAGGCTTTCTTGCAGTGGTTCTCAACCTTCCTAACCCTGGTGACAGTTCCTCACGTGTGGTGACCCCAACCGTAAGATTAACTTTATTGCTACTTCATAACTGTAATTTTGCTACTGTTACAAACTGGGATAGAAATATCTGCGTTTTCCGATGGTCGCTGTTAAAGCATGGTTCCAAACCATAAGGGGGTATGACCCACAGGTTGAGAACCACTGATTTAGCCCTTTAAGCTGCAAACTCAGTGCTCTTTGCATGCATGACCCGTCACTCCCATGCTGTACCGCTGGCCCAGGTTAAGCCCTCGTGCCCACTGAGGCTGTATTACCCCTGGTGCAGGCCTGCCATCGGCGTCTCTCTCAAGGGGAAAAGCTTGGGATAGACGAAGGTAAACATGGGCTTACTACACCGGTGACAGTGGCCCAGGGGGCAGTGCAGCAGCTCCAGGAGACTTCTGGGTAATGAGATTAGAGACAAAAAGTTCAGATCTGGAATACAAGAGAAAAATCAGGCACATGAGTGAAAAATTCTATTTCCTTAAACTAGATGTTTGAAACTTCTCTTTGTTACCAAATAAGTTCAAATAGTTAAAAGCACTTCATGTTGGAAATTCTGTTATCTGATAGGCATTCAATAAAATCTAACATTATTAGGAAATGAAAGATGTTTTTTTATATTTTTGATACTAAAGGAAAATGAAAATCCACTCTTTTAAGAGCACCCAGAAGCTGTCCCGAGGCAGAAGCAAGGAAAGAATTAGATCAAATAGTCTTTAGGAACAAGGATCAAAAAGGCATCCATCCATCTACGCAGAGTGGGCTCTGCAGGCTTTCAGAAGTCAAAGAATTAAAGGAGGGTGAAGCTGAAGACTCACCGGCTCCCCAAGTTCCCCCCAAATCTATCAGGCACTTGGTCAATTAGACACCAGTGAAAGCTAAGTTATGAAAAGGCTAATTACTGAAAAGTGTCAGATGCTGGAGGTTCAAGAGGATGAGAAAGAAACAAGAGAGCCAAGCTTTTCCTTGTTTCACTCTCATGAACAAAATAGGAAACTGTCTTCCCCAGCCTGTGTGAGCTCCACAAAGGACGTGTCTAAACAAACCATCTTGGCCACCCAGGCAATCTTGACACAGATTTACACTAGTTTTTTTACACTCCTGTTAAATGTCCAATGGAAGGAGGATGCCCAAAACGAGGTGAGGTCCCAAGCTTGCCAGCTAATCTGGGCAAGGAAACACAAGCTGTCTTTTTAACCTTTCTGTATCTGTCCAGAAATGATCGATACGTACTTAGAAAAATATAATTTATATATAAGTAAATAAATTTTTTTTCTGTTCGGTATAAGCAAAAAAGATAAACAAAAACCAGCCTACAGGCCAGCAATATAACTTAGGGTGATTGCCATCAAACCTAAAGATCTGAGTTTGTTCTCTGGGTGGGAGGAGAGAACTAACTCCCCAAGTTATCCTCTGATCTCCACATGTGAGTGAGTGCACCTAAACACACACGCACACACACATACACCATAAATAAATGAATTTTTAAAAAAGCTTAATTATGGTCCCTCTCCAAATGCAAAGACAAAGCATTTAACATAAAAAGATAAGACCTAGAGGGGACAGGAGTTCCACAAGAAGGGCAACAGACCTAAAATATCTGGGCACAGGGGTCTTTTCTGAGAAAGATTCTCCAACTAAGGACCATTCATGGAGATAACTTAGAACCCCTGCACAGATGTAGCCCATGGTAGCTCAGTGTCCAAGTGGATTCCCTAGTAATGGGAACAGGGGCTGTCTCCAAAAAGAGCTCAGTGGCTGGCTCTTTGATCACCTCCCCCTGGTAAGGGGGCAGACTTATCAGGCCACGGAGGAAGACAATGAAGCCAGTCCAGATGAGACCTGATAGGCTAGGGTCAGATGGAAAGGGAAGAGGACCTCCCCTATCAGTGCACCGTGAGAGGGGCATGGGCAGAGATGAAGGAGGGAGGGAGGGCAGGATTGAAAGGGGATGAGGGATGGGCCTATAGCTGGGATACAAAGTGAATAAATTGTAATAAATAAAAAATTAAATTAAAAAAGATAAAGCATTTAGCTTTAAAAACATTTGACATAGCCAGGTGTGATGGCACATGCCTTTAATCCCAGCACTCCGGAGGGAGGTAGAGGCCGTTGCATTGGCCTGCTTGCTCATGTTGCCAAAGGCTTTTGATATTTCTTCTTCTTGCATTTGCTGGACACTTAGGAAACAGAAAGGCAAAATCCAGCTCTTCTGCAGGAGACATTCAGCTTGGCTTTCCTACTGTCACCCTTTCACTTCAACAAAACACATTTTTCCCACACACCAGTTTTTCTAACTTAGAGTTTCTCTGGGAACTGCTGTCCTTTGCAATGGAAACCACATTTTAATGAATGCTTCTGTGTGTCTGCAAGGATGGCAAAGGAACCAGTGTTAAAAATATTAAAACTTCTAAAAGAAAAGCCCAGCCATGCAGAGTGCACATGGCCACAGGACAAGCTTCACAGGAGGCTGAGACAGGAAGATCACTAACAAATTCAACAGCAGAGAACTATTCTTAGTTAAGATGGGTAAGTTCAGTGTGAAATGTGTATGCTGTCATGAAAAAAAAAAAAAAAAAGATAGAACCTGTTTCCCAATGAGGACGGAAGAGAGGCCCACGCACGTACCTTTCCAGAGCCTGTGGTAGGTGTGGTAGAGACACCGCATGGCCTGTTCTTGCAGAGGCAGGACACGATCGTTCTCCGTGCCGATGGCCTTCACCTCGGCCGGCAGGAAGACGGTCAGCTGCCCAGAGGAGAAGGTCTGCAGCCTCACCTCAGACACTTGGATGGGGATGCCACAGCTGCAGAGCATAAAGACACAGCACAGTGGCATCAGCCATGAGCTAGGGCTGCGGGCCATGTCACAAGGCAATCACAGTGTATACACAACAATTCCTCGTGGCTGAGCTGCCGGCTACCCTTCAAAGTGAGCTGATACTGACCCAGGCTCCTCACTCAATTCTGGCGAAAGACACAGAAGCAGCCGGAGTGCAGCTGCATGACCTCCTGTGAGGCCACCTCTGCGGCAGCCCTCCTTCAGGGGCTCTGCAAAGCTTGCTGGGCAAGCTCTGCTTTCCTCTACTCAAGTACTTTCTCCAAGTTTATGTTGCTGGAAGCTTCCAAATTAATTACATTTTCCTGAGATGGTGTCTCACTGTACAGAGAATTCACTACATAGATGAGGCTGGCCTTGAACTTGCAGAGATCCTCCTGCTTCTGCCTCCTAAATGCTGCAGTTACAGGCTCGCACTATTATACTGGGCTTAACTTTCAAAAGTAGAAAAAGAGCTGGTAAGATGTCTAAGCAGGTAAAGCGCTTGCTGTACACGCAAGCCTCACTGCCTGAGTTTGAATGCCCAGCTTGCACAGAAAAGCCAGACAGAAACAGACATCTGTAATCCAAGTGTGTCCCTATGGAGACATGGAAGATGGGGACAGGAGATGCGCCAGAAGACTGCAGCCCAGCCAGCATGGCTATGAAGCAGTGAACAAGACTGACTCCATCTCAAAGATGTCCTCTGACCTCCACGTATATGCTGTGGTATATACCACCATACCCCAAGGTACTCTTGTACTCTGGTACCTTGTACTCTGTTGAGTTACAATACTCTAATTTAACATTCCTAGAAAAAGCTAAGCACACAGATACGCATTTAAAGTGGCAGACAGTAACTTTAGTGGTTCTTTCCACATATATGTGAAGAAAACACATGGGCTAGGAATGTTAACTTAAGTTTATGGTTTTAACTCATGGCCCACCCTTCCACAACCTAGGTCCCCTTTTCCAGCCCCTGAACAGGCAAAGCCATGCTCTATTTTCTGCTCTTTTGCTGTGGGGTTGCTCTAACCATACCCTTAACTTTGAGGCCACTGGGTACCTGAAAGCCTAAATTCCTTTCTTCTCCAAAGGTAAAGGTATCCACAAAGGCAGTTCTGAGTGCTACTGTCCCAGTTAGTTTCAGCTGTCAACTTGTCAGCTGAAAGGAACTTGTCATCTGAAGGAACTCAACTGAAGAACAGCCAGATCAGACTGGCCTGTGGCCAGGTCTGCAAGACACTGTCTTAAGTAATGACTGACGTGGGAGGGGCTAACCCACTGTAGACAGCTCTGTAACTAGGCAGATGGTCCTGGGCTGTGTGAGGGTTAGCTGAGTAGGAGCCAGTGATCGAGCCAGTGAGCAAGCCAGTGAGCAGCGGTCCTCAGAGATGAAATTCAACTGGGAGACAAATCCTTTTCTCCCCAAGTTGCTTTTGGTAAGTGTTTTATCACTGCAATAGAAAAACAAACTACAACAACTAATAAGATAATATTTTTGACTTTGGCTAGAAAAGGCAAGGACACATTGGGCACAGGACTCAAAGACAGAAGCCCTGGGTTCCTTTGTTCATTAAAAGTTCATTCCTGGGGCTGAAGAGATGGCTCTGAGGGGATGTGATGTCTTCTTTTGGCATGCGGGTGCACATGCAGATAGAGCACTCATTTATGTAAAAATAAGTAAAGCTTAAAAAATTAAAGTTTATTTCTGTGTCCCTTCCTTCATCCCACTGAAAAACAGTTCCATAGGAGTTACACTGTAATCCATGTGAGGCAGGGGTGGGGTGGGGTGGGGTGGCCGAGGAGGTGGTGAATGAATCTGTCCATGGGGCCTTGAGAGGGAATGTTTCAGAGGGCTTCGCTTTTCAATGGGAATGAAGGCTGACAGACTAGAATGCCACAGAGAATCAAGAGTGGCTAATGAGCAGTGTTCGAGCCTGAAGACTAAAGCTGTGCATGCATTTCAGAGGCTGGAAAAAGGGGCCCAGGTTGAAGGAGGGTGGGCCAGGGATATTAGCTGACCTCAGAGGTTTCAATTCATGGTAAAGACTATTGGATGTCTCTTTCTTTCCAAACTGCCTGGTGACACAGACAGAGAAGAGGCTGATTACAAAGAGGGAAAGACAGCTACAGACTCAGGAGGAAACAGGACTGAGGGAGTCATGAGGGCCTGCACAAAGAGGATAAGAGGAGGAATGGCTAGTTGGGTAAGAAGCTAGTGGCCTTCTCTGCAAGTTGTAAAGGCAAATAATTCATAGACTCTACTGGTAATTTGGGGCTCTGATCTCTTTTAAGGAGAAGTGTCATTACATTTCAGAGGCAGGAAAACATGAGATGTACTGGGCTAATTCCATTTAGTGATTTCTCTTTCAAAAGAGCTGGTTTTGTACATCTGATCATATGAGCTCTGGTATTTTAGCCAGGAGTCCTTTGTAAAAGGTTACTTCAAAACAATCTAAAATTGTAAATTTTATATTGTAAAAATAAGATAACTTAGTGCCACGAGTTAAGCAATAAAAAAAAAAATGGAGAAAAAGTGAATGATTTTTTTTCTAGGTTTCTATCTTCAAACCCTGCCTCCACTCTCTTAGTCCTGATGCTGTTTTGGTGTTTTTCAGTTTATTCTCTCTATTCTCATGAGATAGACCCTTTCTTTCAGTCTGTCCCCTCAATCAAATGAGATCACACAACTCTATAATGTTCTGTTGTTTACATAATCACATGGGCCATCGAGAACTAGAGAAATCTTTTAAATAGCAATGTAATAGTCCAAAGTGTGACTGGAACAGTCTATGTTCGTCTCAGTTTTTTTTAGTTTCCCTCCTATCACATGACACCACAATAAATGTAACAAGTCCTCATGTACAGAAATTTTCATTACTGAAGACAGTATGCCCCAAGCGGAAACTACTAGCCACAGAAACAAAGATGTAAATACTGAGAGGTTGTAAATTGTTGTATCCAAAGACTGTGAGACGGTACTTGCTTGTATAATCACAACTGAGTTATCAATCACTTTAGTCTGGCAGATCTGGTTGACGAAAATCGACAGCATAGTTTCTGAGTTTATCACCTTTGGGGATGTTTACTGGTCTGGTCATTCGCATTTCCTCTTCTGAGACCTACCATTCCCACTTTTTGCTTAATGTTCAATTGAATTAAAAAAAAATCAATTCTTAGAAACTTTCATATTGGCGAATCCTTTTCACACATAATGAGGTATTTCCATCTCATAAGTTTAGAGATGGTACCTTTCCCCACTCCGCAGTCTTCTGCTGCTGTTACAAGTGCCCACATTCCCTTCACAGCCTCTAACTCTTCTGATTCTGTTAGGAGGGTTGTCCTAAAGCTTCTTCTCATTACTTATTACATCACTTTGCACGGAAGTGCTGTTTCTTCTCTTTTATTTGTGATAGAAAACAGAACAAACTGCAGCATTACCAAATAAAATAAATGTCATCTCTGAACTAGAATGCCATCTTCACCATATTCAGTTCCCAAACACACACTTTTGAATTTGCTTGAGGCTTTTCCCGTCCATTTTAGCACTGCATCTGTTTAATCACTGACAGTCCTATGTGAGTCTCATTGCCCTGCTTAACAGAGGATTCTGTTAGCTGCTCTGTCTGCCTGTAGGATCCTTTTAAAATTCTTTTTCTTGCTCAAGCTCTCAGTTGCTTATTCTTCACCTTGAACTTTGTACTAGTTTTATCTGAAAAACTCCCAAACTTTCCTGGGATTCAGTTCATTCAATATTATTGACAGTTGGTTTTTAAAGATCCATTTTATCAGATAAAGACACCCCCCACCCCGTTTACTGCTCTGTTTGACTTTAGAATTAGATATGTTGCTTTTCTCTTCCTTCACAGTAAGTAGGAATACAAAGTAGTGGCTTAAGGACTGAAACCTCATTTCAACCTGTCTAAGGTTACACACTGAGACAGCTGTTAGAGACTGCAAGCTGCCAGAAGGTACCTATGAGGGTCCAGCAAGGAGTCAGAAAAATAAAAACTAAAAGCCAAACAAACAAACAAACAAACAAACAACAAACTCCACCTGTGACTGAACAGGGAAAACTCTTGAGAATAAGAACCTGTGAAAAGGCTTGTTAACTATAAAAAACAGCTGTGATGGGTAATACTGCCAGGATCTAAAATCACTGAAGAGACAAACCTCTGGGTGTGTGTGTGAGGGCATTTCTAGATCAGGCTGAGGTGGGAAGACCCTCCCTTACATGTGGAAGCACCATCCTTTGGGCTAGGGCTAAAGACTATGACGAGGAGGGAGCAAGCCAACCACCCTGCTTCCTGTCTCATCTTCCTGCCGCCTTGGCTTCCCTACACTGACAGACTGTGTACCCTCAAAGTGCAAGCCAAAACTAACATTTCCTTCCTTCTACTCAGGCAGAAGTTACTTCTACTCAGGTATTTTGTCATCAAAGAAGATCCCAAACCAAACCAAACCCCTCATTCTGGCATTTGGAAGACACAAGAGCAGAAGGCAGGTACTCCCCTCTAGAATTTAAGGAACACTACAGAAAACTCTGCAACTCTCTGGGGTCCACAGTTCTTGGGGTGAGGAGTTAGGTTCAGAGGACTGAGCGCTACAGTGTTGTGTGTGGTAACCCAACAGGAAGAGGATGATGTTGTATGTAAGGAAACGGCGACTTGGGAAAATAACAGCCATCTGTCAAGTGGAATTTTGGCAAACATCGTATTTTTTATGGCAACTCGGCAAGGGCATGATGCCCAGGTATTGAGTCAAACACCAGGCTAAGATGTCCTTGTGAAGGTATTTTTAAACAGGATTAACATTTATAATAGTAGACGGTGAGTAAAGCACCTCACCCCCTGGAACCTAACTAAGTGAGCCTCATGTGCTCAGTGAAGGCCAAGAGGACAGAGGCAGAGCTTCTCCATAGACTTCTGCCCTTCCCTACAGATCCTGGACTTGCCAGCCTCCAAGACTGTGGGAACTGAACCCTGTAGTAAGATAATATTCCTATTTCTAAACTTTATCTTTTATTTTGCAGGACTGATTTGAGTCATAGCTTGAAGGGTATGTTTCCAAACTTTATATCCACACTGAGGAATGAGAACCCTGAGCAAAAATATAAAACAATACAAATATGGGTTAAAAAGCATATTAAAGAGTTGGCTTCCAGTTTATGATCCTCCCCTGCCTTGGCCTCCTGAATGCTGGGATTACAGTACATCATTCATGGATATTTACTTCACAGCCCCGCTGCTAGAACGGCTGCTGCTTCCCAGCCTGATCCTGAGTGTTTCTGCAAGGACAAAGCCAAATCCATTAAAAACAAAAGGGTAGGGCACTGACAGCTAGGCTTTTCCTAAGGCTCTTACTGTCCCTTGTAATTACAATGACAGATTGAACTGAAGAGGCTTGCACTAAACAAGCCTACCCTGGTTTCATAGAAAGTTTAGTTTTTCTTTGATAATTTTTTCGGCAGACACCCCTGCTCTTCACCACTATATGTAAGGATCAAATTTTAAGATCCATCCATTACATGCCTTCTGTGATTCACCCTCAACAGCTAGCTGCAGCGAGGTGCTGTGAGGACATAAGGACTGAGTCAGCCATTCTGTCACCCACCTTCCCTGAGCTGCTTCCATAGGACTTGACTCTGGAGGAGTCAGCAGAAGAATCCCAGCCCACATAGGTGAGAGCCCAGGCAAAAGAGAGAGAGAGGAGGAGGAGGAGGAGGTGTGGCCACTGCACAGGCTGAGACTGGATGATGAGATGGCTGCTGCCAGGATTCTCAGCCTACTTCCTTCATCCTCCAATTTATTCATTTCTAAGGTAGGGCTAATTCACAAGGCATGCTGGGAAGATTTTGTGCAATAACACAACTGAACCAAAAGCAAACTGTCTGAAACACAGCAAATGCTAACCCACATGTAAGCTTTCTTTTTATTATTAATTATTAACATTATTAATTACTGCTTCAGAGTAAGATTAGAGCTTGACAGTCAAAGGAAGATGAACACATGAACTGGGACATAGCCATTTACTGCAAGAGCACAAGGGATTAACCACAGTTCCAACTGGCCGGAGTCTGGTACATGAAAGAGGCTGAAAGGCACCACATTGAAAAGGGAGCATTACACATCTAAAAAAGGAAGTGACATCAGATGGTGGTGGCCCACACCTTTAATCCCAGCACTCCAGAGGCAGAGGCAGCCAGCCTGTCTACACAGTGAGTTCTAAGACAGCCAGGGAGGGCATACAGAAAAACCCTACTGTTGAGGGTTGTGCTAATGCTGGCCCTCAAGATCTGGCTACACCTATGCTCATTTTATAAACCTGCGTAGCCATTATATCTGATTGGCTCATTAAACAACCTATACCTGGGCAGGGCAGAATGAGATAGGCATGGCTAAGGTTCCTGAGATTTGGAGAGAGTCACAGGACATAGAGGGACAGGAAGAGAGGAAGAAGGAGGATGTCACGATGGGTAAGCCTAGAGAAGAAAACACATCGGGCTGGGAGGAAGGACTCCAATAATGATGTGAAAAGGCCCAGATGAAGAATAAAAACAAGTATTTATAAGATTATGGATGGAAGAGAGGATGGTTAAGGAGGATGGCTGGGGGCTGGAAGATGGATGGTGAGGAGATTCAGACAGCATAGGTAGGAATATCTGCCCAGCCCAAGGTAAATATGACAATTCTAAAATCTAACAGGTGTCTGTGACTGCCGTGATACTGATAGGGCTAATAATAAACTTTATATAACCCAGCACTCCTTTACATTTTACTACAACACCTTGTCTCAAAAAAAAAAAAAAAAGGAAGGAACAATGAAGCAAACTGTCAACAGGAAGGAATGGAAGACACAAAATGCTTCCGTTCACAACAAGCCCAATTATTATCCAGCAATTATTAAACACTGGAAGTTCTGATTTATAATTAAAACAGTTTAAAACTTTTTAGACTAAATGCTTAGGAGGTTAGAAAAATATATGTACACTGAACCATTAAGTAACTTATTAAAATTTTAAATGTTAGTATCCCTGGTTTAGATAATTACAATAATAATTAGACAACTTCCCTTTAATTCAGTATCGCCATAGCTGTCACATATCATTTAGTTAAAACAGGTTAACTGAATAACAATGTCACCTTGCCACTGAGATCTTGCTACATATTTGTCCCAAAATACATGATGAAGCAAATTAATTCATATCCATTTTCACTTTCATTATTCCAACAAACAGTATGTCAAAAAATGAAGTTAGGGTGGGAAAGACGGCTGTGCAATCAAGAGAACCTGTGTTTGAATCCTCAGAACAGATGGAGAAGAGTTCGGTGAAGTAGCTGCATGCCTGTGATCTCAGTGTTCTTACAGCAAGACAAGAGGTGGAGACAGAAGAGCACTCAGGAGCTGTGGGCTGGCCAGCCTGGCATCCGGAGCAGCAGAAGACAACTTGCTTCAAACACAGTGGGAGGCGAGGACTGACACCAGAGTTGTCTTCTGCCCACAGGGATGCCATGGAGCCTAAGTAGCCACTGCGTGTGTGTGCATGTGTGTGTCTGTCTGTCTATGTATCTGTGTGTGTGCATATGCACACATACACATGTGCACGAACACACACACATGTTTTAAATGAAGTTTTAAGTTCTCTTGCTAAGGTATCCAATTCATTATTCTTTCATCCTTCTGAAACTGTCCACAGCATCCACCTGCCATCCTGGAGTCATGCTACAGACTTACCCTCCTTTGTAGCAGAAACCATCTTTTCATTTTTGTTGTTGAGAACGGGCCAAATTCCTCCACTCTTTACATGCCACAAAATTCTGAGCTGCATCCTAGACATTAACACATAGCTTGCAGAAGCTCTAGGTTTCGTTATATCCTTCTAATGCTGAAGGGAAACACTGGTATTTTGTTTCACCAAGTAATTTACTTTGTTGGATTCAAAATGCAAACTTTGTCTTGAGTGATGACAGCTCAAGTAACACTTTTCTCAGATGCAGTTGAGCTACTCTGGGCCTGCCTCAAGGAGGTGTCATTTGGATATTCAATATAGTTTTGAGTGTAGGGAGCCCTTACTTAAAAATGGTGTGTGAATAAAGGGAGCTATCAGCAGGACACTCGGCCTACAGAGCAAGAGTCTCAGCTAGCTTACTTAACAGGGAGTTAATTTCCAGGGTATATATAAGGAACTGTAAAAATTAAATATAACCCCATCCCCACAGAACTGCCAACCACTAAATGGGTTAGCTGGGTGTGGTGGTCCACGCCTTTAAGCTCAAGAAGTAGAAGCAAGCTGATCTTCATGAGCTCAATACTAGTCTGTGATACATGTCAAATTCCAACCCAGCCAGAGCTATAAGGTAATGTCTCAAAAATAATGACCGAAGAGACAATTGTGTGTGTGTGTGTGTGTGTGTGTGTGTTTGTGTGTCCAACCCCCAGGTCAGTAAATATTTTAAAAAGCACATAACATCCTTTGCCATCAGCAAAATGCAAATTAAAACTGAGATTCTATTTCACCCCAGTCCACCATCAAGAAAACAAATGACAGCAAATGCTGATGAGGGTGTGTGCAAAGAGTTTTTATTCACCACTAGTGGGAGTAACACCAGCACAGCCATTATACAAGTAAGTACCATGAGTTCTCAAAAGCTTAAACAGAAATGACACATGACTCAGCTATAACACTCCAGGGTACAGAGCCCAAAGACTAAACCCTACCAGAGACACATGCACACCCATGCTTATTGCTGTTCCAGTCAAAACAGCTGGAAGGCAGCCTACATCCTAACAACAGAGAAATGGATAATGAAAATTATGAAATTTTCAGAAAATGGAGGATCTGGAAATTGTATTAACCTAAGGAACCCAGACTCAAAAAGATAGCTATTGCACATTGTCTCACATGTAGATCCTAGCTTTCCATGTTTGTGTGTGTGTGTGTGTGTGTCCATGTGGGTATAGAGAGCGAACTGGACACTACTGGACAAGGAAAGGAGCTGTGGAGGAGCACATGTAAAGTGAGAGTAGAAAAGAGCTACTGGGCATGAAGGGAAGAGGACAGACAAAAATAAATTAGCCTTGAAACATAATTTCTTGTATGCTAATTCAAGATAAATGATAAATTATAGCTCAGTAAGTCTATTCCTGATATATTAATAAACAGCTTCCGCTGACTGGAAATAAAAAACCTAAAACTGGTCTGTTAGCTAAGAAATTTTGAGTCCACTGATTCAACTCCGTTGAACAAATTCTATTACCGTGAGACTGCTCCCAGATCCATGGAAATGTCCACGTACAGGCGCTTGTTTTCTTTTTCTCACATACCAGGTTTCTAAGGAACTACCTCATGTGAACCGCTGTTAACACGGAGTGCTCTCGCACACGCCAATGTACCACATGCCACCCTCTAAAACCCTAACGTGGACTAGAATCCTCTCTCCGGGCATGATGTGAAAGAACTCAAGGCATTTACTCCTGCGGTAAGACACAGACAACCCCAGAGAAACCAGCACTGCTGAAGGTGGCAAAGAGCATGAACACAATGACGCTGTGGTCACCAGCTGGCCTCTACTTGGCTCTCCAGGGCCCTTCCCTCCTGGCGAGGCTTCTCAAGGAAGCTCCTTCCTGTGAGGATGGCTGAGCTTTGTAATCAACAGGATTTAACGTGTGACTCAGAGCTGGGCCGCTGCAGTGAGTGAGTGCTGTAGGTGTCAATCATTCTTTCTCGGGGTACTTACTACTTGTATTGTTACTTCTGCCAGAATAGGCACTTAAAGTCTTTGTTTATCTAGTAACTTCTACCCAGTGCTGACGAGCTTGTTAGTGCTCACTATTTAACAACAAATAAACATACAATGAGGAGTGGCTAATTTTGTTCACATTTCTATAAATAGCAAAGTGAATTTCATGAGACTTCTGAACTCTGTGAATATTTTTTGTTTATATTTCTGTCTCTTTGTATATTTTATACTCTATTCTCTAACCTCCTCCAGAGTTGTGACTTATTTTTTTGTATGTGTGTGTGTGTGTGTATGTATGTGTAGGTACAACATAAGCAAAGTACTATCAACAAAATACCTAAGGCAGTGTTTCTACATATATACATACATGTACTACATACATGTATCATAGATCAGATTCCTATGTGAAGCTCTACCGGTCCCTAAGGTTGTGTCATTCTACTTTGTTTGTGCTCTGGTTGGCGGGATGCGTCAGCTGGGCAGAGCTGTTGTGCTTTTGTATCTGGGCCCACAAGGCAGCTGGAAACATGTGCGAGAGTGAAGAACCAAGTGAACAGAGCCTGTGTGTCAGTTCATACAGCATCTTGTACAAGTCCCTTCCATAAGTCCCTTCCATAACAGTCATTCCCTGATGCCCAGCCGCATGAGGGTCATGAAGGCTGACACTGAGTCACTTTGCTCGTCACAGTGTTTGCTCTGCAGTGACCAAACAGGGAAATTGCTCCCTAAACACACAACGAATGAACAGAGAACCTAAATTCCTGTTCAAACAATGTCCCTTGCTAGACCTCACAGGCACACACACCTTTCTTTCCATCAGGACCTTCTCTGTGTCTTTCCTCTCCTCTCCTACAGAAAGGCAGGAAGTACCAGGACCTGACTAGAAATGGGGGCCTTGGCTTGTTTTATTCTATAGGTAGAAGAAAGAGGAAAAAAGTAGAACCTCTCTTCAGCACCCCCTAGAATTCTGAGAATGTTTTACCATTTAAAAATTACACAAAGAAGTATCATTTTACAGGCATAAATTAGGCTAAATGACCTCCAAAGGATAAATGGCTTAGGAATCTAATGACCAGAACGCTCCAAGTTTTGTGTTAAACCAACAGACTGTAAGCTGGACCACACATGTCCCAACATTAATATTATAAGACGAGGCATTACATACGTCCTGTTCCTATGCGGCTCATAACAATATGAAGAAAACACAGACTACTAACTAATACTTCGTTTGTCTTTTTCCTATTTATTTCTTCAACGGTCTGGCGTTCTCCTAAAATCCACTGTCATTGCTGCTGGCACAAATTCAAACATGAAAAACTTTCTTTACTCAGTGCAAACAGAACGTTCTGGCAGTAGCAATACCCATGTCTGAACAACAGCTCTCACCTACTGTGGTAGGGGCTGACCCGACCTTTCGGTGCAGCCCATGAGGGACAGCAATGGATCTTGCTTACATCTTTCTGTATTAACGACTAATCATTGTGCTCACCACGTGAAGAATCAGGCTATAGGGAAACCCTTTAAGAATTCACCAGAATATGACTCTGCTCTGTCACATATGCGACAGTGTCAGCTGTAGAAAAGCCACTAGGCTAAAACATGTAACACAATCTATTGTGCCTGCTTCAGGAAGGTTTTGGATTTCATCAGCCTGGAGGGCCGAGATCATCAAGGCTCCCATGAGAACAAATGTGCCCTCTTCCTAAGGGAAAGGCACGATTCCTCGGATGGCTCTCTCTGGAGCAATCGGCACTTACTACCCATTCCCTGGAGCCCGGCCAACACAGAAACAGCTGTCCTCTATGTTCAGTATTGTCGCCTATCTTCTCGCTGAGCTACATGGAGTGTGTCAGGCTTGCTGGGAGTGAGAGGAGGAGACAGGCGTGTTGGTTACGTCATCTCAAAGGTGCTCCTTTGGCTGCTGAAGTGGGGCAAGTAGGCTGGGAGTGTGGCGTTTCTTTCATCTCACACCACTTGAAACACTTCATTTCAGGTGTTTGTGGCGTCCTGTTAAAGGGAGGCTGAGGCTGCCTTCCTGAAAGCCCGTGAGAAGCTTTGTCGCTTTTATTGTCGCTCTGACTGAAACATCTGCTTGGTTGCTTGACTCATGAGTCAAGTAAGAAGAGACTATGTCTGCTGCTGAATTCTATACACAATTGGCAAAATCTAAATAAAAGGCAGATACTATAGCAAATGGTCTTTGCAATCACGTTCCAAGGAAGAAAATCATTTAACTTAATGCCAGCTCCTCTACTCTCTAGGGTTGATAACAGCAATGTGACAATGTAGACATACATGAAATCTTCCTGCTCTAGACTTAACTATACACCATTTTGTCGATAAAGACAGGAGAGGTGCTATTTCTATAGCAAAAAAGAAAAGATAAAATACAGGCACTCCCACTTTTCTTTGGACTAGAAAGTAATCACTCACTCACTGCACATTTCACGACCTGAACTCAACAGACAATACTCCAAATTGTTTGCCTACTAGTCTTAGTTCAGAGAGATATTTGGTTTACCATACTAAGGCCAAAGACAAAAAATTCAGTAGACTTATCAAGACTAGTTCATCCATTTTTAAATCCAAGCCGTGAAGCCAGCCTTACCCACTGCACCCAACGACCTTGTTGTAGAGGTACGATGGCAGGCCTTTCAGCTGGATGTTGTTATCCACGTAAACATACTGCAGTTCTCGAGAACGACCTAAATCTGGGTTAGAGAGAACAGTGCTGTAATTCCTTCAGGAACGAGCTGTTACAATATGAAATGCAAAACGCAATGCAGAACATCAGAGATAACCCCAAATTTCTATTTTGGAATAAAAAAAAAAAAATGAACACTTAGTTCCGAATGTAAAATTATGGCAGTTTTAACACTGGCTTTTGGGTCGGGAAACATGGTGTAGAAACTTACTGAACCTAAACTTTTATTTTTAAACTGGAAGATGAAATTATCAGCAACAGAATATTTAATTTCTCCTCATAAAAAAACAACAGCCCTTCTTTGACATATTATAGACAATTTCAATTATCTTGTAACAGGGACATCATTTCCCCTTCTGATCCACAGAAAATGTTATGCAAAGTAAAGTGACAGGTCAGCCTAAAGAGAGCTATTTTGTCCCCACTCCTTTAAAACTTGATTTCATGCTGGGCAGCTAGATCTCTGTGAGTTCAAGGCCAGCCTAGAGTTCCAGGACAGCCATGGTTACACAGAGAAACACTGTCTGTAAAACTAAAAAAACCCAACCAACCAATGCCTTGATTTTACTTTCATGTGTATGTGTGTGTTCCTGAGTGCATAGATCTGTGTGCTACCTGTGCAGTGATTGCAGAAGCAAGAAGAGGGTACTGGATCCCACCGGAGTCGTGATGTTTCCGACTCATCATGTGGGTGCTGAGAATTGAACCTGCAACCTCTGAAAGAGCAGCCAGTGCTTTTAGCCAGTGTGTGTGTCCCCGCCAGAGGTGTCTGACATCTGAACAGACCCTGGTACTCATCAACTGGGCTACACTGGCTGGCCAATGAGCTCTAGAGATGCCCTGGTCTCAGTCTCCCCCAGCACTCAGACTGTAGATTTGCATATACCATCATGCCTTGCTTTCTATGTGAGTGTTGGGAATCTGCACGCAGGTCCCCAGGTTGTAGAGCAAGCATTTCACCTACGAAGTCACTGCCCCAGCCCCTTCTGCTCTGACAAAGACTCTTTGCTTGGCTGAGCTTTAGTCAATCTCTTGAACCTTCTGTTAGGTCCTCTGTATACTGCCTTGTAAAATCCAGTTTTAATGATGAGCCCTGCTCAGTCAGTTTAGCAAGAACTATCCCTTCATGTCTGGTCTTTCTCAAGCTCCTGTTCCCTCATCTCCCAGGGGATTTCTGATAAGGCTGGCCCACTGTCAGGAAGAACACTGTTAGGTCACTATCCCCTTTACCTTAGTAGTGTCCCATGCACTGACGCTTACCCTACTGACATTTATCCTGTTACTTGATTGTCCAGATCTCTACTTGCCCTCACTGTATCTGGAGTTGTCCCAATGTCCCTTCTATACAGCAAGGGTCCCTGTACCCACTATGATGGCCTATTTGGCTTTGAAGTTGTCACCGAATACTTGTTCTCGATAAGCATTACATACTTCAATGTTCTCCATGCCTCATCTTCTCCAGGCTGAGAGACTGGAGGGAGGTGGTGAGGATGCATAGTACAGAGTGGCTATGGGCCTTTAGAGACCTCGGAACCAGGTACATATGGGAAGGTGTAGCTCTTCTGCAGCTGCTGGATGGGGCAGAAGCCACATGCTATTCAGAGGAAGCAAGGCAATGAAGACAGCAAAAAGTGAAAAGGGCTCTAAGTGAGGAAATGAGGAAAGCCATATCCTCACATCAACTCTGAAGAAGCACTCTCAAGCTCCAGGTCAAGCCTTCCATGATTCCAGCTGTGAGCCTATACAAATACCCTATTTTTTCTTAAAATATTCCACAAAATTTTGCCTAATAATTTTTAGCATTGCCCATAATTTTAGCATGGATCTTGTTTGCAAACATCACATAGTTATGAATGCAATTTTCCTAGCATTCTTTTTTTCTGGCCACATTTACTAACTGGAATTCTTCTGTAAGGAAGAGTCATCCTTTAAAAATATTTTTACATGAGTATAGAGTCATAGACTTCTCTATTATAAAGAATAAAAGCACAACACCACCATTAAATTGCCCTGTTATACAAATGCTTCAGTCTTGGCAATTAGGAATGATTGTGTGCTTGCTCTGAGTTCTTTTAACAAGTCCTCATTCTTTTCTGACCATTTCAAGCCATCCTGGCATCATAACATACTGTAGGCGCGGCTCACAATTTCTCTGCCAAAGCTCTGGAGTTAACTCCAAGGCACCCTACTTCCTCTTCCTGAAGAAACCCTATCCATGAAGCAGGCATGTCTGCGACTATTGAGAGATCAGCACTTGGAGACCTGGCGTCTGGGAAGCAGGCATGTACCCTGACCCTCGCAGACATACATCTCAGTTGGCTGGACATGTTTCCAGCCTAAGCTCCGAGGAGAGGGCCTGCTAGGTCAGACTCAGTCATTGCCCACGTTTCTTCACAGTACGCCAGTCTCAAGTCCACTCACACTGTGAGGAGGCGTCCCCTCACCCACAGGAAAAAACTGATGGCATATTTTTAAAAGTTTTGCTAATTATGGCTAAGAAACAGAATCGCAGGGTTGTTTACATTGTAATTTTCTAACTGGGTGTAAGCAAACAAATAAAAATTGTATTTCTGTAAATCTACCCCCACCCTATTTTCTACCAGGCCCTTGGAATTTCTGCCTTTTATTTTTAATTAGGGAAAACTCCATGTCTTTGTTACAGATTACATGTATTTTCTTTCAGTCTGTCAATTGTCATCTGTCATTGGTGATAAGTGTTTTCTGATATGCCAACCCCTCATCCCTCCCCCTGTATTGGGAAGGCTAAAGTGGTACATGAGGTTGAGCAAACTGAACTAAACAGTGACTTCAAGACCTGCTTCAACATCTAGCAAGACCATGTCTCAAGAAAACAAATGCCCAAACTCAGAATATTAAAAGTATTTGATACACATTCATCAAGCTTTCCTCCTGCCTCTGGACTTGGAGGCAGCTGGCCGGCCTCCCCTTGTGACTCACAGGGCTGAAGCATACTTCATCTACTCCCTTTCAGCACTGTGGGGTCTTCCTCTCCCATCCTGTCTCCTCCCCCTTTCTCTTTTTGTATAGTCATAGTCATAACCCAGTTGGAATCTATTCTTATGTTTGGCATATATACTTAAGCATTAGACATTTATGTTTAGCTAGTAGCTTATTCTTCCATTTCTGAGATTTTTGTGCTTACCTTTACACCAGAAAGAAAAAAAAAAAAAGGATCTTTAAGATGGCTTAGTGGGTAAAGGTGCTTGCTGCCAAGTGTGACAACCTGAGTGTCAGCCTCAGAACCCACACAGGAGGAGAGAACCAACTCCTGCTGGTTGTTCTCTGACTTCCTCCCATGCACCATGACACACCTACACAGCACAATAATACAAAATTCTAAGGTTATCAAAAGGGGAAAATATCACAGTGCTCAGATTCCAGACTCTGTAACCGTTGCTAAATCAGGCTCCAAGCACATAGAAAATACAATGAGCCAGAAGCAGTAATCAGAAAACTCAGTGGCTGTGACATCCGTGGCACTAGGAGGGCTCTCTGTGTCCCAGCAAGCTCATATGCGGAGTGGCACAACACATCCTGGCCCCCAAGTTTATAAGGTGTAAGGATGACATGGAAACAACCTCAAGATTAAATCATCATGTGTCATATTTTTAAAGTATTAAAATATACATGTACCAAAATACTAAAAACTGTTCTCTTGGTGAACCAAAATATTTTACAGCTACAAAATGGGTGAGAAAAATATCAACTGATCAATACTATAGTCCATTAACAACAGAAAAGGCCTCAGAAGTCCACTAAAAATACCTGTTTCCTCACAATTTCTCTGACAAAGGTCTTTAAACAGACAGAAATTTACAGAATTTAACGACATACAGAAAACTTTAAAGACAAAAAACTTTAAAACTTTAAAAACTTCACTGGTTAATTATAAATGGGCTGCTCAAGGTGGCACGTGAGCTTAATCCTAGCACTGGGGAGGCAGACGCATGTGGACAGGCTCTCCATGAATTCAAGGCCAGTCTGGTCTAACAGCAAGTTCCAGGCCAGCCAAGGCTGCAACATAGTAAGAACAAAACATCAAAACTATAAATGGTCTCTAGCCTCAGATTTGCCTTTGGGAGCCTCCAAGGTCTCAAGGAAAGCCAAGTGAAGATTACTGGCTCAGAATTAGGAAAGGAAAGGTAGAGATTAGAGTCACATAGTCTGGGTTTGAATCTTCATTCTTTTACTTACTAGATATGTGGCCTTAGGAGCTCATCTGTATAAGAAGGAAAATACAACTGTCTCCTAAGCTTGCTAAGAATGACTAGGTTTAAAAACGATCAAGTAGGATCGTACAGAGCCTTCTCTGGTATATGACAGTTATTATTCTCATCATTATTAGTAAGTGACACACTGGGAAGGGTGGCCAATTAACAGAAAACTTTCTTTGGCATGCAGCAAGGGTACTAACCCTTTTCTATACTTTAATTGCATAGAAAGAGTTGGAGGCTACAGCCTCTGGAGACGATGATTCATCCCTTCAAGCCAAGGACACAAAATGGGACATGACAGAGGAAGCACCTCTCTGCTCTAATATACCACAAGAGCCCCTGTGCAAATTAAATGAGGTGACATACAGAGATCACACCAAAAGCTAAATACACACTGACACTTGCTACTTACTTCTTACATAGTTTGGCCTCCTCTTCCTGCTTTATGGGGAAAAGATGACTAGTTAACGAGTTAAAAATACTTGGCTTACATTTTATCTTAGGAAGAATCTGGCTGGTACTTCCTGCACACTTTGTAACTTATTACATATGCATCTAACAGTGTGTGTTATTTTGCGCTATAGATGAATCAAAACTAGTATCAACTGTGCTAAAACGTATTACATATTAATGTCACTTAATCTTCCCAAGTAGCACAATCTGAGGAGGGTAGGAGTGGGGAGAAGGGAGGGGGAAGGGGGAGGAAAAGGGAGAGGGAGGGGAAAGAAGAAGGGGAAAGAGAGGGAGGAAGGGGAAGAAGAGGGGAGAGAGAGGAAGAGAGGGTGTGGAAGAGAGAGAAAGCACACACAATGACAAGATCTTAGTGTGTTTGGAGTCAGAACTGAGCCTGGATCCTGGCTCCCCACTTGGTTACTGGTTCCTCTGCTGTACAATGAGGATGGTAATGTAACAGCTCACGGATTCATGGTGCCAAGGTAGATGGTAAACAGTAACTGGTGCTCAGCACATCCTGGTCATTTACCTCTTTCTTCTGAATGTGAAGAGAGCAGAAAGGGAGTGTAGACAGATTCTGAAGAGAGCTGGACAGCTGTTTTAGCTGACACAGCACAGCCTGCTGGTGAGGGTGAGACAGCTCCATGTTTGGCAAGGTCCCATCTGAAAGAGCTGTGCTCTGGCAGACTCAGGAAAGCATGCTCTTAGCTGGCCAGAATACAGTCGCCTGGCAAGACTCCCAAGCCCAAAGGACTAGCATTTTAAATAAATGAGGCTGAAATAGGAGTATCACTAAGCAGCTCAGGCTTGTGTCAAACTCATGGCAATCCTCCTGCTTCAGCCTCTCAATTGCTAGGATTACAGGCATGAGCACCTAATGCCTGGCTTGGTTCTTATATTCTTCTTCTTCTTCTTTTTTTTTAATATAATAGTATCTATGCTATTTCTTAGTTAGATTATTTATTTTGTGTCTATCAAAGTTTTTCACCTGCATGCATTTGCACCATGCATAAGGCATGCCTGGTCTTACGGAGATCAGAAGAAGGCACTCGATTCCCTGTATCTGAAGTTATGAGTTACAGATGGTTGTGAGTCACTATGTGGAAGCCAAGAATTGAACCCAGGTCCTCTGCAAGAGCAATAAGTGCTTTAACCAGTCTATCATTGTTCCAGACCCTGGTTCTTACATTCTTAACACAGAAAATCTTCACTCATTGATAGGCTTTGGAAGAGACTATTTTCCTACTAGTTAATAAAATAAGTTTATTGTCATCTTTTGCTTAATATTATTTATTAATTCACCAATTCTTCATGCTAAATGAACATAATAAAAGAACAGCTTTCAAAACCTCTTGTGGTATTCGGGAAGCAGGGGAAGGTGGATCTCTGAGATTAAGGACAGCCTAGTCAATACAGGCTATGTAGAGAGACAGTCTCAAAAAACCAAAACCAAATACACACATACACAAACAAACAACAAAAAAGCCTTATAAAAAAGGCTCACTATGTAAAACTTAGAAAGCACAGAGTTATTTATCTGTCTTCCCAGATTTTAAAGTCATCAATAACTTTTCAGGTTTCCCTGTGTAGCCCTGGCTGTCCTGGAGCTCACTCTGTAGACTAGGCTGGCCTAAAAACTCATAGACATCCATCTGCCTCTGCTTTCTGAATACTGGGATTAACGGTATGCATCATCTCTGGCTGCAGGTTACTTTTAAAAGAACTGTACCTTACCTCAAGTTGTTCCTCCTTTTACAGACTCACAGACCAATGTGTGTTGCTTAGAAATTAGCAAAAGCTAAGAGTCCTGCACAAACCCCAGTACTTTTTCTTTTTTTCCAACCTCAAGGCTCTGACATATGCAGTCCACATGGCTGTAGGAACAAAAAGCTCCTGTGTTCCGGCTATTGCTCTTTTAATCATGCAGTATGAGCAAGCACAGAGCGATGCATGCCAGAACAGACCGGGGTCTGTGTTTATTATACCCTGACTAGTATAAAATTCATTTACTTATCAAAAGATAATAAAATCTTTTAAACAAAAAGATGGGGCTAAAAGAGACCAAAGCATCAAAGCAGCATACCAAAACTGCCTGCTTGGAATGCTCTATCAATGGCAAGCTAGTCACTAAAGTTCAGTAAGCCAGATACCCAGTATTACAAAACACAGGGTTTTCCACACAGCATTCAGAGCAATTTACAGACCATTCAAAAAGGACTTTCAAAATTAACTTTATCACCTATATGATACAAAGGACACTTCAGCCACTTTTCAAGAAAAATTAATTCCTTTAGGTGCTAACATTTTTGAACACAGACAGACCCATGCACCAGACTTCATTACATCTTTTACATAGCCATAGTAGCCATAGCCATATAGTAGCCATAATATAAATCTAATATATTGAATATCTGATATATTCAAATTTTTACAAGATAAAATTTCAGGGTTGGCAAGATGGCTCAGTGGGTAAAGCACTTGCCACCAAGCCTAACGATCTGGGTTCAATCCAAAGCCTCACATGGTAATAGAAGAGCATCAACTTCAACATGTTGTCCTCGGACTGTGCACATGCGTGCACACGCGCACGCACACATACAACACAGAAAACAGAGAGGGAGGAGATGAATTTAACAAAACACTTTCACAATGGACTATAACTTAATGAGATGCTTCCTACTCTGCAGATCATAAACGACTGTTAAAACAAACTGACTACAATGGATTTGAATGGTGGAAGGCTTCCTTTGATGCTGGTTTAATAGTCACACTCCATGATCTCTATTTCTATCATCTAGGTCAAGTAACAGAAACCGTAAGCAATGTGCTAGGGATAGTTTGGGGGTGTTTTGGAAGATGTTTTGGGACACAAATATTAAGACACTCCCTCCTATTTTTTATAGTCCAATGTAAGAGCAATAGATTATACTGATGGGATGTTTATGAAAACTTATATAGAGTGGTATACATTTTACATCTATGTTACAGAATTCTTAAATAGTGCCATCAAATGTGTTATTATTACCGTTACTGATCATTAGATTAAATAACTTTTCTATGGCTATGTCCTCAGAGCTATTAGATGGCAGAACTGGAACTACAGGCGCCAAGTGCCTGCTTTGGCATGATGTGTGCTGGACTTCAAGTAGGGCTAAACAGGAAAAACAGCCCTGCCTGTCCATCAGGGATGGACACTGAAGAAGCGTATCCCAGGCCTCCAAGGGTGGTATCAGAGCTGGATCTGCAGGAGATACTGCCAACGGAACAATCGATGAACAACCATCTCTTTGCTTTCTTTAAAAGCCCAGGAGACTCGTAGGTAAGTTCTGACTCACAGATTTCAGGCAGACAAGATCAGGCGCAGGAGGATCTCCTTTGGGGAGTTCCTTGGGAGGGACAAGTGCTAATGACCGTCCAACACAGTAGAGACTTGAGGACTCTAAACAACACGTTGTCTGGTGCCGTGGCTGACCGCCGAAGAGCAGATTGTCTCTGCTTTGAAGCATCCTAAATGGCTGGACTCAGGCCTGGATGTTTTGAACTTAAGAACTTTAGAACGATGCCTGATGGAAACACCAGATTCTTTCTTTAAAGTCAATTAACGACATCATCCAGATGCTGCCCAGCACTGGACATTCTTGTCACCGTGCTAAAAAATTGTAAATGCCAGAACCAAAATAATAACAAAAGTTTAGCTGCTGAGTATCTGGCTCCAGGCTTAGTCCTCTCGGCACTTAGTTTTCCAAATTTCACATCTGTATCTTTCTATGAATGGGTGACAGGCTGCCTGTTTGCTTGTCTGAGATAGGATTTTATGCAGTCCAGGATGCTCAGGCTCATTATGTGACTTAAGGATGACCTCAAACTCCCAATACTCCTCTCTCCCAAGTGCTGGGGTTACAGACATGCTCCACCCCATCTGCCTTTGTTTTGTTTTTAATTGGTACTTTCAAGAGAACAGGGCTTGATTTTTCTATCCCCGTCTCATCCCACCCCACCAAATCCTACTCAAGCTTAACAAAAAATTACGTATTTGTCCATATAAAGCTCAGCTAACTCAGTGTGCTTTCTCATTACACACTAGCACAGAAAGTCAACATCTGGTCCATGCTTGCAGAAGCCACATTAAATAATCCCTGTTAATTTTCAAGAAAATCTAAAGCCTGAGTAAAGACTTGAGAGGACACTGTCGCTCTCTCCTGACTTTTATCACAAATACTTACAAGACACAGCACTGAACATGTATTCATCTCTCTGTCCTTCCCCCACCCCTCGACAAGGATGTATGCACATGTAGGTGGAGGCCAGAGGTCAACCTCGGGGGTTAGTCCACAGACGCTGTTCAGCTTGTGTTTTAGGACAGGGTCTCTGCTGGCAAAGAGCTTACCAAATAGGCCAGGCTGTCACCGCCTCTCTAGAGCCAGGCTTATGCATGTGACAGCCACAGTCCAGCTCTCTCACAAGGGGCTTGAACTCAGGTGTAAGCACTTAGCCTGAGCTACATCCTTTTTCTTGAAAAAATTTGGATTCCAGAATTAAAACTTTTTTGTTGTTGTTGTTGTTTTCCCTCTGAGATAGGGTTTCTCTGTGTAGTCTTGGCTATCCTGGATTCGCTTTGTAAGCCAAGCTGGCCTCGAACTCACAGAGATTCACCTGCCTCTGCCTCCCGAGTGCTAGGATTACAGGTAACACCATGCCTAGCAAAGCTTTACTCTCAATACAAGACCTTTATAAATTTTAATAGATTAATTCCATCTCCTGTCTTCCCACTACTAATTTTTGGACTTTATTATCAAGGCTTTCTTTTCCATTATTTCTACTTTGTAATTACTTTAATTTCTTTTTCCGTTTTCATTTTATTAATATTTCTCCTTTGATTACAGACATATCCAACATTATTCCGACAGAATACAATTTTAGCCTCCTGTTTAAGTTTCCCCTATAGAAGGCAGTTATCATATTTTGAGGTCAAATGTCAGTCTAACTCCAACTCTTCAGACTGTTCCTACTAGAACAAATTTGCTAGCATTCAAACTTATTGAAGGCCACAAACTTGGCAATTAGCTCCCATTAACTGGGGTTACAAGGGCCTCACTGTAGCAGTTCTGCTAACTACATCCACGCCTTTCAGTTCGGGACAGGGCCGGCAAGCATCTCTAAGTCTGGGGTCATGAAACCATTAACCAACACATACATGAGAACACTACAGGGCATCCCATAAATACACATTAATCTTTTGATGTTGTATAAGCTAAAAATGAAAAAATGAAGTGATTGGTTTAATGCAGCTCTAATGGTGGTTTGCAGTGTGATTAGTTTATTGTGTAGATTAAAAGAAACAATTGTAAATAGCAACTCCTGATTTTCTCAGCAAAGAAGTGGGACTGACTAAGAAGCCACACAAACATGACACACAGGCTCAACACCTGTAGTGTCATCGTCTATTTGCAATGAGAAGGGCTTGCTTCCAAACTTGTTTATAAGCCTGGGAGCTGGTTTCTAACACTACCTTGCCATGTCTGTTCTTTTCCTAATAGAGAACCCAATCCTTACAAAGCAAGCAGACAACTACTCTAAAACTCCCAACGTCTCCTTTTGTGTGGCTGAAGGACAGTTTAAACCTTCTCCATGCTGCAGTGAAGGAGACAGGTACAGGATCTATCACTCACTGTAGCACTAGTCCTTAAGACTCGCAACTTCCCAAGAAAACACTTCACTCCTGGACTCCCTAAGGGACAACTCTGAGGCTGGTCTAGAAACCCAGATCATTTCTCATCACTATGCTCTACTAACTTTTGGACTTACTCTCCACGATGATTTATGCACAGGCTGTTTTGTAAACCTCAATGTCACATGCTCAATGTTCTTAAGAACTTCCGCACTGGGAGAGGAAAAAAATGGCTCAGCAGTTAAGAGTACTTGCTGTTCTTGTGGAGGACCTATGTTCAGTTGCCAGCATCCACAGCTCACAACCATCTGTAAGCCCAGTTCCAGGAAATCTAACTCCTGGCCTCTGAGAGCAGCAGGCACATGCATGGTGCACACACGTACTTGCAGGCAACACCCACACATAAAATATTAACAAAGATTTTAAAACCATTAATTTACTGTTTTTTAAAGTTAATTCTTTACGTTTGTTATTATCTTATGCACGTCTGCCCGTGAATGTGTGTTTGTGTGTGTGTGTGTGTGTGTGTGCGCACGCGTGCGTATGCCACAGCACGCATATGCAAAGTCACAGGACAATCTGCAGGAGTCACTTCTTCTCTTCCACTACGTGAGTTCTGGGGGTCAAAGTCAGGTGCTCAGGCCGGATGCCAAGCACTGTTAGTAGCTGAGCCATCTTGCTGACCCTCATTTATCCTTTTCTACACAAACATTTAATAAAAATTTATCCCGCTCAAGTAGATGCACTTTGTTTTCTTCTCAACTACAAGTGTCCCAAACACTGGATTTAGTGGCACAGCACTTTCAGGGAGCTAAAACATGCTTTTCTATAGCCAACCTGTGCCTAGCAATGCTCAGTCCTTGCATCTATTATTCAACATGGAATAAATCACAAGCACTCCTGAATAATTAGGCTTATTAATTATGTAGGGAAAACCAGGAGTACCTGGGAGAAGCTTTTCTTCTGTATCCACCTGAACTCTCAGAAGCTAAGAGGTGAAGTTACAATTCTGAGAGCTAGTTAGTCAACCAAGCTTTATCAAGTTAACAGCACACATGCAAGTTCTGAGACCTCTTCTAAGTTCCATAGCACAAGGCTCAAGCGACTGCTTTTCTCTTCCTACGCTGATAGTCACCACTGTGAACAAAGTCTGTCTGCAGGCTCATCTGTCACTCATCTGTCACTGTACAGTAATAATAGGAGCATCCTTCTTTGTGATGCGTCTTTTTATCTCAGAAAGAACACAGTCAAAGAGCCTTAATGGCTTTGACAGTATTACCAGTGTCTAAGGCAGCACATACTCAAAGACAGCTAATGGGCCCGACAGTATTGCACATGATCCAAGTCATCCTTACAGAAAATTTCTGCAGCTGCCATCTGAAGCAGCTAGCATAGGACAGCTTTTAAGAAATCCTATAAGAACTGAGCTTCCAGGGCTGGAGGGATGGCTTAGTGGTTAAGAGCACTGGCTGTTCTTCCAGAGGACCTGGGTTCAATTCTCAGCACCCACATGGCAGCTCTCAACTCTGTAAGTCCAGCTCCAGAGGACTCAGCATCCTCATATAGACATATATGCAGGCCACTAAAGCACCTGAAATAAAAATAAAGCCGAGCGTGGTGGAGCACACCTTTAATCCTAGCACTAGGGAGGCAGAGGCAGATGGATCTCTTGAGTTCAACGCTAGCCTGGTCTACAGAGCAAGTTCCTGGTCAACCACAGCTATTGCAGAGAAAAACTCTGTCTCAAAAAAACAAAATAGATAGATAGGTAGGTAGGTAGGTAGGCAAGTAGGTAGGTAGACAGACAGACAGATAGATAAGAAAATGTGGGTTCCCTTCAGTCCAACTTTGGCAAGAAACTAAATTCATTAAGTAGCCCTCAAATTATGGGTCCCACCTCTATTACAGAGACATCCCAGCTTACATCTCACAAGACTATGTTCCCACATTCTAAGCAGCATGGCTAACCACCAAGCTTTCTACTGCTCAAAAGGTGTGTGCATCTGTCTGTCTGTTTGAATGACTGTTACGTATTCCTATTTTCTAAAAGCCTGTCTGAATAACCATAAAGAAGCACTCATATCTGCCAAATTTCTAGATGGTACAGTTCTGTGAAAATGAAGCACTAGGGAGGGGGCGCCCTTGGAATGTAAAAGAAATAAAAATGAAAAAGTAAAAATATACAAAAGCAAAAAAAAAAAAAAAAAAAGGTGGAGGGAATACTAACAATCGCATTTTCCATTTGACCTTTTCTTGGACAGTTCTTAGAATTAGATGGCTACAGTTTATTATAAGAGTCCAGAGGAAGATTTCAAGTGGATTTAAAAAGATCATCATCATCATCATCATCATCATCAAGATAAGGTCTTACATGGTGGTCTGAACTGGCCTAGAACTTACTGTGTAGCCTAGGCTGGCCTCAAACTCACAGCTATCCTTTGTTTTACCCTTCTGAGCAACACCAGCATTGGGCATTTAGAAGATGCCTCCAAGCAGTCAGGACTGAAGCAAAGGTAGGAATGGGCACTAAGTGACCAGGGGAGTTAGATGCCAGGGCTAAGGAGCTACTGCAGGTTGGGCATAACCTGAAGGCAAGTGCAGTTGTGTGACAAGCTAAGAGTTGACACAGAGTAAGTAATGGCTGCAGCAAAAGCAAGACAGGGCTTAACCTGTAGCAACAGAAACTGCCAGGAATTGGAGAGAAGGCCCAGATGAGGCCAAAATGGCGGAGTGAAACCTGATATTAGAGATAGCCGCCTTCAGTATGAAGTCCCTTCATACAGACCAATTCCGGAATATGAGAGAATATGTCAGTATGGAAAGATTGCCAGATTTAGAATCAGAGTCTGCATTTTAGTTCTATTACCAGCTGCGACTCTAGGCAGGGTACAGAATTACTGTTTACATCAACCTCTTCATCTGTAAAGTGAGTTTGTCAATGGGTTTGCACTAAGTTTTATAAGAATTAGAAACTACCTGTGCAGCAATTAAACAAAACACTTGGCTAAACAGACAGTATATAGTAATAGCTTATTATTCTGTCAGTTACATTAATACAGATAATTCTTCTTACTCATGTAGTTTTTAATGGAAACATACACTACATTTTATATATATATGTATATATATATATCTGGTGGTGGTGGTGATGATGATAGAAAATTGTAGAGGCAAAAAAACCATGAGACTTAATTAGCTCATCTGTGTCTGGTAACATCTGACAGTTGAAAAGTTCAAGGTTGCTTATAAGAGGGAATTTGCAGTGTTACTCGGAACTCTGATGTTACACTTGCAAGTTGAATTTTAAGCCACACAAATCAGATAACCTAACCTTCCCCCTCCCTCCCTCTCATGCCTGCCTGCCTTCATTTATCACCAGCAGTGACTGCACCATCCTGGCAATCACTTAGTGAAGAGGCTTTAGGAAGTGATATAAACGTTCTGGTGGTTTCCGTAGGGCAGGAAGTGTCCTGAACACGAGAAAGAAGATGCACCTAAGTTGGGTGCATTACTTCACAACTGCATCTCCTCACTGTGGGTCGTCTGTAACTGTGTATCTCTCTATTATTCTTAGCCACGAACAACGCAGGAGAGAGATGGTCATCTCTGGCCTACAAATACAGGCAGTGAAGCCCAGCAGTCACTCCAGGTCACACACTGGGAAGTGGTACAGCTTGTCTCTGGACTGTACCAAATGCTGCCCCCTGTAACTTTTCTCCATTCTTTTTGCTAGTCCGGAAGGTATGTCTGCTCTTTAAATATGTATACTTGATAGTCTCACTCACAAAGCTCAGATTTCTTAAAAATAGTTTGCTTTTGAAATGGTTTTATGTTAATTTGTTAACTTCATAACTGTGGAAGATACTGTGAGAAATTAATCTCCTTAAATTAGCAGTTTTCATTATAGGAATTGATTTTAATGTTTCCATTATTTTATAGCTTTCGTGAAGAGACTTTAAATTGAAAATATATAACATCAATTACATTGGCAAACATTTCCTTTCAGGGACTAGTGAACTATTTACTTCACTGTCCTCAGAGATAAATTATTACCATAAGATGCTTTTATGATAGAAATTGCAAATGTGACTTCATTTTTTTTTTAAATTGGCACTTTTGCTTCTTAGAAGTTGAAAAAATTAGTTCTACATGAAATAAATGTACCTTATTATTAAAGGCCTCTGGTGCTTGGCATGTAACATGCCCAAATGGACCAACTATAGAAATCTAAAGGTAGGGTTTTATTAGCCAAGGTGGCATTTCTACCTCAGTAAGCAATTCAGTCAATGATGTCTTCAAAGTTTTACAGTCAAACTTTCTGGCATTAGTATTTATAACAAACAATCCTCAAAAATAATTTTCCAAGGTAGAAGTCAGTACCTAAACAGGCTGATTTGGGGTTTGGGTATGTGGTTAGTGGCACAGAGCTTGCCTAATACGTGTGGCCAAGGGAGAGGGAAAACGGGAATTAGCAGATGTGCTTGTACTGGCAGTCATGCGGGGAGAGCCTGCCCGGGAAAACAATCCGAGACATCATCCCTGAGTGAAACCACCTCACTTGTCATCTGGTGATACTGTTATTGTTCATGTCAAAAGTGGATTTACCGAGGAAGTGTAAGGACAAACAGAAGGAAACTAGTCCATCCTAGTTAAAGAAATAGGTGGTATTTTACGTGTTGGCTAGTCTGTTCATCTTATGACCATAACACTTACCAAGTGGCAAAGATGCAAGACGGTTTCCAGCCATGGAGAGCTCATTGAGGCTGGGAAGCTGGCAGAGATGGCGCGGCACACTCCATAGCCGATTGCGGTCCACAGTGAGGTACTGCAGAGAAAGGCACAGGTGAAGCCTCTCGGGTAAAGCTAGCAAACGATTGGTAGAAATGTCTAGTGTCTGCAGCTCCTTCAAATCGCCAACCTCTACAACCAAAATCAAAATTAAGATAAATCGCATTCTGATTAACTTCAAAGAATAATATAAAAAAAAATCGATACTGCTACAAGTTCAAGCAAATAAAATCAGTTCCTAGAGCTTTTCCCACAGACGTGATGCTGAAGCACAAAATTAGGGGTGAGACTGCAAACCATCCAGCCTTGGTAAGCCTCTTTGTCTTAGCCTGCCAGATTTGGGGAGAGGGTCTGCGCATGTGTGAACCCATGCTTACCCATGAGGGTATATATGGAGATCAGGAGTCTCATCCATCTGTTGCCACCTGAGATGCTGAGGCAGGGTCTCTCACTGAGCTGGTGATTACTCTCTCAGCTACTCTGGCTGGCCAGGGAGCCTCAGATTCTACCTTTCCTCACCCTGTCCAACCCATGATGGTTACAGATTGCACCACAGTACCTGGCTTATCTGTGGTTTATAGGGACCTGAATTCAGGTCTTCAGGCTTCCATAGCAAGTGTTTCACTTACTGAGCCACCTCCCCAGCTCTTGCCAGAGTTCCCTAAATACTGCAAAGTGTTGGTTTAAAGAAAGGGTGGGGGCACAGAGTGATTAACCTGGGCTAGAAGTCTGATACTGACAAATCCAAGTTCTTAGTCAGGTGAGAAAGGAGAAATTACTTCACGGTAGTGCTTCTGATACCTGTGTAGCTGACCCTCCAAGCAGATCAGAAGAAATTTACAGGCGGAGGGACCCACGTAAACACAGCAAAGCCAAGTGGAAGCAAAACCAAGTGGAAGACCCTTGTACTACGAAACAGGAAGTCTTGGTTCTACCTCCTATTTATTCCAGGTGTCCCCTTCTCATGGGCATCTGCAGTTGTCATCTGCTCTGAGGTGAATACAACCATGTTCTTGTCATATGTCAAGTCATTAATTGCTAAGTGAATACTGCTAAATTCTTTATAAGAAACTGAGTCCTTCTCAGGAAGAAATCACCATTTCAGGGAGAGGACATTTACTCTGTCCCAAGATGCCCTCTTCTGCTTGACGGTTCCACCTAAGCACTGGGAGGACAGGTCTACTACTTCCTCTTGACAGACACTTGGTATCAAAGTCTGCTGTGATGCTGCCTCACTGTGCCCCTTTCCCAGGCCATTTGCTTAGGTTGGGACTTGTGGCACCGCCCTGGGCACCTACACTTTGTTTAGGATGTGGATGAGCAGTACCACTTCTGCCAGATGGTCAAGTGTTGTGCTTTCACGGGAGCTTTCCTTACTGTCACTGGCCAGGAGCTGGCTACACCACAACTCTCAGATCACACTTGGCTCGGATCTGCTGGCAAGCTGAAGCTCGCACTTACATTTTTAAGACAGGAAAGCACAGGGGCTGGAGAGATGGCTCAGAATTTGGGGGCACTGAGTGCTCTTCCAGAGGACCCGGGTTCAATTCCCAGTACCACATGGCAGTTCATAACTATTTGTAACTCCAAGATCTGACACCCTCACACAGACATACATGCAGACAACACCAATGCACATAAAAATATAGTTTTTTTTTTAAAGATAGTGAACCACAACATCCAAATGGAGATTAAATTGTAGAAACCATGTGACCTACAGAGCTTAAATATGTTTATTACCTGGACATTCACAGAAAATGCTTTCTGTCTTTGCTACAGAATTATTGTTAGAAACGTTATTTAAATTGTTATTATTATTATAGTATGTACACATGTATTGCACTCAGAGGTCAGAGGGCAACTTCTGAGAGCTGATTCTCTCTACCACCACGTAGGTTCTTTCTGGGCATCTGACCCCCATCTTTAGGACTAGCCACGAGCGCATTTACCCTCTGGGCCATCTGTGTGGCCCTTGCAGCATTCGAAAGAGCCAACTTTTTTTTATATGAATGTATTATAGGGTCAAAATATATTGACTTCAAGTTATTTTTCTAACACTGACAAACTTGTCCTAGGATATTCATTATTTATTGTTTAAATTTTCCAAAAAAAAAAAAACCCAAACAAACTAAAATCTTCATTTGAAAACAGGTAGGCATGATTCTGTATGTAGCATGAGTCTCCATGGGAGTTTTGTTCCATTTGAACTTAACTGATGTGTAAAACATGGAACTCAAATTCACTCTTGTATGCTTACTCTTAGCGATGGTGTAGCTGATAAAGTCCATTTTCATATCTTTATCACAAAATAAAAGTACTGCTTATGTGGGCTATAATGATGAGGGAGTTAGTGGACCCATGTTTTCAAAGCGAATAGAAGGACAAGGAAAAAACAAAAACAACAGGAAAGAAACTTTTTGACCTAACTTTAGCAGTGACTATAAGAGTGACTGGACATCCATGGGGGCCGGGCGACAAGAGAATGTCACAGTAGGCAGTGCCCTTGGAACCACGGAACATACAGGAAACAAGGTGTGACAGAAGCCCAGAGGAAGGAAAGTCACACAAAGAGCTCAAGCTCTTTGGAAATTTTCCTGGGAATGGAGCCTGGAAAGGCTGAAAGGAAAGAGGATATTGCATTCCCAGCGGGGTGTGTGGTGTAATTGGAAGCTTCAGAAAAGCACAGACGTGAAAAAACTAAACACAGTGTGCCCATGCCCAGCAAGTACCCATAAACAATAAGAACAAAAAAGAAGGCCAAGGCAGAGGGCCACTGGAGCCATGGGTGACCACAAACACAGCGAGGCCCCGGCTCATCAGAGCTGAAGTCCTCTTTGGAGTCTCCAAGTAAGCATGCATAAAACACTGCAGTGGAAGAGAGCGTGCCTGAGAGGACAAGTATGTGTGCCACCATAAAACAGAAAAGATGAAGGAATTTGAGGACAACTCCAGAGACATTTGTTTTTGTTTCTTTGGTTTTTCAAGACAGGGTTTCTCTGTGTAGCCCTGGCTGTCCTGGACTTGCTTTGTAGATCAGGCTGGCCTTGAACTCACAGAGATCACCTGCCTCTGCTTCCCGAGTGCTGGGATCAAAGGCGTGCACCAGCACATCTGGCTCAAAAATCCAGAGACATTTAAAGGAAAGCAGACAAACTTGACTGGGTAGGTAAACAGCAAAGTATGAGAAAGTCAAGTGTAAGCCTCTACCTCCCTCTAGAGCAGGGGAAGGGGGTGTCTCAGCTTCTCAGTGCTGTAGCCTTCAGTACAGCTCCTCAGGCTGCGCAGCCCCCAACCATAACATCACTTCATTGCTACTTCATAACTAATTCTGCTACTCTTGTGAATCGTGATGTAAATATCTGATATGCAGAATAGCTGATATTACCCGCAGAGGGGTCCTGGCCCACAGGTTGAGAACCATTGCTCTAGACCATTATTCAAAATATGGGAATGCATATTTTGAATATGCACGCAAATTTTGTTTTGCTAGGAAAGAGTATACTAATAGAAATTACTAAAGATGAACCACGCTGACCTCACTTGACATCTCAGGCACTAGAGTAGGTACCTTGTTTTTAATGCACGGGGGAATGATCTGGTTTGACCATATGCTGTGTCCTTACGCAGGTCTTACGTTCCAAAGGACTGAAACCATACAAAGTAAGTGCCCCGATCAAATGAGGTTAAAGCACAAGGAAAAGCTTCACAGTACATGTGAAAAGTCAGATGAACCAGTGACATACAGATAATGGGAACTACATGATCAGAAAGTAACAAAGAGACAAAGATCGACAGAACTTCAGATACCTGTAGGATGGAAAGCTACTACAAACACACTTGCTACCCTAAATACGAAGAGAATCAGGAAAAGGGGACAGAAGAGGTTTCAAAATGGTGGTTAAATTTTACTCTAAAGATCCAAAAAGTTAAAAAAAAAACAAAAACAAAAACAAAAACAAAAAAAAAAACCAAGAACACAAAGAGATTTACACTGACACTCAGGTGCCATGAAAGACAGCTGTTAGAGACAAAGACCTGTGGGGTTCGTGGTATCAAGACACATAACACATAGAAGCCAACTCAGTGATTGAAACTGCGCACTGGAAGTGTGGGCTGGAGAGATGGCTCAGAGGGTGACGGCACACGCTGAGGAAGCCCAATAGCCTGAGCCCAATCTCGGCTCAGCCCACACCGTGGCACACACGGAAGACCCTGCCTCTTACACTCTCCATCACCTCACCCCTCACACACCACACACACAGATAAGCTTAAAAACAAACAAACAAACAAACAAACAAACTGTGAGTTACATAGACTATTAATAGCAAAATGATGGATGCAAATAACAACCACATAAATAACTATATTAAGTGTAAACTGAGCCTGGCACAGTGCCATTCACCTTTAATCCCACTATTTTGGAGACAGAGGCAGGTGAATCTCTAAATTCAAGGCAAGCCTGGTCTACAAAGCAAATTCTAGGACAGCCAGAGCTACAAAAAGAAACCTGTCTTGAAAAACAAAACAAAACAAAAAAAAGAAATCGACTAAAAACCCAATTAGATGCGAAAGGATGCTAGACTAACTTTTAAAAATATATGATAACTGTAAAAAAAAAAAAAAACACCACACTTTATATTCAAAGACATAACTAGGTTTTTAAATCAAAGGAGGAAAAGTGCAGCAGGCAAACAGTAACAAGAGAAACAAGGCTATTCTTTCACAGACAGACAGACAGGAGGGTGTGTATTACTGTAAGAGAAAGAATTATTTCATGATTGCTAAATGGTCAGTCACTCAGGAAGAAACAAAAATTTCAAGTATATACATACGTAATAAAGCTCAAAATGAAGGGACCAAATGACTACATTGATGAGAAGAAAAGTAGCATTTCAACAACGACAAGAGGAGTATTTCACCAGCCTACCGTAACCAGCTAACAGCAACAGGCCCTAGGAATGGTTAGCATACAGTCACTCAAGCTATGTGATCAAGCAAGCTGACTCCTGGCACCTTAGAACCCACACCAGAAACCACCCTGGTTTTTAGCACACGGTGCATTACCCAGAGTTAACCATATGCTGCACCATTAAGTAGGTCTCATGTTTATAAGGACTGAAATCACACAAAGGATGAATTCTGATCAAATAGGGATTAAAGGCGAAGTACACAGAAGAAAGAAGTCTGGGGAATCCCCCAAACACTTGAGAATGAAGTAACATGTTTCTAAATAACCAATAAATGAAGAAATTGAAAAGAAAATTAGAAAATGTTTTGAGCAAATGAAAACAATCAAAATAAAATGCCCAAACTGACGGGATGCAGGCGAGGTGTGGTGGACGGAAGCTGAAGCTTGGCGGCTCTCACCAGAAAGCTCCAGATGTGACTTTGAAGCTGTTAGTATTTTGGAACACAACCTGCTCCTGGGTTACCCAGTAACTTATGATGTCATCATGTGTCACCGGCCAGGTGGCCACACCTGGAAGGTGTGGTTACCTTGCCCCTTAAAGGGCCAACCCTAACACGTGGTCTCTCTCTCTTACTCTCCTACTCTCCTCTCTTACTTTCTCTCTCTCTTCATGTCCTGCTCCCCCCTCCCTCCATACCCTCCTAATAAACCTCTTGCAGAGAATAGCCTCATGCTTTTTATAACTAACATTGGTGCATTGGCGAGGACAGGGCTCTCCTAGGAAAGCTAAGAACCCTTTCGGACTCCAGACAGAATGGTTACAACCGATTTTCTCTGCTCTATGCCCCAAAACCGAACCCCAGCATAAAGCATCAGGTTGCTCCAGTGTGCGGACCCCCTGGGGCCATGGCTGCGCAGCTGTGCTGCTCTCTCCAGCTGAGGAGACACAGTGGCTGCGTCTGGACCCTTCAGCCCCAGCAAAATGGAGTGTTTGGTAGGCACTGTACCCGGGTCCCCTGGGGGGGTAAGTGAAAGGGACTGTGCATGTTTGCTATTCCGGTGCCAACCCTGAGAGATTCACGCCTTGCTAAAATCAACTTTAAATGCTTGGCACTGCTCTGGGTAGGACAGTTCTAAAAAACCAGCACAGTAGGGGAACTTTTAAATCTCCCGCCATATTGACCCTGGGAGGAACTGGGTATAACTATAGCTTAAACACTGACTTAATGTAGCACAATGCCATCTTTGGTTTGGGCAAACAGGCCCTGCCTCCCGAGTGCCCTGCCATCTTGCCATGCGCTCCCCTGCCCCCACCAAGCCTCGTTCTGGCTCTGTCTTGCTATGCGCCGCCCCCCAAACTGCTTTCGTTTTGCTTCTTCCTCGTTTCACTTCTAGTCCTGTGCTTTCTTCTAGGAGGCTGTTTCCAAGCTTAAAAAAAATCTTCCTGATTTCTGTACACTTTACTCTTTACACTTATATTTTAAATTCTTTATCTAATGCTTTATATAATTTTCTCATTGGGTTTGCATTTATAAGTCTTAATCATAATTAACTGTTTATCTTATCTTTTAGACTAGGCCACAACAATGAGCCTCATTTCAAGTTGGTATGGATTTTTATAAAAATTCAAAGTTACATTTTACTATCTTATGATTCAACCCTGCTTCAAATAAATTTTATATAATAATAAAATTTCAAAGTTATAAATATTTATTCAAATTAAGTTGGTTTATGTGTTGCTCAAATATAATTTTAAGATTGCTTTATACTGTTCTGCTCAGGGGTTCATTATTACATACAAATTGTTTACCAATATTCTAAATTAAGTTCTATTAATTTTAGAGGTATTTATTTATGTTAATACTGGGTCAATTTGCTACGTCTCTACTATCAACAGGTTAAAATATGCTTGGTTAATTTTAAAATTGGTTTATACTGTTCTGTTAAATTGTTGGTTTTAAACTTATAGCTCAAGGGTTCGTTATTATGTACAAGCTGTTTACCAATATTCTAAATTAAGATCTATTAATTTTAAAAAACATATTTGTATTAAAACTGGGTCAATTTACTGTATTTCTGCTATCAAAAGGTTAATATAAGCTTGGTCTTGTCCTTTTAAAAATGTTGTTATTAATCTGTAGTATAGCCCTACACTATTATAAGCTATAAACTTTTATATACCAAATCATACAAAAACTCTTGTGCTCACTTTTATAAATTATATTCATGACTTTTGAGGTTCTAACTTAGAAAGGACAAAACCTAAAGTCCTTATATTTAATGGTTAACAAATGCAAGTTAATAGTCATCTCATAGATACATATTTATAGTCCTACAGATGCAAACATGGTCTCACTGCAAATTTTAATAAACACCTGAGGATGCTCCTTGAGTCACCATACAAGAGTTGGTAAAAATAGTGAGCCGTCCCTCCTGGCTCTAGACCTTAGCTGTGCTCTGCTGGCGTTCCCGCAAAAAGGCAAGAGGTTTGCATAGCCAAAAGTCCGTTCCGCCAGGTGACGTTTTCAAACGCAGCCAAGTGGATGCTGGTCCCGCTGCTGACATGCCAAAGCTGCCTGCTGGAAGTCAAAATGCTCCTAAGCAGGCTTGTCCTCTGGTGACCAGCCATGGAGGTTCAACCAGCACAAGAGCTACAGACACTTCCAGCCTTCTAGCTCGTTGGCCTGGCGGAGGACGAATGGCTCCTTGACACAGCAACCTCCACAGCTCTCACACAGGTCTGTTTTTGACCTCAGAATGAGGTCCCACGGACATATTGCCAACTTCTGTGTTGGGAGACTTCAGGTGCTTTCCCAGTTCTCTTCATATGCAGGAGACCAGGCCTTAAGCCTAAGTCCTAGAGCTGCTATTTTCAGGCCTAGATGCAGGCCAGACTCAAGAAACAGGCCTAAATGAAACCTTTCACCATCCCTTTAGCTAAAGGATAATAAATGTTCATAGAAGTTTCAACTATGTCTCATGGTAAATAACTAAATACAAAGGTCCCTCTCAAAAAACATATTTGAGAGATGTCTTAAGGTTAATAAATATAAGTTATACATGTTTGAGAGTATAAAAAGGTGTCTTAAGGTTGATAAATACAAGTTATACATGTTGAAGAGTCTAAAAATGTGTTTTAAGGTTGGTAAATACAAGTTATAAAGGTTACAAGGTCTAAGGTGATTTAAGGTATCCTAAATAGGTAAAAAGGCTTAATATTTCCTCCTGTTGTTATGCTACTGTTGCATTTACTGTCCAGAGTTCTAACCTTTATCAATAGGGCTTTAATTTATTAATCTGACTCTGATACAAAAACATTCCACTATACCAGGTACTATTATGGTTCTCAGCTCAAGATTGTAAGCCTCCATAATATGTATGCTTATACCAAAAGCTAAGATCAAATGAGTTTCCCTTTTAGTACATAAAAAAGGCTTTTGCATTTTCAGAGCTCACCTTAAAAAAATACTTATGCTATTAACACAAATATGTATGTCTACTGCTTTTTTCTACAATGCAGAGTACAATTGTGATACTAACATGTCTAAAGTTTTATTTCCTTCTTAAAACTTAAAAGTAATTCTTGTAAGCTACAAAAGTCCACCTAAATCCACATCTTAGGTCAATTGGACTCCAGAGAAGTACTGCACTTATTGCCTATCTCAAAAGGTGGGACTCCTCCCCTTTCCCTGGTTTTGGGACTTCCTTTCCTGGCTACCAGACTGCTATTTACTGCATGCAACACTGGCTGGATTGGTGAGTTCTCCTTGTTGATCAGCCACTAGATTGGTGAATTCACTCCATTTTTCCAGCATAAAACGCCTCTCTTGGTAGGGGAAGCTTGACCATAGAGCTCCGGCAACTTTGTACTATCTTTTGAGACCGAGGGACGACCCCCCCAGCCGTAGCCTTAACTGTCTAGGGTTGACCCTCTATGCCGACCTCCATTTTAGGGCCCCATTCTCCCTTGGGTGGTATGACTCCACTCGCACACGGTTCCTTCTCCCCCTCTCTCGCTCGCTCGTGGGAAGACCTAGCGCTAGGCGAATCGTCAGGCCCTCGGCCGTGCCCCACTGGGCACCTGTGCCCCAGTCTCTGGCTAAAAGCTGACCAGCTATTGGACCAGGTAGGACCCCTCTTGCTCGAGTCACACCTTGCCATTGGGACGTCTCTGGAAGGTTGCTGACTTCTCTACCCCCAATGGGAGATGCCCAGATGCCCGTCCCTCCAGATAGGATGTCTTCTGGAGAATTTTAAGTTTCTACACCTAGTGCCAGCTGGCACCAGGGCCTCTAAGTTTACATGCTTCTGTAACCAAACCTTACCTCAATGACAGATCGAAAACAAAGCCTTCTTTATATATTGCCAGTGATTGGGTAAATAAAGGTTCCCCCCCCCCCAGGTAGACAGAGGTTCCCATGTTCAAGTCTAATTAATCCAAACCTTCTACCTCTGTTTGCTCTCCCAAAAGTTTTCAATGTATACCTACAGGATTTTCTCCATAACCTACTCAACTTTATCTTTTGCCTATATACGTGTTTCAGTGTCCTACCAGACACATGTTTCCTATAGCCACAACAGCGCCAAAGCAGCTACAGGTGTTCAACTTTGACCTCACAGACTTCCAACAAGCTGCAGGTTTTTAACTCTGACCTCACAGACTTCCAACAAGCTGGACCTGCACCTTCCCTCCCAGCCATGGATGTTCTTGCAGACCCTGGAAAGCATCAAAGCAGACTATTCTTCCTGGACTTGGCCAACATTTCAGCCTTTTGACCTCCCTACACCGCCCCCAGTGTCAGCAGGAAGTAGCCAGAAGAGAATCTATGCCCATTATTCACTTGCTGTTAACAAAAGGCTGAAATGGTGTGCTTCAGGACAAGCGGCTCCAGGTTCTCCCAGCGTTCCCCAGTCCCTACCTGCTGCCTTGCATGGCTGGCAACTCTCTATTGACAACCCTCTACCCTAAGTTTTCCAGGGCAGAGGCTTCCCTTAGTCTTGACCATGCAATCTGACCATTTTGTTGCTATAATTCTTCTCTCTCTCAACCTCTTGCATGACAACCAAGAGCTGCTTCCAATGAACCTAAATTTATATACTTTAACTTAACTTATAAAAAGCAGCCCAAGCTCCCCATTTTTAATTATAGAAAAAGGAAGGAATGTTAGTATTTTGGAATACAACCTGCTCCTGGGTTACCCAGAAACTTATGATGTCATCATGTGTCGCCAGCCAGGTGGCCACACCTGGAAGGCGTGGTTACCTTGCCCCTTGAAGGGACAACCCCGACACATGGTCTCTCTCTTACACTCTTTCTCTCTCTCTCTCTCTCTTACTCTTACACTCTCTTACTCTCTTACACTCTTACTCTTACACTCTCCTACATTCTTACTCTTACACTCTCTTACTCTCCTCTCTTACTTTCTCTCTCTCGGGGCGCCCCTTCCTTTTTTTTCCTCTCTCTCTCCATGTCCTGCTCCCCACTCCCTCCATACCCTCCTAATAAACCTCTTTTAAAGAATATCGGTTGACCAGCCTCATGCTTTTTTAATAATAACAGAAGCTCCCACCATGAGATAGGAGAAAAAGAAGTGAGCATTTCTTTAAGTGTTTCTTTCCCATTTGATATTCCTCTATTGAGAATTCTGTTAGCTCTATATACCATTTTTTAATTGGATTACTTGATTTGTTAGTATTTAACTTTTTGAGTTCTTTATATATTCTGGATATTAGCCCTCTATCAGATATGGGGTTGGTGAAGATCTTTGTCCAGTCTGTAGGCTGTTGTTTTGTTCTGACAACAGTGTCCTTTGCTTTACAGAAGCTTTTCAGTTTCATGAGGTCATATTTATTGATTGTTGGTCTCAGAGCCTGTGCTGGTGGTGTTCTGTTCATGAAGTTGTGTCTTGTGCCAATGAGTTCAAGGTTCTTCCCCACTTTTTCTTATAACAGGTTTAGTGTGTCTGGTTTTATGTTGAGATCTTTGATCCACTTGGACTTTAGTTTTGTGCAGGGTGATAAATATGGGTCTATTTGCATTTTTTCACTCTACCCATCAGGGTATTGAAGCAGGTGCTGAGACTCATAACCAAACTTTGGGCAGAGTGCAAGGAATCTTATGAGAGAAAGGGGAAAAAGAAAGACCTGGAGGGGACAGGAGCTCCACAAGGAGACCAACAGAACCAAAAAATCATTGCCCAGGGGTCTTTGCAGAGGCCAATACTCCAACCAAAGATCATGCATGGAGATAACCTAGAACTCTTGCACAGATGTAGCCCATGGCAGCTCAGCCTCCAACTGGGTTCCCTAGTAAGGGGAACAGGGACTATTTCTGACATGAACTCAATGGCTGGCTCTTTGATCACCTCCCCCTAAAGGCGGGGGCATCCTTGCCAGGCCACAGAGGAAGACAAGGTAGCCACTCCTGATGAGACCTGATAGACTAGGGTCAGATGGAAGGGGAGGTGGACCTCCCCTATCAGTGGACCAGTAGAGGGGTATAGGGGAAGAAGAGTGAGAGCAGGTGGGATAGGGATGGGGCTACAGCTGGGATACAAAGTGAATAAAGTGTAATAAAAAATAAATAAATTAAAAAAAGAAAAAGTGAACAATCAACTTGGGGTAAGTGGTGAGGAAACAATCAAAGCTATAAGAATGAAGCAGAAATCTGAAAAACAGAAACTCAACAGAAACCAAAGTCAGTTCTTTAAAAAAAGTGACAAGTCTTAGGCAGGCGGAGGGAATGGAGAGAGGGTAGAGGGGAGACATGAATTGCTAAAATGGAATACAAGATGGGACAGAACAGCTTTACAGAAATTAAATAATTTTCTTCAGTAGGTGAACAAACTCTGGTATGTACATACAATCTACAACTACTCAAAAATAAGAGGAAACAATGACACACAGCTCAGCTGAATGTCATGTTCACTGATTCAAACTGTTACACTACATGGTAATGGTTATCATTGCTTTGGGAAAGGCTAAACTCCTGAGTTAGAAAACAGAACAGGGACTAATTGACAGGGCTTCCTGCTTATTTGATAACTCCTTTACTGGGTGGGCCATCTCCCTAGCTCCAGCTTTATCATTCTTAATACTGAAAGTGTGCATAATAAAAGTGATTTACACTAACAGCTTTAATACTTTGACACCTTTAAAGTTATCTGTTGTGATGTCACCTTGAAATCAACGCAGTACCACTGAAGTTTACACATGCTCCTGTGGGGACTGACAAACTCCTCCCCTTCTCAGCTGGGTCTTCTGACCAGACCTCTTTGACCCTGCTCCACCCTCCCTGAAAGTAACCATCATTCTGTAAGCATCATTTTCTTAATGTCCCTTGAACAATCCTAACTTCACAAACTGTTGGTCACTATTTACTTTTATGCTAAATATACAAGTCCTTAAAATTTTTCAGCCATTTGTATCTTGTAGACAACTTTGCTGCTGCCACAGTCATTACTGAGACCAAGCACAGAAATAACATCCGGGTGCCAATTTCAAAGAAAAACAGCAAGTCTCCTTTAAAACATGACTCCATGGATGACCACTGACCTAACCTAGAATTTAAATGGAATGGGAAGGAAGCCACCCACTCCAGGACAGCCCAGTGGCCACATAGAGTCAATAACAAGGCTTGCTATTTTCAAGTCTGGCCCTTTCCGGTGCCACAAACAGCTTGAACTTCAGCTCTAACACACGCTGGGCTAAGAAGAACATGCAGAAAAATGAAAGCCAACATTTCAATGCCAGGTTCCTTCTCTACACAATACAACTCTCTCTAGACTCTCTCATTCAGCCACATCTTGTGATGCGATTGTAAAAGGTATGCCATGGTTATTTAGATACAAACAGACTAAAACTGTGACTACTGTGTATAATTAGCCATAAAACTTCGGATTATTTACTTAATTATTTATAACATTACTTTGCTGTAAACAAACAAATATCTTAAAAGAATAACCCTTACCTCAAGAGATCAATTACTTTATTACATTAAATGTACCATATAATTAAATTCAACAACACGTGGCAGAAAACAAAGCATTTAAAATTCCCAGTTCATCATACTATAAAATATTCTCAATGGACACCCTGCATATAATCAGTTTCATGATGTCATGGTTGATGTCTTATTACAGAAACAACTACAAGTTATATGTATTTTGTGTCTAACAAAAAAAGGGGCTCTTAAGCGCCACATGTCATTCAGAAACTGAAAAGGAACACTTTTCTTGGAAAAAACTGAAACACATATATAAACACTCCACCACCACCACCGACTCATGTGTACTTGACTTATTAGTGCACCTTAAGGGGAAGTTCCAAGACTTAACAGCATGCAATCATCAACTCTGCAGCCTCTTAGACCTCACTTCTAACAACAAGGATCAGACCCAAGATACATTCTAAACGCCATTTTGAAAAAGGCAGAATTTACGTATCTTAGAATTTAATCTGCTTCTCTGACATGAGAAAGTCCTTAGCTCAATTACTGTGCAGCTGCATGTCACTCATCCAGGGTATTAATCCTCTGAATTTTGTCATCCAGATATCATAAACTACAAGCACACAAGCCTAGACGGTATAGCCTTCTGAACACATGTAGGCTATCTGGCCGTCAATGGCATCAGGACTACAAACCTACGCAACGTGATTGTACTCAATACTGTTGACTGGAACACAATGGTAACAGTTACGGTGCCATTATGTGATGCATCACTTATTTTCTGATGTATATGCACTCCATCACAGGCTGATCTTACTTTATGCAGTACTGGCTGTACTTTTTTCGAGACAGGAATTTCTCCGTGTAGCCCTGGGTGTCCTGGACTCGCTTTGTAGAACAGGCTGGCCTTGAACTCACAGAGATATGCCTACCTTTTGCCTCCCTGAGTACTCCACTGCACCCAGCTTGTATTTTTCAAATCAAAACTGGTTACTGTGCATATATAGCAACTTGTTTAGAAATAGCCTGGTTTCTACACAGGGTAGAATCATGCTCACTGACCAGATAAGGGGCCAAAATAAAACTGAAGTAATGGTGAGCTGAAAAAGATAGTTTGGTGGGTGAAACACTAAGCCTGATGTCCTAAGTTTAATTCCTGGGATTTACACGGTGGAAGGAGTGAATTGAATCCCAGAAGTTGCCCTCTGACCTACACACATAGACACATAGTAAATAAGTTAAACATTTTTTAAATCAAGAAAAACACCCTCATCAAAAGACCCAACTAATCAGGGCCCAGAGGGGCTTGCTGAGACAGAAGCATCAACCAAGGAGCATGCATGAACTGGACCTAGGCCTCCTACAACAATGTGGCAGATGGGCAGCTTAGGCCTCAGGTGGGTCCTCTAATAAGGGAAGTGGTGATTGCTTCGGACATGACTCACTTGCTTGCTCTTAGATCACTTCCCCCTGGCAGGACTGCCTTATCAGGCTACAGAGAGGAGGACATGCTCAGTTCTGATGCAACTTGATGAGCTGGGGTAGACGGGAAAGGGCACGCCCCTTTTCTGAGGAAGAGGGAAGGGGGAAGAGATAGCGCTATAACTAGGATGTAAAGTGAATACAAAATAAATTTAAAAGAATACAGAGGAAAAAAAAAGAATAAGGAGACATTAACATGAAAAAAAAGAAAAAGAAAAATACCCTCATTTATCAACCAAACATATATATATATATATATAGGCAATAGGCAATAAAGAAACCTGTTACCTTGTGTACTAATTTCAATAAATACATAGATAGATAGCTAAACTCATCTAGCTACTAATTGTATTCCTGTTATCTACTTAATGTCTGAAGAATACTAATTATAGCATACATTTTTTTCTTGGACTGGATGTGAGATATATTACTGAACATGATTTGATAGGGTACAGGAGAGCACTGTGGAAGCCATGAAGAATACAGGGCCTGCAGATTTTCCAGGGGACTGCAGGAGAGGATACATTTGACCCCATAGTCATCAGAAGTGAGCTTCTTCTCAATAACCATGTCTTCAAATTCATCTGCATTAAACCTGATGAAGACCCAGTTCTTTGACCTATGGATATTCTGGCTGCCAGGGAACTTGAACTTGGCTGTATGCAGAGTCACAAACTCATGGTCCTTAATGTGCAGCTTGGTTAGGATGGACATGATGGCCTGGCCAATGTGAACCCTATGCCCTGGGGCTTCCTGAAGGCACCACACATACCTGTCTGGAGCCTAGACTGGGGACAGCATTGAGATCGGAAAATTGTCTGCAAGGTCCCTCAGGACAACCTATATAGACAACAAGCTGCAAACCAAGCCCCCATGGGAAAAGGGACTTGGTCAGCTTAACTGGCTGCAAAGTAGCTCCAGTTGTTTTTAAATGAGTGGAAGACTTAATAAATAAGTATCCTTAGCTAGGTGGTGGGTGGCACCTTTAATCCTAGCAGTGGTAGGGCTATCTCTGAGTTTGAGGCCAACCTAGTTTACAGAGAGAGTTCTAGGACAGCCAGGGCTACATGGAGAAATCCTGTCTTGAAAATCCAAAAGAAAAAGAAACAAAGCTGAAGACTCATACTAAAATTAAACTCATACTAAAATTAGCAAGTTACTCAAAGATTTAAACAAGACTTAAGAATATATAAAAACACTGCTGGCTCTTTGAATACCTCCCCCTGAGGGGCTGGGGGAGGCAGTCTTCCCAGGCCACAGAGGAAGACAATGCAGCCAGTCCTGATTAGACCTGATAGACTGGGGTCAGAGGGAAGGGGAGGAGGACCTCTTCTATCAGTGGACTGGGGGAAGGGCATAGGAGGAGAAGAGGGAGAAAGGGCGGGATTGGGAGGAGATGAGGGAGGGGGCTATAGCTGGGATACAAAGTGAATAAATTGTAATAAATAAAAAATAAACAAATAAAAACCCAAAAAACCACTGCTGGATACCAAGACTCAGCTTCATAAAAGTAGCTACCTTTATAAAAAGAACATAACCAGAAGAGCACTCACACAACGCAACATCTACCCTTACTAAGTTCAAGATGACCAGGCATTACTGAAAGGCAGAAGAGAACTAATGTCAACATGCTAGGAGGAACACAAAATAACGTTGAGTCCCCAAACCTACCAGCCATCATGTTGACTACTAAAACAGCTCTTAGTGCCAAAGCAAAACAAAAAGCCCCAGAAAGAACAAGACTCTCTAAACAAATAAAAACTAGACATACATTTAAAAAAACAGGACAATACAGCCCACAGTCAGAAGGTGAAAATGACAGTCACTAGACCGTGACCTAGAAATAGACTAGGTATAATGAATACTCCAGTATAATGAGTACTCTAGTCATGTGAAGGTACAGCCTGCTGGGATAGGCCACTACCGCACATAATCGCAAGGAGTTTGTTGTACAGTCACGGCTCTAATATGCAGAAGTGTGTCATCACTGAGAATTAATATCAGAAAGCACAATGAAAAACTATCATTTGTGTGTTTTACAAATACGCTGATATATAACTTTTTAAAGTTAAAAAAATCTAATTAATGGGACTGGAGAGATGGCTCAGCAGTTAAGAATACTTTTTGCTATTTATCTGGGTTCAGTTACCAATATCCACAGAGAAGCTCACAACTATTTATTACTCCACTTCCAGGGGATCAAACACCCTTTCCTGATGAAAGTATATAACCATGTGCACGTGCATGCACACACACATTAAAAAAAAAACCAAAACCAAAAACAAAAACAAAAAAACAAGTTAGCAATTAAAAAGATCCATTAACAGAGAATACATTTATGAAAGATAATTATTTACAGGGGAGTTTTAAAAATCAAATACACCTACATGTATGCCATCTGGGAAGCATAAGAAACCATTTGACTCAATTGTGTCTAAATGTCAAGCTTGTCAATAAATTCCCAATAGAAAAATTTTAGGTTAAAAGATACCACTTCAATTAAGAAATCACCTGTTTTGACATTTTCCTGGTACTTTGTATATGATTAAATTACTCACTAGAACCCCAGTAGGGATTCTTAAAAATAAGTTACTATCCAGATGTTTATTGAGTATCTAACCTGATAATTTGTTATCTAAAGTACCTGGGAAAATGCCACTGAGACTGTTGCAGGAAAAAGCAGAGAGAAAACAATAAAACCCCCAAAACTAGGAAGTGCTCCAAGTGGCAACTATAACTGTAACAGAGATGCCTCAACTTTCTTCCTCAGACACATCCTCTTTGAATTTTAAAAGCATTATTCTAAAACTTAGCATCTTTATTATTGCTTTGTATCACTGCATGGGCATCTCCTCAGAAAGGCTCTTTTTCTTCTTCATTCTTCAAGACTCGTGGAGACCACATTCACAGGTTCTCATTTGTGTTTTATGTTAGTGGTTGTCTATTGCAGATAGGTTTGACTTTGTCCTCTGCACTGAGGTAGCACAAAGGAAATTCCAGGCTTTGACTTGCAGGAAACACTAGGTGTCCATTGTTGGCATAAAACCATTATAATCAGCCTCAAGAGATAGCACAGCATCACAGACAAGAATACTTCTTTATTTCACCACATTACAGACAAGAACTCAAAGCAACCCCTATTCTGTCCTCTGAAAAGAATATTACAATGTTACTACTTTCATCTCACTTTCTAAGCATAAACCAGAACGATGCTTTAAGGAGAAGTATTTAAGTGTATATACAACATTACCGAATTGTTTCATTTAGTTTTATTTCTTTGAAGTTCCCATAAGAAAAGTAACTACGCTGAAAAGTGGAGAGGAGTTTAATGATCACCACTGGCTGAATACCTACAAATCTATGTGAAAAATACTGGTTTACAATTTCTTCACAGATTACAGAGATGTGGGTTAAGAGTGCTTGCTTTGCAAGCCTGATGTCCTGAGACAAATCCCCATGTGAAAACCTAGGTGTGGTTGGGTATGAGGCCCCTGTAGGCCCAGGGCTACACAGGGCAGAGGCAGGAGGATCACTGTGGCTTGCTGGCCACCAGCCTCTTTCCAGGTTCAGTGAGACCCTGACTCACGGCAGTTAAGCGGAGAGTGATACAGCAGACATCCTATGTCTTCCCCTGACCTCCACACATGTGGCCTTCCATTAACAGATCTCTCTCTCTCTCTCTCTCTCTCTCTCTCTCTCTCACACACACACACACACACACACACGGAGGGAGGGACTCACTACAGCCATACGTAACTCTGATTTCTTAATGCAAACTCTTTGCAAAGCAACCAATAGCAAACTCAAACATTAGCAGTATGAAAAATGAAGAGGCTTCTGGGTTTGTGAATTGGGGTTATGGGTCTTAATTTAAAAGTAACAAGACTCTACGTTTTTTGACTACTGCTTGGAATTAACACTGCAGAAGAAACGGCTCAACAGTTAGTGATAGCAGAGGTATGATGAGATACTGTGGAGAAAAGTAAACATTTAAACGTTGCTATGCTCCTTCAATATTTACTTCTAAGTTCATGTGAACAGTTATAATAAAAATCAACTGTGGTATTATGACAGTACCTCATCACACATTTTGGGATTCCAAGAAAGGCAAAAGGTGCTAAAAACCGGTTTAATTTACTTTACCTAAGAATGCTCACAAGAAAATTTATTAAAATTCTAAGAACTGTATTTTTTTAATAGTCTAGGTCACTAAAACTCAATGTAACAAAGATTGTAATAATTTTGTGTACTTATTTAGTTGATTCAAACCCATACTTCTGAGAAGTTTACAAGTTCTGTCATTAAAAATTTTAAGTTTATATACTTTCTATCAAATCTATCACAGAAATTTGTATTGTGCTTCTAATCAGAACTCATAAATTATATTTATTTAGATGTGTATTATTCCTAGCCTTTAAAAAAATCCTTTGTTTTGCAGATAGTTGTTTTATTCTTCCAAAAGATGTTCAAAGAGCTTTGAAATTATATCTTGACCTCAAATCTGTGTTTATAACTCTCTCTCATCACACATTCATTTTCTCCCCCTAGGCAAGTATCATTCTGTCTCTGCTGGTTCATATTTCCAAGGCAATTGTAGTAGTAATTAAAAAGTTTCCTCTAACATACAGAAAAGACCATGTTTATAACCCCCTTCAATCCTTCCACAAAAATATAACTTTCATTATTTCCAGACATGGGCTGCCACCACAGAAACCCTTCATAATGCAAGCCACAGACAGACAGAGTCAATGAAACTAAAGAAAGAAAGTTACTCTGGCTTGAGAAAGACTTGACAAAAATATGTATAACCATTGTCAAAACAATTTCAATTCTTCTTCAGTATCCACATTTTAAAGAGGCAAAACAGTATCCATGGTATACCGACTTCTGAGTGACTAAATGCATGAAGGAAATTATTTGTTCAGGTTTGCTTTGAGACCTGTAGAGCCTATGATGACTTAACTCAGGCAGACTGAGCTTCTAGGAGTGTGTAACCACACCAAGCATGAGGTTATTTTTATGCACTCATAAGTTTAGAAATGTATCAACATGGTCACATTACAAAAGGCCTACTGGATGAGCCCATACAGGACTAGAATTCAAATGTTTTATGGTTTATGGAAAATATGCGTTCACTCTATTAGTAATTCTGTAGGGAAATGGCTATTTTTTTTTCTCCAAGTTTTAAGTTGTGATATTTTGTTACAAATTAACATTTTAAAATGAAGAGTCATGGTGGGAAACAGATTGGCATCCCTTCTGTGTGGTCAGGCTAGGGATGAACAGGGCATGACATACTTTTTCTTATTTATGAGCCTTATCATAGTTGATACTTAACAAAATTTCTGCCACAGGGCTTTAGTTAAGTTTGAACCTTTCTACATGTTCCCTCTCATTAACCGCCAAGTAGCCATGGCTACCTGGGTTAATTGTTGGGAAAATTTTAAAAATGATATGATTGGTTTAAAGCATATGGACTTATATTGGAATGTGAACCTACATTTATCTCGAAATTAAAAATTAATTTTAAAAAGGCCTGCAAAATGCCAATAGCAATGTAGGCATATGCTCCTGGAATCTGTTTCCACCATAAAAAAATGTTAGGAGACTAGTTTAGGAGACTGAGAATTCAAAAGGAAGAACACATACTAGGCTTAGTGATTCAAAGCCTGGACACTTGGCATCCGAGACACAATGGATGCAAGACAGCAGCTCACGATACGAGAAAACCAACAAATGTACATTTCTGTTGTCAAAGCATTTTGCCTGATACCCTGTGGTCCTCTCAGTTATACTGCAAATAAATAACCAACACTGAAATTACAGTATGTTCCCCTAGCAATTGTTACAATAATTGCATGCTTACTAGTGTGAATCGATATCCTATTACAAAATCTATTATTTTCATTCTCTAAAGTTGAAAATCTATATAAAAAACTCATTTTAGCGTTTATTATTTTATTCCTTTCCATTAAAGAAAATAAAAACTGCTGTTAAAGTCCTAAGTAAGGAAAACTCAAATGAAGCTGTATGTATATCTTATTGTTTTCTAGGAAACTTATAATTAGAGGTTTACATTTTACTTTGATTTTATGCTTAGAAAAGAACCTACAAGAATGGAAAATTCAATTGTCCTGAAGGACCCACATTTTGGAAAATTCTAGATATAAAAAAAGATTATTAAAGCTATGTTTTCACTGAGAATAATAGTCGGTTAATCAATGACATGCAGAAACCTTGCCTCAGCTTCTCAAGAGAAAAGGATTCTTCAAAACCTCAGAGAAAGCGCGAGGGAGAAGGGGAGGTGCTGCAAGCTTCTGCCAGATCCTGTGAACACAGGCAGATATCCAGTGACATAGGAGAAGCAAGCATGGAAGAAGTGCCACAAAATTCATGACAAAACTAGTTTGTACAGCTCCACAAACTCCTCAGATGTTTTAAATAACACTTACACAGCTTGAGGATATTTTAGAAGACCAGCAGCCTAGCACAAGGGGAACTCAATGTGCTTTCTCCGCCAACAGCAAGCATAAAACAACTATTAAAAACACCACAAACAACCTCACCACCAAACCCCTGGAAAGCAGTCCAAGGTAGACAACTTAGAAATGTTTGTTTGAACACAAGGGCACCCAAGTTCATTTAAAACAAAACCAAACCACTACTACAGCTTAAATCACATATCAACCCTCACACAGTGATAGTGGGTGACTTCAACACCTCACTCTCACCAATATGCAGGCCATCCAGACAAAAACTACAGAATTGCTAAAGCTAACCATCATTATAACCCAAATGGACCAAACATATTTATTGAACTTTTTACCCCAATACAAAAGAATATACCTCCTTCTCAGCAGCTCATGGAACCTTCTCCAAAACTGACCACAAACTTGGACACAAAGATAGTCTCAACAGATACAAGAAAACGGAAATAACACCAGGCATCCTATCTGACCACCATGGATTAAAGCTAGATATCAACAACAAAAGAAACAACAGAAAGTTTACAAACTCACAGAAACTGTGCAACATACTACTGAGTGAAAAGTGGATCAAGAAAGAAATTAAGACAGATTTAAAAAACTTTAGAATTCAATGAAAATGAAAACACAACATGCTCAAACTTAAAAAAAAAATTATCCTATAAGAGGCAAATTCATAGCACTAAGCGCCTACATAAAAAAGTTTAAAAGATCTCTTATTAGTAACTTAACAGCACACCTCTAGAACAAAAGAAATAAGACCCAAAAGAAGCAGATGACAATAACCAGACTCAGTGCTAAAATACATAAAATAGAAACAAACAAAATACAAAGAATAAATAAAACAAAGAGTTGGTTCAATGAGGAACTCAGTAAAACTGACAAACCCTTAGCCAAATTAACTGAAGGCAAAGGGAGAAGATCCAAATCAGCAAAATCAGAGACAAAAAGGGTGACATAACAACAGACACTGAAGAAATCCAGAGAATAAGGACATACTTTAAAAACTTGTACTCCACCAAATAAGAAAATCTAAAAGAAATGAATAATTTTCTCAATAGACACCACCTACCAAAGTCAAATCAAGATCAGATGAAGGCTGGGCGTGGTAGCACACTCCTGTAATCCCAGCACTGGGGGAGGCAGAGGAGGCGGATCGCTGTGAGTCCAGGGCCAGCCTGGTGGACAAAGCAAGTCCAGGACAGCCAAAGCTACACAGTTAAACCCATCTCAAAAACAACAACAACAAAAAAAAAACATATAACACCTAGAGAGACTGTAATCAAAAGTCTCTCAACCAAAATAAGCTCAGGGCTAAAACGTTTTGGTGAAGAATTCAAAGAGACTTTCAAAAAGGAGTTAACGTCACTACTCCTCAATTATCCCATAAAAATAGAAACAAAACTAATATTGCCCAATTCATTCTATGAGGCCATAGTTACCCTGATACGTAAAACACATAATGACCTAACAAAGAAAGTGAATTATATACTGGTTTCCTTTATTAACATAGATATCAAAATTCCCAATAAAATACTTGCAAACCAAATCCAAGAGCACATTAAAATGATCACCCACAATGATCAAGTAGGTTTGATCTCAGAAATGCAGGGATGGTTCAATATATATAAACGGATAAATATAACTACCATACAAAAAAATCTGAAGGACAAAACCACATGATCATCTCTTTAGATGCAGAAAAAGCCTTTGACAAAATCCAACGACCCTTCACAACAAAAGTCCTGAAGAGTAAAGAAACAAGGAATATACCTAAATAAAATAAAGGCAGTTCACAGCAAGCCCACAGCCACTATCAACTTAATGGAGAGAAACTCAAGTAAATAACACTAATATCAGGAACAAGATAACGTTGTCCACTCTTCTCTCCATATTTATTCAATATAGTACTTGAACTCTTAGCTAAAACAATAAGACAACTGAAAGGGATCATAAAGACACAAATCGGAAAGAAAAAGTCAAAATATCTTTATTTGCAGATGATATGATAGTATATGTAAGTGACCCTAAAAATTCCACTGGGGAACTCCTTTATCTGATAAACACCTTCCTCAAAGTAGCCGGATAAAACACCAACTCAAAAACATCAGTCGCCCTCCTACAAATGACAAACAGACTGAGAAGGAAACCAGGAAAACAATACCTTTCACAAGGACCTAAAAACGTACAAAATATCTTGGGGTATTTCTAACCAAGCAAGTGAAAGATTTCTATGATAAAAAGACACTGACAAAAGAAATTGAAGAAGATATCAGAAAATGGATAGATCTCCCATGCTCACAGACCGGTAGAATCAACATAGTAATGACCACCATACCAAAAGCAATCTACAGATTCAACACAGTATCCATCAAAATCCCAACAAATTCTTCACGGAACTTCAAAGGACCATTTTCAGCTTCACATGGAAGCACAAAAAAACAAAAAAAAACAAAACAAAACAAAAAAAAAAAATCCATGATAGCTAAAACACTCTTGAATAATCAAAAAACTGCTGGAGGTATCGCCAGTCACAAGTTCAAACTACTCCAGAGCTATAACAACAACAAAAGCATAATATTGGCACACATACACACATATAATGACACACTTATCAATGGAGGAGGAGGAGGAGGAAAAGAAGAAATTCTTGCTTATGCACCTGCAAAGCTCCATGTAAGGAGAGCAAAGTTGGTCCAGTCCAGCTGGGGAGGCTCCTCTATAGGACATCGGGAAGGCAGCAGGTAGGCTGCCAGACAGGGTACTCACTCCTCCTCACCATCTGGGCAGGAGAGACCAACTCTAGAGTTGTGACAGCAGAACAGGTAAACCTTGTAGGAAAAGAAAATGTCAACTTAAGAATTTTCTATCTTGTAAAAGTGTTCGTCAAAATCAAGGTAAGGGGGCCAGTAAGATGGCTCAGAGGGCACAGGCACTTGTCGCCAAAGCCTGACAACCTGAACTTCAGGTGCCACACGATAGAAAGAAAATGTACTCAAGATTTTCTCTGACCTCCGGGTGCACCCCTCCTCCAGCATACAAAATAAACAAAGTAGTGAAATTCTTTTTAAAATGAAGAACAAAATCAGCTGTTCGCACATCTGCTCTGTAAGAAACAGGAAAGCAGCTGAAAGACAGTGGTGGCTGAGAGCTAACACTCAGACAATGGGAATGGATTCTGGGACCTGCTTTGTGGACACTGTGTGTTCTGTTTCTGTTGTGGTGAAGGACTGGTTCAGGGCAGACAATGTCATTCATATTTTCTCTATCTGTAATTGTTCAACCATAATGCCAACACAGAAGGATTAAAGTCTTCATTTATAATTGAGTTCCTCATTTCCCCTTTCAGTTCTGTGAATTTTCTGCTTCATATGTTTTGGACCTATTTTGATACATACATTAGTAATTGTTACATCTTCCTAACATATTATTACATTATTATAAATTGTCCTTTTTCTCTAAGATTTTTTTTTGTCTTAAAGTATTTTGTCATTTCTTAAAATAGTTAGCTATGAAAATCAGTGTAAATTTCTCAAAGGAAAAAAAAAACCTAAAATAGTACTATCATAGGAGATTCAGAAAGATGGCTCAGTGGATTGAGGTGCCTGCCACCAAGCCCAGTGATCTGAATAGATCCCCAGGACCTACACGATGGAAGAAGAGCAGACCCCACACTCTAGGTTCCAATTCTGCATTTGCATGCACATACTAAAAAATGTAATTTCTTTAAAAAGAACAATCACCACGACCCAGTTGTACCACTTTTGTCCAAAGAGCTCACACATGGCTGTGTACACAGAGACACGTGCACAGCCATGCTCACTGCTACCCTACTCACAACAGCCAAAAAATGGGATGGGCCTGATGTCCATCAACACCATACAGGCTCATCACGTGTGAACTGACCACTTCATCCATTTCAATATACGAGAGTACTTATTTCTAGTTCCAAGAACTTATGGACACAATCATCCATGTCTTTTCATTCCGTCCAAAACTCTTGGTCACAAGTATGAGCAGCAGCAACATCCATGCTTCAAGCCTGTGGCTTCATGGCTCTTCAGTGCTTGTTTTGCCAGCATGTCTGAGTCATCCCTGTTGCAACTGTGGTTTTAATCTGCATGTCCTTGATGACTAATACGGCCAAGCATATTAACATGTGTTTACTGGCCATCTGGGTTTCCTCTTTGGTAAAGTGCTTCTCCAAGTCTATTGACTTCTTCTTCTTTTTTTTTTTTTTTAAAGCTAAATTGCTGGTCTTTCTCATTTGTATTTGTGATACTTCATTATGAAGAAAAGCCCTTTGACAGTTACATCTATTACACGTATCTTCTCCAGAGAAATATTTAACCTTTCCATTACTTAGTTATCTATGTCAGAGTTCCACAGCTACAGCCACCATGCCAACACTGGACCACCAGTTTTTGAATAAAGTGTAATGAGAACATAGCATATTGTTCACAAGCTCTTGCACACCACAATGATAGAGTGACTGAGACAAATACCATGCTGTCTGTCATGGACTAACTTGCTAGTGGGGACCTAGAGTGAACACGTTTCCTAAATATTAATATTATTAATCTTCTGCAGCTGTGCATTGTATCCTATTTAAGCAGCTGCTTCCTTACTTTGAAGCCAAAACACTTATTTGCATTAATTAGAAAAATTAATTTACCTGAGTTGTGAAAGAAGACAGTATATAATTTTACTTGGTGGATTTTTGTAAATGTTCTATGTGCTTGAAAAGAACCTCTTTTTTTTTTTTTTATAGTGTGTTATGCTATGTATTCTATTAGGTTAACCTTAGGGAAACTAGCTGTACTCTACCTGAGAAAATATGTATCTGCTCATGTCAAACATTTGGAAGTGCAAGTGTTCTGAGCCGTAATTGCTGATGTCCTCAGCCTGTGGCTGCTACCCAGAAGCTATGCTGTCATGCAGTGAGGAGCACTTCCCATGCCCTCAGGGACTACTGTACTTGCAAAGCTACTTTGGTACAGACTGTTTGTTTTTTGAGACAGGGTTTCTTTGTGTAGCCCTGACTGTCTAGGAGATACCTATGTAGACCAGTAGATCAGTCTGGCCTTGAACTCTCAAGAGTGCCGAGATTAAAGGTTGTGCCACCACGCCTGCCTTTAAGTTTTTTTTTTTTAATTTTATTATTTTTCATGGCATGCCTGTGAGCAGTCTGCATATAGGTACATTTGTGTGTGCGCATGGCCTTGGGGTCAGAACATCAGACTCTGCTGAAGCTGGAGTTCCAGGTGGTAATGGACTGCCTGAACTGGGTACTGGAAATCAAACTCCAGCCTTCCCTAAGACCAGTACTCACTTTTAACTGTGGAGCCATCTCCAGTCTCAACACAAAGTTCTCAAGCAAGATAAAGAATGAGGAAAAGGACCGAAAAAACAAAACAAAACAAACAAACAAAAAGTGTGGAAGAGAGAACCCAAAAGTTTTCCAAAGACACATTCACAAAAAGGAAGACTATTTCAGAATAATGACACAAGCTAGGGCATAATCTAGAAAAACTGACAGATTCAGAGCACTGTTGAGGAAGTAGCTGTATTTTCTGAACCTTCTACAATTAATTTTGATAATTCAGCAAGCAAACAATCTACAAAAGATGAGCATGAGCCTATATAGTAGACAAGAAAGTGGAATTGAGCATGGCTACAGTGAAGCTCACTTAGGATGCTGGTCCATGGCAGCCATGAGGACAGCATCTGGTAAAACCTCCTGGATACTAAAGTGGCAGAGAATGGGATGAGCAGGATGAACTTTAAAGCAGTGGTAAGATTTGGAATGACAGTCCCCAAACCTCAAGAAAAAGATCATTTTTTTTTTTTAACGAAACTGTTTGCTGATGGGCAAAAACAGTCAAGAACTCCTTTACTACATGGCTAATGTAGCAAAATATAGTCAATCCCCCTACATGAATTCAGCTATTTTTGTTCCATTCTGAAGTACAATACAGAGTATTAAAGAATCTGCAGTAAAACTGGCTCCTTCTGCAGCTGAGCCTCGGTTGGGTCCACAGCCTAGGCCACTCTTCCCTCAAGTGCAGCTTGGTGGAGACTTCTAAGGAGAGCTGGTTAACTTGTGCTTGGCTGCACGCCCTGAGGACCTAAGATAATAAACTGGGTTGTTGTCTTTAGCCACTAATAGACAATAACTAAAGGAATACTAAAAACTAGTACAACATTTTCTTTCTCTTTTGATAGTATAAAACACTCTATCAAACAGTTTTCAAAGACTACGTATGTCTGCTGACAGGCTGGAGAAGGCCCTGGACAGAGAATTGGAAGATCCTGTTCTTGATTCTATCTTACTAACCCCCATGGAAGGTTTACAGCTCCTCGGTGCTTGAGATTCATTACACATAATCAAGGATAAAGCCTCCCACTGGGCTAAGGAGAATAAGGAGGTTCGTGAAGACTCTAAAGTGCTACATTGCAATTCCGTTTCCCAGCGATTCTGCCCTGCTTGGAAGCTACCACCATCTCCCAACTGGCTTGCTAACTCGTCTTCCAGCGTTAGTGCTTGGATCCTATTTTACAACAGTCACCTCAGTGGTTTTTTCTGAACCTCATGAGACCATATCCTGAGCCCAAAATCCTCCATGGCTTCCCACTCCATTGTCTAGTCCATAAGGACCAACATCAAATATACGAAGACCTTTTATTAGCAAGTATGGTAAATTGCACCTTGAAGCTCTTCGGCTGTAAAATCTCTTTTTGCCGATTTTGTTTAGGAAGTGGTGTTTATTTCCTGACCGCTCCTTGGAGAAACAAGGGTCCTCTTATCAGGAAAGCCCGGGGAATGGAGGTTATCAGAGCAGCCACAAGCCAGCCTCATGGCGTGTGGATTCTAGGAGCATACAAATAAACCAAGAGGCAAAAGAATACAGGAAGGAAAAAGGTAATTTCACTGAGCCTACACTCTTATGCTTTCCTGTGTGACAGGAAGGAAGGAGACATCTCAGCTAGTAAATTGCTTGTTGCGCAAGCGCGAGGGCCTAAGCCTGGAGCCACAGCAGTGCACATATGTAACCCAGTATGGGGACAGAAGGACAGAAAGATGGAGTCACGGGCCAGCCAGTTTAGCCTTCTTGGTGAACTACATGCCACCGAAACCTGACTGACTAAATAAGGTGAACTGCTCCACAGGAAAGGCATCCTCAGCTGCCCTCTAGACTTCATGGGCACCGGCACTGCCACACCCGAACCTCCATGATTCAAAACAGCAAAAAGGAGTGAGCAGAATCTCTGGTTCTATACTGTCAGAGTGGGACTGAGAAAGGCAATGTGAAAATAAAGAAAACTGACCTCAATTGTGGTCAGAATGACAAAGGGCAGCAGTGTCTTTGCGTAACTGCAGACTGTGCCAAAGCGTGGAGAGCTTGGCGGGAAAGGGAACTTACGGGGTGGAAGATTCCATCCTCAGGTCTGTTCCCCTGCAGCCTCAGAGTGGTAAATCCCAGTGGAGGTTGGTAAGTGACCGCGTCAGCAGCTGCTCAGCTCCTTACTGCCTGCAGATGTTACCAAGGTGGCCTTGTCAAGGTTCCTGTCCAGAGTTCCTCAGTGCACCTGAGCCTTTTAGGTCACTAACCCTTCTGCATCTGCCTGCCTGCCTGCCTTAGGGTTTCATTGCTGTGAAGAGACACCATGAGAATGGCAACTCTTATAAGTGAAAACATTTAATTGGGGCTGGGTTCGTCTCAGAGGTTCAGTCCATTATTGTCATGGCTAGAAACATGGCAGCATCCAGGCACACATGGTGCAGGAGAAGGAGCTGAGAATTCTACATCTTAGCAGCAGGCAGCCAGGAGGAGACTTACTAGGTGTAGCTTGAGCATAGAAGACCTCAAAGGCTGCCCCCACAGCAACACATCCTCCAACAAGGCCATGCCTACTCCAACAAGGCCACACCTCCTAACAGTGCTACCCCTTATGGGCCAAACATTCAAACACATGAATCTATGGGGGCCATACCTATTAAACCACCACACTGCCTTAGTCAGATATTCACAAGAGTTGAACAGATAATTTTAAGAACCATTTTAAATTTGTTTACATCACTCATTTATTCATTTATTATGTGTATACCTATATATATATATATATATGCATTTGGGTATACAAATGCCATGGCATGTCAGCTGAGAGGTCAGAGGACAATTTTCAGGACTTAGTTTTTTTTCATTCCAACCATATCACTGGTTCCAAATTATTATTTTACAGATCAGCAATTTTGGTCAAGAAATTTGTGGTGTTGGACCCATTATGGCCCAGCAGGTAAAGGTTACTTGCCATCAGGCCTGAGGGCCTGAGTTCAATCCCCAGCACTCAGGTTGTCCTCTGATTTCCAAACATGCACCACAGCAAGTAGGTGCCGTCCCCTCCAAAACAAAAACAAATACATAAATGCAGCTAAAAAGTTTCAAGAAATTTGTGATGCTTAATACTATTATTTACTCTTCTGGATGGGGGATTGTATTAACCCTGAAGCAGATGGAATTTGACTACTTAAGCAAGTATTCAGATCACTTGTGGCTGGGTGGTAGCGGCGGTACACACCTTTAATTCCAGCACTCGGGAGCCAGGTGCAGGTGGATCTCTGTGAGTTCAAGACCAGTCTGATCTACAGAGAGCTCCAGGACAGCCAAGGCTACACAGAGAAACTTTGTATTGAAAAACCAAATAAATAAATAAATGAACAAATAAAAAAATCAGTTGTGTTCCTTTGTAGTTTCAAACCCCAGAAAAATGGCTGATGTGCCTATTTAACATATCAAAGCACGCCTGGCCTCTAGATTCTCCCAGCATCCCTCAGTCCCTACCCGTTACAGGGTATGGATGCCATACCCGGCTCTCTCCCCAACCCTCCCACTCTCCAGCCCAGTGGCTGAGTCGCCCTTTACCCTGAGAATCCAGATATTTTGGTTACCTGTCCCTTTTTTACCGTTGGTGTCATGGCTGCTGCATCTCGGTACCCTCTCTACTCGTTCCCTCCTCTCTCCCTCTGCAGCCCAGCTCAGCCTGGTCATGTCCACTCTGGATTCTCCCAGACGTGCCTGTGTCTATGCTCTCCCTCGTATCTGCAGTGAGCTTTCTCCTCCACCATACCTAGGAGCAGTCATGGTCTTTCCTTTCCTTTTTTTTTTTTTTTTTTTTTCATCCATTCCTCACTGAGACCAATGTTGCCTTACAAGAGATAAAATAAATTCTTTATTAAGGAAATTTACTTCATAATAATTCAACTCCGGTGTTTATAAGCAGATACACAGCTGGCCTCCTCACATGTAACAAGAGAGGCCAGAGAAGAGCAGCAAGCCAAAACTCAAGTTCTAAGACTCTTCTCACAAACTCAAAGGCACTGGACCAAAGAAGATCAGTGTGTCCCAGGCAAGCAGTCAGCCAGTAAAACTGCTGCAGTCCCACTCAGGTCTCACTCTGTAGAGCTGGTTAGCCTACCTCTGTGTTCCAAGTGTTTGGATTAAGGGTGTGCACCTCAATGCCAGGCCTCCAGAGTCAAATGTTAAGAGTCAGAACTCCTCGTACAGGTCAGACAGCAGGTATAAGATCACCCAACCTCTGTGAAGGGTCTCAGACAGGAGAAAATAATCGCTGGCGGGGCATCGCAGAGCACACCTTTAACCCCAGAGTTCGAGGCCAGCCTGGTCTAGAGAGGTCTAGGACAGCCGGGGATACACAGAGAAACCCTATCTCAAAAAAATACAACAAAAATAATCACTGAATAAAACTAACAACTAATTTCTACCTATTACTTATGAGAAATTAAGAACACAAGTACGAAAGGCAATTTAAGTTTGGAAAAGGAAACTATCATTTTATGTGTGTTTTAACAAAACAGGCTTGGTGTATGTGGCAGCAGCTTAGCTGAGTTCCTTTAAATAGTCAGGGATTTGTGAAGTGCAGAGCTCATGTAACATAAGCTGTGTTTTCCTCAAATCCCCAAGCGTCCATTTGCTTAAGAAACCCACGCTTCCTGGCTGGGAGCCTGCATACCAAACCTGCCAGGTCTTGAATAGTTTTAGTTCTGTTACTAAATTAGGAAACTAAAGTAGGCAATGTCTGGGCCAACAACAAACTAAAAAGGCTGGGCATCATTAGCTTGCAAGTCTCCTTAAAAGCCAGATCATTAGAAGATATTTAATTTTTAATTAGAGATACCAAAGTAATTTAGCCTAATAAGGAGCAATACTAGAAATAATTAAATGAGAGACAGAGAGAGAGAGACAGAGAGAGAGAAAGAAAGAGAGAGAGAGAGAGAGAAATCCAAGCATTTTAACAGAGTGTTCTTTGGAAACAGCCAGCACGGAGGCTCAACGTCTCAACAGTGGATGCCAGAATACCACCATGTGTTCCCGAGCAGTGGAAAAGACAGGTGAGGTCCATCACAGCCTCACAAAGACAGGCATAGTGTGTGTAGAATTCAGCTTAAGAAGCAGGGTAGAGCCACCAGGGAGGCTTGAAAAACACAGACAAGGGTTTCAAAAACAGTCACTTTATAAATGACAAAAATATTGAGAGAAAAATATATAATTTTCCTCTTCCCAACTTTTACTGGTCTCTAATCAGCATATTACAAGGTTATAAAAAGGACCATAGTTATTAATTAGCATTCCCCAAACTATTTTTAAAATCACCTTTATAGTTTATCAAGCGCTAAAAGCCTGAATTCTGAAGGTGTTTGGGAGAATTTTAGTTCCAAGAACATCTGAAAATATTTCCCTTATAAACACTGTTAAACATTCTGAAATTTCAGAACCCTATTTATTATACTTAAGTTCTGTGAAATAAAAAAAAATTAAGTATGTATTTGCTATGCAGTCCATTTTTCATGGTTTATGTATTTAAACCCAGATTTAGAAATTACAGAAGACTGACACCGTCTGAGTGTGGTAAGAAGCCCTCAAAGACTAGTCACTGTGAACACTTCGGACTCACCTTCTAGGACAACAAAGTAGTTCTCCAATTCCTGATGGTTTAGCATGGTTCACCTACAACTCTGATGAACTTGACATCTACAGAACTTCAAAATTGACTGAAGTGACCCGGCATGTTCCCAAAGCCAGAGCCTGTTGCTTGCGTCACTCAGCTGCCATCCCTACAATCTGGCCATTCGTGAAAAGCAAGACATGCTGGCCCATGGGAAGGGACTGGGCCCTTCCATCTGAAGTCTGTGCTGTCCCTCAGAACTAGAGGCCATGAGACCAGGTTAGGCCTCCCTAATCTATTCCATTGCTGGCCCTGTGCTATTGCGAAAAGCTGTGCTGTTGTGCAGGCACAAGAAAATGAGAGGCCAGATCAAATGCTTAGATAAATAAAAACGAGAAATGGACTGGGTGATTAAAATTATAGCGAGTAGTGTAATGGTCTCTGTAGACCACTTTGATAAAAGGTCCTTTAGGGCCGAAGCCTCATCTTTTTCATAGTACTCACGCACGCGTGAAGAAATGTGAATGAATTGTCAGAAAAGAAAAAATGAGGGTCTGGAGAGACAGCTCAGCAGTTAGGAGCATTTGCTGTCCTTGTGGAGGACAGGGTTTCAGTTCTCAACAGGGAATCATCCAACAGTCTGTCATTCAGGAGATCCAATGCCTTCCTGGCTTCGGAGGCACGAGGCACACACATGGTACACTACTACATGTAAGCAAACACTCACACACACAAAGTAAAAATAAATCTTAACAAGTCTCAGGGGCTGGGTGTGGTGGTGCACACCTGTGATCCCAGCACTTGGGGAGGCAGAGGTGGGTGCATCTCTGTGAGTTTGAGGCCAGCTTTATGCAAGTCCAGGACAGCTAAGGCTACACAGAGAAACCCTGTCTCTAAAAACAAAACAAAAACCAACCAACCAACCAAACCAAAAAGATTCAAAAGAAAACCAAAAAAGAAAAAAGTTGGACATCTTTAACTGCCTCATTAAAACCTCCACTTTAAAGCTATGTAATCAGGCACAAGGCACTGCAGAGTACAGGAACAGAATGGTTTCCACAATTAAACCTCTCTGCTGATGGATGACCAACATTTGGCAGAAAAACCAACATTTGACAAAATATAGCCTTTTCAACAAATTGAGCTAGACTAGCTAAATATACTGTATGTTAAAATAAACAAAAACCCAAACAAAGCCTCAACCCTTACCTACAGTATTCCCAGTAATTAATTTGAAATGGGTCATAGACATACTTGAAAGAGATAAAACTACATTGACTTACAGAATATGGTATTTTGTGACCCAGATTTTGGCAAACATTTCTTTTTTTGTTTGTTTGTTTGTTTTGTTTTGTTTTTGACTTACCCTGTTAGAATATTTTATTTTAGTTTTTTTAACTTTTTTTCTTTATTAATTACACTTTATTCACTTTGTATCCCCCCTGTGGTTCTCTCTCTCCTCCCGTCCCAATCCCTCCCTCCCTTCCTCCATCCTCTGCATGCATGCCCCTCCCCAAGTCCACTGATAGGGGAGGACTTCTTTCCCTTCCTTCTGATCCTAGTCAATTAGGTCTCATCAGGAGTGGCTATCCAGAAAGGCAAAGAGGCTGGACATCAGAAGAAGGAGAAAAGAGGGAACAAGTCAGGAGCCTGACACAGAGGACCTCTGAAAAGCTCTGCCCTGAAGACTATCAATGTAGATGCTGAGACTTATGGGTAACCTTTGGGCAGAGTGCATGGAATCTTATGAAAGAAGTGGGAAACAGTAGATCTGAAGAGGACAGGAACTCCACAAGGAGAGCAACAGAACCAACAAATCTGAGCACAGAGGTCTTTCCTGAGACTGATATTCCAACCAAGGACTATGCATGGAGATAATCTAAGAACCCTGCACAGATGTAGCCCATGACAGTTCAGTATCCAAGTGGGTTCCATTGTAATAGGAACAGGGACTGTCTCTGACATGAACTGATTGGCCTGCTCTTTAATTACCTCCCTCTGAGGGGGAAGCAGTATTACCAGGCCACAGAAGAAGACAAGGCAAACATTTCTTAACTGTGCCATCAATTATACAATCTACAAAATAGAAATTTGGTAATTTGGCATCATTAAAATTTTAAATACCTGTTCTTTTAAACAAAAACATCATTACAATATAAACACAAACTACCAAAGACTAAGTGAAAAAAATCATTTCCAGGTCATCTACCTGACAAAGGCAAGAATATTTTATGCAGGCAAGAGTATTTTATACAGGCAAGAATACTGGCCAGCACACTTGATTAAGGGCCATTTAATAAGCATTTTAATTTTTGCAAACTATGAAACAACTCTGTCTCAGCACAAAAGCAGCCATAGAGGACAGTATGTATGAGAATGGGCATGGGTGTGCTCCAGCAAAAGCTAATTTACAACCTCAGATTTGGTCTCTTCCTCCATCCTTCCAGGTTGACTTGGATTCTATGAAGGCAATCTTACCACTCCACGTTATAGATGACTGACAACAATATAACATCCTTTTGTTTACAAGCACATGTGTATATTCCCTCTGGTGGAAGGACGGCCCTTTGGCCCACTGGCCCCATAGAGAAAGCCGACTCTGGTGCTGGTACTGAGTGTAATTTTAATATCATTCATCTCTACTTTTTCCATGTTGTAGATTTTCCTTTGAAATAGTTATAACACCTTATCAACTTTATTAATGAGCTAAATAAAACTTCATCACATTTAAAGTCTTCAGCTGTGTGGGAACCACAAACACCCTTTTTTGTACAAATGCTATTCTAAAACCAAATGAATACAGAACTTCAGAATATACATAGCAACCTAACAATGCAATAATCAAGAACACAAACAACCAGGGGCTGTGAAATGGCTCAGCAGATGAAGAGCTCAGCCCATAGGCATGGAGGTGGGTGTGGCAGGTCACTTGTAACGCCTGTCTAGGCAGAGAGATACCTGGAGCTAGCTGGCTAGTGAGACCAGTCTTAGCAGGTGCTCTGGCTTTGACTGAGAGACTATTCCTCAGAGAATGAGATAAAGACTGTTGGAGGGACGCTTCCAAGGCCAAGATTAAGACTCCACACGCAGCTGGGTGCAGCAGCACACACCTGTGATCCCAGCACTCAGGGAGGCTGAGGCAGGTGGATCACTTTGAGCTCAAGGCCAGCCAGATCTACAAAGCGAGTCCAAGACAGCAAAGGCTACACAGAGAAACCATGATTCAGAAAAAATAAAATAAAAAAGGACTCCACATGCAGGTAAAAAATGATTTAAAAAGAACAAAAATAATGGTTAAATATCTGAAATAAAGCCAGGCACAGTGGTGCACGCCTTTAATCCCAGTACTTGGGAGGCAAAGGTAGGTGGATTTTTGTGGGTTCAAGGCTAGCCCAGGCTATTACACAGAGAAACCCGGTCTCAAAAAGAAAACAAAACAAAAATGAAATAAATACTTTGCTAAAAAAAATAGCAAATAGACACATTAAATACTTTATAATAATAATAAAATAAATAAAATAAAAATAATTTTAAAATTAATAATAAAATGCAAATCAAAGCTGCAAAAAGATGCTACCAAATGGCCAGTGGAACTTTAATTAAAGACTGAATGTACCAAATGTTAACAGGAATAAAAAAGAACCAGAACCTTCAACATTGCTAGCAGGCATGTAAATGGCCCAGCCACTTCGGAAAAACAGTTTAAAATTTTCTTCTAGTTAAAAATCCACTTGCCACATAACCTGGCAATTCTACTCAGGTATTTGTGAAAGAGAAAGGAAAACATATGTCCACCAGACCTTGTTTACAAATGTTCACAGCAACATTATTTGTAACAGCCTCAAGTGTAAACCATCTAAGTTATCAATCAACTGATGGATAAACAAAACATGACTAGTGCGTACTAAAAAAAATACTACTTGGAAGTGAAAAGTAACAAACTAGTGAAGCTCACGTTCCATGACAACGCACACGTACACACACTGTGCTAGGTGAGTCATCACGCAGAAATGCCACATGTCACCTGACTCCAGGTGACATTTCTGAAGAAGCCAAAACTACAGAAACAGAATGCAAGACCAGCGGTTGGCTGGGTGGGAACAGGGCCTGGCAGCCAACAGGCACTATGGAACTGGAAACTCACAGAAATGTTTGTGCTAGACTGTAGTGAGGATTCTTAACCTGTGTGTATTTTCAAAAACTTATTAGCTACATGTTTAAAATGGTGTGTTTTATAGTAAATATATGCTACCTCAATCAAGTTATTAAAATCAATAGGAAAAAAATTAATAACTAACTCATGCCAGGAACAAAACTACTGGTATTGACATAAGTTCAACAAAATATTACTAAAAAGACTATCCAACGTCTTCTACAGAGAAAAGAACCGTATAGATGCCAGGCTATAAATTAGCTATAGATAATGTGCTGGGAATAGAAATTAGGGTTTTATTTCTTGTTGTGCTATTTATGATGTGATGTTGAATTGTAGTGGGAAAGGGCTATCAGAATCCATGGGTTAAAAATCTCTCTGCCATACAGGAAAAGAAAAGCAGGGATGGAAAAACATGAAGTTGGAGGGAGAGGCAATGCTGGGAATTAAACCCACAGGCAAGGCGAACATTCAAACACTGACCTACACTCCCAGACTCCAAGTCACATTAATTTTACAGGTATTTATTTTATTAAACATTTACAGTACATAGTTCCATGGAATTTCAAGTATGGCAAACTTAAATAGCTCTATGGATAATGCTCAAAAACAATGTCATCGTCCATCCAAAGCAAGCCAACAACAGTAGATAAGGCATCACGGCCATGGCATTCTAGAAAAGATTCTTAAGCACAAAAAGGTAAAAGCAAGCACTGATTCATGAAACTTGTTTATTTATAGTAAGAGCCACAAAACAAAAAAGTTAAAACATTACTTTTTCCTTATACTTAAAATTGGTACATTTATTTGTCTGTGTGCCTATGTGCGGACATATGTTCCCCAGTATACATATAGCAATCGGAAGGCAATCTGTGGGCACCCGTTCTCTCCCTCCAGCATGTAGATCCTGGGCAATGAACTCAGGCTATCATGGTACTATACAGGAAATAGCAAATATATCAAATATAGGAAATCAGGCAAGTACCCATATCTGCTGAGTCACGCTACCAGATCTGATATAGTTCTTAGACAGTTGATAACTGAGAGATTTGATCTATGTAAAATGCAGCTTTAATAATGCCACAGAATCCCACTCACAAGTAAAGAGGACACAGAATACCTCTGAACGGACGGACCCTCCTCTCCTCAAACCATGGGGGGGGGGTGAGGAGGGGAATGTCACTAAAAAGGTCTGTGTGTTCACTGTTGTGAAATACATTGGAAAAGAAATCAGCTTGAAAGCGAAAAACTCATTCAGGCCATGGTAGAAGCAGCTTCACTCCATCCATGGTCATGACGCTGAGCCATTTCCGTGCCATGGCTGGCCAAGCATCGTGGCAGGGAGCATGCGGTTCAACAAAGCTGCTCGCCTCCTGGCAGCTGGGAACAAGAGAGGGGATGGGACTGGGGACAAGATACACCCCTCAAAGATGTGCCTCCACGAACTTACTCCCTCAGCTAGGTCTCCCCAGGTTTCTCCCGCCTCCCAAGAGAACCAGAAACTGGAGGCCAAATCCTCAGCCCAAGAAAACTGTGGGGAGACATTCCAAACTCAAACTATAGCAAGATGCCAGCTTTCATTATTCTCTAGATTAAGGGATACTGGCAGATTCGGTCAAGAAGCAGAGGAAATATATAACTAACTCCTGGTATTTGTTACCACATAAGGACATTCATCTCTGAGGCCTTTCCTTGCCATCACAGGCAAGAGTCTTGACACCAAGATTTGGTGTTTTTTTTTAAATATACAAACAAATGCACAAAGAAAACTAAGTCTGCTTTAAGATCAAAGCATCTGATGAAGACGTTGATTTCAAAGATTAAGCAGAGAATGTCAATGCCAACTGTTACGCATGTGGGGAGGGCTGTTAAGAAGCAATATCAAACCGCGTTTCTGTAATTGCTTCTCATTACATCGGCTCCTTGGCAAATTGTGAGGCTTTTCATTCATTAAAACAATCATTAACCATAAAATCACTTACAGAATAATCATCAGATTTAAATTAAAACCTTTAACAGGGTTAAGACTCAATTTGCAGATGAAATAAAGCAACACTTACACTTCAAATAATGTTCAAATACTAAATAGGATATAAAGCTTATTGTTTTACATACTGAAAACATTTCTTTTAAAGACATATGTATTTTTGCACTTAATCCATATGCTACCAGTTATAAAGTTTAACATGAAACTAATTTTCCAGCAATATCACTAACAGTTGTATATTAACATCAAGGCAGAAAAATCAACTTTCTGTTGTTGATTACCATCAATACAATAACTGTTATACGATAACTATGCATCTAGGTTTTATTCCCTGTTGATAAAACATCCTGAGGAAAGTAACTGACAGGAGAAAGGGTTTATCTGGCTCACAATTCCAAGTTAGCATCCAGCAGTGCAGGAGGCCCTGGCAGCAGGAACTGGCAGCAGCTAGTCATTCTGCATCCACAGTCAGAAGCAGGCAGCAGTGCAGGAATGCATGCATGCTAGTGCTGGCTAGTCACCACAGTGGGTGGGGCCTCTCACCTCAGCTAATGTAACCAACATAAACTCACAGCCCGACCAGATAATCCCATGATGGCTGTCTCCGCTGTAATCCAGACTGTGTCAAATTGACAAGCTATCACAATATGAAAACATAATCCTTGCTTAGGTGCCAAAATGTGCTTCGTTCCCAGAACCTGGTTAAAAAATACAATATTCATAACACTACTAACATAGGAAAACTGTGTTTAATACCTGAAAGTGCTTTATAATAAAAATGATACAAGTGTTGCCAAAACATCAAAAGATTTGATGGCAATTGCTCCACGCCACGTCTAAAATACTGAAAGCTGATTTAGGTACAAAATGAACTCCCTGTCTGAGGGCTTGTCAACAGGTTGGGCCTAAGAAAATTCACCCCCAGAAGATTAAAAACACATCTATATTCACCAAGCAGTTAAAAATATTCTGACTTCTTGGATTTCAACATTTAAAAACGGTTATAGCTTAAGCATCTATAAGCTTAACCCAGTATAAGCTTCTATTACAGCAAACACAACTGCTTTTACAGTTCACTAAGGAAACAACAAGTCTGAGGAACTTTGGAAGCAGCGCTTGGTGCTAACTAGCAGACGGGCATGCTTCTGCAAACCACTCACAGGCCAGCGTGGTCCCTGAGCTTGGACCCGCCTTCTTTTTTTTTTTTTTTTAAGGATTTATTTATTTATATTATGTATACAATGTTCTGTCTGCATGTACACCTTCAGGCCACAAGAGAGCACCAGATCTCATTATAGATGGCTGTGAGCCACCATGTGGTTGCTGGGAATTGAACTCAGGACCTTTGGAAGAGCAGCCAGTGCTCTTAACCTCTGCGCCCGCCTTCTTAGCCTCCCTTCACCGACTGGGGCAGCATCGCTGAAGTCCCTACATAGCATCCAGCCTGAGAAAGCTCGGGTCTAACAACTGTTTGCAGACAGCCAGAGCACTGAGTGCAGAGACTCCATGACTCTAGCTGTCCTGATGCTTCACAGAGGAATGGTCCTTAAGCATGAACTCAGTGTACCTTGGCCAGCAGCACTAAACTTTGCTTCTCTTGCCTTTTTAAATTAACTTAAAAAAAAAAAAAAAAAAAAAAAAAACATCACAATGAACTTTTGTTGTTCAGACATTTGGCAAGTTTTTCACCATTTCCCTTCACACCTTTCCTAAAAAGGAGTATTTTCTGTATTTCACACTGAGAAGGATTCACAGCCTAGAAAATAAAACATTTTTTCTCCTTTTAGAAGAATTTTAACATCCATTTTTGTCCTCTGCTTTTGGCCATGTTTTTCTGAGAAAGTTATGTGTTTCATTTAACCTGGCATACTAAGATAATTTTACATAAACACCTAAAATATTTGCATAAAGCTTATACCTACTTATTCTATGAGGTGTTTGCTACTGAAGTACTGACGTACCTCACGCTGTGAGTCTATAAAGGCCACTCAAAGCACAAGCTCTCGCTGTGACCTTAAGACAGACAACTTGTTAGGTAAGTGGTCATTCTGGCAGGCTGGGAAAGACAAGACTGCCCCTTGTTGTCCCTTGTCCTGCTATTGTTGAAACAGTCAACTTTTTCTCAGCTCTCAACTGAAATAACAACTAGCTATCCTACTCCACCCAATTCTTCTCTCTCCTGTCTGTCCCATCTCTTCTTTGGAAGAGATGGTAAAATATTCTGTCCTTTGCAGCTTGAGCCCAGACTCCATTCTGTGTCGTTGGGTGCACTTTCCCCAGTACCTCTCAGGGTTGATATGCACACGCATCATGTACGTATCTGGTAAAGCAAGAAAAACAGGAGGTCTCCCAAGTGAGTCAACAGACATACCTCGTTGGCCACACATGTGGGGCCTGGTGACACTGGAGGATTGCTTCTTAGGGGAACCGTTTCTCAGATGTGTTTTCGACATCAAAGAGGTGGGAGGAGGAACCACTGCCTGTGATAATGTACAGTGTACTGAGGGAGGCAATGTGGGGTAAAGAGATGAGATCCCAGGGGCCTACAGGCATAATATGGCACTCTGTGTTCTGAGATTTCAAGAAGAGCTGCCTCTGAGTTGATTGCTAGGAAGCTCAATGGGATAGATAATGAATTGCTAGGATCCAGTGTTCCATTCCTAGGCCACTTAGCAATCTTATAAAAGTTAATTAATGCAGGAATCAGAGGTGGAGCCCATGTAACCAGGGCTACAACTACAGGGTAGAAGCCATGCCTCTGCAGAATCAATGAGGCACCTGCCACAATCTGTCAGCCCGTGCCACACTTAGTTAGTCTGTGTCAATAAAACTCAACCAACAGAACATCAAGTAACAGGGAGCCCAGAGGGTTGAGCACTGCTTCTATGACCTCTGCAAAGGTCAATCATCTGCCTCCAGAGACTAGTGAGCATGGAATTCAAGGCTGCGTGGGTAGCAACAGGAGCACCCTAAAAAGAAGTAGCTCAATGAAGCAACAGGGGCAACTGGAAAAAAAATAACTTTATGGAAAAAAAAAATCACACATGAAGGATGACTTTCAGGAAAAAATTGCACTGGTTACACGAAGGGCATAGCTATGTGCTGGTCACATGAAAAACATAGCTCTGTGTGCTGACTACATGAAGGACACATCTGTGCTTGTACATGCTTTTAGCCACTAAAGTACTATCCCTTCATGTTCTTAATTTGAGCTAAAAAGCCCTTCCTTTTTTGGTATGCAAAATAGCTTTTTAAAGATTAAAGCTTTTTTTTTTTTTTTTTTTTTTTTAAGTGTGATTTACAAGGCAGATGTAAGCAGCATCTTTTTAGGCTCCTGGTCATTTTCTGTGGTTTGTCACCATGCCTTCTCCCATGGGAGTTCTAGGGAACTGATGGTCACAATAGTATCAAGCATTAGTTAGCTTTCCTGTTTTGTCCAGTAACACTGGCCCTTGTGGTCTTTACACAATCACAAAGTATTTGGCAAGTGGACTTGCACTGATGTGAGCTTTCCCCTGATAATACTTTATTTGTCATTGTGTAATATTTCTCTTCATAATGATTCATATGTGTTTTGAAGCAATGACCATGCAGCACTAAACTACAATCTTTGAAACAAGGGAAACGAGAGATGAGGTCCATGATGAGCCTGGACCTCCACCAACAGGCGCATTCGAGGCCATGGAACAAGGAAGCAGACCACAAACAGGCCAGCATCACAAAGAGGAAGAGGAAAAGAGGAGAGTTTCAGGCAAACAAAACACCCGGGAAATGCAGAAACGGGAATCCAAGAAGAAAAAACTGCAAAAAATACTGAAAAATGGGACATGGTCTGAATGTTCATGTCCCTCAAATTTCATGTTAAAACCCCTTCACCAATATGACTGGAAAGGGAGGCCAGGGGAAGACATCAGCTTTGGAGGGCAAAGGCCTCATGAAAAGGATGAGACCTCAGAGACCCTTGCCTCTTCAACCATGTAAAAGTTGTGAGAAGATACCACTCTGCCTACAGACTAGGCAGCAGCCTTTCCCAGACACTGAATTTGTAGCACTTGGATTTTTTTTATCTTATGGATGTGCTTTATTATTTACATAATCTCCAAGCCTGGCCTGGGGACATCATCCACACTGGGTCTATAGGTAGCAGTATTTTTCTATATCTGAAACAGAGAATAGAGTCCTAGGAGTTAAGACTGTATTTAATCTTTCTCAGTTCCACCATCTTCAAAGGAGAAAACCCTAGCAGTAACCTTTTCCGCCACATCATTACTTATTTTTATACTCTATACAATCTCTACAAGGGCAAGGTCACTGTGACCACTGAAAACAATGACACTGGGATGTTTCCCACAATGCCACACACCATTTTCTAGTCACTGTATTTATATGAAAAGGGGGGATTGAAATAAAGATATACGAAGCCTTTCTTTCTAGTGATGAGTCATTTAAATTTCATTTAGGTTTTCTAGAATTTCAAAATATATTATCTTCTAGCACTTGGATTCTAGACTTCATAACCTCTGGAACCACAACAAACTTGTTGCTGATCAAAAATGGCAGTTTTCCGTATAGCATCTGTGAAGACTAAAGGAGGGGAGCAGAACAGCAGGCCACAGAGCGCAGTGTCAGTGGTAGAAAACAAGCTAATACATGCCACCCAATTTACACCAAAAGACTGTACTACCACCCCTTTGCTAGACCAGCATGATGCCTTACACTACACTGTACATCTTATCCTTATAGCTACAGGTAAGTGTAGCCTCTCTTTCCACAAGTGGAAACCATCACAGAATTCCATAACTGGATACAATGCAGAGATCAACAGATCATGGGCAACCCAGCCCCAATGGATAAAACATCTACATAACAGCTCCTGTGCCTATGGCTCAGGGTACAATTCCAGAAGAGGGGCCAGAAATATTATAAGAACCAGAACACCAGGAAGTTGGCTGTGAATCAGTTTCTCCTGGACATGACTGTACAAACAAGATCTGAACAATGGCAATATCAATGGACATGCTAATGTGGATGATGGAAAAGCTCATGGAGTCCCACCATAGACAAAGAACTATAGGCAACTAATGACTGCTAGGAGGAGAAGAATTACCCCCCCCAAGAACAAGCCCCCTTATTTATTGTCCAATGCACAGTGGTCAACCCTGAAACCATAGGCACATTATCAACAAAAATGGACTTACAGGGTATAGTTAGGTATATGCTTGTGTGCATGTGTACGTGTGAGAGAGAGAGAGAAAGAGACAGAGAGAAATACTAAAAATCAAAGAAGAAGAGACTATTATATACCCCTTTGAGAGGGGACATGGGGAAAAGGAAGGAAGGGGGAAAAGTGATATAATTCCATTTTAGCTAAAACATTAGCAAACAATTTATCCACAATAAAGAACAACGTTCTAGAGACATGTAGAAAATTAACAAACAATCTGGCTTGTACCACAGTTCCACAAGGAGGGAATGTGATGCAGAAAAATATTTGAAGAAATGATGGATAACTTCCGATACTGGGAATTAAAAAAAAAAACACCCAAGAACAATAATTATTATTAAAATCTACATTGAGATACATCACAAACTATGATACCAAAGATAATGAAAAAAGTACCTGCATGCAGCAACAGTAAAAGCCATGAGAGACATGGAAGCAATGGCATAAATTACAAGACACTTTTTACCATACTCAGTGGAGGATGGGGGAAAATGGAAAGTCACCCTCAAAGAAACCTAGCCAACTCAGAATTCCAAAGTCAGAAAAATCAAAGATAACTTTTTCAAGCAAGTAAACAAACCCCCAAGATGGCTCACTGTCCCTCCATAGACATGTGCTACAAGAGAGAGTGAAAGCAGTGCTTCATGTGAAAGAGAAATGCAAATAGCACAAAGACATCCAGAGAAAAGAATTAAGAGCTGTGTACATTCTAACACACACAGAAATAAAGCAGGTGATCTAAGAGCACCAATGAAAGACGTATACAGAATTATGAAAGGCAACATCAAGTCACCCTGACATAAATGAGAACTGTGCCTCCTGAGCAGTACAGCAGCAAAATGTGAGCCCTAGAGAAAAGCTATCACAGGAAATAAGATGCAACAAGGAAACATATGCAAGTAACCCACAGGAAAACAGATAGGACCCACAGAAGAGCCACAACCTATGGTGGCCAGTTGTGGGAAGGGCAACTTCAAGATACAGACATTGGGCTGGCGAGATGGCTCACTGGGTAAAGGTGCTTGCCAGGAAGTCTGGTGCCATGAGTTTGATCCCTGGGACCTACATGTGTAATGAAAGAATCCATTTCCTCCAGTTGTCCTCCAACCATCACGTGCTTTGGCAAGCAAACACACACACACACAAACACATGCATGCATGCATGCATGCATGTAGCCACGCGCACACACACACACACAGCCAAAAGGGTTTTAAATAAAAAATTTAAAAATTTGGGTGAAGAGATGACTCAGCGCTTAAAGGCATGTAGTGTTCTTACAAAGGGTCCAAGTTCAGTTCCTGGCATGCAAGTTAGGTGGTTCGCAACCGCCTGTAACTCTAGCTCCAGAGGGTCTGACATCCTCTTCTGGACCCCACCGGCACCTGCAAATACATGGTCACACCCCCACATAGACACACACATGCACTGAACTGTAAAATAAAGTTAAGAGGGGCTGGAGCCATGGCTCAGCAGTTATGAGCACTAGCTGCTCTTCAAAGGACCTGGATTCTAGCCTCAGCATTCACATGGAGGCTCATAGCCATCACTCCAGTCCTAGGGGATCCAGTGCCGCCTTCTGGCTTCCAGAGGCACCACATAAATGTGGCACACAGATATATACATGGAGGCAAAATACCCATGCTCACGAAATTTTAATAAAAAATATATAGAAAAGTCGTAATAGATCACTGTTCTCAATAACAACCAACAAAAGCTGAATATGCCACATAATCATAGCTCCTAAAATTCACTGGCAATGACGTCACAATTATCCAAGCCTATTCCAATAAGTGACAAGTCCATTTTAAAAGAAAAGAGAATCCCAGCTGCTATTCCCTGACTCAAAGAAGGGGAGGTAAAGGAATCTGCCGCAGACAAAAGCTACCAAAAAAAAATCAGTCCAGACAGACAGACAGACACAGACAGACAGACAGACAGACACACACACACACACACACACACACACACACACACAGATACAATTTTCCCAAGATACTTGAAGCTTTCAGCTAGGGAAAACTGGGGTTGGAGATGATAAGAAAGCCAAGATAAATTTCTGTGAGGCAAAAAATCTTCAGAGTACAGAGAAGCCAACACAGGCCATGGTGGGGCAGCAGGAAGAACTCTCATGGGACAGGGAGAAGAGGCAGCATTAGTGATGGAAGAAATTTTCTCAGCAACTGAGAAAGCCAGTCACCAGCATGTAAAGCAGGAAGCTCTCTCCTGCAAATCAAAGGAGAGGTTCTTGTCATTCTCAGGCAAGAGAAAAATACAAACTAAATTCAAAATAAAACAACTATTTTTATAGCCAGTAGCATTGCTAAAAATAAGCAGGAGAAGCACACAGGCCCATACTAGGAGGCGGGGTCAGGAGCCTCCTGCACACTGCCCCAGGAGGAGAACTGAGATGGTCACTCTGAAGACTGCTGAGAAGTGGCCTATAAAGTTAAATGTACATCTACCCCATGAAGCAACAACTTTTTCATTCTTGAAATATTTTACCTCAAAGAAATGTATGTCCACGAAAAGCCTTGTTCTGTTATGTTCTATTAGCTTTATTCATATGAACAGCAACATTTGAAAAAAAATATATGCTTATCAAGAGGAACTGAATACTTATGGAATACTACTTTGAAATAAAAAAGTACTGATGTATGCAAGAGCATAAATGCTACTCATAGCCGTCCTCAGCGAAAGAAAGCACACACAGGCAGCATACACTTTAGGGTAAGAGAGGTAAAGAAATATATGAAGAGACAGAAAGGACCCCACAGAAGGGAGGAGGGAGCTAAGCAGAGTGGGAGGGAGAGAGTAGGGACAGTAAGAACATAATGATACATATGAATGAGGATGTCTCAAAACCTGTGGCTAACTAAAAAAAAAAAAAAAAAAAAAGAAAAGAAGAAGAAGAAGAAGAAGAAGAAGAAGAGTCACAACAAAATCTGTTATTTTGTATATTAGGGCCGGGGAGATAAATCAGCAGCTAAGAGTGGTTGCTGCAAAAGGAGTCTGATCCCTGAAACACACTTAAAGGTTTAGGGCAGAACCAACTCCACCAAGTCATCCTGACTACCACAAATTCGCCATGGCACACCCTAAATACATATACATCATATTCTCTCACATAAGAATAACAAAATATTTAAATATATTTCATTCATAAAACATGCATATGTACAGTAATTTAATGTCATTTTTAAAAATATTTATTTATTTATTATTTATACAGTATTCTGCCTGCATGCCAGAAGAGGTCACCAGATCTCATTATAGATGGTGATGAGCCACCATATGGTTGCTGGGAATTGAACTCAGGACTTTGGAAGAACAGCCAGTGTTCTTAACCTCTGAGCTATCTCTCCAGCCCCCAATGTTAATGTTTTTAACTTATAAAAAAATTACAAAGAACATGAGGCATGGCTTTCTTCACACATTCACGTGCGGTCAGATCAGTCCTCACAAGAGTTGTTGACAGTTCCCTCACATGCCTTCATTCTGTCTCTATCTAGAGTTCTCTGCACCCTGTACAGTATTATTACATTCAGGTGGGGGCAAAGAAAAGAGCACCAAGTATATTACAAAAGGTTCAGAGGTGACCAACAATGACTCAAGTCATACAGAGACAGGCTAGCAATGATGCTATGACTAACTCTGGCTTCCTAACTATTAAAAGCAGAGTGTGACTGAGAACCTGATGCAGAGGTGAGTGAGAAGATCAGTGTGGTCCAGTTTCAACTCCTCAGACGGGCAGCTTGAGCCCTGGAGGCAATGGGTGTGCTGGGTGTGCAGCGGTTGGCTGCGGCTGCAGCTGCAGCTCATAGGCGCCAGCTAGAACTAGCTCAAGAAGAGAGCTTGTGACCCAAGATCAGAGCCAGAGGGTGGGATACTGAAGGAGAACAAGATGCCCAACCTATTGGACAAGACGCCCAACCTATTGGATGCTTTGCCTTCCCTTTTTAAAGTTCTAATATACATGTCTATGACCTAGCACCTGAGATATCATAATATGATGTAATAATCAAGAAAATAAGGCAAATAAATTTTTGACACCCCTTATACCTTCCCCATGCACTCTTTTTCCTCTTCTCTTCCCCCCCCCCCGCCCCCAATCTCTTCCAGACTTCCCAGGAAACACTGCCCTGCTAATGTCAGACATCACAACTGTTGAGAAAAGGCAAAGGCACACAGCAGAGAACAGCAGCACTCTGCAATCCAATAGAAGACAGAGTTTTTAGAAAAGCAGTTATTTATCAAGAACCACCCTCTAGTTATCGTGAAAGCCATGGTTAAGTGTCAGAAACGGAAAGCACACTGGGCCTCATGGCAATCTGGATACACAAAGACTAGCCGTGTGCACTCTTAAAAGCAGGTCTTGAGAGCTCTGATTACCCTTACAGCCAGGCTTTTCTATGTGTCCTGTGTTAACTCTACATCCTGCATACTTTTCATATTTCAATCAGCGGCTATGAAATCATTTTCAAAGGTTTCTCAAGCACACGTACAAACACTCGGGCATACACATACACCCATGCAAGGACACGCAGGCCCACGAGCACACACACCGAATAAACAAACCATCACAGCGAAATGAGAGGTCTCTTGAGTCTTTTGGAATACAGCAAGAAAAGCAGCTACATAACAGCATGGACTACGTATGAGGGACCACCATCACATATCAGCTGGTGTCTACTCTCCCTAAAGAACAAGTGAGATCCACCCTTTCTTTTCTTCATACTATGTCTCCCAAACATTGGGTAGATGTTTAGACTTGGCCCCAAATCAATCCAATATTTGAAATGACTGCACAGTGGGCTGTATAAGTGTAAGGCAAGGAAGTAGGAGGGCCTGTCCGGCACTACACAGGATGACTAGGAAGAAAGACAGTTACTCTTGGCTGGGCGTGGTGACAAGTGCAGTGCCTGTCTTCTCAATACTCAGGTGGCGGACAGGCAGGGCAATGGAGTTCCAAGGTGTCTGGGGCTATAGAGTGAGACCCCATCTCAAAACAAACAAAAGTCCCTATTCATGGTTCACTTAAAGGCTCCTATTCAAAACACACAGTTGCTATAGAATAAAATATCACTCAAAATAAGAAGAGCCAAGTACAGACAGCACAGACAAAGCTAGGAAACTGAAATTATCTCTCTATCTATAGATATATATGCCTGAATTCTTATGGAACAGAAGTGTAGATAAAACAAATTATAGGAAAGCAGTCAGGAAATACATACCTGCGGTGGTTATTAAGAGGCAGTGAAATGATGTTAGAAAAACACCATTAACTTCTAGGAATGCACTGGAAGGAAATGACCACATTCCACCGCAAAATGAGATACACAGGAAAGAACAAAGGACAGAACACCCGTATGGAACAGAAGTGCTCTGTGTCCTTGTGTGCACAGAAGCATGGTTTGAAAACACTGCATTAGAGATATACATTTCATTCTTCTGTTTTGAATTTGGAAGCAGTGTCTCTTGTATGTCAGGCTGGTCTTGAACACACCAAATAGCTAAGGCCAACTTTGAAGTTCTGATCCTCCTGCATTACCATTCCTAGTTTGGACAGTGCTGTAAATCAAATCAGGGTTTCATACATGCCAGGCAAGCACTCTACCAACCAAGCTACATTCCCAGCACCTATTATGCATGTGCTAGTGTCATGTACGAAAACTTCTATCTCTGCTGCTACAATTTCTAAGCAGTCTTCAAAAGAGCATCTACTCTCTGGCTATCTCCAAAGAGAAACTTGAAAGCTGGAATGATCAAACACCACACAGGTAATCACACATGATAACCCTAAAAGCTGTGTTCTTTACTGACTTGAAGGCTTCTGCACTGGATATACTTTGAAGCAGCAAATGACTCATTATTTGAAGTTAAATATTACTTAACCTTTTAATATTATTAAAAAAAAAAAACACCTTAAACATCTGAATTCACTCAGAGTCTGTGATATGAAACTCAGAACCAACATAGCTCTTTACACAAACACCTTGCCCCACAGTGACCGGAGAGGACACTCATGTTGCACCCCACAGTGGCCCTAAAACAGAAATGCTAAATGCTGCCTTCTTGCAGTTACCCCAGAAGAATGTTTGGTCCTGTTTCACCTACATCCCTTTGTTTCATCTTCAAATAAACGGATACTGCAAATACATTTACACACCCACTACTGGTGCACACAGTAATAAAAACAGATTCCCGACACAGAAGAAACTATACAGACAGGGATTACCTGGAGGTAGGAACTGTAGCTGGTTATTAGCTAATCGAAGATGACGTAAAGCTCTCAGACGACCAATTTCTGGGCAAACAATCTCTAAGGCATTGTCACTGAGATCCAGACACTGGAGTTTCACAAGGGACCCGATGGCTTCCAAGAGAAAAGGAAGGGAGAGGCAGAATGAGTCTGACTCCAGTGTTCCTACATGAAACGCTTTAATCTTTACTCTCCTATCTTTGACTCACAAAACAGTGAAAACAGAGTTGTGAAAGTGATGAATATTTCTACCTTGAGATAAAATGTAACTTAATAAAAGAGTAAGTAAGAAGGTTAAAACAATGGGAGAAATATGTGACTAAAAATATAACTCAAAGATTAACCCAGCAGGAATGGCCAACACCAGTAACCTCTGACCCTCCGAGGGTGTGTTAGGCAGGAGGGTAGAGTCTGAGGCCAGGAGGGAAACACAGAATCCTGTCTCAGATGAAGTCGGTAAGAGAGCGGGCCAGGAAAGTGGCTCAGCTGGCCAGTGAGCTTTCTTGCCAGGAAGACAACCTGAGCTCAGTCCTCAGAACCCCAGGTTTAAAAAGCTAGAGCTAGCAGCACATGCTCGTGGCCCAGAGCTAGGGACGCAGAGACAGGGTCTCGGGGTCCCTCACTGGCCAGCCAGCATCACCTATAGGATGAGTACCAGGCAAGAGAGATTTCCCTAAAACAAACAAACAAAAAACAAAAAACAACAAAGGATGGCGTCTGAGGAACAAGTTACAAGGCTGTCCTCTGCTACCTGGGTCTTCCCCCACCACACAAAAATTTTAAAGAATATATTATTTTTCAAAAAAAGAATATATTAACTTATATGGAACTAAATTCTTAGTTTGCTGAATTTAATACTTACTTCACTGTCTTCTGGCAGCAGTAATTAGCTAGTAACTTACCTGCCCATTTATTGTCTTTTCAGATTTCTCTATTTAGTATGTAAATCTTAACTGGATTTACATTTTAAAGCAAATAAAGTCCTTGGGATTAAAATGCCTTATCACACCAACCAAAATTAGGTTTGAAGAGATAACTTCATCTATTCATGAAGCAAAACATAAACTACATCAGAAATTATAAATGTGCTTACCTTCCGGAACCACAACTATGTTATTTGAGTGTAGGTACCTGTAACAAGAAGGGGGTGGGAGCGGGGATAGCTGTTACTATTCAGTATTCTGCTGACAACCAGCTAATACAAGCTCTGTTTGAAAACTTAGCAAATATAGGGTGGCACTTCCTTTTATACCCTAATGTTAACCCAAAGAGCAGCCAACTAATAATACTTGGAGAGTAATAGTTGTGCTAAATAACAAACACTAAGCTACCTTCTGATTAAGTCATTTTAAAATCATAATATAAAAATCATAAGGGTTTTTAAACACAATTGAAAAATTACTAGTTCTGGGGGTTAGAGATGGCCCAGAGGTTAAGAGCACTGGCTGCTCTTCCAGAGGTCCTGAGTTCAATTCCCAGCAAATACCTGGTGGCTCACAACCATCTATAATGAGATCTGGTGCCCCCTGCTGGAATGCAGGCATACATGTAGACAGAACATTATACACATAGTAAATAAATCTTAAAAAACAAAACAAAAAAACCTAGTTCCTCCAGTTCATTTAAATTATTTAGGGTTTCAGAAATATATCTACTGTATAAAGAAAAAGAAATATCTATTGTGTAAAAGAGGACATCATGTTAGTTCCTAAAGGGCAACAGTGCAATAAAGGTATTTCTAGCTGGCTCAGGCAGCCATTCTGAGCATTTGACTTGTTCTCATAGGAGAGCCAGGTTCAGTTCCTACACCCACTTGGTGGCCCATCACTGCCTGTAATTCCAGTTACAGGGATCAAACGCCCTTTCTTAACGCCGAAGCGCCAGCCATGCACATGTGCACATCATACTCGCAGGGAGCACACTCTTAGACAAAATAATCGAAAAACAAAAAACAAACAAAAACACCTCTTAAAGATATCTCGAGTTGGCATGCTTCCTATAACCCAAGAATAGAGATTAAATGTTCATTAACATATCCAAACAAACATTCAGATGCCAAGGGACGGACAGAAATTTTACTTCTCAGCAATGGAAGTTCTTTAAAAAGACCTGCAAGTCCAGGCAAGTCTAAGCCATCAACGCTTTCCCACTGAAGTATCTTTGGCACACTCTGGTGGAGATTCTAGGTACCATCTGAAGCCAGATACTCAGCCAAACCCAGTGACCACCAGAGATCATACAGTAATAATACAAGAAAATAAGTTTTATTACTGATTTTTGAGGTAAAACAAAACAAAACTAGATTTTAGAATACTTGATTTCCAAACCAATCATTTTATTTATTGTAGGTTAAAAATAAGTCCCCACAAGTATTTTAAAATATAACTTAGGAAATTTCTGTTGCATTTTGAAAATCTTTAGTGGATGCTAAAATGTCAATGGGCACAGAATAATAAAAACAAAAGTTAATTTTGTATAGCTTTTTCTATGCTCAATTAAACCTGTGGGTTTTGAATCAGCCCAGCCACACTCGGATGTGAGACTTTCCCCCCAGGAAATACCTAAAAGGCTTTTCACTAATGACTCTTAAGGTTTGAAACCAGTTTTTCAGAAGTAGCTATGAAGGGAAACAACCAGGTTCTCTAATCAAGATCACATGCCAGAATTCCCGCATAGCACAATAAACTCCACAACCAAGGAAGGAAAACCAGCACACCTACCTCGCCACTGACCAACAAGCATTTCCTCTCCTGCCTTCCATGTTCCCACATCGCCACCAACAGAAGAGGCCTGAGCCTAGAGCTCCTGGCATTCTTGCTTTTTCTTTTAGCAGAAGTCCAGGCCATAGTACCAGTTTCTACGTTTGCCAGGCAGCAAGCCCTTACCTGACAGCTATGTGACACAATTTAACCAAGCGCACACTCTAAAACAGACTCTATGACTTGATTATACATTTTAAACTCAATGCTTTGGGAAGCACTCTTGATAAAGGTTTTTTGTGCCAGAAGACTGTAAATATATGTGCAAGGCACACACACTAAATATGTGTTTGCTGTACAGAAAAACAAGACGCTATCACATAAAAATAGAGGCAGAACTGAGCTTTAAAAATTGCTTCGATAAAACACTTGCCTGGAGTTCTACCTATGAAAATGTCCACATCAAAATATATACTGAAGTACCAACTATTATGACTGAAACTCAAAAACACATTTTAATACACTAAATGTATCTATGTTATAATAAAGATGCTATAAAGCACCACAGTGTCCCTGACCCTAACTACACACTGGAACTATTAGGGTCTCCAAAAGGTCATCCCTCATGCACTAAGTACATCACAATCCCAATTCCACAAATGATTTTAGGGTACAACCAAAAAGACTCCATCTGGTACAGGCAGTAAGCCCCTCCTGGGTAACTGGGTGACAGGTGTATCAGAACACCCTATCTTTACTGCACCTTCACAGTCACATGACCACAGGGCATTACCAAGAGCCTCGGTCTCCTAATACAGGTGGCATCTCTCTGGGGGATTAGAGGGCTGAGAGTGTGGGGCTCTTACAGTGGCGCTCGTTGGGACAGGGTGAGAATCAGTGATGCCTGCTGCTGGGCAGTTGTGGGGCATTTGAGATCACAGGTTCGGGACTTTCAATTTTACCAGGTTATTTGTTTTTGGTTTCATTTTAGAGTAACTGAAATCTTGATACTCCAAAATAACTAACTTTCATCGTGTTCTGCTGAAATACTGTAGAAAATCAAGTTTGTGCTAGAAATACCACTTACCAGTATAGTTGTTTTGGAAAATGGCTAGGTCATTTTGCCTTATTTTTTTTGTTTTTTGTTTTGTTTTGTTTTTTTCTGTTTTGTTTTGTTTTTAATAAACTGAAACAAACTTTTACTTAGTATGTGAATGTCAATTTCCTAGTGTTGACAAATGTCCCATGGAATTCATGATGTTAACCAGAGAGAAAACTGGGTGAAGGATATACCAGAACACTCTGTGCTCTCTTTACAACTTCCCTGTAACTATGAAGCATATTCTACAGTGAAACGCTATCTTCTTAATTGAAGGAACAGGACTTCCACTTCTAGACATAACGAGTAACAAGGACCAGACTGACCTGACTATATAAACAAGGAAAAAACAGATGGGATCTAGGAAACAACTATTTTCAGACAGTGACAACAGGTGACTAAGACTTTGTTTCCTAAAAGAATGGAACTAGCAAGGTAAGCCACATCATCCCCTAACTGTCAGTTTCTGGGGAAATTCTGAACTACGGCATAGGAAGAGAATAGGGACTCAGGCAGCTAGCAGCCAAGGGGACCAGGCTCAGGAGGCGGTGGCACTCCCTCACCCCCACTCTACCATCTCACTCCAAAAATGTAAAGGAGCTCTTGACTCTTCGCTAACTTCTAAAATGCACACGCATAAGAGAACCTCTGGGCAAACAAACAGGAGAGAAGCTGTCAGCTGAGCAGTGCACAAAGCTCCCTGGACTGCGAGATGGGAGTTCAAGCACACTGCCAAATCCTGATCTTACCCAGGCCATTCAGAAAGATGCAAGACAGCCCTGGCCTGTGCAAAGAGAGCTACCCTATCATTGGATCTGAGACTGCTCCAAGTCTAAGAAAGCCATACAAGAACCAAACACAAATGCCAACAAACAGCAAAACCAAAGGAAAATAAAATGTAGACACATGGTAATAGAAAAATGTATGAAACCCATCATCCAATGAGGAAAATGAGCCACCCACCCCCAAAAAATTAAAAAAAAAATCAATACAAATAAACCCACTAAACAAACGACTACTAAGAAAGGACATTTAAATAGCTATAATGGTGCTCGCTTCGGCAGCACCATATACTAAAAAAATTGGAACGATAAATAGCTATAATGATCACTTTCAGGTAGTTAGATGAAAATTATAAACACTGTAAGAACTATAAAATATAAAGAAAAATGAAATGTCTAGCGATCAAAGATATCTACACACAAAATGAAAATACATAATATAAAGTCTCTGGATGGAGTCAGTTATCAAAGCTGAAGCACAATGGAGAAAGACACTGAAAAAGCACAGCCTTGACCACTGTGGAGATGCATGTGACAGTCCAACGAGCATGCAAGAGTCTCACACGTAGAGGCCAAAGGCAGAGCACAGGGATAAAAACAACTGATGCAACAATGTCAAGCATTATCTGAAGGTGAAGGAAATAAGCCACGAAGCTCAGAACACTCAGAGATGAGGAACAAGAAAACCACAAGGGACTCACGATCAAATTCCTGCAAAAGAGAGTAAAAACCTGGAGCCTCCTGGGGCTGTGAGGGGCAGAGTGCTTACCCAACACACAGAGTCCTGGGCACCACTCCAGTACCACCACCACAAAAAGAAATTAAAATTTAAAAGGGAACTCCTCAGACTAAATCAAGAGGAAGGGAAAACAAACAACAAACAAACAAAACACCTTACACACAAAGAGATAAATATTAAGAGCAACAGATGTGTCTTGATAAACTGCAGGCCAAAGGGAAATGAACAGCTCCAAATGCCAAAAGACAGACATACTAACAACAAAGAACCCTAATCCTAGAAAAACATCCCCAAAAGATGCAGGAGGACTAAGACAACAAAAATATGACTTTTAGGGAAGGAAAAAGAAGAAAACCACCACAGGCTTCTTCATTTGAGATCAAAGCACGGCACATAAAAGCAAAAACTGCTTACTAGATTTCATCCAAGTGGACAACTTTCCCTCTGCAAAAGAACAGAAGAAAGATGAAGAGAAGAGCTGTGCCCTAGAAGAAAGTCCTTGTAACACATCAGACAAGAAGACTGTTTGTGGAATCCATCAGGAACCAGGAAAACCTAACAAGTAGGTGCATGAAAAGGTGTTCAACGTCACCAGATGATGCCACACTGTAACATAAACCATAGTCACATCAGGATGGTTGGAAAAGGAAAGTGACACCATGAAGGAGGAAGCATTGCTAGGTGTGATGGTTAACCTTCCTTGCTAATTTCAGCAGAGGAAGGATCACAGTGGAGACTGCAGCACAGCCCTAGGTGTGCCTGTGAGGGCCTTTCCAGTGAGAAGCAGCTGAGCAGAAAGATATGCTTTGAGTGAGTGGCACCATCTTACGGCCATGGCCTGACTGATGGTCTGCATTCCCCTTTCTGTGCCTCCTGCCTACACCATGTGAGAGTTGCCTTGCCAGCTCCGGTGCTGTGCTATCCTGCCACACCTTCCTAGTCACTCAATGAAATCCCCTGAAACTGTGAACCAAAATAAGTCTGTCTGCCTCTAAGTCAGTGGTTCTCAACCTATGGATCATGACCCCTTTGGCAAACCTCCAAAGTATTTACATTACAAATTAATATTTGGGAACTCTCCAAAAATATTCACATTATGATTTTTTTTAACAGAAGCAAAATTACAGATATGAAGTAACAACAAAAAGAATTTTTTGGTTGGGGGTCACCACAACATGAGGAACTGTAAAGGGTCTCAGCATTAGGAGAGTTGAGAGCCGCTGCCCTAAGCTGTTCCTGTCAGGCATTCTGTCACAGCAACATGGACGGCAGCTAACAAGCTGGGCGTGGTGGTGCAGGCCTGCCATCTCAGCACTTGGCAGGTAGAACTCTGCAGCACCCTTGTCTACACAGCAAGTCTAAGGCCGAGCTAGGCTTTGTGAGTTCCTGCTGTAAGGAGACAATTCTAATACACCAGGGAAGTGTAAAATGGCGTAGCTAATCTAGAAAATTATTCAGCAGTTTCTTATAAAAACTAACAATTCTGAGCAAAAGTGATAACATAAGAATCTCTTTCCATAAAATCAATGAAACTACTGTAAAAATTTCCAGAAGCAGCATACATAACACTATGGAAACTAGCCCAAGGCCTGCAGTGACAGGGAAAGATATATGAAGAAAAATGCTGGGGGGCTGTGAGCTCTGCGGGGTTTTCACATGTGCTCGTCCTGTACCCCACTGTCCAGGTCTGCAGAATTAAGAAAAGCCAAGAGTTCACAACCAAACCGAAAAGCAGTAGCCTGGGGGAAAATGAGCGAGAAGGCTTTCCAGGCCACATTCCCAAAGAATTACTATCTACCTGGTCTCGGAGTAGCCTGGAAGATTTGACTGGCAAAGAGCGCACTCTTTCTCCTCCTTGCTCTCGCATATACACACACATTATACACATACATAACACAGTAATTAGATACACAGATCTTACGAGCTAGGTTAAAAACACACACACACACACACACACACACACACACACACACACCCCTATCTGCCCCCAGTGCTAAACTGAATCAAATTACAGGCAACTGTTGACTTTCACAGCTTCCTGAGGCAGTAGAAAATAACTGTAACAAATAATACACAGACCAGGAAACTTGAAGGAAATGCTGGTTGGACGTGTCCATGAGGGCTTTGGCGCCCAGCAGCCCACCGGCACAGGTGGGTTATACACAGGTCCAGAGCTATGTGAATGGGCAGCTTACGATGGGAGAAGGTCTTGGGCTCTCACATCTGCTGAACTGAAGCCCTACATAGGCAAGGAGATGTTAAGGCTAGAGCGGAGTCACGTGGCTGATAATGACAATGCCAAGGCGTGTCTCAGCACTCACAGACTCACAGGCCAGGGGACTGGACAGAGTAAGCAATTACAGTAAGTCTGTCTAATCACCAGCTGACCACCAACAGCCTATGAGCAAGTCTGCACTCAGTAAGTCTAGAAAAGCTGATCGGTGGTCAGCTCACGATTAGCCAGGGAACACTACCAAACTTAGCAAAGAGGTTTTTATGAAAAAAGGGGCAAGGTAAAGAAAACTGAAAGGCTAGAAAAACTCTTTGCCAACTCATTCTGAAGCCAATAATACTAGGATACCAAATACAGATAAAAATTGCAAGACTCCAGAAAAATACCCCTTTTAAAAACAGCTGCAAATTCCAGTACCTAACCAAAACTAACAACATATATAAATAATTATATTCTATGACCAAACAGAAGTTATCCCAGCAATATTGGTTCAATGTACAAGTATTGATCAGTATCATGTACAATACTGGAATAGGAAGAAAGAGTAACCCTTTGAAATAAAAAATAAATAAGTAACAACTCTGTAGATTAGAAGTGGAAAAGAATATTCCCCGTCACTTAGGAGAGGCCTACTGCTAGCATGCTTAGTGAGAGAGACCGAACAAAAGAATACAGTGAATCCTGTGTGTTCTCATCACTTCTTTTCAACATTCTATGTTGATTAAGCTGGGGCACTTAAAAATGAATGAATGAAAGAATGAAAAAACAAACTTATGAACAAATGCATAAAAAAGAAGATGTAAAAGCTATTTTTTATTGTGGATAACATCATCTTGTATATTAAAAAAGGCAACCCTGGTGGTAATCAATAGTTTTCTAATTGAACTTAAGACCCACTCAATAAGAGGGAAATAAGATAGATAGCACTGGATTGGCTGGGCTTCCTGGTGTGGAAGTGGCAGCTGCCTGGAAGGCCTTCACGCCGCTCAGCACACACAGACAGGAGGAATAACTGTAGGGATCCCCCCAGTGAATGCAAACCTGCTGTACTCAGAGCATCTTCACTGCCTGAGATGAGCTATCGCAACACACTAAAAGGCCTTACCACAGCCCAGAGGTTAACAGAGCATCCAGTCTACCCGCAGCAGCAACATGACAACCACACCCAAAAGACTGCATTAAAATTATATATCCCGCTACTTCAAATAACTTAAGTCTCCATTCTTATTTTAAAATAATGAATAGACGGACTCACAGTTCCACAAGGTTTGGAAGCTTCTGAGCAAGGTTTTCTGGCTGAAAATTAAAAACTCAGAATTAATTTTACCTTTGAAAAAAAAGTATTAACATTTTTAGTTACCTTAAACACAACAAACTATCTTCGTGGGATATAAATTTTGAATATTATGGAAAGATAATAATTCAGCATGTTTGGGATTTATACTTACAATGACCACAAGACATTTGGCATATTCAAACAGTTAAACTCAGCATCTCTTATTGCTGCAACCCTTTAATACAGTTCCTCGTGCTGGGATGACCCTTAACCAAAAATTTATTTTTGTTACTACTTCATAACTATAATTTTGCTGTTATGAATCAAAACGTAAATATCTGTGTTTTCCAATAGTCTTAGGTGACCCCTGTGAAAGCGATATTCAACCCCCAAAGAGGTCATAATCCACAGTTTGAGAACCACTTAAAGAAACCAGAACCGTCCTTTGGCTCCACGGTCATGAAAGAAAAACACCTCTCAGGAGACAGACAGTAGGAAGAGGGTCAGGGAGCAGAGAGGCAGCTGTGGACAAGGAATGCTAAGACTGCCAACAGCCTGCTCGGGGAGAAGGCACGGAGAGAGGGCACCCCACCCTGATGACCACACCCTCATTCTGGATGCTTGCCTCCAAGGTGTGAGCAAAGGCACTGTTGGTGCTTAGTTACAGAGCCTCGTAGTAGCAGATCACTCCCACCTGGCGTGCCCCAGGCTGTGTGGATCTCCAGGGTTTCCACGCACTGAGACCTAAGAAGGTTGGGAATGGTTGGACGAGGGCTGTGGTCCAATTATTTTAGGCCTGAGGGTGGTGGCTAAGGGAATGGCAGACAGATGAAGTGGTGGGAGGGGGCTGTTTTCCCAAGGGAAAACTTCTACAGTTCTACTCATAGGTTGAAAGGAGCGGGGGTGGAATGGGGGGGTCTCTGGGCAAACAATCACAAACGTGGTTCTGATTTACAAGTAGATGAAGACATACACTATGAAAACTGAAGGAGCTCACAGGATGTTTTTTCATTCCAAACACCAACACGTAAACTAGGTTTCAAACGACAGAACCAGGAATGGCTTTTAGAAAACAAAAATAAAAACATGTCTGACATGGATTCTGAAAGACAAACATAAGAGACTGGCATGAGGTGGACAGGAAGGTAGTTCGAGTTCATCCCCTGGGCACAGGAAGTAGTACCACACGCAAAGGGGAGAGGGGAGGGGGTGTTTAGGAAATTATCTATTGTCCTGTAATACCTTACCAGAGATCCTAAAGACATGGTTCTGTAAACCCTGTTATAAAAACAGCTGTGCCTGGGGGCTGGAGGGCTGGGCAGCTCTAAGGATGCGTGGGGGCTGTGGGGCTGGGCAGCTCTAAGGATGTGTGATGGTTTGAATGAGATGTCCCGCCAGTTGGGGCCACTGTTCAGGTAGGTTTAGGAGGTGTGGCCTTCCTGGAGTAAGTATGTCACAGGGGCAAAGCTCTGAGCTTTCTTTTTTCTTGTTTTTTTAGCTTTAAATGCTTTTATTAATTTGTGAGCTTTAATAAGAAAGTATATGATTTTAATATGATTAATTATATTCTTATTACTTTGCTTTTAATTTTTTTTTAATTTATTACAGTTTATTCACTTTGTATCCCAGCTGTAGCCCCATCCTTCCCTCTTCTCCTTCCATGCCCCTCCACAAGCCCACTGCTAGGGGAGGTCCTCCTCCCCTTCCATCTGATCCTAGTCTATCAGGTCTCATCAAGACTGGCTGCATTGTCTTCCTCTGTGGCCTGGTAAGGCTGCACCCCACAGTGGGAGGTGATCAAAGAGCCAGCCACTGAGTTCATGTCAGAGACAGTCTCTGTTCCCCTTACTAGGTACCCACTTGAAGACGGAGCTGCCATGGGCTACACCTGTGCAGGGGTTCTAGGTTATCTCCATGAATTTTCCTTGGTTGGAATATCAGTCTCAGAAAAGGTCCCTGGGCCCAGATTTTTTGGTTCTTTTGCTCTCCTTGTGGAGCTCCGGTCCCACCCCCCCCCCCAAGGTCTTTCTATCTCCCCCTTCTTTTATGAGATCCCCTGCACTCTGCCCAAAGTTTGGCTGAGTCTCAGCATCTGCTTCAATACCCTGCTGGGTAGAGTCTTTCAGAGGCCCTCTGTGGTATCCTCCTGTCCTATTCCCTGTTTTTTCCCTCTTCATCTATCCTGTTTGCTTTTCTGATTTAGAATTAAGCATCTTACCCAGGGTTCTCCTTCTTATTTAGCTTCTTTAGGTGTACAGATTTTAGTATATTTATCCTATATTATATGTCTAATATCCACTTATAAATGAGTATATACCATGTGTGTCTTTCTGCTCCTGGGCTACCTCACTCAGGATGATCTTTTCTAGCTCCCACTATTTGCCTGCAAATGTCATGATTTCCTTGTTTTTCATTGGTGAGTAGTATTCCATTGTGTAAATGTACCACAATTTCTCTATCCATTCCTCAGTTGAGGGACAAGTAAGCTGTTTCCAGATTCTGGCTATTGTGAATAAAGCTTCTATGAACATGGCTGAGCAAATATCCTTGTTGTATATTTCAGCATCTTTTGGATATATGCCTAGAAGTGGCATAGCCGGATCTTGAGGTAGCACTATTCCTAATTGTCTAAGAAAGCACCAGATTGATTTCCAAAGTGGTTGTACAAGTTTACATTCCCACCAGAATATATTGTCACTTGAGTTGTTGATCTTAGCCATTCTGATGGGTGTAAGGTGAAATATCAGGGTTGTTTTGATTTGCATTTCTCTGATGACTAAGGATGTTGAGCATTTCTTTAAGTGTTTCTCTGCCATTTGATATTCCTCTCAACTTCATATGGAATAACAAGAAACCCAGAATAGCTAAAACAATCCTCTACAATAAAAGATCTTCTTGACATATCTCCATGCCTGATCTCAAGATGTACGATAGAGCAACAGTAATGAAAACAGCATGGTGCTGGCATAGAAACAGACTAGTGGATCAATGGAATCGAATTGAAGACCCAGAAATAAACCCACACACTTATGGGCACCTGATTTTTGACAAAGATCCAAAATCTTACAATGGAAAAAAGATAGCATCTTCAACAAATGTTGCTGGTCCAACTGGATGTCTACACAGAGAAAAAATGCAAATAGATCCATACTTATCACCCCACACAAAACTATAGTCCAAGTGAATTAAAGACCTCAATATAAAACCAGACACACTAAACCTGTTACAAGAAAAAGTGGGGAAGAACCTAGAACTTATTGGCACAGGAGACAACTTCCTGAACAGAACACCAACAGCACTGGCTCAAAAATCAACAATCAATAAATGGGACCTCAAGAAACTGAAAAGCTTCTGTAAAGCAAAGGACACTGTCATCAGAACAAAACAACAGCCTCCAGATTGGGAAAGGATCCTTACCAACCCTATATCTGACAGAGGCCTAATATCCAGAATATATAAAGAACTCAAGAAGTTAAAAAGCAACAGATCAAGTAATCCAATTAAAAAATAGGGTACAGAGCTCTGAGGTTTCAATGCCACGTCCCACTCCTAGCTGGCTCTTTGATTCCTTCTTGCAGTTCAAGATGTGCAGCTTCAGCAGCTGTTCTATCACAGCAACAGAAAGTAGCTCATACAAACATTCTGCTCTTGTACCTGTATCTGGCAGCTCACAGCCACGTGTATCCGGCTCCAAGAGATCTGACACCCTCTTCTAGACTTCTTGGACACATGTATTCACACGTGCACATATGCAACCATATTTAAATTTAAAACTTAGGTAAGAATCAAATGTAAAGATTAAGGGCTGTTAAGGTTTGAATGTAAAAAATTAACACAGACCCATGTCTAAACATTTGGTCCCTGGGTGGTAGGGCTGTCTGGGGAAGACTGTAGAGCCTTAGGAAGTAAGGTTTAGCTTGGCAGGTGGGGAAGATAGGCCACAATGATAAGAGAAGTAATATATGAGCTTATATTTCATTCTACAAAATAGCTTTATTTTTAAAACCCTAAACAAAATGGAAATCCACTGGTTTCTTTTATATGAGAAAGCAACATTATAATTTCACACAGGCATACAGATACATTCCAACTGTGTACAGACCTATAGCTGTGCTCTTTCCTCGTGAGCTACATCACCGAACATGGATATTGTGAAATGATTGAAGTTTTGAGTTCTCACTGTTGACAGAACCACTTACATTTAAGTGGTAAAAGCTGTGAATCTTCATACATTCAAAACTTACTTTCTCAGATGTCACCAGTGGATCTAGCCAAATCCCCGGAATGGACTTTTAGTATTGGTATCTTTCCTAGTAACAACACACACTTCCATTTATGGGCATACCTAGCAAAACCAGAGAGCTGCAGGACAGAGGGCTTTATCGGCAATGTTCCCATTAAAGCAAAGTCCAGGGAGGGAAAGAAATGCTGTCAGGCCCTCACCTAGTTTCATCTGCTGAAGTGCCAGTGCTGGTACTGATTAGCCGGCATGACCCTCTGCCTCCTTGGCTCTGTCAGAGAATTCCGTGATAAGCTGGTTTGCTTTTTGAGTAAGAACTATATACAAAACACTGAAACCATACTTCTGCTGCTGACAGGCTTCAGTATGAGTTTATTAACCAGTTAAGCACACTATGTTTATATTTAACCTTGAGAAGACTGTAGTTCGTGAGAATCCTGCCTTTTGAAAATACAAAATAAGTAAATACAGGTCTCCTGCAAAATGCCCAAACTAGGAAACAGCATCTGCTGAGCAGGCCATGACTGACCCCTGCTGATGCTCGGAAGTATCACTCCCTTCTTTTTAATCCCACATTTCAGTATGAGGAAAATAGAAATTCCATTAACATTTACATCAACAAATTTTCTTCATCACCAGTGCAAAAATGAGCTTTAACATGTACTGCTGTCATAAAATGTTGATTTCAAACTCCCCTTAAATATGAAGGTTTTTAAATGTTTGTAACTTGGTATGAGACTTTTCATGCTTTTTATAAACCACTGCAGCTCTGTGATGTGCTCTGGTAGAGTCTGTCCTTCCTACTCCTCTCCTTCAAAAACTAGGAGTCTTGATCAGGTTCGGATTTTTCCCCCTGCCAATTAAGGAATTAAATGGCAGAAAAAAACCCTTGAGTCGGGCAGCATCAAAGAAATCTCAAACACTGAAAACAGGAGCAGACAGAATCAGCAGTCTGAGGATGAGAAAACACAGGTTTTCAGCAGACACAGAAAACAAGGCCTCTAGAAAGTAGAGAAAATACTTGCAAAGTAAAAAATCCAGTCTCTTCTTGGGGGTTGTGGTTGCTTAAGTCTTTGAAAAGCTTTCCTTCCCTAATTTGGTGTTGCTTGGTTTGAAGAAAGACAGGATGGTTGGCTGGCCTACAACTGTTATGTGACATGTCCTGATCAGGCCTTGAGCGAGTCCATCATCATGGGGCTGCTTGGTGGGACACAAAAGCCTACAAGGCTTTGTTTTAAGCTATCAAGACAAAACAAGGCTTTGTTTTGTCTTAAATAAGGAGGCTAAGGAAAAGTTGGCCATCTTGAAAGTTTGTCACCTTTATCCCTTAGCCATAGCCTCTCTCCCTACCTGCCTGACTCCCAGGAAGTCTAATTCCTAGTCTCTCAAAAGAACTCGCCTGCTCCACAGTGACTCCAAGATGGTGACAGATTTGTTAGGGCTCACCCCTGAGGGAATACACCTCAAGCCAGAGTACCCAAACAATCTGCAACTGTTTGCATCCATCAGGAATGAGAAATACCCATGTGGCTAAAAGCTGCCAGGACTTAAGGTTCAGCACCTGCTGCAATCCAACATCTAAACACACATCTCACAGATGTCATCAATTTTGGCTCCTAGAGCAGCTACAAAAAATTAGCAAGAATGATTTTGTACCCCCTATTTCACACTCTATAAGAATTAATTCAAGAACTTAAGTTTAAGAGCCAGTATCATCACTTATACAAAACATAGGAATACGGTGCTAGACAGATGGTCAGCAGTTAGGCACACTGGCTGCTCTTCCAGAGGACCAGCAGCCACATGTTGGCTCACAACCACCTGTAACTCCTGTCTCATGAGATCCAGTGCCTTCTTCTGGCCTCCATGGGTAGTGCATGCACTTAACACAGACATAACTGCAGGCAAAACACCCACATGTATAGAATGAAAACAAATTATTTAAAAGAAAATGAATCAATCTCCTTACTCTTGGATTTGGCAGTCGATTCACAGATAGTATATAAAACCATGAACTACAACAGGAAAACAGTAGATACACTGAACATCATAATTAAGACCTTTTGTACATTCAAGGACATTAGAAATAGAAGACAATGTACATATTGAGAGAAATACTTAGAAAACACATGGCAGATAAGGATCGAGCACCCAGAAGATAAAAGAACTACTGTGACTCAGTAACAAAAGGCTACTCAAAGACGGAATAATGATAAAAGAACATATGCTAGAGATAGAACTCCAATGCCACCTTAAAGGCTTGGGTCGCAGGGTGCTGCTATCCAGAGGCAGTGAGTCTTTAGGTCACAGGGAATATCAACTTAAGGGGAACTAAGTCCCTGTCTTCCTCCTCCTCCTCCCTCATTCTTTCTACTGTTGCTACCCAGTCACAGAGGAACAGTTGTACTTCACAACACACTCACCACCGTTATCACCCAGCACTCCCATTGAGTTCTTAATGATCACTCATTTGTGGACTAGAACTTTTAAAACCACAAGCCAAAATAAACCTTTTCTATGTTGGTTATCCAGGAATTTTTCTACAGCAATAGAAAGGCAATGAACACGATATACGAATATTGCTTAACATTATCAGCCTCAGGAGGTGCAAATCAAACCCACAACTACTTTATAACCACTAGGTAGGACAGCCATATCATCACCACCAAAGACAATGAAAATGACAACAACATAATGGAAAATACCAAATGTTTCTAAAGATGTAAAGAATCTAGAACTCCAGGCTGCTGGGTGAGGAAGAATCAGCTTTCTGCAGAGATGCCCTCCTCCAAACACACATCCCAAAGATACTTGCACTTTGCAGCTTTTTTGCTCCAGCTCCTTGATTTCACTTCCACCTCTCCCATGGCTGAACCCCTTCCTCTTTTGACTCCTCCTTCCCTGGCTGACAGGAAGTCCAGCCCTATCCTCTTCCCAGCTCAGTGACTGGCTATAAGATGCTTTACTGGCCTATCAGTGGACAACTCCAGAACAGTGTTTACTTATCACCGAGACACGAGATTCTCAGAACAAGGATTGCAACCAGATCTGGGATGGTGTCTGGGAGAGGGGGGTGGGGAAGGGAGACTACAGATATCAGCATTTGAACTATCCAATAACCTTATGCCTACATCTCCCCCTTTTAGTCCAATAAAAGGCTCTTTCTCTTACAATAACAAAATATATGTAACAATAATTATGAAAATTATTAGATAGGATTTACATTTGTATATCTGGTACCCTTGAATGAACTATTTTACTATCAATTTCTATCATCCTAAGCAACTTAAGTTTACCTGTGAGACTATAACTATCTAGGCTTCAACCCCATCAAAGACTTCAGAAGGAATAAATATTATCTAAATATGTAGGCAGTGCAGGCAGGCAGCTTCCAAAAGTATAGAAATGACAGAAATATTTGGCTACCTGGACAGTTCCTCAAAATTTCTCTATAATGTTGGAGAATGATCTTCAGCTTTCTGACTCAGAATACTGGACAGACTTTTCTGTGAAGTAGGAATTACAAAGGACTTGCCTACCTTGTCCTTGCAAAGCTCAGTAGTCAACTCTCATGCATCCAGTTTGTCCTGTTTGGACAGTATTTTGCCTGTAATTGACACAAGGGCATTTTCTCACCCAGTGGCTAGCTTGCTACCTGTGAAGCTTTGATGCTCTTCAAAGTAGAACAGGGTGCTGCCAGGAGCAGACCTGTCTCATTGTCAAAAAAGACTTAAGTCAATAAAATCTTTAAATGTCATATTTTGTGGATCTCTGAGGATTTTAAAAACCATTTCTCTCTGTTATCTTATTTGAATTGTTGGTTTCTAACTAATTTTTATCTGTTAATCTAGGAAACATATTTTTGTAATTAACTAAACTAGCATCTAACATAACTGAATTTTACTGTCTGACTGCGAATAGGCATTTCTTAATTATCCTACACAGTTGTTAATACCAGCTTTTAAAAAGTCTAGACTTTAACGCTGTAGTTTTAAGAATTACATAGGTATATTACCGTATCATGTTCGAATAAAATATAATCTCTTTGTTTTGTTTTGTTCTTTTGATTCATGGTTTCTCTGTGCAGCCTTGGCTGTCCTGGACTAGCTTTGTAGACCAGGTTAGCCTCAAATTCACAGAGATCCACCTGCCTCTGTCTACCTGAGCACTGGGATTACAGGCATGCATCACCATGCCCAACTACCAAAATATAACCTTAAATCTGTATTAATATCCAAAGATCTATACCAATGTAATATTTTTTGCTTATTAATGTTCTTTGGTCTAAAAGTAAATTCAATAGTCTACCATCTTATTTATCATTCCTATAACCAAACCTTTTAAAATAATAACAAATATCTATCATCCATACAATACCCAAAAACCATCCACCCCTTCTTGGGAATGAGGCATAGTTCTCTTAAATGTCTTCCTGCTAATTTGGGACATAGTTTTTTTTTGTTTTGTTTTGTTTTGTTTTTTGTTTTTTGTTTTTTTTCAGGGCCCAAGAAAATTGGGATAGCGTCAGCCTTAAAAAAGCTAGCTGTAACTTTTGCTGTTAGTCCCTGTGTGTTGAGAAAGTTCAGAGCCTAACTGAAGTCCTGACTAGAACAGTCTGTGATGCTGTATGATCTAGCTGGTTTTTTTTTTTTAAATTGCCCCACATGCAGATTTCTGATAAAACAGTTATTGAAGCTGTTAGTGAGGCAGGGTCACCTGGGCTTCTTGTCTTTGGTAGTGTCTGGTCTTCTTTCTCTGAAAAATATACACATTTTCAAAGGTATTATGTATTTTTGTTTTAATATATGTATGGCTATGCACTGAGCACAGTTCAGTTCAAGATGATTCTGTTAAATAAATTTTTATCTATGCCATTTAAAAGAATGACATCATAAATCCTGAGGAGTCTGTAGCCAACGATTTATTGACCATGCATAGCTGAAGTCCTGCTAGAGACATTTTCATGTCTCATTCAGACTCAGAGCTGTTCCCATGTGAAGGGCTCAGTAAATTACGTTACCTGGCCTGTTTGGTCTTTTTGATTTCCATCCATCTGTCTGCAACCAAGATCTTTAGGAGGTCCCTCCCTCTCCCCATCAAATCTGATTTGGATAGAATACAACGCTTTGTTTTTCCTGCTGACAAAAGAGCATATACCCCTCTTCAATGCAACACATTTTCTGTCTTCTATTTTGGAATTAGGACCATTACATACAGATCTAATTCAGCAGTCCTTTTAAAAATCCAGTGTATCTTAGCAGCTGTGCTATTTTTCTCATTTAAAAATTTTAAAATCAATAAATCATTACTTAATCTATCTTGGGAAGATATTATATTCCTCTTCTGTTTTATGACCAACTTTTAAAAATTATTGTTAGATATTTTTATAATTGTTTGACCCATAGGATTATAATTTTTATCTGTGACAGTTTTTATGTCATGTCTAAAAATTCATAGTATTTCAATGGCTATACAAGCTGAAGCATCATCAGCTCCAATTTGCAAAGGAACAAATGTGTAACCTTAGAATTATGCTCTCCAGAATTTAAGGCAAAAACCCATTGGAACTCTGAATATGAACCTATGGCATGGTACATATATTTCAGCTCCCTAATCTGTAAAATGGAACACATAAGCCATTGTATGACCTCGTTTCAAGGCAACACCAAACAGGATCTGTACTTTTCTTTTAGCATATAAACCTTCAATCAGTAACTGAACCTTGACAATACACATACAATATCCAGTTTGACCATGTTGGCCTATTGCTGAAGCCTTTCTATCCCATATGTCAGTGGGCTGCCATTCTATAATTTCTTTAAGCCTTTGTGGATTTTTTTTTCATTTGGAAATGTCTCTTTTGGTGTTAATATAAGCTCCAGGTTGGATTTCTCAGAAAGTTTCCTATTTTGATTCAAAGTTTCCTCCAAGCTCTATTCTATGGCCTTTAATTTAGCATCTATTTTTTCAGTCTCTCCTTTTTCTAAGTCTGTTTTATTTTGATCTCTCCCAAAGAGGATATACAAAACTGAAATTGTCACTGAAAAAAATTTGTATGCTTAAGAGAAACAAACTCAAATAGAATACAGAAGCACCATGTCATTGACTTTTTTTTTTTTCAAAATAGAAAATAATCATCTTCTTTTAGCTCAAAATGTCTCCCTAAGGACTTTACTTTCTTATAGTCAAACTAGGCATGATCCATTATCAGTTCAGTTGCCTGAGGCTGTTCTGTCTGTCTCTGTCTCCTGCTTTCAGGGAGAAGCTTTTCCTTTCTGCCTCCCTCACTGTATCCTGAGCCCTCCCCAATTCTGAGAAGTTATTTGATCCATAAGTGTTTGCTCTTATGGCCTGCATGAGTCAGGCCAGCAAGAGCCCTTCTCCAAAGTATTTAGCTTCCTGCCTTGTCTAGAAAAGTGTGGTTTGAGAGTTTGTTTGTATTAAAGAACAATTCCCCCCCCCCCCTTAGGTAGGACTAAAAGAACAGCCCCTTTGCAATTTGTTTTAGGTTTTGGTTTGTTTTTTTTTTTTAAGCTGCCTGGAGGCCTTTGTTATACTGGGGCATCTGTTTGATCAGGAAGCTGTGAGCTCCTGCCTTAGAAACTGTGGTTGTTCTCTTAAGGAACAGAAGAAACTGTTCTGTAGTTTACTTTCTATGTGAGTTTGGCCCCACATTGGGCGCCAAAATGTTTGAGTTATTTTTATAAAACTGTGTTTCTCTTAGTTTCTTTCTTAATCTAGCTATCACACAAATAATTGAGACTCTATTATAATATTTTAATAAGCTTCACAGCATAATAAGTGAGCAGTTATTAATCTATTCTTAACCTTCTAAGCTAATTTGGCTTCCTCCCAACATACATCCCAAAGATACTTGCACTTCTTAGCTTTTTTTTGCTCCAGCTCTTTGATCTCACTTCCACCTCTCCCATGGCTGAATCCCTGCTTCCTCTTCTGACTCCTCCTCCACTGGCTGGCAGGAAGTCCAGCCCTATTATCTCCCCTGCTCAGCGATTGGCTAAAAGCTACTTTATTGGCTTATGAGTGGAAAACTGGGGAACAGTATTTATTTATCACTGAGGCAGGGGAGTCTCAGAACAAGGATTGCAACCAGATATGGGGGTTACAGAAATCAGCATTTGAACTACACAATAACCTTATGCCTACGGGGGGTGGTGGTGGAGGAAATAAATTATATAAATACAATGTACACATATTTACATTCTTAAAACACTTAAAAATTAACAAAGGTTGGTAGTGGTGGTACACACCATTAATCCCAGCACTCAGAAGGCAGAGGCAGGTGAATCTCTGAGTTCAAGGACATTCTGGTCTACAGTAAGAGTTCTAGGACAGTCAGTGCTATGCAAAGAAGCCCTGTCTCAAAAACATTTTTATATTAAAAATAAACTAACTGGTAACATGGATGCTATGACCTGACACCACCATGTAGCTGCAGTCTTGTGACCCACCTTTGACCAGGGCTCTTTTATACCACCTTCACTTCCTGTTTTCCCTCAAGCTGCTCCAGTATTGACACAGCTTCTACTTTAAGTAGAACATCTACTCCAAAAAGCCACAGGTAGAAAACTCACACCTGCCCTCTCTGAGAAGATGCAATCAAAACTCAGGTGCTCTCTCTATATAGTACACAATTAACTTCAGGCTATGTGCCAAAGGGATGTATGAAACACAAATGTGACGAGATTTGAGTCTTATCCCCAAAACTTAACTATGTAGACACAAGTAAGTAATGTGAAGAAAAATACCTAAAATATAAAATTGCTACTGGTTCTAAGCATAAGGAACACTGTCTCCTGTGAGGGACAAGGAGAATTAAGTGTGTGACTTTCCTAGCCATGGACTTTTCTCACCTTAACTTGGTCTACAAAGAAGCCATTTAAGTCAACAACATAAACATAGTTGCCATCATAATAAATCAAAATATGTAGAATCTATATGCCAATCATCTTTAATTACTTTTAAAGTATCTATTTAAAAAGAAAATAACAACCAGATCTAAGAGTACATGCCTTTTTTTTTTTACAATTAATATTTAAAGATCCTCAGCTGCCACCTGCTGCCTCACCCTCTCCAATCATCTACAACTATCATTACTACAGTCTTTTTTCAATGCCTTATTCATCTATAAATGTGGGATAATGAAAGTGCCTGCATCAAAGCATTGTTTTCAGGATTAAATAACACTTACAAATTGCTTAGAAGAATGTTTAGCAGCCTTTGTTGTCAAGCAAATGCCTTGGTAAAGATTCAAAAAAATTTAGCTGCTATCAGGTTTTAACCAACATAATAATGGACATTTGTGAAAACAAGTATTCATCACATAACCATGTTAGCATATGAGGAATATCCTTGTTTCTGGTTTTTCTTCCTTATCGGTATACAACTTTATTAGACAGGGTCTAAATCACCAAAAGAAATGTGAACTTAATTTCCACTCCAATAGTGAATTACAATATCTTCTTATAGTCTCTAAATAATCTTTAACAGGAGATACTAATTTTTGTGTGTGATATATATATGTGTATGTATGTCCATGTGGCACAGGTGCTCATGTGTGCACATGTCTTCCTCAATCAGGATCTCTCAATGAACGTGGATCTTACCCATTCAGCTAGGGGCTTGGCTAGCAAGCTCCTGGATTCCTACCACCCTAGGGTGCTGGGATTGGCACATGTCACCCATACTTGTCCATCAGTACTGGTAGGAGGAACTCACCTCCTCACATTAGCGCAACAAGTACTTTCCTGACTGACACATCTCCCTTGTCCCCAAGGCCACACCTCCTAAGCCTCCCCCAAACAGGGGTACCAATTGGGGACCAAGCATTCAAATACCAGAGACTATGGCATGTACAGAAAATTTCTTTGAAACATTTTCTAAAGTAAATTTTAGGGCCCAAAATCATGATGTTTCCTATCTGCTTTTGTTTTTTTATAGTTCTTGTTTTGGATTAGTTTAGTTTGAAACAGGGTCTTGCTATGTATGGCCCTCCTGCCTCAGCCTCCCAAGTGCTGAAATTACAGGAGTGTACCTCTGTGTGTACCCCTAACTATTCTTGTATTCACCCACCCCTTAATTACATAATTGGGTTCCTATATAAATTAGCTCATATTACATTGAAAAAAAGTTGGACAATTTCTTAGGTATACAAATAAAGATAATACTATATCATGAACTCTATTTCAAAGTATTCTAAAATAAAATATATCTACCTTTTGACCCAGCATTCATCCTTTTGAGAATTTCCTAAACGAAGTATATACATAAATACAGGGACATATCTAACTAACCTAGAGATATATAAAGAACAAAGAGGAATTTGAAGTGAGTAGAACTTATTTTTATTATTAATAAAGGAAAACCACATACAGAAGTAGACTAGAATTATAGAAATGTAAGCAAGGAAGTAGTCTGAATGCTGCATCTAGCCTAAAATTTACATTGAAGTCCTCGTCCCCCAGATCATGGTATTAGGATTTAGGGCCTTTGGGAAGTGATTAAGTTATAAAAACAGAGCCAGCATGAATGGGATAAGTAACCTTATAAAAACAGGTCCAAGGAAGATCCCTTGACATCCAACTATATGAGGACACAGTAAGAAGGCACCATGTAAACAGAAGCAAGCTGGTCCTCAACACAGCACCTTGACCCCAGACTTCATATTCAGGAGAATGAACACTGCACCTATTTCAGATTAATTTGTCCACGAACACATGCCTCATGTATAAAACTAGTATGACAAACTTTTCAGCTACTTAGGAAAGTTCAAAATACAGAAAGGTTCAATTACTAAATAACATCAGGCCAGCACAAGTAATAAATTTAGGCATGGGATTCAAATCAGGTAAAATGATAACCATAAAATTAAAGTAAATTCATTTAAAATGGGGACCACATTTTACAATAAGCAGTGGGAATAAAATAGTGGTTAGAACATTCTCTTCCTAAACTTAAAGTTTCTTTTTTTACATATAATAGGTTAAAATAAAGAATTTGTGCTTACTCTTAGAACATAAAGAGTGAACCAAATGTTGCTTCAATGTAAAATTTTTTCTTGACCCAACTGTATGACATCTCAACGCAAGATCACTGATTTTCAACAAGGCAATCGTAAAGGCTTTGTTTTATTACCTCACAAAGGCTTCTTTAAACTTTCCAACTATCTATTAATATTTGGATCTTCAAATCATTCTCTCTTTTTTTAATAATTTATTTATTTAACTCAGAATTGGGCTTGGCTGCTTTAAATACAGCAAAAGTACAGGCCATGAGATGTGCTTGCTGACTGAAGAAAGACTAATTTTCTCAGTACTATATCAGAGACTATTTCACTTTCCTGCACATCCCTTCGGAAGCCTAAGTGCGGACCTTAGGTAATGGGTGCACAACTACAGAGAGCCCCGTTGCCTGCATGTACCACCCTTGATCAAAGCAGCATGGACATATAAAACACTATCTTGGTTGGGACCACATTTCTAGGAGGTGTTAATGTAATATAATACTATACCAAGGTGGTAAGAGAGTTCCTTTTCATATAGAGCCTCTCCAGGTGTTGCAGCCCTTCATCTTTCAGTAACTCCAATGGGAAATGGTGCAGATTCCTGTAGTTCAAGAACAAATTCTTGTGCTTTTCCAGCCTGGCCACAGAGATCGTCTTACAGAGTTCGGACGCCATGACTTAACATGTCGGACCAGGTGTGCTACAGCACTACATCTTGTCAAAATTGGTCCATTTCTATAAAAAGGAAACAAAATTAGTCACTGTACGATTTCTTAAAGAACTGTATATAAATCTGTCAGCCTACAGAGACAGAACACAACACCAAAAAGATGTTACACTTTTTAACCTCCTTTTGTGGCAACTAATTTTTTGCACATATTTAGGCTATTAAAATAACAACAGTAGTCGGATTAAACAATATTTACTACTTTCTAGAAATAGACCTAACTGGGGAAAAACTCTGTTGGACTTAAGGTAGGAATCTTTATGAGAACAGAGACCAGTTTCTGGTTTTGGTTTTTTAAGACAGGTTCTCATGTAGCCATGAGTGCTAGAGATTACAGTTCTATGACAACCTCTTTGTTTCTGCAGTATTGACATCAAACCCAGTGCTCTGTGCATGCCGGGAAAACACTCTATCAATGGCTCAGCATCCCCAGACCCCAGAGACAAGATGTACAGCATGACTAAAAAAAAGTTATTAAAAAATCAGGCACAGGCGGGTGTGGTAGTGCACCCATGCCTTTAATTCCAGTACTCAGGGAGGCAGAGGCAGTTAGATCACTGTGAGTTCAAGGCCAGCCTGGTCAACAAAGCAAGTCCAGGACAGCCAAGGCTACACAGAAAAACTCTGTTACAAAAAAAGCCTAAAAAATCAATCAATCAATCAAACAAACAAAAATGCAGCAGGCCACATTTTTCATCTGAAATATGAAACGAGACAGCTCATGTTAATATGTTGGTTAAAGTGATAAGAAAGGGAGGCTATACTTGAAATCTTCTAGACACAGGATGAACAAGTCTCACTATTAACACATGAGGAAACAAACTCAGGCTTCCAGAACTTGTCAAATGTGGAACGGCTCATAAGAAATTAAAAGCAAAAATCTGACACCAGGTCCAGTGGATTTCAAAGTGTGGTTTCTTTACGATGAAGCACAGGATTCCAGAAGACATTAGGAAATATAGGACAGAACAGTTTTGCTCAGAAAGTCAATTTTCCTAGATACCCCTTCTAGTTCTTTATTGAAACAGAAAAAGAACAGGATGATGTTTCCATCGTTTTATTCATTTTAAGAAAATAATTCTCATTCATTGAGCATCACATGAAGGCTTTCGATAAGCAGAGTTTATAACTTTGGGGTTACTTTTTATCGTTTTCAAACTCTTCTTGGCTCAGAAGACCAGTTGCCATTGTACTTCAAAGTGTAATCTACGAGCATTCAATAACAGTTCCAGGCCAAACTAGGAATTCAAAACTTTCCCATATTTATCCTATCTATTTTCCTTCTGAGTTTGTCAGGGACCTGATCTCTGGACATCTTATGTCGTTAAATAAAGTGAAGGGAATTACAGGCCTGGCAGCATCAATGCTTCTGGGTAATTCTTCACTGAGTAAGCTGGGAGTGGTGTAGATGACTCACAACATTTCTGACCACCAATCACCTCTCCAGGTTCTCCTGTCTCGGCAAATGCAGGGGAAGCACCTTTCCATCCACGCAGCAGCTCAGCTGGAAGTCATAATGCTACCCTCTCCAACACAAGCTTCTTCAAGCGATCATAAGGCCAGAGCGTCTCTTTCTGAAACACATCTCAGTTCCAGCCACACCCATCTCTCCATCTGCCATCCCTGGACCTCACGTGTCCACTTTCATCACTTCCAACATATCAATCACAGCAATGAGCCTCTGACAATGTACTCGTAATTGCATCTCTCCCTCTCAGGCTCATGTTACTAAACCAACCCTTTAGCAACTCCTTATTGAGAAAAGCGAAGTCTTCCTGAGCTCTTGACCATCGGGCCCAACCTGCCTGTCCAGCCTCCTCTGCCACATTCACCAAGTTCCTAACCTCTCTTAATCCTGGGATCTACCAAACTCCTCCAAGCACTTGCTGTTTTCCTCTTAGCCTGGAAACAGCCTCTTTCCCCTAGAAGGTTTCAACATAAAACTCACTTCCCTATCCCAAACTAATTATTTCCTTGGTTTTCTTTCAGAGCAAGCCAGTTCAGTTTTTACAATTTGGTGTGTGTGTGTGTGTGTGTGTGTGTGTGTGTTATGTATATATGCACAAACGTGTTTACTGCCACTTTAGACAAGAGTTTGTAAAATCCTAAGGCCAGAGAGATATTGCTGCTTTCTTCATATCTGCATAATACTGTAGTATCCAAAATGCTTTTCGCTTTCTAACAGCTAATAAGTGGATGAGATCAGAACAGCTGTTACAATGTTGATTTTTCATCTACCCATTGAGATCACTCATAGACTAATTAAACTTGCTACCTGTGTCATGTTGTGCAGGCAATTCAACTGGCCTTCCCTGAGGGACCCTGAGGGTCCTGACAGCGTCATAGGTCAGTACCTGCATCCTATGATATCATCTGGGTCAGGTAAATAGTGACCTGTTGGCCACGCCCCCTTGCTCTTTTGCTTTTCACTTCCCTCTCTCTGTTGGGACACCCCTCCCCCCAAAAATGTCTGTCTGTCTCTCCATCTCCAACCAATAAACCTCATTGGATTTAAAACTGGTTGTGTGCATGGCATTTTTATATAAATACTAACAATCTGCCTTAAAGATCTTTATCCTTACAGCCAAGCAGTACAGCAGGCATTAATTAATCGGCTTTACAGACGAGGTATTTTGCCACCACTGGAATGCAGGCGGTTCTAAGTCCAAAGTCTGGGTACCACTTTACCTGTAACACAGCTTCTTACAAATGTAAAATGTAAGCGATGTGTCATCATTATGAGGTAGCCAAAGACTGCACAAATGGAAGGTTTTTCCTTTTGCAAAGTAAAAACTATACTCAAAATCTCCACTCACTGTAACCAGATGGCTCTTTCTGAACGCTCCACCTGTTACTGGTTGTCTCAAAAGCATCTATTAAGCTCTGCTGAAATGCATCTTGCTATAGATTGGGAAATAAGGTGTATACAGATGAAATCCAAAACCTTCCAAAATCAACAATACTCTTGGTTTTCCTAATATGCACTCATTGGCAATACAGCCTTTCAAAGGCTAGTTTTCCTTCCCCTTTCACAACTTCATCGCCTCCTGCCCAGTTAATGTAAATAATGCAGATCGTATTAACTATATACAGCTGCACCTTAAGTTTTCTTAAGTCCAATACCACTCAATCTTCTCAGCAGAAACAGAACAATCCCCCAACTTAAGAACGTCCCCATTTTAAGCACAAGCATTTTAAAGAGTACTTCCTGCCTGACACTCCAGTACTTGAGTTGACAGAATACACAATCCGACTTTCTAACACTAGAGATTAGAGACTTAGAAACTGTAGAAGCATTTGTGTAAAAGGCTGTTTTCTCCATGAGAAATGCTACCAGATGTCTTGGTTTGGCCTGAATTAGTTCGATTCTAAGGTCGGAAGAATTTGGGAGCCCAGGGGCAGGGAAGATGATACGGGGATGCCAGGGGCCGTGGAGGACACGGCAGCCGTGGGGACCCTAGGCCGGACAGCACGCAGTCCCTCTCGCAGAGGCCCGGGCGCTTCTGTGGCGGCGGGGATGAAAGGTCCCCGGCGGAGCCGCGCCGGTAGCCTCGGCCTGTGAGCCTGGAGATGGGGCACTCACCTCGGCGCCCGCTGACCAGCACTCCGTGGCCCCGGCTGCGCTGGAAGGCAGCCCTGAAATAGAGGGAGGGCGGGGCTGCGGGGGCGGAGCCTGCGGCGGGGCGGGCCTGACTAACGGGAGTAGGGTGCGGGGGAGAGGGGCCTGGAGAAAGAAACCTCGCGATAGTTCGCCTCGCTTCCAGCTGTCTGGCGATAGGCGGAATAAGAGACCCATTTTCAGAGCTAGGCGCTCATTAGCCGAGAGCGCGTCTTCCTCCAGCGTCCGGGCCGAATCTCTGCCCTGGCTTCCGGCTTCCGGCTTGCCGCTGGATGTCCAGAAAGTGGGTGTTCTGCAGTGTTTTGAGGGATCGTGTAGCCGGTTGCCAGCCTCAGGAGACGCCAGTAACTTGCCTGTTCTTTCATTCATGCATTTATTCCCCTCTCAGCCTTCTCATTGACGGATGCCAACAATAAAACGACGCGGAGCGATTCTATTCCTAAGAGCTTTGCAGAATCTGGCGTTTGCTTTAACAGCAATCCCGGCCACTGTTAAACCACCAGTCTGACATTTTATCAGAAGCCATATCGGGCTTACATAACGCAAGTAAGTCGAGTCAACAAGCAGAACTTAAGCACTGGATTTAAGGTCTCGAGACGTTCACTGACAGGTGCCAAAGATAATATACGCGTGGCCTAGGCATGGTGGTGCATGCCTGAATCCCAGTGTTCTAGAGTTGGAGACATCAGGAGTTAAGGCCAACTTCAGCTACGAGAGACAGTCTCATAACTAAAAATTTAAAAAGAAACACAGGCTCTAGTGTGAGAACTAAGGACAATAACAGTTTAGTGAAACAATCTGGCAGTTCCTAGCACGGCTAAGTAGGCAGTCATAAATACTTCAAGATGGGAAAAAAAACTGATTGTTCTGATGGAGCAAGTGTACAGGCCCTACCTTTCTGAGGCTAAGGCGGGAGGTTCACAAGTTGAAGACCAATCTGGTGGGCTAATGAGTTCCTATCTCAAAAAAGTATTTCAAAAAGAAAGGGGCAGGTATGCAGCTCAGTAGAGGCACGAAGTTCAATGCCCGGTGCCGGGAAAGAAAAGTAAAATATTCTTTTCATTGCCATGCACATCAATGCAACAACTTTCAACTTTTTAAAATTCCTCTAAGACTTCCTCTTTGTTTGATGAACCTCATTCATGCATATGATGTGCTTTGATCAAATCCATCCTTCCATTAAAACCTATTCTTTGTCTTTCAAAAAAAATTTATGAGCCAGACAGTCGTGCCCCTGCCTTTAATCCCAGCACTTGGAGACAAAGGTACATGGAAGAGGCAGGCGAATCGAGGCCAGCCTGGTCTACAGGGTTACAGGACAGCCAGGGCTGCATGAAGAAACCCCGTCTCAACAACAACAACAACAACAAAAGGCTATTATTTTGCATAGATGGTTCTTTTTAAGCATCCTCAATTCTATCTCTATCTATCTGTCTGTCTGTCTGTCTGTCTATCATCCGTTTTGATTTTTTTGAGACAGGGTTTCTCTGGGTAGCCCTTCCTGAACTGGCGGGCCTTGAACTCAGAAATCTGCCTGCCTCTGTCTCCCTAGCGCTCGGATTAAAGGTGTATGCCACCACCACCTGCATCATCTTTAACTTTTAAATGAACTACATTTATGATAGCTTAATTAATTGCTCTTAGAAAATAATAACTTAGAAAGCAGTTAAGTAAAAATAATAACACAACACTACAGGCACTACAGGCAACTGAAGAATGCTGAGATCAGGACAAAGAGCATTCCGAAAGAAGAGCACACCAATTGGTTATCTAATACCAAATGGTCAGCCCTGAAAACACATACACACACACACACACACACTCATGTAGCAATAATGAAAGAAAAAAAAAGTCCGTGAATATGAAAGAGAGCAAGGTAGAGGTACATAGGAGGCTTGGTCAGGAGGAAAGAAAAGGAAAAACAATGTAATTATAATTTCAATATATATGTATATATAATATTAATATATCGACAACCACAGAAAGACTAATAATAGAAAAACATTTTGAAGTAATGCGAGCTTTTTAATTTTTGTTTTTTTAAGACAGAAATATTTTGGGCACATTAATGTCCAAATTTTGTTTAGGAGAAATGAATGATGTTAAAATAGCTTTTACTCCCTCTCCAAACTGAGGTTAAAATTCCTATGTTGATAGTATGACCACTGTTAGAAGTCCTCTCATTTTTTGTGGAGAGTCGATTTACATATTTTCATTGGACTTAAAACAGAAGGGGAAACTCTAAATGGTTTTTTGTTTTTTAACAATCTTTGGCAACTTTTAACTTCAACAAGATAGCGATACCACTTTAAGAAAATTCCAAGCAAAAGACTGCCCCAGATCTAAAATTCCCACCTCTGGCTTCCAAGGATTGGGTTACAAAGTTCGACAAAATTCTCTTCTCCACTCCCTATTGGTGAAGGCGCTATCATTCATTCTCTGGCCTGCAGTTTTGTGAGGTACTCGGTTGCTTTACGGAAAAATGTTGTTCTACTTTGGGATGAAACTGCCCTGTTAAGGTTTGTCTGTGGTTATCAGTCTGTAGAATCATCAAACTGATACAGAGGGACCCAAATTGGCAACTCAGATTATCAAGAGAACAGTGGGGGGGAAAAAAGGAGTTTCTCCCGGACCGGTAAACTCACAAAGGATTTTACGACAAAGTTGGAGATACTGTGTGTTAGAGAAACTTTCCAGGTATTGTGTCTTGTTTTGCTCGATTTAAAGGAATGTGAAAAGAAAACCCGAGAAAATACGGACTTGTGCTGAGGGTGGCACAGGAATGTTTTCAGTTCTTTTCTCTTTAGAATGAAGTTGGAAACACGATCCCCAGGTCATCAGTGGAGTTTTGCAAGGTAAACAAGATTAGCTGTAGATTATATTTTGCTTCAGAAAATTGTGCTTTGCTGTTAATTGTTGCTTTCATGTGGATTTAGACATTAAATATTACTGTAATTTTTAAATCAAATGGCTATTCATGTCTGTGCATTATAGCAGACGTAATACTCAAGCCATCTATTTAGAGAATAAAAATCACAGTTTGGACAAATGTTTGTAAAGTAGGAAGTTGAGGGATGGATTTGTCTATGACCAAGCAAAACATAATTTTGGTGTATGTGACATCAGAATCAGCAAGTGGATAAATTATGCCCCCCAAAAGAAATCTGGCATTTATATTCTCAATAAGAGATATTTTAATTTAAATATTAATTTAATTAATATTAAAATATAAAGCTCAGGAATATATTAGAATAACTTTCTTACATTGTCACTGTAAGTTTGCCTATGCAGACATGAAACAGTTTTAAAACTCTAGAGGTTCATACCAAGGTTCTGGACAAATGGGGCTCAGAGATTTTCAGTGAAAGAGTCTACATACTTTCAGTGTGCAGGTGCTCATGCCAGACAGTAGGTACATCAGGAGCCCTTGGAGCTTCAGGGAGAACTTCAAAGTGCTGGTGCCAGTTTGAATTTTCAGTACATAGGGAAGAAGTAACATTCCACAGAGTGCTGCAGCCTTGGCAGCGCGGGCTCTGACTGCAACAGGAGGTTCATGGAAAACCTTGGATAAAATGATAATAATGCTTTATTAAACACACACACACACAGTAATTTACATGAAGAGCCAGTCACTAAAATTAAGTTCAGTTGGGGATTTTCAGTGTGAAAACTAGAATTGCAGCTTAAGATTTCTCCAGGGCAAAGGCCGGAGCTCAGTATTCTAAATTGGTGTACAGATCTGTAGTCAAATCTCTTAAGACATTTTGCTTAAGTGTCTTTATTTACCATTATTGGTTTAGGTAAACTCTGATGCATTTCCTTGTGGCCTTTGAAAAGCATTGAGCACTTAATTTAGCACAATGAACATATATTGTCAGTTGTGGTGGGTTTGGTATAATTAGAACAGTAAATGTGATTTTCTTTCCCCCTGGATTTGTTCTTTCTTTGAATGTGTTTTTCGTGATTACAATTGACTGATATCTAAAGGAATTTCCATCCCCAACCAAAAACCATGAAAGCCACTATGGGAAATGTCACTTGAACTATGACTGGGACAAACGTCAGTTCTTGACATCTTCAGTGAGCTGCTATGATACCCCAGATCCTCTGCTAAGCATTCAGAAAACAAAGAGAAGGACCATCTCCTGTGAAAGAGCAAAGTACCTCAGGGACATTACCTTCATCCTTGCACCAAAACTTACTCTAAGAATCTGATGCCCACATATTCTAAGATGTCCATTGGTGCTTTTTTAAACAAGAAATTCCCTTACATCTACACAGAGGCAAATAATATTGATCATTTTTATCCCTTTTATTTCCTCCTCACCTTTTCTTCTTCCATATGGTTAAGTTTATTTTCTGTTTATTTTCATACTTCTATCCCTCCTACTTTCTAAACAAAAAGAAAAATCATGCCATATTTGCCTTTGTGAGACTGGCTTATTGTTCTTAACATGATCTTCTGTTCCATCCATTTTCCTGCAAATGACAGAACTTTATGTTTTTAGCTGAATAAATCTTTGTTGTGTACATATACCTTTTCCTCATTAGTTGGTTCTTCGATGGGTTCTTTGATTCTGCTTCCATGACCTGGCTCTTGTGGCCCAAAAGCCCTAGTGTTCAGATGTGTCTATAGTAAGCTGAACCTATCAGTGGTATCAGGAAAGGAGGTGGAGGAATCTCTAGCTATTAGAAGCAGCTCTGAGACAAGATCCCCTTCTCACATGTCCTTCTCCAATACTTACCAAGTGTTATCTGTCTCCTTAAGTCCCCTACATGGTACAGCCCTCAAGAAGTTAGAGAAGCAAAAGAAATGTGACAAAATAAAAGAGGCTCGTGTCCCTTGTGGACAGTGACAGTGAAGTGCTTACTCATACTTTCTCAGAGACTGCCATGATTCCTGTTGATATATGAAGCCTTTATCTCTGTGGAATGGCCATTCCCACCCACCTACTCCATCCTTTAAGCCAAGCCAATCTGCACTGAAGGAGTTCATTTGTTATTGTATTCATGGCCTCTTCAGCCTTGGTTTCATCCAGCTGTTAACAGGTTTTGCCCTGAGGATTTTGGTGCTCCTTATGGGTAAAATCAAGAGAAACAATGAAAGGATACTTACGCAATAACTTTGACTTTTAAACTAAATGCAATTTCAAGGTCTAAAAATGTTACTCGGTAGTAGAGTGCTTGCCTAGCATACATGAGGCCCTAAGTTCAATTTCCTGGTAGGGGGTTAATTACTATCGCAGTGTTTTTACTATTTGGATTTTGCATTAAAATTTATAGTAATATTTTTAGTGAATGTGTCGCTCGGTAAGAACAAAGACACTCCAAGTTCATAAGGAATTTCATTCATATGGAATGAGATGACAGCTCTATCCCAGAGAAGGAGATTAATGTAAAAGACATGAAATTTCATCTACAGTGTAATCTGAGAACTCTGAGGTCCATGGACCATCCCACAAATATATATATGTATGTATATATAGTCAGGATTCTCCACAATACAGAGATGCCACATTCTGTTTATCTGTTTGGAAGTTCACAGACGTTTGGAATGCATTCAGTATTTAGCTATTATGACTAACACTGCTAGGAAGATGTATACAAGTTTTTGTATGGATGTGCTTCTTCAGCTGCATTGCCTTTACCTACAAGTAGATGTGTGAATCGTGACTCTGTATCTAACTTTTGGAGGAAGTATTGTTCTAGGGTCTTAATTCCAACATAAATCCAACATAACTCATATACCAGGTCAATGCAGAGGACAAAATTTATTGTAATCAAACTGCTACTGATTGAACAGACTGGGAGCTGAACTGTGACCCTGACAGGACATTGTACAGAATATTTAAAAGATAAAACCATAGAGCGATAGGGAGCAGTGTGAGCTGTAGCATTGTCTATTCGTAGTTTGAAATAAGAGGTTGAGCAAGGGAGTTTTCATCAATCAGGAAAGCAGTAGGTCCCTGAGCCTGGGACCATGAACCTGTTTGATCCTGCCACAAGATGAAGAAGTTGTCCCTCAGATGTCTGAACTCAGACAACTGTTTCCTCATAGCAGGAGCTGTTCAGCTATTGGGAAGTCCCCCGATTCCCTAGGACCTGGGACCTTGAACTTAGTTTCTCCAGATGATTAAATAGAGTCTGAAAATGAAATGGTAGTATTTAAAATGAGTTTCTTTTGCCTTTTGTCCAACAGAATCACAGCTGTTTTCCAAGGCAGCTGTGGCACAACTTCATATTCTCGCCAGTAGCATATGAGATCTCTGACTTCTCCACACCTTCCCCACTGCTTCATATAGTTGGGTTTATTGTTGTTGTTATTACTATTATTGTCCAAATTCGGTGAATATGAATAACTAGTTCCTTGTGATTTTGGTAATGACTAATGATATTAACCACATGTGTTTCTTAGCTATCCATATATTTTCCTTGTTTAAAGAAAAAAATGTCTATTCAGATACTTGGCCTAATTTTCAATTGGGTTGAAATTGTCATTTAATTAATTGTCATTTCATTGGCAATATTCTTTACACATTCCCCCATCCTTTAGGTTGTTTTTTAAATTTAGCACTTAACTTTGAAGCACCAGGATTTCAATGTTGATACAGTCCAGTTAATCCACCTTTTCTTCTGTCACTGGTACTTTAGAGTTGCATCCAGGGAAGCCAAGCTCATGATGATTTACTCCAGTGCTTGGTCAAAGTGCTGTACTCTCAGCTCTCACATTTAGGTTTCTACTCTGCTTAAAGTTAATTTTATGTATGGTTTGAGGTCCACCTGTCTTCTTTACATGTGCCTCTCCAGTTCTAGCACCATTTGTTGAAAAGACTGTTCTTTCTGCCATTTAAGTATCTTGGCGCCTTTGTGGGGAGCAGGGTGGGCTGTAGCATTGTCCCTTCCTATTTTGATATAAGGGGTTGGACAAACTAAAAATCTTACAAGTTGTACAAGGTGTTTCTAGAAAATGCTGTTTCTTTTTGAGATTGTATTTTAATTACAATATTTCTCCCTTGCCTTTCCTCCTCCAAAACGCTCCCATATACTCTTTACCACTTTCCTTCATATACATGGCCTTTTTCCATCAATTGTTATTGCATGTTTACACGTGTATATATGTGTGTATGTATGCACATATATATTTTAAACTATACCCTGTTGAGTATTTGTATGTTTTCAGGGTTGACTGTTCAGCCCTGGGCCATCAATTGGTGTGCTCTTCGGTGAGGAGGGCGACAGCTCCTGCTCCCAGCTTGGCTCAGTTGCTTGTAGTTCTTCGAGTAGGATTGAGGCTTCATGGGCTTGTCCCCATCTAGTTTGGCATGTTTGTTGGTGTCTTCCTCAATAAGCTGTTTTGTTGTACTTGCAGCTTGTATAGTGATTACCACAATTAGGCTGACTCACATACTCATCTGACAAAATTACCATTGTTTACCTGATGAGGACATAAGACCTACTCCCCAAGCAGATGTCAAGGATCTAGGACATTTTTTTTTCTATTGTCACCACATTAGTCATAAGAGCTTGAGAACTTGGAACTGACGTTTTTGCTTTGGTCATGACAGCTTGAGAACTTGGAACTGACATTTTGCTTTGGTCATGACAGCTTGAGAACTTGGAACTGACATTTTGCTTTGGTCATGACAGCTTGAGAACTTGGAACTGACATTTTGCTTCTACAACAACGTTTGATTACTGTGGGTTTGTTAGGGGCCCCTTTGTTTTGTTTTGGGTTTTTTTTTTTTTTTTTTTTTTTTTTTTTTTTGGTTGGTTTGCTTCCCTGTTGGGGACAGAATTTTTACTCTGCAATCTGGACTGAGTATGAACTCCTGGTCCTCCTAACTTAGCTTCCTGAGTTTTGCTAGTACAGATTTGTGCTGCCATACCTGACTGACTTTTTATAGTTTTTATATTAATAATAATGTTTAAAATGTCAAAGTATGAATTACCTAGCTTTCTTCCTTCTTAAAGATTGTTTAATGTAGTTTGAGTTTCTTGCATTTCAATATGAATTTAAGTACAAAATAGTCAATTTCTGCACAGAAAAAAGACCATTAATATTTTGATAGGAATTGTTTCAAATCTAATGATCAGTGTGAGGACACTGTTAAGCCTCTACTCCATGAATGTAGAGTGTTTCTCCATATATTCATGCTCTCTTTAATTTCCTTAATTCTCAGTACATGTCTTGTATTAGTTACTTTCAGATAGCAACAACTAAATACCAGACAGAAACAACTTAAATGACAAAAAGGGATAGTGGGGCAATGGTGGCACACACCTTTAATCTCAGCACTTGGGGAGGCAGAGGCAGGTGGATCTCTGTGAGTTCAAAGCCAGCCTGGTCTATGAGTTCCAGGACAGCCAAGTCTACATGGAGAAACCCTGGCTCAAAAACCAAACAAGCAAACAAACAAACAAAACCAAAAAAAAGACAAAAGAGTTCTGTTTGCCAGGCTCATAGTTTCAGTCCATTGCAGCAGAGGAAGGAGAAACATGAATGGAATTGTCACATGGCAGCAGACAGGAGGCAGAGAAAACAGGCTGGAATCTAGAGTGGTTAGAGCCTTAAAGCCCCACCCCTTGGTGGCCTACTTCCAGCACCCAGGTCCCGCCTTCTGAAAGCTCCACAGTCTTCAAAACAGCTCCATCATCTGAGGACCTAGCATTCAAATTTGAACCCATGGGAGTCATTTCAGCTTCAAACCATGATATTCTTATGCTCGTTTGTACTTATTTTGTTACATTTATTCATAAGGTGGTTTTTGTTTTGTTTTTGTTTGTTTTTCTATTGTTAGTTGGCAGGTTTCCCTCATTTCATTTTCAGGCCTTATATTGTTAACACATATAAATATAATTTTGAAGCCAGGCATGATGTGGCATACAAGGGCTCAGGAACCTGAAGCAAGGCTCAGGCCCCAGTGAGAGAGACCCTATCTCAAACAACACTTGGGAGGCAGATATGAAAATCAATACAAGTTCAAGCCCAGCCTGGCCGACAGAATTTTGTTCCAGGCTGGCCAGCGCTGTGTAGTGAGGTGTTGTCTTAAACAAACAAATAATGGGAGAGAGAAGGAATGTTTCTTATTTCTGTTGTATCCTTTGAACCTACTAAAGGTGTTTAGCAGGGCCATAAGAGTTTCATTACTCATTGTCTCTGGATTCTCTAGGATTCTACTACATACAGGATCATGCCATAATAAAGTTCTGTTTCTTCCTTTTCAGTCCTCATGCCTTTAAGTTTCTTGCCTGCTTACTCTGATTGGAACACAATCTTGAATGCAAGTGTTGAGAGGAAACATCCTTTTTTTGTTAGTTTGTTTCCTGTCGTCAGAGGAAAGCATTCAGACAGTCACCATTAGCTTGTCAGATGGGATGGTAGATGCCTGTGTTCTCAGTACTGCGGAGATACAGGTGGGAGGATTGAGGCCACACTGGGCTGCATAATAAGACTCTGGACCAGGGCGGGCCAGAGAGACAGACTGACCCAGATGGTAATGTGCTTTCCATGCAAGCAGGAAGACCTGAATTTGGATCCCCAGCACCCATGTCCGGGCATGGTAGTTCTCTGCATAATCCCAGGGCTGGGGATCCTTCAAGCTCACTGGTCAACTGGTCTAGCCAATCAAGTTTGAAGTCAAGGAGAGATTCTGTCTCAAAAAATAAGGCGGAGAATTATTCAGGAAGACACCAAACAAACACATGCACACACACACACACACACACACACACACACACACACAGATTTTTAAAAAGAAAAGGAAAAAAAAAACCAACTTTCTTCCCTGAACCTGTCAAGATGAGGTGGTTTTCTTTTTAGTTACTGTGGTGCAGAGCTCTTATATTAACTCAACTTTCCATTTTTTTAATAAGTCCTCGTGGTCACAGCATGCAGAATTTTATTTGTATTGCCACATCTGAGCTTCAATATACACTTACAGAAAGGTAATGATTTGCTGTGTCTCTGTCTGAATTCATATAGTGCCTTTCAAAATGCTCCCTTCTGTGCCTGCTTTCCACAGTTTGTAAGGCGGTTTGCTTTTTGTTTGTTTGTTTTTATAATGGCTTGGTAAAATCCCTCACTGGTGCCACCCTAACCCTGAAACTTAAGTTTACGTAAATATTTTAAATTGTTATTCAGACTTAAACACATCCTCTGTTTCATTTTTACTTAGCCTCAGCGCTCTATTCCTGTGTTGTTTCCCAATGCCCTATCTTTATCTGGGCCAGGTTATTTAGCTAATACACTCTCTCACCATCATGATGGTTATTTCCTAAGAGTCATTGCCCTGAGGGTGTGTGCACTCTTCCCTTAGGACCCCTACACCTTCCCACAAGTCAGTACCAACAAGTGACCAGCGGAACAGCGGGAACCTCCAGATCTTGCATAGGAGAAGAACCACGCACAGGACCAGATCCCCTGATCTGCCACCTCTTAAGTGTTTTAAACATCACCCCAGTCTTCCACTGCAGATCTCTTCTCCTCACTGTGATCCAAGGCCTATCATGTGCTTCAGCACTCTACTAGGCAGGTCTGGAAGGAGGAGTAGAATCTATTGATTAGGTAAGCCTGACTGACAGTTGTGAGTCAGGTCGAGAGAGGCCTGTGAGGCTGGCAGGGAGAAGGTGGTGTGTGGGGGCCTGGGCTGATTTCTAATGAAATTTTAAGCCCCAGCTATGGCTGTTACAAAGAAAAGGAAAGCAGCTGATGAGAAGCGTGTAGCTCAAAGTAAGTGAACCGAAGAAGAGGTCTTTAAACTAACCCTGTCCCTCCATGGCACAGCCACACACTGAAGATGTGTATTTAAAGCAAGGTCACGATTCAAATCCTTCCCAAAGTCAGACAGGTTTCGTGACTCCTTTTATTCAGAAACACGCATTTCCTTTGGCAGTTAAACATCCCTGAGATTAGAATACATACTACAGTTAATGGCAAGTTGAAAATGGTGTGTGAAATAGCTGTTCCTATAGCCAACCATGCCTTAGATGACATTGGGGAATGAGCGGTATGGGTCAGGAAAATTACATCCCTCTGTGTTTGCTCCATTTGTCTCACTTTGAGAGCGACAAAAGCAAAAATCTACTCTTACACAAGAAGAAAAACAACAGCACAGGAACAACAATGAATGGTGACTACTCTGACGTGCCCAGGAGCCAGGAGGGAGTTGTGGTCACTGGAAAACTCTAGGACAATTACCTCTCTACCCTAGATGCCTGAGGCCTAATGTTGATAGATGTTCTTAGTTTTCAAAGAAGACAGAAACCCCAGAAATCTAATCTTTATGTGAAATTCCCGTTTGCTTCAATTAGCTTACAAAATAACAGGTTTCTCACATCATTTGGTTGATTCTCCCCTTCACTCCCATCCCCTTCCCACCCCAGTTACTCAGCTCCTACTGTCTTATCACATGAGTTCCATTACCCTCCCACCTCTCTCCCTCAAAGCTTTCCCTCCCCCCCCACCCCCCCACCTGGGCTTTGTTCGCTTCCTTCTAGATACAGATATTTAAAAGTTCAAACCTAGGATCCACAAATGAGGGAGGACACGCAATGTTTGTCTTTCTCAGCCTGGGTTACCCCGGTTTATATAATATTTTCCACTTCCATCCATTTTTCTGCAAGTTTCATAATTTGAGTTTTGTTAGTGGATGAATAAAATCTCCCTGTGTACCTTACTACATGTTTATTGTCCACTCATCTTCTGAGAGTAATCTGTGCTGATTCCATTTATAATCCTTGCTGTTTTGAACGGAGCAGCAGTGAGCATGGATGATCACATATCTGCAGTAGGATGTCAAGTCCTTTGGATCTACCTGCCGAGGAGTAGTGATGCTGAATCATTTAGTAGTTCTGTTTTTAAGTTGTTTGAGAATCTTCTAATCTTAAAATAACAGCTCAATTTTAACGAAAATATTTTAGTAAAATTATTCATGCTGGATCCAACCTAGGAACACTCTGTAAATGTATTTGTATATGTATGTGTATATGTGTATATGTATTTGTTTTATGGATACAGTTATTAAAAGGCAGCATGAAGCCTGGTGTGGTATCCCAGCACTTGGGAGGCAGAATCGGTGGATTTTCATGAGTTCAAAGCCAGCCTGTTTTACAAAGTGAGACCAGGACGGCCAGGACTATTACACAGAGACGCCCTGTCTCAAAAAACCAAAACCAAACCAAAACAAACAACAACAAAAAAGGGCAGCAAGAAGCAAATTACTTTTATAATTTTATCATAAAAACAGAAAAGAGAAACATAGTTCAAAGTTTACCATTAGATTCATAGGTTCAAAATAACACATATTGCGGGATATATTGTTTAGATCATGTTAAACGTTCTTTTTATGCCTCTTTCCCAATGAAAAATAAGAAAACGTGTTTAAATCTGTTGACAGTTTTTCCTTTCCTGCTCACAAAAACTGATGATCGGTTTTAAGATGCAGACTGTGGTTCTCAAAGCAGCAGTGTAGACTGTGGTCAGTGCAAGTCAATATGATACAGAAATTCAAGACATTACTACACGATTGTCCTGCTTCTGGCCCTGTGGGATTATTTGAGCATTTTAGCTTCACTCAGCGTCATTTTTTCCATGAATAAAATAGGAACCGAATAATAAAATAGGAATAGTGTTACCTGCCTACTGAAACTCAGAAAATAGTACTAAGAGCCATTTGAGATAAAGACGAAAAGCATAAAGCTTTACAACATTGTCAGTTTTAGTGTTGCCTGAATCCTGTAGGTGGTTGGGGCAGTGCACAGCTATGAATCTCGGCATCCAAGTGCCAGTCTAGACCATAACATCTATTAAAACGGCCATCTCATTAGCCAGCATGGGTTGGATAGATGAGGAAGCATAAGGCAAGAAGATACTTTTTAAATGCCAGCCAACATCTTGGGATGATAAAGAGTACTGTCTCAGTCTAGTGGAACTGTGGCACAGTTGGACAGTACGTTTTCAGGGGCTCCCAGGAATGAGAAAGCCAGTGGAATTGCACAACAGCCTCAGCTTTCTCACAGTAGGACCTTGTGCACTTCCTCCATATCTGTTTGATACTTCCACTCTATAGTGCTCTCATGGGAAAGAAAAGGCCCCTTTGTCTTAGTAAACATCTTTTCTGATATGTTGGGACAATGCTGTGCACTGTGTAAAGGTTGTCTTTGTATAATTCAAATGATGGTTTCTGTACCAGATCTGAGTACAGGCTGGACTTTGGTATTGTTATTTCATAAGCATCAAAACACACTTCCCTTTTCTTCTGATTGGTTTAATAAAGAGCCGATGGAGAGGATGGGTGGGACATCCCAGCAGAGCTGGAACTCTGGGGAAGAATTGAGAGGTGCAGGATTCACCAGCCAGACACTGAGAAAAGAACGTGCTGGGACAGAGAGACTGGGATGTGGACTAGAATAACTGGGTTAGTTAAGTTCTAAGAGCTAGTTGGGAAAAAGCCTAAGTTAAGGCTTATATAAATAATATAAGTCTCTGTATCATTATTTCATCTGCTGGTGGTCCGAAGAAAATGCCGTTATACTGATGCATATGAATCTACTTTGATTATTTCTAAGGATTTTTAAAAATTGAATTATGTGTATAGGCATGTACACATGAGATGCTTTTTAAGGACAGAGGACATAGGATCCCCTGGAGCTGGAGTAAGAGGATGTTGAGAGCACCAAATGCAGGTTCTAGGAACTGACTTCAAGTCCTCCACAATAGCACTGTGAATCCTTCACGGTCATGCCGTCTCTCCAGCCCCCAGATCTTGGTTTTAGAATATCAAGGAATCAACACACTTTCTCCAGCCCATTTCAGTTGACTTCTAGCCGGTCTTGAGTTTGGAAGTAAGTATGAAAACCGTATGCCCTTAGTAAAAGGAGGGCTCCATCCTCAGTACCAGAACATAAAATCACCCGGAAGTAGTGATACATTTCTAACATTTTAAGAAATGTAAAATTCTTTCACAATCTCAAAGTTAGTTCAACTGAACATAAGTTGATCATCTTCTTAAACTGGCCTCTCCATTTTATCCTACTGCTTCTATTTGTAGCCTCATTGTGTTTTTCTTTTTTGGGATGGAGGTGTTAAGGGCAAGTTAATAAATAAGCCAGGCTTTGTTGTAGTGCAAAAGCAGCCATAGACATTATGAACATTTAACATGGCCATTTTCCAATAAAACTGTGTTATATACCAGCCATGGGCTTTGGCCCAGAGCAATTGGATACCAACCTTAGAGTCCCCAAATGAAATTGTTGGGGTCTGTCTTCACTGTCTTCCTTTAAGTTAGGTATCTAAGCAGCTCTCAGGTTACCAGTATTCCACTCAGTAACACACACACACACACACACACACACACACACACCTTGCTTCTGTTACTCTGACTTCCCTTCCCACTACCACCAGGTAACTAACCTCATTCTGCCCTCCACCTTGGCATAGCTGTTTTGAGATCTACTCATACAGCACAGCCAGTCCTTTTTCATTGTTGTAGTATTTTTCTGTACAGCTAAACTAGGATTTTCTAACTGAGCTGTTTTCTTATTGTTGTTGTTGTCATCTTGACACAAGCTGAGATCACCTAGGAAGAGGGAACATCATTTGAGAAAATGCCCCCACATCAGATTGGTCTGTTGGCAAGTCTGTAGGATATTTTCTTAATGATGAATGTGGGATGACCAAATGAGTGTGGGTGGTGCCACCTATGAGAAAGTGGTTCTGGGCTGTGTAAGAAAGCGGTCTAACGAAGTGATGGAGAGCAAACTAGCAAGCAGCACTCCTCGTGGTCTCTGCTTCAGTTCCCGTCTCTAGGCACCTGTTTGAGTTCCTGCCTGGACTCTCCTCAGTGATGGACTGTGAGGTAGAAGTGTGAGCTATTTGGTCATGGTGTTTATTATAGCAACAGAACAAACTAATACAGGGTCTCATGGAGCAGATGGTAGCCTTGAGCTAACATTGTAGCAGAAGACGACTGTGGCCTCCTCATCCCCTGTCCTCCCCCTCCCATGTGCTGGGCTTACCGGCACGTGCCTCCGCACTTGGCTTCTTTTATTCTGAGCACATAGTGTTTCTTTTCTTCTGATTACCTTTAAGATTTTTCTTTTTCATGGTTTTGGTTATGATGTGCCTCCATGTATTTTCTTTGTTTTTCTGTGTTTAGTGCTCATTGGGTATCCCTGCTTTGCACTTTTCTCAGTTTGGAAAAAGTTCAATCACGAATTGTACACAACCCCTCCCATCTGCTTGACTTTTTAAAGACCTAAATTGCATACATATGGAGCAAGTTGCTTTTGCCTCGCAGCTCAATCACTGACTTTTTCTTTCCAATGGTTTCTGTTGTTGTGTCTGCAAGTCCACTCTTCTTTTCTTCTACAGTGTCTACTGTGTCATCCATGTAGAATCCTATGTAGAAGAGTTTCCTCTCACATATTACGTATCTCCAAGTTCAATTGGAATATTTTGAAAAAAATTCATGGAATGCAACTATAATAACTGTTTGGTGTCTTTTTCTGTTAATTCAACATCTATACTAATTTGGGGTCAGTTTTAGTTAAATGCTCTCATCATGAGCCTTTGTTTCCTGAATCATTATTTGTCAGGTAGATCTAAGCACTGTTCAGTCTGGGATTAATTATTCACTATTACTGAGGAAAAAACACCTAACTGAGTACTTTGCCCAATACCTTATTTTCTTGTTTAATTTCTGGGAACAGACAGTGCCAGAATGGTACTTGGCACATTCTTCTTTATGTTGTAGAAGGCTCCTTCTTGCTCACTGAGTGACATCTCTCCCATATCTGAGGGGCTCCTCTGCTAGTCTCAGCCCTCTCCCTGTCAGCATTCTCCTCCTCAGTAAACTGACTCCCAGCCTCTCAGTTCTCTTCCAACCCAGAGTCCACCAGTAACTCCTTGGTTCCTTCCCCCTTGCCCTTTGTCCTGGAAACAACTCTAAATGAAGGCAAGTGAGGTCTTGATTTATTTGCTTTTTCAATCTCTCAGAAATCAGTGTCTTATTCCAGGATCCTGTCTTTTAAACTTTTTTTTTTTTAACGTCTGTCTTCTCTTATGTGTGCCTGAGAATTTCGTAGTTGTTGTGTTCTATTTTGTTTCATTTTGTTTTGTTTTTGTTGTTGTTATTTTAGGCAGTAGGATAAATTACCCTATTTTATCCAGATTGAAAGATTAGCAGCAGTCACTTACTGTCTGCTTTCAGGTCAGTTGGAGTTCAGTGGATTCAATCTGTACTCATCTCAGTATAGTTTCATTGGGAATTGTTTGGCCTCATGTAATTTCTGTTGAGATATTTGTGCTTGGTTTAGCTAGTGCAGGAAATAAACCCGAAACTTTAAAAAGAACTCAGCACCAGCCACATGCCCTTTTGAGATAAAATGTTTTTAATATTAAAGAAGTCATAGGCATAATGTTGGCATTGTCATAGGTGTTAACCTAGAGTTCTGAAGAAAAGAATGTGAATTTTTTAAGTGACTCTGAAAATGCTCATTTAACACCTTTCCTTTTCATTTGACAATTAGAGGACAATGTGTATGAGAATATGCAAGAATCACAGGAAATCCAAATGTCCAACCATCTTGACGAAGTCATTGCTGCTGTCAGTGTCACTTCTAAAAAGAAGATCCCAAACAAGCTACTTCAGACAGCACTGTTTCAGCCCCCTCGAGAGAAACTTCGCCTGTGCGAAGAGAGAGCCAAGTCCTACTCCAGCAGCCATGAGGTAAGGAGCTTTAAAGTCATACACCTGCTCCCTGAGAACTGAGCTATCACCCCAAGCGCAAGAAGCAAAATAGATGAAACTAAATTTCCAACCTCAGGTGTGAGATGCAAGAGTCCTTAAGAGAGAACCTACCTTCTAGTATGACTTGTGGACCTTCCTACTAAACCCAGTGGTTGTCATGCCAACAGAAGATGCTTATTGAGTATGGTAGTTAGCCTTCATTGTCAAAACGTGACTGGATTCAGAATTATCAGGAGACTGGGGGACCATACCTGAGTATGTCTGTGAGGACGTTTCCAGAGAGGGGTGACTGAAGGTTAAAGACCACCCTGCCTGGGCACCTACGGTACATCCCCACTAGGTTCAGGCTCTGCTGAAATGAAGGAAGAGAAAGCAAGGACCTTCTCGAGGACCAGCACTTCTCTTTGCTCCCTGGCTGTTGTAATGCCCCACTCCACCACACTCTCTTTGTCATGATGGACTAAGCCCTCAGAAACCCTGAGCTAAGGCAAACTCCTTCTTTAAGTTCTTTCTGTTGGGTATTTTGGTCACAGTGACAAAGAGATTGGTTTTTAGCACATGCCAGATGACAGTGGGTTACAGCACACACCGCAGGAAACCTCTGCTTGCGTATAGCTCTTCATCCTGATGCTTTTACCTGTCTCACTCTGTGCATCTTCCTTTCTATCCCCTTCACAAATATTGCTCAGTCACTCATTCGTTCTCATGTGCCAGGCCCTATTTATCCTTTTCATTTTTTGCAAATCTCCACTGTATGCCTGATGTTTTCTAGTGTTGTGAAATGCCAGAGGCACATAGAGGAAGGCCACAACCTCTGTCCTAGGGGGACTTTGGCTTGGATTGAGATGCCAGAAGGACAGTCAAATAATGACAGTGGCTATGATAAGTGCTGTAGCAGGGCCACTCAATATCCATACAAATCAGGAAAGTGGGGAGGACGCAAAAAAGCTCAGTCCCTGGGATGGGAGGTGACCAAGCTGCACTAGAGGCAGCGCTTAGAAGTTGTACAGGCGAGGAAGAGGACAGAAGCCTCCGGGACAAAAGTGGTAGGTGGATAAGTGCCAAAGACCTGAGGGAGCACAGTCTCTCTGCGGATCCGTAAGGAACGCTGGAGCAAAGGTGACCCAGTGAGAAGAGAGCTGCTCCGTGCACGGAAGCTGGACCCTGAGATACACTCGCTGTACACAGCTGGTTTTGACACTCTCTTAAAGGCACTGGAGGGGCTTCTTAGGACCATCAGCGGGAAGAGGCCACGAACAAATCTGAATTAGAAGAATGCTCACTCCCATGGCTATTCATTGGCTGGATGAGAAATGAATAAAAGTAGAATGGGTTAGGCTAAGGGGATATTTGTAGCAGTCTTGGAAGGGTAGTATGAAGAACTGAACTAGGTAAGGCGGAGGCAACAGAGATGCTGGAGACTGAAGGAAATGTAGAGATGTAAATTGGTGGAACTAACTTAGGGAAGGAGCATAGGAGATAGAGGTTTGAGTGTGTGGACTCAGATTTAGACTCCATCTGCCTGGGTACCTGGAGGCATACCTTTGCCTTTCCTGAGTGCAGTGAATGAACTTGTGCTCTTTTATTGTGTACCTGATCTTTATTCTGTGCCTATTATGTGTCAGTGTTGGTGTTGAGTAAGTTCTGGGCCAGCACCTCAACTAAGGCTTCACAAGATAATTAAGATATCATGTACATAGGCCTTTAGCATGTGTAAAGCATGAACTACCTGCCCTCCTGTGTCTGGAATGGTCCAAAGCATTTCTTGGGTCTGTAGTTGCAGTTAGGATACCTAAGATGTGACAGGGAGCCCGATGGGGCTAAGGGGTGACTGCTTGTAAATAAGCCAGAGTTGTTGACTGGGATGTGTGTTAGTGGGCAAATAGAGGGGGTCTATCTGGGGCTGGGAGGGCACTGGAAGAGTGTGGCCAGTGAGCTGAGGACTAAGGCAGGAGAGAAACCAGCAGAAGGAACGAAGGCCTAGGGAGAAGAGACAGCACGTGGAAATCTTCAGGGTAGGCTTGAGTGTGCCATGTCTGTAGGGAAGGGAGGGAGCCATGGCTCACATGACACGTGGTTAGAGAAGCGATCAGTTCAGTGAGGAGCAACAAGACCACAACGTTTTATTGAGGTCCGCCTGGTATAACTTGCTTTGAAAAATATCCATTTATATGTAATTTTTAATTTTAAAATGAGTTCAGACTTACAGAAAAATTATGGCTCAACATTAGTTAGCATTTGTTCTATTAGTTTATTCATTTGCTTATTGTGCCACTGAGGCACATTCCAGTTACTCACTTATATCTTTTGTTTCATTCTGTCTCACTCCTTTTTTCCCTTACTATCATTATTTTTCTCAGATATCTGAGAACAGGTTATAGATATTATATATTATATATAAACATTATATATGTAATATAATTATATATTACATATAAAATATAATTTCTTTTCCTTAAGAATAAGAATATTCTCTCACATAACCATAGCACAGTGATTGAAATTATGAAACTAATATTTGTTTGTTAAAAACAAAACAAAACAAAACAAAAAACAGATCCATGGATAGATGAGTCCACACTGAGTCTAGATACAGCATCTCTTCAGTCTTCTTCAGTCTGCTGCAAGCTCCTGGTCATCTTTGTCTTTCCTGCTCCTGATGCCCCCACAGACATGCCCATAGGCCAAACTCCTGGTGATCCTGTCTTCTTTCAGGTCAGCAATTAGCGCTAACCATCAGCAGCGCTGGCACCGGCCCCTCCCACATGGTCTCCACATGGAGCTACCTCAGCTTGCTTACAGCCTAGTGCTTGGTGCCGTGTTTGTGTGCAAGGGCTGCCATAACTAAATTCTCCTCGCTGGGGAACTTAAATAGCAGGCTGTTTCCTTGCAGTTAGAAGTCCAAGACTGCCTTTATTCTGGGGCCTCTTGCCTTGGCTTGCTGATGGCTGTGCACTTGTGTCCTGACATGGTCATTGTGCACTTGGAGGCCTGGGTCTCTCTTCCTCTTCTGGGAGTCATAGAGAACTGAGGCTTGTCCTAGGAGCCTCATTTTATCTTAAGATTTTCGGGATTTATTATTATTATTATTATTATTATTATTATTATTATTTGTGTGTATGTCCCTGGAAAGCAGAAAAGGGCATTGGGTTTCCTGGGGCTGGAGTTACTGGCGGTTGTGAGCCACTTAACCTAAGTTGTCTGTAAGTCACATACTTCAGGATGCACTGTTAACCTTTGAGCCATCTCCCTAGTCCCAAGGACCTCATTTTAACTTAATTCTCCTAAAAGGCCTTATCTGCAAATACAGCTGCACTCTGGTTTGCAGAAAATTAGTACTTAAGAACTTTGAGGGAAGCCAGACATGGTGGCACACACCTTTAATCCCAGCACTCAGGAGACAGAGGCAAGCGGATCTTTGTAAGTTTGAGGCCAGCCTGGTCTACGGTGTGAGTTCCAAGACAGTCAAGGCTATACAGAGAAACCCTGTCTTGAAAAAAGTCTGTTCAGGTTCTAAGAGTGACACCAGGAAGAAAGTGGAAGCTACTAACTCCTGAAACTGTGAGGCTGGACTCTGGCATTGCCTAGTTTGCTCCATGATTGTTTGGCCAGGCAGTCATGAAGCACAGGTTCAAAGAGAAGGAGAGACAGGCCCCATCTCCATCTTGTATGAAACAAGTTTTAGAGCTTTGTTTGAAGATGCCTAGGCTTGCCTTGAGTGTGTCGTTGCCCTTGTGGACATGGCACTGGGAACTATGGCTTCCTCTTTATCCTGACCCTGACAGCAAACATGCTCCTCACTACTTAAGACCAGCCTGGGCTAAATAACCAGGTTAAAGGCCAGCTTGGGATAGGTAATGAATCGCAGTCTTCAGAGAAGAAACAAAAGATTCTTTCTCCTCTGGCTTCCTGCCTGTCAGGCTTACTGACCTCATCCTTTCTGCTAATGTCATAGAAGACATGTGTTGCTTCTTGATTTCTGTGGCAAAAGTGACCTAAATGGAAGAGAGATTTTTGGGTCACAGCTTGAGGGTGCAATAACATCCTGGCAACAGGAAACTGGACCGGTTGATGATGCTGCATCCCGTCAGGAAGAAAAGAGAGAGATGAGAAACGAATGCTGGCACTCCTCTTGCCTTATCCTTTTTGTTCAGTCTAGAATCCCAGCCCACAGCACGGTGCTGCCCACATTTCAGAGTGAATCTTCACACCTAAGTGAAACTTCTCAGGAAATGCCCTCGGTAAGACATGCCCAGAGGTGTGTCTCACAGGTGATTCTAGATCCTGCCAAAGAGACAATATTAATCATCCCAGCTGCAAAGGAGGTTCAAGTTGAGAACTAAAGTGTGTTATTTGACAACCACCACCACTTTCCAACTGAAGGTTAGCTGGAAAAGTTAGGAGGTGACCAAATGTCTGTTCTAACCTGCCTATTTTTTTCTTTATCCCCCCACGTTTTCCACCATTAAATTGTCTTTACTCGTCAATGAATTGTTTATTTCATCCAACCCGATGAGTACTGTACCACCCCGAAAGGTCATTGTCTGATTGTCCGACACATCCCAGTTGCTTAGCACGTAGTAACCACTCAGTAAATACTCACTGGGTGGCTTTATGTACAGGCAGGCCTCGTGAGTCTTCGGTCCTAAGCTGCCTGCCTGGTAAACCCGTTTTGTTTCTCTGACAGTACAAACAGGCCATCCAGGAGCTTGTGCGCTGTGTGGCCCTAACCAGAATTTGCTACGGTGACTCGCATTGCAAACTGGCAGAGGCATATGTTAATCTGTCTCAAGGCTACCTCCAGATGAAAGGTGAGCTTCTCCGGCCGGGAGCATGAGCTCATCAGCTGATGGGTTTCTGTGCTCCCTCTCCCCGAACTGATTCACACCAGAGGGATCAGGTTTTCAAGGCTCTCCTTCCCAAGTACTAAGAAGTGAATTCCTTTTAGGAAGAGTCAGAATGGTATATAATATATAGTTGTCAACAGGAAGAAAGGAAGATTGTGATGTGGGGTTTGGATGCTCTTTGTAGAGTTCTTACAGGATAATCTGCTGGATCAAAAGGTGGCAGGAAAGAAGCCAAGACATGGAATGGAGGCTTAGAGTGGATCCATTAAGAGAGAGAGAGTCATGCTTGAGTGCAACTAGCTAAAAAAAATGAAAGGCTAACCCAAGCTGGCTCTAGCTAGTAGAACTTAAAAATCCAAGGTGAAATTTGCTTTAGACAGTCATAGCTGGTGTTCCAACTGTGTGGCCAGGATTCCGCCTTTCTCTTTTCATATCACTTGGGTCTGTTTGTATTGGCATTAACTCCATTCTTATCCAGGCTTCGCCCATAAGACCACCAGCAACTTGAGGTTTCCTTGCTAAGAATGACCAAGAGAAAAAAGAATGTCCCACCTACCAGATCATGCCAGGATTTTCTAGGCATTGCATTTAGACCACATTGGAGTATGTACGGAAGTGAAGGCATAGGTCAATAGGTGAGACCTGGCTTTTGGTTCTCCTGTGTACTGGGGAAGATACTGGTGTTGGCCCATGTAGGATGTGCAGGTGGTGATGGATGCAGGAAGGTACAGAAAGCTGATACTCATGAGGTGCTGTTTCCCACTTGCTGACTCACAAGCTGTGCCACAGCACCCCTCTACACTCAGGTTATCAGCTGAAGAGCAATGCTAGCCTGTTGGTGTCACAAAACTCCCAGGGTCCAGTGAGTGCTATTACAACCAGAATGCACCAAAAGACCAGACCATTCCTACCTGTTAGTCAAAGGCCATCAGAGCCTGAGGCAGTGGTGATAGGGGAAGAGGGAATCCGAGATCATCTAGATTCAGAGAAAGTGAATCTGAGTTGAAACTACTTGCAACAAAATCACATTGCTAGTACATTGCTGATCTGAGGCTCTGACCTAGCGATCACAGGTCCGTACCAGTGTCCTGCCATCCAGGGTTTCAAATCCTGCCTTCCTTCTGTAGCCTACCATCTTCTTCGTGGATCTTCCTCTCTCAAGTTAAAATCACAACAGTATTTACTATCCAGAAGGCCTCACTGAGGGCCAGCCATCATGCTAATTGCCATGCAAAACCTATTCAGACTTCAGGTCTACCTGTGGAAGAGAGTACTCTTACTACTACTTTTCACAGTCAAGGGCAGTTTCTTAGTGAGTAATGGAGCAGAGGATTCATGCTGGGCACTCTCATTTCAGAGCCCATGCTCTTGAAACTGAAGCTGTGCTGTCTCTAGTAGATTAAGTTCAAGTTAAAAGGGAAGGGGCTGTAACTAGAAACCTAGTTCATCACTGTCGGTGGGTCCTACAGACAATTAACACTAATAAATTCTCAACACCCTGGTTAAGACTGTGCCTTTAAAATATAAGACACACAGAATTCTAAAAGAGTTCCTACACAAAGAACATAGGCTTGCTTCTCTCCATTAGAAAGTATATTGTTTCTGTTTCATAGACACAGGAATGGAACTAACCTCATATTGTGATAGCCATTGAAGGGAACTGAGATATGATTAAATATAATTCAGAACATAGGGCTGGAGATGTGGGAATATGAGTGGAAGAGGGTGTCATCGTGGGGGCGGAGGGTGGGAGTGTGTGAGGAGGGTACAAAATATAGACTTCCTAGCTGGTGTTCCTCAGTGCCACCCCTCCCACAGATTAATCAACCCCTAGAAGAACGCTGGAACACATAGAGAAAAGCATCCCCAGTAATAACAATTATTAACTCTGTCTCCTGTTAGGCTACCGCTGTACAGGAAGAAGAGATTACACCACAGTAGCCCGTCACCCCTCAGGGCTGAGTTGACATGGGCATTTATAGAGACTGTATTTGTGTTGCGCTGAGAGAACGCTAACATTATGATTCTAAATAGGTGCACAGAAGATCCCGAATTTTTAGTATTTCATTTAGATTGCTGTCACTCAGCCAGGACTACAATTCCTCAGCATCTTACTTCCTACCCAGAATGCTGTAGTCCGTGCATTCCATTTGTGTTTTGATAATTATTTGTATTTTACCTCGGATGCTGGTGATGTTTTGGAGCTGTTCGGTTCCAACTCGTTCTGCTTATTTTATTTTTAAAAAGGCGGTTTGGGGAAATGTTTTTCATCTTGACTACTTGATAGAAAACATTTTTTTTAGTTGTTGTATCCAGGGTACTGCTTCCTTCTTCCAAGATCTGTGTCTGTGTGCTCCTGGACAACATGTGGTGCCCTTGCCCGGCTTCCCGGCCATGCAGACTCCTGTTCCTGCCCAGCTGCAATTAAAGAGAAACTCACACTTCTTTTTCTCTCTCCATAGGGTTGTCACTACAAGCAAAGCAACATGCAGAAAAAGCCAAGGAAATCTTGGCCAATGCCATTGAGAGTCCCTATCACAACAATGCGGATGTCTTCAGGTGTTCCATAGAGCTTTTCTATACCCTAGGGAGAGCTTTCCTTGCCCTTCAAAAGTATCCTTTTGCCTCTAATCTTCACAAACAGAAAGCACTGGTGCTGCAATTCATATAGCTAATTCTCAGAGCCAAGCAGAGAGTTGCTAGGTGATTCAGGGGTAATAGGAATTATTATATGAGAAAAGAAAGTCCAGGATATAGGGTCCTGGAATCTAGAAACAGACAGGGCTTTTCCTGAACATATTTCAGATTTAAAGAAGCCTCGGAGAACTTGATAAAAGCAGAGAAACTTGCCAAGGAGATGCTGCAATGTGGAAAAATCATAAAGGAAGAGTGGATAGAAATCCAAGCTCGGCTCAAGTTGTCATTTGCACAGTAAGTCTCCAGTTTACAACTTGGGTGCACAGTGACTGGAGGCTCTTTGACTGTGTCCTTGGCTTCTCCCAAGGTCATTGCACAGCAACCAAGAGCAACACTGTCATATCAGAGCAGCCCAATCAAACCTCAGTGACACTTGTCCCTTGATGTGGGGTACACTCGTAGCTCCAACCCCCACCCCGCCATATGGTCACAGAGACTCTCACATCATTCCCCTGACTTGCTTTTTGCCTGCTCCGCCCATCTCCACTGCTCCTTCATCCTTCTCCCTCCCTTCTCTCCCCCTTCCACAGCGTCGTTGCCGTTCATCCAAGGGAGTTTCCCTGATAGAGCAGGAGAGTTGTTCTGAGGTTCTGCCCCTGGGATGGGACTCCTGGTTCACAGGATAGCAGCATTCTACATGTCCACTCAGCGCTGACCCATTGCTATGCACAGTGCTCTGCCTCTTGCAGGACAAATGGCAGTCCTATCTTATTTGTGGCCCCAACAGTATTTGGCACTGTGGCTCTTTCTAACTTGCTGTCCTGAAGTATGTAACATGACACCCAGTTACCTTTAAGTTTCATTTGCTTTCCTTATTGAATTAAGGAAATTCATACATACAATCTGCATACTTGTGAAACATTCAGAAGTCTCCTTCAACACACAGCCTGTTAGGTTCTATCTTACTTTCCTTTTGGAGGTCTCTGTCCTTTTCATACTAATAATTGAGATTTTCCTTATATGTTATAAGTGTGGATTATGTTTTATATATTTTCTTATATCTATCACCCTTTATTTTGTCTATGGTATTCTTCATAACATAGAAATTCATTTTACCAGAGTCAAATTCATTCATTTTTTTCCTTATGATTTATACTTTGGGATTTTGTTTAGAAAATATTTCCTACTCATACTTCAAAGTGTCTCCATAATTTCTCTCTACCTCTTATGTTTTAAGACTTAAAAAAAAAGTATGTATATGTGTTTGTGCACATGAGTGTAGTGCCTGAGGAGGCCAGAAGGGGGTGTCAGATCCATGGTCCTAGAGTTAAGGTGGTTGTCATTTATTTGATGTGGGTGCTGGGAATGAAGCTGGGGTCCTCTGCAGGAGCAGTAACTGCCACTAAGCTGCAAAGCACCTCTCCAGCATGAAGTTTTCACTCAGTGCACTGTTAGTATTTCACATCTTAGTTTAGAAACTTCACTTTGCTCCAGAGCTTATTCACATGAGGGGTTTTGGTCCACGCATGTATGTGAGTTTCTGAGCTTTTCCAGCATTGACTGATTTTCCAGCTGTGGCATCATGAGTGGAAATACATCTGCCCAAGTGCCTGTGAGACTGATGTGTTTTCTTTTGTGAGCTGCACCACCCTCAGCCCTTACGAATGTTCCCAATGGCACAGAAGAAACTGTGCTCTTCATTCTGTGTGTTATACAGATTATATTCAGTTTACTAACTTCAGATATTCAGATGTACATTGTAATTTTGGGGCAGGGGTTCAAAACAGCTTTGAGTGTCCCAGGACTCCCTCTGTAGACCATGCTGTCCTTGAACTCAGAGATCCACCTGCCTCTGCCTCCCAGAGTACTGGGAGTAAAGGTGTGCGCCATCACGTCAGACACATCTTAAGTTTTTGTCAAGTTGGTAGATTAGTGTTTAAATGAACGCATTTAGACCCCCAGGTATAATCTCTGTCTGTCTACATTGTGTGGTTTGCCATTGTGATGTATGTCCTGAGGTTGTTTTGCTGAAGGGGGAAAGAGTCAGCCACAGCATTTTCCCTTAATCTTCCATTCTTGTAATCATGGTATTTCTCTCTCTCTCTCTCTCTCTCTCTCTCTCTCTCTCTCTCTCTCTTCTGTCCTAGTTTTGTTTGTGTTGTTGTGATGAAGTACCCTGACCAAAAGCAACAAGGAGGCTTACTTGGCTTACAATTCATTTCAGGTTACAGTCAGTCCATTAGTGCGGAAGTCAAGGCAGAAACTCAAAACATCACATCCATAGTCAAACACAGAGAGATGGCGATGTACCAGATGCCCAGAACACACCAAAAAGTGTTCAGTTTCATCAGTCATCGTGGAAATGGGATCCTAAATAGTACAATGATGTCACAGTCCCACTAAAAGACCTAAACCTTTTGAAAAGATTGTTAGTGCCAAGTGTTGGCAATGATGTGGTGCTCAAAGATGCCCTCTCCCACAGAGCTGCTTGGACCAGTTTGATAGAACTCTTTAGAAAACCATTTGGCATCATCTCCTAAATCTGAACATTTTCACATTTGTTGACCCAACAGTACCACTGTAATATACACTCAGCATAAATCTTTGCATGTTTATTCACCAAAACATACATCCAAGTATGCTCCTAGTCTCCTTGCCCAAATCTCAAAAGAAGGCTAACAAAATCTATGGTCTGTTCACATAAAAAGGCAATTATCAAGCTTCTTGTTAGATAACATCATGTCTGACTCTCAAAAACACAGTATTCGGTAAAAGAAACCAGACCCCAAATATTCAAACTGTCTGGTCCCATTCACAGGACTGGAGAGGGACAACCATTTGTTGGTTAGCTGGAGGGCTAACCCACACAGAATCTTCCTGCTAGAAGGAGGTGCTTTCCTCTTCCTCTGTGCAGGAGGCATACATATCCGAGGCCCGAGATCTAATAGTGGTTGCATCTGTTGAAACCTGACCCATGTGTCAGTTCTTAATGTTGAGCCCTGTTGCTACAAAACACTCAAGTAGCCTCTGCCAGAATCTGGTACCATCTTAAGAGTGCTTGCCAAATCGCAATACCAAACCTTGACAGCAGGTGGCGAGCTTTGCCCACATCTGTGTCAAATAACCTCAAGAATTTAAAGTTCCAGTTAAAACTGTGGAGATAGCTTTGGGTATTAAAGAGTTGTTTTCAATGTTGCCACATCCTTCTGTTCTGATTCTCCTCTCTGACATTTTCCATAGAACTGGAAGGCTTAAAATGTGTGGTTTTCATTTAATCTCTTTGCTTTGTGTTCTCATGGAAATATGAATATTTTGTCCAAGCGGACTTGCTTTATAAAGAAAAAAGTCTTTGGCTTTGGACGTGTCTGTAGTTAAACTTGAACTGTGTGGCGTTTTCTTTCATGAGTCTTGGGAATGGAAGGCCAGGGGAAGGTCTCAGGCAGCCTTTGGATTTCTGCCCCTCTTAAAAGGACATCTCTTAGTGTGTCCTCTCCTCCTGCTTCTCCTTTTATGGTGCCTACTAGATGGGCCCGTCACAGAGAGTTAGGGCTGCAAAGTGACTCATGCTCAGGCTTCCACCGTGCAGGAGGCCTGGAGCGTCTTCCCTCCATGCCCATCCCCTCCTCTGTTACAGTACTACCGAATTCAGTTAATGACTTACCAACTTGTCAAACTGTTCCTGAGCTGTTTGCATTGCAAAGTCACCAGCAAAAATGGGAAAACTTTCTGTCAGTGCTCATCATCTGTGTTCTGTTCTGGAAACTTGCACATAGATCCCAGAGGTGGCTAGATATCTTTATATACACAGGTGCGCACGCATGCGCGAGTGCGCGCGCGCGCGCACACACACACACGCACACACACACACGTGCGCGCATGGCAGGGGGGAGAAAGAGAGCACTGGCCCAGATGTTTTAAATAACAAGGCACTGGTGATGATATACTGACGTTCTGTTGTTGCTCCCAAGCATGTGCTCTTGTCCCCGACTTTCTCTGTGACCATATGACATCATGTTTGGAGTCTTCTCCAGCTTGCCTCATGAGTACCCCGCCTCACCCTGCTGTGCCCCAGAATGAGCAAACACTTTTTTTTACCCCCGAGCATACAGAGGACCACCTGCCAAGTGTTTGTATGCAGTGTGGCATGATGGGATGAAAGCTGTGGACTGTGAGTCGGTGCCCTGGCTTTAAGTGAGGGTTCATTCAGACCACCCCACAGGGAGAGTGTGGGCAAACCCCCTGCTTCCTACTTCACTCTCCTCCCAAGCCAGTATACAAAGTACAGGCCCTCAGAGCACATGCTGTGAGGACTAAATGGGCACTAGATTAAAGCATCTAAGCACATGGTAGTCCTTCAAAATGGGAAGAACAGGAAAAAGGCGAGAACAGAGGAAGAAGGAAGATAAAAGACAGGGGAGTAAAAGCCACATTAGCTGCCAATTACTGATCACCTTCTGTTCCAGGCTCATGAATACATTGTTCATCTCACCCTCAGTCCTTACTACAAGGTCGATACTCTTATATTCCTATTTGCAAATAAAGAAAAGCAGCATGGGGAAATAAGTAGCTGGACAGAGCCTGCTCTCTCTGTTCTCTCTCTCTCTCTCTCTCTCTCTCTCTCTCTCTCTCTCTCGCCTCACTATGTAGCTCTGGCTGTCCTGGAACTTACTACATAGACCGGTCTGGCCAGGAACTCACAGAGATCCACCTCCCCCCTCCACCTCAATGGAGCAATCCCAATCTCAGTCATCAGGATATTCAGCAATCCAGCTAACCAGCAACAGCAAGCAGCAGCAGCAGCTTTCCTCCTCCTCTGACTGTCTCCTCCCTCTTGAAGCCTCTTCTCTCTCTCTCTCTCTCTCTCTCTCTCCTCCCTTTCTCTCTCTGTCTCTCTCTCTCCCTCTCTCAGAGCATCCCTCAAAGTGTTCTTGATGTGTTCTCCTTTTCTTCTCAGTGCTCTGGTATTTATACCCTCTCCAAGTCCTCAGAATTAAACTATCTGCGGCTGGCAAATACCATGTCCCTCTTCCAGCCAAGCCGCATGAGGCAATTATCAGCTGTGGACAAACTAAAAGCAGCCCCATATCCCACACTTAGAATTAAAACCAAAACGTATCACAACAGATCTCCACTACACTAAAGTGGGTGTGTTTTCCATTTGCCTTTTCTTTTATGTGAATGCTGCCCTCTCCCGGAGTGTCAGAAGGCTCTGTGTGTTGGATCAGCATGATGTGTTAAGTGGCAAGGCCTTGTAAGAGCAGGCACCATTGACTTTGCAGGGTGACAAAATGCTTCTTCCTGTTACACACTGTCCAACAGAGTGTTGTCCTTGTTTCTTTAATAAATTATTTGAAGCACATGTGACCAAGCCCACAAAATAGGAAAAAAAAAATCATATAAATGGAAACCTGTAAGGCATTTTCCTCATGCAGTTTTCTTCTCTTCATTATAGGCACTTATCGTGTTAAGCTGAACATTTTTTTCATTCCTTTTCTGTATGTGTATAGCTGAATACACACACGCGCATGTGCACACACACACACACACATGTCTTTTTCTATTCCAGACTCTGCATTTAATTTCATTCCGTAGCTTGCTTTTTTCCCCCTGGTAGCATGCCCCATATATTTTTGAGATGTATCCCCATCAGTTGTTTTAATCTCTTTATTTTGGGTGATTTTCCTTTGCTTTTTGCTTGACTTAGACCTGTGCTTGTGAGAATAGACATGTGACTTGTTTCCAGCTTCTCTACGATGAGCACAATTTACATGATCATCATGTGTGCCATCATGCCTGGATTAGCCACTTCTTTCTACGGGGCCGTTTGCATTTAAAATCGTTCTGCAGACATTCTTCATGTCTCTGGCACCATCTTTTGCTCATGTCAGACATTCTTCGTGCATACTCTGCAGCTGGGCCTTTCCACCCTCTGTGCTGTCCTGGAGCCCACGAGCTATACTTGGTACTGTTTTATGATTACTATTTGTGTGAGTGGCCAGGAGTCAAACCCAGGGCCTTGTGAATGCCGGACAAGTGCTACCACTGAGCAGCACCCTGAGAGATAGAGTTTTGGTTTTACTGTGACCAGTTCACCTGCCTTTTCTAGTCTAACTTTTGTCTCACAGAAGAAGCACCTCCCTCCCCAGAGGTGCAAGGTTACAGTCCCTGTGTTTTCTCTCACAGATCAAAATCATGCTCTGTAAATTTAGGCTTACGATTCATGTGGCTCTTTTGTGTGCATGGTTTCAGGGCTCTTGTTTCACATAGTTTTAAATGATGTTCTCCCATCTTTTCTTACTTTTGATGATGAATATGTGTCATTCTCACAATAACGTTCCGATTTTTTGTTCCGTTGGATTTGTAAAATCTTCTGGCTCACTTACACACTACTTTCAGTCACTTTGGACTGATCTCTTCAGTCCTGCTGTCTTTCTGCTTGTGATGAGAAGGGATCGGGAGCTGAGCGCATTTCTCCACAAGGACAGCCTGAGGCTGTTGCCTGCGGCAGGCATGTGGGTAGCAGGGAGAGGGAATACAGGATCTGATTGCTGGTGGTAGGCTTCCGGGGTGTACCCCATGCTCCCCACAATCTGAATGGACAGGTCCAGATGAGGAAATCTCAGAAGTCTGTATATGTGGGTGCTCCAACCACGTGTGCACTTTCTGCTCCTGATGCAGAGCTTGCGCTAATGCTCCCTCCTCAGCCTTTTCATAACTCTTTCCATAACGTTTCCTCTGAAGGGCACATATCAGAAGGGCAGTCCCTTGACACTGGAAAACGTCATGGCCTTTTCTAAAACCAGGTAATGCGCTGATGTAGGTCACAGCAAGTTGTTTGTGGGGGGCATCGTTGCAAACCTGTCTCAAGAAGGAAGGTGTGTGAGCTGAGTTAACACAGACATACTTTTTCATCGTCTCACGTATTTTCTCACTCAAAAACTTTGCTTTTGGCTTTCTTGGAAGGGATTTGCCCAGATGCACTCATCTTGACACCCGTGTTTCTCTGTTCTGTGACTTTTACAGGACTCTTGGAAGCAGAGGATGTCTGCTTTCTGTACTAGATAGACTCAGTCGTTTCTAATCATAATAAACAAAAATGTTGATGATTTCTTTCTCCTTTGTTCAGATATCATTGGCCCCTCCTAGGTTCTTTAGGCAAATTGGATAGAAGCGAATCTAAAGTCACTTAGGAAGTGTGTGATATTTTTCTAGATTTTAAAGAGAAATCAAAGACATAAATATTTTAGGGTTTATGGGTTATATGATCATTGTGACAATTATTCAAATTTACCATTGTTGTTCCAAAGCTATGATATGCAAATAAATCTTTTTTTGCAAACTGAGCAGACTTGATCCTCCCACCGGAGTTTGCTGGCTCTAATTTTTTTTTTTTTTTAAATTCCAGCCTGTCTACCAAGAATCTAATTATTTGACTAAACAATTTTATTAAAACTGCATTTAGACCCTGTTTCGATTACCAAGGGTCTCTGTGGGTTTTCTCTGCAAAAGTAAGATATGGTATGGAAGGTAGTGATTGCACACACATTTCAAGCTCACCAGCAGGGCAAAGGTCAGGTCAGGCTAGGTTGGGTTGCCTGTTAATCTCCCCTCCTCTCAAATTAGAATTGCTCTAACCTCTGACCTTGCTTGACCCAAGGTCCAGGTTTCTATCCTGGACCTCTTCCTGTGTTTAGGTTTATTTCCAGTTCTAGCTGATACCCACGCTCACAAGCCATTCACTCCAGATTTTTAAATTTTACTATCTAGTGTATGTGCACAGGTACACAGAAGCCAGTGCCCTCCCAGGGCAGAAGAGGGTGTCAGATCCTCCGGAACTCGACTGTGAACCACTCCGAGTGGGTGTTGGGAACTGAACTCTGTTCCTCTGAAAGAGCAGCAAGTGATCTTCCCCACCAAGCCACCCCACCCGTTTATCTGTCCGTGGCCATTGAAACCACAGAGCTGAAAATGTCCTGCAGTTACTTCCTTTGTAGAGCAAACATAGTAAAAACTACTTAGTGGCTGAGTGAGAGTGTGGCCTGATTTGTGGTCTCTGTTTACCCTACCCATGGGAGCCGAAGCATCTTTTTTTTTTTTTTTTTTTTTTTTTTGCATCTTTTGTACTAAAGCTTTGGACCTAAATTTATTCTATGAGAGAAACATATCTAATAGTCTTAATACTTTGAAGACTGATATTGTAAATATCAGTCACTCTTCTTGATAAATAATTTATAGGGATTTTCTTTTTTTTTTAATATGAGAAGTTATTGTCCTAAGAAACTAAGACTTTTCCCTTGTCACCTTTATTTCTAATGGTAAGCTAGCATTTTTTTTTATAGAGAGAGAGCTAACATATAGAAGAAACTTGGGGAAATTTAAAAAGTCATAAATAAGAACAGTGAGCCACTCACCGTTCAGTTGCGCAGAGAGAATGGTCACTAACACATTTGTGACCTCTCTTGTGATACCTCTCTGTGCATTTGTGCTTATATAGATTAGCTATAAATGTTTCACATGCAGTACGAAATAGCTTTAAAGCCTGTTTACTAAAGAACATAAAATGTGTGTGTAGAGGGGTTAATAGATAAACTCAGCATTAACTTTAATAGCTCTTTGCCATTCTACAGTATAGATACTCTTATTGTAATCTCTGTGGACAATTCCTCAATGCTGAGTTTGAAGTGCTCAGTACTTTTCTGTCATTATCCTCATCCTCATCCTCATCATTATTATAGCACAACTAAGGTAAACATTCTTGTGTGTGTCTCACTGTCATGCCTGAGTTTCTCTTCACGATAAATTTCTGTGCTATCTGCAGGGTTAGTGTGTATGTCCATCCATTTTTAAGCATAATCTTTGGTACTGGGGAGTTTTTATTCAATTATAATCTCCCCAAAGTTAATAAGACTATCCCACTTCCTCACCAATACTGGAATCATCTGTGTGTGTGTGTGTGTGTGTGTGTGTGTGTGTATACATGTGTGTGTATATGCTAGAGGAGGATGTTGGGTGTGCTGCTCTATCCCTCTCTGCCTTACTCCCTTGACACAGGGTTTCCAGTAATCTCCTGTTTCTGCCTCATAGCTCTAGGGTTATGGGTACGCACGGCTGTATTTGGCTTTTTACTTGGATGCTGGAATCCAAACTCAAGCCCTCATGCTTGCACAGCACGTGTTCTTACCCAGTGAGCCATGTCTTCACCCAGACAATTGTTTTTTCTGGGTGTTTGAGATAAGACCTCTACAGAGTCCTGCCTGCCCTGGAACTCACCATGTAGACCAGGATGGCCTCAAACTCAGAGATCCTCTTACTTCTACCTCCCTAGTGCTGGATTAAAGGAATGCACCACCGTGTCTGGTACCATATTGGACAATTTCTAAATAGATCAGTTATCAGAATCTTAGCATCTTTTATGATTGTCAGCACTAAAACTTTAAACTAAAACACCTGTGTAACTCTTACTTTGTGCCAAGAGACTCTACTAGGTACTTTCATGATTATGAACTGATTTGATATTTTTAATGACCCAATAAAGCAGGTACTATTACTACTCTTAGTTTGTAGGTGAGGAAGCTGTTTCCAGGTGATTGAAAGTCATCAGTCTGGTACACAGAAAGCCAGTACCTAAACCTTTCTGGCATTAAGCTCTTGAATCCATCCTCCTCACCATCATGCCCTCCTTCCTTTCGGAGAAAAAGCTTAGCTTGCAATGAAACAAGCCTGGGCACCAGGGTGAGAGAGACTAGATGCTCAATTTCAACTCACTGAAAAATAAAAAATGCTACACGACTGAGTTTTGTAGGTACCATGAGCGTTGTCAGCTTTAAGTAAAAGAGGTCACTGTCAATTAGATCAATGAACTGCAGCAATCAGTTGCCTGATCTTGTTTTTTTGTTTTGTTTTGTTTTGTTTTCTTTTGTTTGTTTTTCCTTAGATTGTATCAAGGTCAGAAAAGATCAAAAGAAGCTTTGCATTACTATCAAAAGGCTCTGGAGTACACTGAGATCGTCAAAGACGAGAAAAGTCTTGAGTGTGTGCCCGTCCTGAGGGAACTGGCGGGCGTGGAGCAAGCCCTGGGACTCCATGATGCTGCCATCAATCACTTCTCACAGGTAAGGCGCGGTGTCCCGGCCACCACAGCAGTGCTGGACCCACAACTTCTCAGGAGCACGGCCACTGGGGCAGCTCTGAAAACGCTGGCCTTGTCATTTGCTGAAGATAACTAAAACACTTGGTCAGCGTAGATGTTCAGAGAAAATTTTCTTATTAGAAAGCTAAGCAGATGAGTGCTGGGCCCCAGTCCCTGCTGCTAACTGCAAGCAGCCTAAAACTCTCTATTTCTCACATTACATATAGAACTCAAGTACTGTTCCCAAGTGAGGTTGGTTTTTTTTGGTTTTATTTTTAATCTTTATTAGATTATTTAGAATTTATGCTACGAAACTGATCAGTACTTCTTTTGAAAAAAGTATACTTTTAAAAAAAATTATGTGTGCAGATATCTCTCTGTGTGTATGCACTCATGTATGTGGGTGCCCTCAGAAGCGAGAGGTATCAGATTCCCTGGAGCTAAAGTTATGAGCAGTTGTGAGCCACCTAACATGAGTGCTGGGACCAAACTCAGGTCTTCTGCAAGAGCAATATGCTCGTGTAACTTCTAAGCCATCTTCAGCCCATCTTCAGCCCATCTTCAGCCCTAGGACTAGCTAGGCCTTTTATTTACACTCTTAATTCTTTGTCTGAAGACTTTTTAATATTATTTTTAAAGATTTATTTATTTATTATGTATACCATGTTCTGCCTTTATGCCAGAAGAGGGCACCAGATCTCACTGTAGATGGTTGGGAGCCACCATGTGGTTGCTGAGAACTGAACTCAGGAACCTCTGGAAGAGTGGCCAGTGTTCTTAACCTCTGAGCCATCTCTCCAGCCCTGCCTGGAGACTTTTAAAGGTGTACTGTTAGTTGTTATTCTACTTCATCATTATGAGATTCCTCATCATGTGTGTCATTCAGACTCCCCAAAGAAAGGAGAATATGCACAATTGCTACAAAGAGAATGTGTAGCAAAGAAGAGAGAGAGAGAAAAAAGAGGGAGGAAGGGAGAGGGAGAGAGACTTTGAAGAAACTGATTTACATGCTTTGGGTACTAGCAAGCCTGATATCCCCAGGATAGTCCAGAAGGGCTGGAAATGTGGACAGGATTTCTCTGCTACTTTCTTCTTAGAAATTATAGGATGTTTGTTCTTCGGGTCAACTGATTGTCTGAGGATCATTCATATGATTGACAGTAATCCCCTTTGCTTAAAGCTGACAATGTTAACTGTACCTATAAGATACAATCTTGCAACATCTAGGCTGGTGTTTGACTAAACAACTGGACAGTAGAGCCACACTGACATTAACCATCACTGGGAGCCAGACAGCTTTGTATCATACCATCACTCAAAGCACCTTTTTACGTTTTCCTAGCAATTTAAAATATATACTACCCCATTCCTGTTATTTCATGAGATAATAATGACATGGTACTAAGAATACATCATAACTGTGTCTTTTAAACTTTGTCTGACAATTTATCCTCCCACTCCCAGTGTGTTGGAGTACCTCAATCTCTCCCTTTATCTAGATCATCTCTTTTAATCATTAATACTACTGTGTAACATATTGTTTCCAGTTTATAGATAAGGAAGACAAGAATTAGAAAGGTTGAGTGATGTGCCCAGAAATACATACCTCCAAAAAGGCATCGCTCAGATTCAATACCTGATATTGAAGTAGACTGGGGAGGTTGTGTGAGGCATGGAAGGGAAGAAAGCACTTAGGAGGCTACTGAAATAGCAAAAGCAGATCATGAGGTGGTTGTGAAGTAGGATGAAGAAACTGGGATGGAGAAAAGTATGTGATTTGAGACAGGTCAGGGAAGTGACATAGATAGGACACAGAAACTATATATGGTGGGACAGGAGGAAAATAGAAGTCAATTCTCGGATTTCCAGGAGTACAGACCGCTGCTGCGATGCTTCTGCTATTTCCTGTGGAGGGCCAGGGTTAATGGGTGAGGTGAGTGAGGTTGGATAATGAGTCTGTGATGTCTGTGAGGCAGAAAAGGGCAAGTTGGAGATTTGGGGGTGGGAGTTATAGGACACACCCACCTGGGCTTGGTGGTTGTCTTGGGAGAGGATGGCTCACTTAGTACCAGCTTCTAAAGTACTGGAAGGTGAAGAAGACTAGCCCAAAAGACCTACATAAAAGGGGAGACAAAAGATCGGCCACTCAAGTGTGATGTCATGCCCAGGGCCATAAGGGTGATGACAACAGTAGATGAGCATCATTCTGATAAGACCTTGAAAGCCCTACCTGTAAAGAGCGTCAGCTTCCTCCTGACAGCAGTTGGAGGTTTTCATGCAGGGAGACTGACATCAAATTATCAGTCTGAAAGGATATAAGCAGGGGAATGGCTTGTAGGGGACCACAGCAGTCTAGGCCTGAATTCAGGAGGCCTGTGAAAATGGACAGATGTGGACAGACTTGAAAGATGGGAGCAGTAGGGCTGAATGACAGGCCGGGTGGCGGTCTCTGCAGGTAAGCAAAAGAGATAGAGTTGAGTTTTATAAGGTTTCTGGCTTAGTTCACTGTGGTGGTGTGGCAACGCTTATTGACTGTAGGAACTCTGGCTGGTATGTGATTTTCTATGTGTCAGTATCAATAATTCTTGATATTCTTTTGTAAAAATTATGTGCTTTAGTCAGCTTCCAGAAGTGAATCTGCTGAAAGGAAGGATATGAATATTTCATAATCTTGATTCATATTGACATCCTGCCAAAGATTTATTTTTATTTATTGTTTGTTGTTTCGATGTATTTGGTCATTAGAGTGGCATTTTAGTATCAGTGATGGCCCTGTAGTAACATGTTATTAGAACCCAGCCCCACAGCTTGCACCAGGGTTCACTGCTAGTTCTGTGGGTCTGATTCTATGTAAAGATAGGCACCCACCAGCAGATACATACAGAATAGCCTAACTGCTGTAACAGTCCTCTCTGCCCTTCTGTTTCATCCTCCTCTCCATGAATCTCCAGCAACCACTAAGCACTATAGTTTTGCCTCTTCCAGAATGCCACATAGTCAGAATCATATAGTTTGTGTTCAGACTGGCCTCTTCATGTTTCATTTATGCTTCCTCTTTGCGTTTTCATGACTTAACGCTTTTCATTTTAGCATTGAATCTTTTATTTACCCATTCACCTACCAAAGAACATCTGGATTAATCTGTCTTTCCCATTTCTGTACAACACTGCTCTACAGAAGTCCTACAGGTTGCTGTAAGGGTATACGTTTCCCACACTCTTGGGTACATGCTGGATCATAGCATTTTGTAAGACACCGCCACAATGCCTTCAGAGAGCAGCCACGTGGGTTTATGTTCCTGCCGGCCATGGTGAGAATCTGTGTTTCCTGCATCCTCTCAGAACTCAGACACAGAAAACAGAAACACGGGGGGAGGGGCTATATTCTCACTTAATGCACTCTCCGTATTACGTGAGAAGATAGTTACTAACTTTATGGGGACAGAGGCCAGATTTCTTTAAATACTGTGCCACCTGTAACCATACACACGTAACTTTATGCACAGATGAGCATGCAACACCCTAAAATTAAGTTAAGATGCAGACTGTTCTGTTACTTTATAGTTTCTCTTGGACTTTTCAAAGTCTCCAATAATGAGTCAAAATGTTGTTTGGAGATGTCATGGCCCTGTATGTAGCCACTTTAGTAGGTACTGCTGATGATATGATATATGATATCATGTCATATCATATATATATATGACATATATACGTATCATATCATATGGAGACATTTTTCATTTTTGCCACTCATCTTTTTTAGAGAGGTGTTTAGTAAGGTCTTGGCTATTTTTTAAATTGGGTTTTCTTGTTGAGTTTTAAGACTTCTTTCTATATTTTGAGTATCTTTGGCAAAAATCCTCCCAGATTTACCATTTTATTCTCCTGCATTGCCTTATCAAGGAAGAATTTGTTTTTAATTGAATTTTTGCTTTGTGTGTTTATATATGTAGATGCTCAGTGCCACATGTGTGGGTAAAGGCCAGCTTGCTGGAGTCTGGTCTCTTCTTCTACAGTGCTGGCTCTGGAGATGAACTCTGGTTCTCAGCCTAGACAGCTTATGAACCCAAGGTCATTGAGATTTTCCGCAAGCTTATTTTTTTGAGACAGGGTTTCTCTGTATCACACCCTGGCCGTCCTGGAACTCACTTTGTCGACTGGGCTGGCCTTAAACTCACAGAGATCTGCCTTGCTTGCCCCCCAAGTGTAAGGAATAAAAGTGTGTGCCTTGATGCCTGGCTGATTTTCCTATAGTTTTGTGTTTTATGTGTAGATCTATTATCATTTCAAGTTAATTTTTATCAACAATATGAGATTTGTGCTAAATTAATTTTATTTCATTTGTATGTTCAGTGACCCCCTACCCTATATGTAGGAAAGGCTGTCTGTTCTCCATTACGTTGCTTTTGGGCTTTCTTCAAAGATCAGCATTCATGTGGGCCGAGCTCTGAACTCGGAACTCTGTTCTGCTGACCTATTTGTGTCACCCTGTTTCCCCATCAGGGAGTGCCGGGCTCCACTTTTCATTCTGTTAGTGCAGTCATGGCTGTTTTCAGTCTTCTTTGTTTTCATAGAACCTCTAGGATCACTTGTCAGTCACCATGAAACAGCTCAGTTACATTTTGATTAGGGTTGTGCTCCATCTCTAGAATTGATATCTTAATAGCATTGCATCCTGCTATCTGTAAACACAGAACATCTCTGGGTGGTTCTTTCAAAAACTTTCTTTTATCACTGTTGCAGTTTTATAATTTGTCACATGGAGGTTTTACTTGGTTTTTTGTTTGTTTGTTTCTTTTTAGATTTCAGTTTGGAATCAGGTTTTGAATGAAGTTGTATTAAAGATTTTAATTTGCAGTGATGGTAATGCAAGTGTTGTTATAATTATGATTTCAAATTCCTATTTGTCTGTTGTTGGATGTATGGATACAGCCATCTAAAACTCCAAAGAAATATATCAATTGATACTGTGTTCAGATTAGTTCAGCCATAATGCAACAAAACTCACTAGGATGAAAGCGGCTTCTAGAGGACCCAGTATTGCTGGTGTGCAACTTGAGTTCGGGTTGGAGAAGCATCTCCAAGCCACGTTCCATAGTGTGCTAGTATAGCCCCAGAGTTGCTGAGTCTTCCTAGAAAAGGTGTGTGTGCTTAAATGGAATCCAGATAAATAAGTAAGTAAAATGCCTAAATAAATAAACGCTAGTTAAAACCCAACAATCAATTACGTTGTTTTACAGTGTGGTAGACATGGCAACATGGATTTTTTTTTTTTTCTTGAGAGGGGAAATAGTCTGTGAGGCACTGGAGTTAGGTAGGCCACATATAGGAACCATTGGTTTACATGTCTAAAAGCATATACCAGAAAAGGGAATCACCTGTGAATATGACGTCCCAGAATACCGGAGCTTTTCACTCTCAAGAGACCTTGGCACTGTATGAGTGGGAAATGAATTAACTAGTGCCTCTTGTTTGTGAAACCCATATTCAGCATTTATAGAACTTTTCTGTATTTCTTTTTCCTATCTGCCTATGTTGGTATACATTTAAACACATACGTACCTATCCATATGTAGTCAAAGGGATAATTGTGTACTTTGGAGGGGTCAGGGAGGAGGCTCGGTAGGTAAAAGTGCCACCAAGCATGAAGACCTGAGTTTGGTCCCTGAAACTCACATGGTGGAAGGAGAGAACCCACCTTCACGATTTGTCCTCTGACCTCCACATGTAGGTCATGGTACCTGCATGTCCCTATATTTACACATACATGCACTCAAGTTGTATCAAAGTATAATAACATTTTAAGGCATTTGGAAATTTTCATGTCCCCTTATTCCCAGATATTTCAGTGTGTTCTGTAAGGACAAGAATAGCCATAATAGACTTATGAAACTTAGAAGGTTTAATATTGGCATGGGCCACATTCCACTTTGTTGCTTAGCTCCCTTCTGCCCATCATAATTTTCTATCCAATACAGACCTAGTAAAGGATCATGTGTTACATTAGGTATCATGACTCTGGTCTTTAATCTGGAATAGTTTTTCACTAGACTCTGTCTTTTATGACATTGAGATTTAAATATCTGCACCTCTGTGCCAGCTTTTTGTTTCTCAGTTCGAGTTTGTCTGGTGTGTTCTCGTGACTAGATCTGAGTGATGTGTGCCCCAACAGAACACTACAAGGAGGATGCATATTGCATCCAGAGGCTCTGTGCCCATCTGTCCTACATTGATGACATTCATCACCCTGTCATGATGATACATAGTTTCTCCACTGTGTAATGACTGTCTCCTCCCATTGACCCAATTAGCATTCTATATTCTTCTCCTTGTCAAATATTTCCAAGTTTAACATCTATTGATAACTCCTTCCTGACAGATTCTTAACTGTCATAGCTGTAAACTTCTGGTTTTCACTTCTATCCTTCCTACTGCATTTATCAGTTGACATTCTGCTATTAGGAAAGCTCCCACTTTCCCATCAAGTAAGTAACAAATATATATGATATACAGCATGAGGCAGAGAGAGAGCTGGCTGGGAAGGGCATGGGCTTTTGAAACCTCAAAGTCCACTCCCAGTGACACACCTCTTCCAACAAGGTCACACCTCCTAATCCTTCCCAGATAGTTCCACTCTCTGAGGACCAAGTGTTTAAATATATGGGCCTATGAGGACCATTCTCATGCAAAGCACCACAGAGTGAGGCTATTAGATCCAGTACAGGATACTTCAGTGGTTTTATATTATTGCAGAATTTTTCTCTTGTTTTCAGTTGTGCTATACTTCTGAACTGCCTTTCAGGGGCACATAACATTTGTATTCCTACTCATGTGTATAAGAACACCAGTTCCCCCACAGCCTGTTTCAACAAAGTGTATTGTTAAGCTTTCAAGTTAGTTCCAATCTGATGGGTGAGAAATGACATTTCAGTATAGCTTAAATCTGCATTTCTATTTTTAAAACTGGAGTTGAATATCTTTTCATATGTTAAAGGCACTCTATTTTTTTCTGTGAATTGTCTTTTTGTGTGACTTACTCATATCATTTGCCAGTTTATAAATAGGATTTTTGATCTAGATTTTCATAGCTGTTAAAGGTTCTTTATATATTATAATATTGATCCTGGTATCCAATACATGTTGTAAATATTTTTACTCAAACTGTCATTTGTTTTTAAATTTTGCTCATTTTTATTGAGATTGTTTATACAACATTAAAGCTATTCTCTTAAAGTATATAATTTAGTGGTGTTTATATTTGCAAATTTTTTAAACCACTGTCCAATTCCATAGAGTTTTTTTTTTAGAAACAATAAAGCCATTAGCAGTCATTTTTCATTCCTTCCTCCTAGCACCTATCAGTTTACTTTCTATGTAGAGTTCTGACATTTCATAAACAGAGTCTGACAATATATGGCCAGTTGTGTCTGACTTAATATATTCATGGTTTATTCATATTTAGCATCTGTTTGTATTTCACTCCTTTTGCTATATAGATATACTAGATTTTATCAACTTACCATTTGATAGACATTGGGTTGTTTCTGCTTTGGGGATGTTATAATTAGTGCTGTATAAGAAATTATACTCAAGTTTTATACAGACCACATTTTCATTTCTCTAGGAGTAGCCACTGAGTGACATGGTAACCAGCTAAGCTTTGAGTAGCCACTAGGCTGTTTTCCAGCATGACCTCAGTGTTTTATAGTCCTACTGATGAGGTGTTTCAACATGAGAGCTGCAACTTCTCTATGTCCTCATCTATACATCTTGTTGTCTGTGTTTTTAATTGTAGCTGTACTATTGAGTAAAGTGCTATTTTAAGTTTTAATTTCCTTCATTACTAGTTGTTTATCTTTTTATGCTTGTTGGCCATTTTTATACCTTTACTGGGCAAATGTTGATTCAAATCATGTGCCCATTTTAGACAGTTCTTTGTCTTTACATTCTTATTTGGGAGTTGTTTTTATATCCCGATGCTAGAGCCTAGCTGCCAGTCAGACAGGAAGTGGAAATGTTTTCTTCTATTCACTTTCTTAATGGTGTCCTTCCAAGTGCAAAATCGTTTACTCTTAATTAAGTCTAATTTGTCTCTTCTGCTTTTAGCTTCACATCTAAGAATACACTGGATAATCTTCATGAAGACTTGTATCTATGTTTCCTTAAAGTAGTTCCCAGGTTTCAGTTCTGACACATAAGGTCTTTGAGTTTCTTGTGTGGTCTGCCATAAGAGGTCAACTCCAGTCTTTGCTCTTGGCTGTCTGCCTATGTCAGCACACGTTTTAGTGAGAAGCTTATACTTTCACCATGGAAACTACCTTGTCAGAATCATGCTTGTCAAAATCAAATGGCCACAGTAACAGGGTTTACTTGCAGACTATCAACTCTATTCTATTGACCTAAGTTTTACAATCAGTAACTGCAATCCTCTTACTATGTTATTTCTTTTCAAGAATGTTTTGACTATTGTAGACCTCTCAGGTTCTCATGTGAATTTTAGGATCATCCTGTCAATTTCTGCACCTCTCCCCCACAAAAAATTCTACTGGAACTTTGAAAGACATTGCGTTAAATCCTCGTTTAAGAGGTAAAGTGTTGCCATTCTAGCAATAGCTTGTTAGATTCGAAAACATAGATATCTCTCCAAGAAGACTTAGGTCTTGTTTATTTCATAATGTTTATTTTTGTTTTGAGTTTTTTGTTTCTTTGTTTTTGATGTTGTGAGATAGGGTTTCTTTGTGTAGTCCTGGCTGTCCTGGAACTCACTTTATGGACTCTTGCCTCAAACTTAGAGATTCACGGGCTTCTGCCTCCCAAGTGCTAGGATTAAAGGTCTGTACCACCCCCCACCCCCACATTTCAGTATGTTTTGTAACTTTAAGAGTATAAGTGGTCTTGTTTGGTTATTGTTTTGGTGTGTGTGTTTTGTATGAATGTGTTGTGTACAGTACATATGTGTGTGCCTGTGACTGTGTGTGTCTCTCACTGGTACCCATGCCTGATAACTTGCATGAATGTTGGGGTTCTAATCTCAGGTCCTCATCCTTCTACAAGTCCTCCTACTCACTAAGCCATCTCCCTGCCCTTAGAGTTACATGTTTTGCACCTTTTTGGATAACTCATACCCAAGTATTTGTTGTTGTTTTAATTTTTTATTCATTATCGTGTGCATTGGTGTGTGTGTGTGTGTGTGTGTGTGTGTGTGTGTGATGTATATGTGTGAGTACAGCCACACATATGGTGGTCAGAAGACAACTTTTCAAAAAGTGTTCTCTTCTTCCTCTTTTTGGGATCCTGGGACCAAACTCAGAGTGTGAGGCTTGCTTGGCAAAAGCTCTTATGTGCCAAGCCACCTTGCCAGATGTGTTTATTGTATTTGATGCTGCTATAAGAAAAAAGGAGTTTTCGTAACTTTTTCTGTGTATTCACTGGTATCATAGAAAAAACTAAATGCCTTTTAATGCTCATCTTGTGTATTGCAACCTTGCAACCTTGCTGAGCTTATTGGTGATTTTTCTATTCTGGTTTATTTGTCTCGGTGTGTTCAGATTTTTATCTTCTATTGCATTTAGATGTTTTATTTAGGTTGTAAGGTTTATCTCTGCCCGGATGGCAGAGGAATTCACTTGCATTTAGAATACTTGGCAAGTTTGATGGTTAACTATTATTTTTATTTATTGAGGCTAATAAAGATTAAAGAATGTTTTAAATAAAAAAAGACTTGGCAAACCCAAAATAACATCGAATTTGAGGTCAGAAAATCAGGCTGGGAGTCCAAACTCTCTGTTTAGCAGCTCTTTGATTATAGGCTAGTCACCCAGCCTCTTCAGCAACTGTGAATCTACAAAGACACTTTCCACTTCACAGAATTGCTCCAAGTTTCAAAACACTAAGTGCTTTGTGAACTCAAAGGCCCACTGCCAGGGTAAGCTGCTTTTACTTATTTATAGTAATTATTAAACACTTATCACTGTTCTCTTTTTTTAAGGAGATTTACCTGAGGTATGGAAGGCAACAGAGTGGCCACAGGTCTCCAAGGAAACCACGAATAATAGGCATTTATTAAATACACACAAAGAGGTCTTGTTATCTTCGCAGTTGGTTTTCTTTCCTCATTCCTTTGGAGTGAGAAAAACACAGAGAAAAAACATTTTAGCTTCAGGAGAATGCAGAAAAGTTCCACAGTATTTTTTAAAGTAGCCCATTAAGATGAAAAAAATAAAGGGATCCCTGCAGAGCTACTGCACAAGAAAAGGCTCAGGAACTTAAAAGAGTGCTGGCCACCCTCCGCCCTCTGTGACAGGTCGGTGGGCTTGTGAGACTCCTCGGTGACAGATTTTAGTAACCACACCTTTAAATTTTATCATCTAGAGAAAAAAAAATCACAAGATTTCATCCATGTGAGAGCAGCTACTTTTGGTCTGTTTGCAGGGGATAAAGACCCCGGCTCTGCTGACTGGAGTTGCTGTTTCACACCTCTGACACTTGAGTGGCATGTTTCTTTTGTTCAATTTTCAGGGCAGCTCAGCTGCAAAAGTAGGGAACTTTGATTTGCAACATATGAAATCAGAGCATTTGTCAGTTTCTCTACAAAAGGCAGTAGGGCCAGAAGACATGGCTTCAGTCCCCAGCTGTGGTCAGCCAGGGCTCTGACAGCTAGATGCTAAACACCTGGCTCTGGGTGCTCTGTGGGTGGCGGCACTTCCCACCACGTGAGCATCTGCTGTGGATTTACCACAGGTATAAGTCTTTTTTCCCCCATTTATTTAATCTCTTTACAGCCTGATCCTAGACCCCTTCCTCCTCTCCTCCCAGTCTCCCCTTCAAATCCCCCTTCCCTCCATTCCCCTCCTCCTTAGAGAAGGCCCCCAAGAGCTATCAACCCACCCAGGTACCTCAAGTCACAGCATCCTCTTCCACTGGGGCCTGACAAGGCAGCCCAGCTAGGAGAAAGGGATCCAGGGGCAGGAAACAGAGTCAGAGACAACCAGCTCCTACTTCCATTGTTAGGGGACCCGTTATTGACCATGCTGCACATCTGCTACATATGTGTAAGGGGTCTAGGCCCAGCCCATGCCTGCTCTTTGGTTGGTAGTTCAGTCTCTGTGAGCCATCATGGGCCCAGGTTAGTTGACTCAGTAAGTCTTCCTGTGATGTTCCTGACCCCTCTAGCTCCCTCTATTCTTCCTTCCTCTCTTCCATAGAACTCCCCTACCTCTGCCTATTGTTTGGCTGTGGGTCTCTGCATGTTACCATCCTCTGCTGGATGAAACATGTCAGAAGATAGTTATGCTAGTTCCTGACTGCAATCAGAGCAGACAGGGGTTGGCTTCCTCCCATGGAATGGATCTCAGGTTGGGCTAGATCCATTGGTGGAGCTCAATGATTTGCCATTCCCTCCATTGCTGCTCTATTTTACCCCTACACTTCTTGTAGGCTAGACAAATTTTGGGTCTAAGGTTTCATGGGTGGTGTCCCCCAATCTTCACTGGAAGTCCCACCTGGCTACAGGGGTGGTCCTTAACCCAGCTGCTAGCAGTCTTAGCTAGGGTCACCACCATTGATTCCCAGGAGCCTTCTCTGTCCCAGAGATGCCCCACTACCACCAATTTCCATTCTCTTTCCTGGTCCTTCCCCCAGCCCCCAACCCTGATCCTCACCCCTGTTACCCTCCCAACCCCCTTTCCCACCCAGTTCTACTTTGATGTCTATTTTATTTCCTGTTCTGAGTAAGATTCAGCATCTTCCATTAAGCCCTCCTTGGCTTCTTTGGGTCTGTGGATTGTAGCATGGTTATATTATACATTATGGCTAATGTCTACTTATAAGTGAGTTTATATCATGCATATCTTTCTGGGTCTGGGTTACTTCATTCAGGACAATTTTTTCTAGTTCCATCCATTTGCCTGAAAATTGCATGATTTCTTTCTTTTTAATAGCTGAGTAGTTTTCCATTGTGTAAGGGTACCATATTTTATTTATCCATTCTTCAGTTGAGGGACATCTAGGTTGTTTCCAGTTTCTGGCTTTTTCAAATAAAGCTGCTATGAACATAAAAAGTTTCCTGTGGTATGCTGGGACAGCTTTTGGGTATACGCTCGGGAATGGTATAGTTGGGTCTTCAAGTAGATCTATTCCCAATTTTCTGAGAAAGTGCCAGGTTGATTTCCACAGTGGTTGTACAAGTTTGCACTCCCACCAACAATGGAGGAAGATTCCCCTTGCTCTGCATCCTCGACAGCATGTGCTGTCACTTGAGAGTTTGATCGTAGCAGTTCTGATGGGTGTAAGATGGAATCTTAAGAGTCATTTTGATTTACATTTCCCTGATGACTAAGAACTTTGAACATTTCTTTAAGTGCTTCTTGGCCATTAGAGATTCCTCTGTTGAAAATTCTCTCTTTGGCTCTGTACCCCATTTTTTAATTTGATAATTTGGTTTGTTGGTGTCTAATTCTTTAGTTCTTTATATATTTTGGATATTAGCCCTCTGTCAGATGTAGAATTGGTGAAAGTCTTTTCCCATTCTGTAGGCTGACTTTTTGTCCTCTTCACAATGTTCTTTGCCTTACAGAAGCTTTTCCGTTTCATGAGGTCTCATTTACTACTTGTTCATCTAGTGCCTGCACTGTTGGTGTTCTGTTCAGAAAGTTGAGTCCTGTACCCATGACTTCCAGACTCGTCCCCACTTTCTCTTCTATTAGATTTAGTATACGCAGTTTTATGTTGAGGTTTTTGATCCACTTGATCTTGAGTTTTGTGCAGGGTGATAAATATGAATCTTTTTGCATTCTTCTACATGTAGACATCCAGTTAGACCAGTACTTATTAGAAATAATCTGAATAAGGCTCATTTTAAGAATTTCAGATCTCGGGGAGAGGTGTGTGAGGGGGAAAACTGAGAGGAAGGGACATTGCAATCAAGATGTAAAATGAATAAATAAATAAGTTTTTTAAAAATTTCAAATCTCTGAAAAACTAACAAAGGTTTTATTCTTTACACAAAATTCTAAGTATGACATAAATGTAGGTGCCGTAAAGGAGAAGATTGTTGTTGCTCTTAAGGAACAATGTGACAGAGCTGGCATTCTGACAGGGCCCTCACGAGCCAAGTTCAGCCATCCATCTGGTCTCAATAGTCCAATCAAGGATAACTGTGAAAAGCAGAAAAAGGAGGCTTAATCAGTGTGGCTACTTAGGGAAAAGGAGCAAAGATCCAGTGACACCCCTGCCTGAAGTCCATCTTCCAGGTCCTAAAATGGGAGTCAGGTTTAATTGGAAAGCAAGCACTCTGCATCACTAAGTAGCTCCGGCCAAGCTGTGTCCTGCCCATCACCATGGTCTTGGCTGTACTCTCTCCTGCAAGGTAGTCTGACAACTTGCAAATCTCTTTCCAAGAGACAAGGTCCCCTGTGCCTGGCATCAAAACTCTACACTTTTTCTTCTTTCAACGTGAGAGTCCTGGGGCAATTCCATTGTTTCCATGGTCTGGTAGCCAAAGGCAGGGGCTCAATAGTCTCTACAGAATATCTTTATTTCTGTCAGAATGCTGACACTTTCTTCCCATGGTGTCCAGTGTTGACATCTTCTTTTTGTATATTTGCATATGGAAATAGATTAGGAGACAGAGTAAAAAGAAGATGAAGAGATCAGGAGGAAAGAGGGTTTTACAGCATGAAAAATGAAAGAGTGCCACTCTGTGACAGTATTTCTGAAGTTAAAAAATGTCAAAGGGAAAATATAGAGTCTTACACTATCTGAATGAAAAAGATAACTTATAGATAATATGGGCAAAAGACAAGAACAATTTACAGAAAAGACAACAAATGGAAAAAGGCCATTTAAAGTTAATCCTCAACCTCAACTGTTATTAAAGAATGGCTGTTTTACTAACTGGCCCCTAGCAGGCCAGAGTGACCTGGGAAATGAAGCCAAGAGGGGCAAGTACACACTGTGATGGTACCTGTGTGTGTGTGTGTGTGTGTGTGTGTGTGTGTGTGTGTTTAAATGTGGGTGTTAAATGTGTGTTAGAATGTGTATGTGGGTGTAGACATGTATTTGTTTACATGCATTATTTCCGGAATGCTGCACAGGAAGCAGTTCATAGTGATTGATGATAAGGATACAGATTAGGAGTGGGAGGAAGGATGAGCATGGAAACAGAAGGGAGGAAGCTTTTTGTCTTATTTTGCTTTAGTTTGTTTCTTCTTTTTGACCACTTAAAATTTTAAGATTTTAAAAATTTTATATTCCTTTAAAATCTAGTTAAGTTTTAAGAAAGCTCATACTTACAAACAAAAGAAAATAGACCCTTGGCATGACTATTTTCTGGTGTGGTACCTACATAAAGGTGCTAATCCCTATAGATAACTGGACTTCTTCTCCAGAGCCCTTTGGAGGAGATAAAACTGACATTTGGAGGAAAGCCACTAAGTACTCTCTGTGACTATTAAAAGAAATGGGCCTCATCCGGGGCGCCCATTTTAGATGTTGTCTACTCCTGGTGACTTCCCGTTCATCTAATCCCCCCGAGGTTCCCAGGACTATCCTTTGCTTGGTCTCTCCAGCTGCCCAGCCCCTCAGAAAAGGCTTCCCTAGTGGACAGCGCCTGGGAGGAAAGGAAGTAGCCACCTTGCCCTGTAACCTGACCTATCTTGCGTAAGGCTGTCATCCCAAAGCTAAAGATGGACTGGCTGTCTGTGGCAGGGTGGAGACAGAAAGCTGGTCGTTATAAATAAGCTGAGCAAAGCTCGTGCCTGAGCTCATAAATGAAGGCAGGAACTTGAATTAAAGCAGAAGGTGGAGACACAGTGATGCCTGTTACACACACACACATACACACACACACACACACACACACACACACACTTTTTTCTCTTCTGCACTGTTGCTTCCACGGCCCTCAGGAGCAACCTGGGTATCCACTTACTGGTACCTCACTATTTCCTGGCCAGTTTATCCTAGTTTTTGGCAGAGTCCATCACTTATCAGCCCTGTTTACTGACCCTTAAATAGTTTTCTATTACACTGATAAGAAAGTCATCTTTCCGTAATTTTGATTGGTTTGATACCGATTTGGGCCAAGATAGCATGCAATTGTGTTTTGTAGGTCTTAGGCTGACTCTGCCCTGTGCCGACCATGTGACCTTGATCTTTCACTTCCTCACTTCTAACGTGAACTGGCAATACCTGTCACTGGTCCTTTGGGGTTAAGCAAGAGCTTGTGTAGAACCTGTCTAATGCCATACTTCCCACACTCATTATTGGTCCCTTCTCCCCAGCCTCTGCTTTAACTGTTCATTGCTAAGTTGAGACTTGGTTACCAACCCCATTGGTTACCAACTCATTGCCCAGGCAAATATGTTTTAAGTCCACAGAGGTACCCTGAGCTACTTGTACACTTACCCTGCACTTAGCTATAGAAGAAAACATTTCCCTCTGAATCTGTGATCCCCTAGTCATTATAAGGCAGAGGGGAAAAAATTTTCCCCAGTCACCCAGGTACCTGTTCCTCAGTGTTTCTGCATAAATAGAAATACTGTTTTGTTTCGTTTTGTTTCACTAGCCACCCAGTTCTTCCTCAAGGAGTATTGTGCATTTTACAGATGGGAGGCAGCAGGCCCAGTAAGATAAGAGTCAGCCAGCTCTGGCTCTGCCTATTGGCAGATGGATCAGAACAGAGGAATCTGTGGTTTCCTTCAGAAATGTACCTGAGATCTTAGAACAAACACCCACTGTTACTTCACAGGGACTGAGGTAATTGGTCGTGGCTACTCTCCTAAATGAGTTTTTTCAATAATAATCTCGGTTATTGAGATATTAAAGATTATTTTAATATTCTTAACCCAGTTAAACTTTTAAAAGTCCAATCTGAGTACATTTAGCATTCTTCCTCAACCCTAGAATGACAGCTGATAAAAATGTATCACTATAAGGCACTGAAGAACAAAAATAAATAAATAAACTACAGAAAAGGAGATAAGAAGGGAAAGCCCCGCCCTGGGGAGATTAGGAAGTACTGAGGTGAAGGGGCTGGTGAGATGGTGTCACAGAGTGCCCGCTGGTGGGGCTAATGCCTGTGCTCAGGGAGTCAGCAGAGGTGAGCAGGACGCTTGTCACTGTGCTCACTGTCACCTTGCCCTGAATTCAGTGTGCAGCAAGGTTGTAGATTCACTTCCTCACAGCATTGTTCTAAAGCTGTGGCCACGCTTCCATAGGACTGCAAAATCGCCATCCTTGTCAGTTACTTTTTGTGTCCTCCGGGCCCTGAGTGCTGGCTTCCTCAGTCCTCATTACCAGTCCTTCATGTCCCATGGAGATCCTCTACAGAAGCCAGATGGAAGAGGGAGCCCTGGCCTCCAGGATGCTCCAGCAACATCAGTGGGAGAAGTGCTTCTCTTCCCCGATGTCAGGGAACCAGGGATGGTTTTATTCAGGATAAGAATCGGTCCTTGAGGAAAAGAGAGTTGAAAATACTAGTGCTATGGTGTCTTCATCCCTTTGCAATTTGCCTTTTCTATGTTTCTGAAATGTAACCAGGTTAATATAGGCCCAAGGAGACAAAGTATTGTACTAACAAACCAAAATACATTTGCTTTCCTACTAATGGATACTTAGATGGATCCCATCTTCACCATCTCAGATTATGCTTGGGGGAATTGAGGGCTTTCTGATAGACAATAGACACTGTGCTCTGAAGAGAAGGGAACACATGAGATGACACATGGGGACAGTTGAGGACAGCTCAAGACGCTGTCTAGATGTAATAGAGCCACAGTTCCTGTGAGGTGGAGGATCCAGAGGTGGCACTGAGTGACCAGTTCTGACATCAAGTGTGCAAAGAGAACCCTGGGCAGTCGAGCCTGGCATAGAGAAGAAAATGAGGCCGTCAAAAGCCAGAGAGGCACAACGTGAGTCAGGACTGTGGTTGCTTTAAGCTGTTCCTTCCATTCCTCTGTACGTTCTCTGTGCTGCTTAGTCCTGCTCTGCACCAGGAGGCCGATGCAGTTCAGGATCCAAGAGTTCTCTGACTGACCAAGGCCTGGACCGTGGAAGGAGTGTAGAGGGGGCTTCTCCGATCCTCCCTATGTGTCACTGAGGTGGCTGAAAGCTTCTGTACTTTCCTCTACCCCTCATCTTTCCATTTACATAGAACATAACATAGACAGAAAACCCGTGGCCTTGGGGTGGGACATCCATGCGTGTTCTATTGCTTAACCTGTATACAGGTGCCATCTTTTCTCTCCAATATCTCCTAAAAATTATAACAGCTGAAATGCATAGAGGATGTTAGCTGAGTGTAAAAACAGAGTAAGAAGTGTCTGTATGTCTACACAAATCTAGCCACCCCACATTTTGTGGTTCATCTGTGATCTCCTTTATAGCTGAAATCAGCTTGATATTTTTGTGTGTGAACTCCTGGTGTTAGCACAATATCTGGCAAGTGGAAAGCACTTCAAAATTAAAATAACACTGAGCCAAATAGGAATACATTAAACTAAGCTGAAATGAATGAAATTTTCCTGAATAAGTGAGATGCTAATTTGACACATTTTAAACACCCTGGGTGTTCTGCAGCACTCCTCCTGTCCTCCAGCATGTGCTTTTACAAAGCTTCTTGAACACCAAATAATACATTAGATCAGAAGCCGAGTTTCAGAAATAAACAGTCAATGCCTGCTTAGACATTGCCGGTGTCTCACATAGGAGAGTGCGGAGGTCAGGATAACTGTGATGTGTTCAGACCCCCTTAGCCAGCTGTTCTCACCATGTGGGCTGTGACCCCTTCGTTGGCTGAACTACAGTTAGTAGGATTTCAAACATCCTACCTATTGTATATTTACATTATAACTCATAACAGTAGCAAAATCACAGTTAGGAAGTACAATGAGAATGATTTTGTGGTTAGGGGTCACCACAGTGCGAGAAACCATCGTAAAGGGTCGCAGCGTTAGGAAGGTTGAGAACCGCCGCTCTCAGCGCTTAGGACTTGTTTTCTTGCTCTTGTAAGTGGGTGTTTGGCTGTTGTTTCACTACTGGCAAGTGTCACTTTTTTGCGTCCAGTCAAAAAGCAACTCTTTTTCTTTTCAGAACATGTAATTTATTCACCTGAAAAAATTGTGATAAGCAGATTTATTGCCTCTCCTTGAGTTGTGATAGAGACTAGAAAGGAAACAGAAGATCTTTACATTTGAGTTTTCCTCCATCTGAAGTGGCATGTGTTAGTGTGTTGAGTCTCTGTAAAGAGCCCAGGAAAGCCTTCCTGAGCACCCTGCAGAGAGCTCTCCAGTAAGGACTGTGGGGGAGGATGCCAGGGTGGAGGTGAGGGGACTCACAGTCTGCCCTCATAGGGTCCTTTAGGGGATAGTTTTTTTCTCTTTGTTTTCTTCCTGCAAACACTGAACACTTGATAGCTTGACTCTACCCTTCAGCTTTTGTAGTCCATGAAACTGTATTTTGAAATACCTATTATTTCAGTAGTATTTCAAATCATAGTTCACGACTGGGCTTTTTGTGCCAAATTGAAGCTAGTGACTATTCTGGGCTTCCCCAGATCCCTCGTTTAGTTATTTTTGGAGAACTCCGGAAGTGAGAAAAGTTGTTTTAAGTCTAAGCCTTCTTCATGCTTAAGAATTCTGGGTGTTCCAATAGAGCAGCAACCGCCATTGCCAGCTGGGGTGGCTTGGGCAGTCAATCCGAGCTCTTTCCCCTACCACACAAGCCTTGTGCTGACAGCTTAGGTTCTAACACCCGAGGCTGTTGCGTGTTACAGCACACCTCTGCCTCAACTATAACCTCAGCGCCACATTCAGAGCGTGAGTCATGCTTGATGCAGACTATAAGGCCTTCCTGGGATGGCGTCACTTCTTAAGTTAGAGCTGCTCCAGCGTGCTCCCTCAGTCGGCCTTGTTCCACATCATGGCTGGCGGAGGAACAGCAGCATCCGGGACGTGGATGGTACAGCCAGCAGTATTGAAGTCAGAGTGTCAGAGTCAGAGCATGTCTTCATCCTCTTCCGGGACAGATCTGGACTGCTTGCCCCGCTAGTGCTCTGCTATTGTAATGCATACTTGAGACTGTCCATTAAAAAAAAAAAAAAGGAAGTTTATCTGAGTCACAATTTCGAAGGCTGGAGTTCGTGTTGCTAACTTCATGGTGGCCAGAAAAACAGAAAGAGGCAGAGCCTGGAGTTCCACAGTCCCCTCTCAGAGCATGCTTCTGGCGACCTAAACCCTCCCACTGGGCCCCACCCCTTCAAAGGGTCCACTGCCTCTCAGTAGCACTAAGCAGGGACTAAGCCTTTAACACGTGTACCTCTGAGGAATAGTCCAGACCCTCTCAGCACTCTTAGTTTTCATATATAAATTGAAGACCATAGAAAGTATCCCCAAAAGTGAAGTGTTCTATCACACACGAGAAAGAGCTAAACTGCTGTGCTTGTTGGTGCATTCTGTTTGCCCAGTCTAGCATTTTCCTCTCTCCTCTCTCTCTCTCTTTCTCTCTCTCTCTCTCTCAATCTCTCTCTCTCTCTGGAGGTTTAATCTTCATTGTTGCCTTGGCTGAAGTACCTAGCAGATACACCTCTGGACACATCTGTGAGGTGGTGTCCAGAGAGGTGTAATGGGGGCAGAGAGTGTGGTTGGCTTCCTCCCACACACCAGGGTCCAGGCAGAACAGAGAGGGCAACAGAGAAAGCCTGATGAACATCAGAACCTTTGTCTTTCTCCATGACAGAAAACACAGTGTGACCAAAGGCCTCCCACTTCTGTCACGTCACCTTCCCACCATGAGAGACTGTGTTCACTGTTGAACTATGAGCTAAAATAAGTTGTTTTTGTCAAGTATTTTGCCACAGTAAGAAAAGTAATGAAAATGCACTCTGGCAGCAATCCCATACTGCCTACTATCTCTACTGAGCGTGTTGTATCAATTCACCACATTTATCCCAGTTTTCCCTGGCTGTGCACAGCCTGTCCCTGCCTTCCTGCTGTAGGCATTCTTTAAGTGAGTGTTGGAGGGATGTAAACATATTACTCACAGTATTTTTTTAACTTTAATTAGCATGTGCCTGTGTGTATGCATGCGTGTGTGTGTATGTGTGTGTGTGTGTGATTGCTTGATTGATTCATTGTGTGTGTGTGTGTGTGTGTGTGTGTGCGCGCGCATATCAGATCACCTAGAGCTGGGGTTACAAGCAGTTGTGAGCTGCCTGATGTCTGTGCTGGGAATCAAACTTGTGTCCTCTGCAAGAACGGTATGTGCTCTTAACACCTGAGCCATCTCTCTAGCCCCAATATTTTTCAACTTAAAATTCTGGCAGGAAGATGATTGGTAACATTTTCTTTGAAGGGTTATATTTTATATTTTACGTGAAAATATTTTATTATTTTGTTTATTAGAATACCATTTTTATTAAGCAGGGTTTTTTTGTTTTGTTTTGTTTTTTTCTTCTTGACACAGTGTTTCTCTCTTGAGTCCTGCCTGTCCTGGAACTCATTCTGTAGACCAGTCTGGCCTCAAACTCACAAAGATCCTCCTGCCTATGCCTCCTGAGTGCTCGGATTAAAGGCACGTGCCATTGCTCACTAAGCAATGTTACAATAAACTTTATTACAAAGAAACTGAGCAGCTCTCCACGCAATGGCAGGCCGGTGGACTTGGTGATCAGACACCAGGCTGCAACTCTGGGGCCAGGATCCACATTCTAGGCTGAACAATAGGCCAGGAGCTGGGTTCCCTGCTTCCTCTGCACCTCTTAGTACTGGTACTTTTCACTTCTTGAAACTCACCTCCCCCATCCCCATCGTCATTGTCCTTGCTCACTCAAATTTATTTTAGGGTAGGCTCCAGCGACAGTTTCTAGCCGAATGGATTCAGCATCCAGGGTCCTGGCCTCCACCCAATGCTTTTCAAAGTCCCAAAAGTCAATGGCACTGCTTCATAAATCATCCCCTCTAGCTTGCTGGAACTTTCCTTGGCTTCCTGCTTATCACTCCAAGGACAGTTCCCTATTGCTGCTGCCAAGCATGTCAACAACGTGTTTCTTCTCTCGTGCTGACAGGCACATCTCATCGTCCTGAGTAAAGATCCCTCCCCGTCAGAGGCTGCAGACTCCGCACACTCTATTGCCCGGGCTGCCGTTGCTTCTGGGATGCACAACCACCATGGTGAGAACAGACCCCCATCCCCACTACACAAATGGCTTGTGCGTGTGTCAGGGGTGGGTGAGGCGGTGGCAAGGGTCCTCTATACTCTGTGCAGCTTCCCTGAGCTTTCCTCTACCTGTCCTCTAACCCCTTCCCCTTCAGGATGTCACTCTTCATCCAAAACACCGCTCTGAACAATGGGTAACACGTGCACAGCTGAGAGGGACATCCCTGCTTTCCAAGGCAACTATTTTAAAGGCTGTTGGTCTGTCAGGGCAGCAGCTGTGAACTCTGGGCTCTCTCAGCAGAGTTTTCAGCCAGGGTGAATATACACAGCTTCAGGATTTCAAGAAGAAGCAGCTGCCCCTCAAGATGCATTTTCTTATCTTGATAGGAGAGTTAGAACATGAGATCTGGGGACTCCCTACTCTGCCAGCCTGGCATCCTGTGTGACAGGAAGCACAAACACTAATGATTTTGTTGTCACCAAACTAGTCAGAAATGGTATATGCCTTATACAAAAAAACCTATAGGTATATTCCAAGATATCAGATAGAAATCATCATGAATAAAATTGATTCCAAGGCACCAGAAATCAGTGTTGGGAGGCCATGGGGTCAGTTCAGGAAGCAGGAGTCCAAGTAGCAGGCCAAACTTAGGTGATGAAGGGAAAGCCCCAAGGAGCAGTCTATTGCTCTGAAAAGTCAATAGACTAAGGCGGGGCTTGGTCCAAACAGGTGCTGATACAGGCGTTCCGTAGGTTACTATCTTCCCAGCCACCTGGCTGACCCTATTAGACCTGGAAGAGCCTGACCAGAAGGAGGAGGCAAGTGGATGGTTAGTTCTCTTCCCTTGAGCGTTCTACAGAAGTTAATCAGGCTTGCCTTCAAAACCATCGAAGAGCCAAGGTCTTCAGCAGCTTTTTGTTGTCTTACACCCTTTAAATGAGAGAAAGAAACTTCCACCATTCTTAATCAAACATTGAAAATTATTTGAGAGTCATGCCCATCTAAGCGTCTATAGGATCCCCGCTGTCCAACTCAATCCAAATGTCTAGGCAGTATGCGTGTATCAGGTAGTTTAGAGAAGCTTAAGTAAATGGCAGATAACAGAATGAGAGACAGTAGAAAGCGGTGAGGACCATGGCAGACCTTTTAAAGGAGCCAGCCTGTATCCGGATAGTTTACTCTAGCACCATGGCTCCCCGTGGCAGGTGTGCATATTGCAGAGAGGAAGAAGAAATGTAGATCTTCATGTGAAATCTCCAGTTGTTGGCTGATGGTAACTAATTCAAATATGTTTAAGGTCAAAACCAGTGTGAGAACAGCTTTGATCTAGGGTAAACGTGCGATTATAAAGGAAGTTGCCATGGCTCATGCTTTTCCTCATCCTTGCACAACATGGGGATTTGGGGGTCTACAGCTTATTTTATTCTGTTTTTAAAAATCTCTTTTCAACCTTTATTATGGTGATGCACAGACACATATAATGAATTTTAACCACTTTTATATTTGTGGTTCCATAGCACTTACACTTTTCTCATATATTTTCTCATATAGATAGATAGATAGATAGATAGATAGATAGATAGATAGATAGATAGATAAATTTTTTTTTGAGAGAAAGTTTTACTTTGTGGCCCAAACCGGCTTCAGGCTCAGTCAGGACAGTCCTCCTGCCTCAGCCTCCTGAGTACTCAGGTTACAAATACAAGCCACCATGGGTGCAAATCTATAGCTTGTGCAGAGTGTAGGAGTTTGTCGGGTGGTGGGAAAGACTGGCTGTGGAGTGGAGGTCAGACCGTTAAAGGCATTCGCGGCAGTCTGTGAGAGTATCAGAACTGGCATACAGCTGTCACTGCTGCCAGAGACGCCATTCTTCCCTGAGACATCCGCTTTTTTCTGTTTCTGTCATCATTGCTCTACAGCAAAATGACAGACAGGCACAAGGACTGCTCCTTAATAGGCTCCTCTCAGATTCAGCACCTGACAATCAGAGGACACTTGAAACACCTATCACCTTGGTAACAGTAGTGGTAATTTGATGGGAAACTGAGCCACCAAAGCCTTTAGATGACATGTGTCTTGGTGGGTCCTGGGTTAAGACAACTGAAAAGTTCTGAGCCTTTAAAATGGGCAGAGGAAGAAAGCAGTCTCTTCTAAAAGAATACCCAAACAGATGGAAGAGGCAAAGGCTAAAAACAGTCTTTTTGCCTGGAGGCTGTTCTGGTTCTGAGCCCCACTTAGTACAGAGTGGACTTCCTTGTTGACTATATGAACTGAACAATGGCCCGCAGAAATTATACACAGGGATGGTTTTGTTTCGAAGTTAGACCAGTCTGCTTTGCCCTACATAGAATCAGTGACAGTCCAATTTGAGGTGTGTGTGCATGCATGCATGCATATATATACACACACATACATATATATAGTTTTCTGGGATAAATACAGCTGGGCTTGCCTCTCATACAGAGTGGAAGTGATAATAATACCTGCGTGATACAGATAATATGAGTACTAGATGACTCATGCCCGCATAGGACACACTGGCCTCACTTTACTTAGCTCCAGTTTTGGATGAAGATTCTAAGGCAATAGGAAATGTGATTTTTTCTAAGCCATTGAGTGTTATCAAGGTCTCAGTGCAGAGAGGCATCTCCAAACACTCCTTATTATTTGTTTTATATATAAGGAGTGGCTGTACATTTGCCCCCTTTTTTTCCCTATCCCTGTGCAAGAGTGTAGAGTTTGGAGCAGACATGAGACCTCGGATGAGTGAGGACAGCCTCAGACAAGTGTGTGGAAGGGCCAGGATGCAGAGGCCTGTAGAAGGTCTTAGCTCCGCCCTCAGCCCTGTAACCCTGTGGCTGCACAGAACATTTCTTGACCAGCACCCAAAGAGCTATGTCCCAGTCAGAGCTGAGGGGCAGAAGCTGCAGTGGCAGAAGAGCAGGGGCTGCGGCTGGAGACTAGCTGACTTCAGGAGCACAGGTAGCAGGTGTCTCAGGATAGAACAACGACAGCTACAACAACAGTGACAATTGTATGCAGGTTTTGTTAATATCTTTAACGTGGTGGAGACAAGATGTGACCTCCAGTGTTGCAAAGACACGCCACACTAGTTCTTCCTACCACAATGTTCTGTCAGCCTAGAGAGGCTCCTCTCTGTCTCTGCCTCTCTCTCTCCTCTCTCCTCTCTTTTCTCTTTTCTCCTTTCCCTCTCTCTCCCTGCCTCCCTCCCTCTCCTCTACACTAAAAGGACAAAGGCCAGATGAGCCTGAGGGCTGCTCCCTGATGGGCCCCTCTAGATTCAGCACCTGCCAATCAGAGGATACCTGTCACCTTGATAATATTAGTGGTAATTTGGTGGGAAATTTAGCTACTGAAGCCACAGGTAAGGACATTGTGAGTGAGGATACTGGCAGAGCAGCCCGGGGGGTAGAAGGATATGCCGTGCCAGTTGTTCAGTAGCAATGTGAACCCCAGAACAGCTCTACGAAGCAAACAAACCCTTGCTCCCATGGCCCAAGCAAATCAGAGATGAGTATCTTTTGGAAAAATTATTCCAAGCGTTGAAACCTGCTGTTGTCAGAGTCTTTGCTCCCTTGGTGGCAGATGAAGGGAAGGCTGGAAAATAAGCTGGTGTGGCCAGCGCCTGGAGACCTAGGATTTGTTCCAGCTTGTACCTGCAAATGCTGTGTGTGGCCTAGGTGGATCAGGGCAGGCTGACTGGACCAAGCAAGCACATTCCCTCATCTTTTCTGCCCTCGCGCTGCTGTCCCTTTCACATGGAGAAAGCCACCATGGCAAAGCTGTGAGAGACCTGGACAAGGCTGAGGACTGTCCAGGCTTCTGCTGCCCCCTGCAGGGGAAAGGAAAGAGGCCAACTAGGAACTCAAGGAGGGAGATACAATCTGTCCCCACCCCACCCCGGCTCCTGCTCTCACCCACCCAGGACTTTCTGACCTAGACTATGGTCACTTCTAGTCCTCAAGATCCCCTGGAAGCAAAGCTGCATGTCTTTCAGAGTGTCAAGGGGCCTTTGTTCTTTTATGTTTAAACCTGTCTGTACCTAACATAGACGTCTCCCTTTGTTTTTGTTTATGGAGAAAAAGCAAAACAAAACAATAGAATCTTTAGAAGCCTGATTTCCCATTTGAGGTCTTTCTGTGGCCAGTCTGCCCTGTTTCCTTGCTGGATGTCCATTGAAGGTGCTGTCTGCTAACAAGCGGTGCTGCCGACCCAGGAGGGGCTCAGGCGCCACACTGGAATGACGCCTTTGCCCTGCGCTGTCATGCATTCTTCGTGCACAGAAAACTGCCCTAGAAGTCTGGGAGGCTTGTGCTTGCCTGAAGATTCCCAATTCAGGCTCGTGGAATGTCACTAACCTGGGCCTGGCCAGCTTCCCAGAGCAGCCATAGACAAACTTGGTATTAACAGCTCTCCCAACCCTGCTAACTGTCCAGGGCCTTGGCCCTGTGTTTACAGCACTTCTCCTTAAGGATATTAAAAGGAAATGGTCCAAAGCCAAGTACATTTCAGTGTAAACCTGTGTGCTCCTCAGTGCAAGCAGCCTTGTTTGGAAGTGCCCCATGTAGTCCTGGCTACCAGCAAGCTAAGGAGTTCTTCTCGGTCCCAAGACAGCAAGAGGGAATGATGTCTGTCCTTGTTGGCGCTTAGGGACAGGGATTTCTGACTGACTGGATTCCCTACACACAAATACATCTATTTCCCAGTAGTTCCTACTGGCCAGTCCTAGCTTCTCCTTCCCCCCCCCCCCCAGGTGTAATGAAGATGTTTTGTTTGTTTGTTTTATCTGGATAGCTCTCCTTAACCTTCCACAATGCTTCCTTGTTCAACTCTTCCTCCTGTATCCTATTTGCTCTGCTTGTCTTGGGCACACCCCACACCTTCTCCACACAGTGGTCACCTGTTATGATGCCCGTGGGACATCCAAGTGTCCCAAGAGACTGGAAGTCAGGCAGCTCCAGGCATGTGTAGCTGTTGGAGCCTGGGAGCCCCTGGGAGGTAAGACCCCTGTCAGAGGTCTCTGTCCACAGCCTTCACCTTCCTGTGGCCTTCCTTAGCATTCTCTTCTTCCCTCCTTCATTTGAGGCCTCCGTGGTGGGGCTGTGGCATGGTATAGTCCTGCTGGCAGAAGCTGAGACACCCTACCACTGGCTGCAGCCTATCTGTACCCTTTCTTCCTGATGTTGTACCTCTTGATCTTCTTTTCCTCCTCAGCCTTCCCATACCCAGGTGCCCTGTGTACTCCTCGTTCCCATCCCTCCTCCCGAGACTCCTTGCTTATAAGAATGCCTGGCCAGCCTGCACTTACCTGCCTGTGAGGGGCCCAAGCAGATATCTGTCCACACCTGCTCGGAGTTCCCTTGGGAAGCAATGGAATAATGGGTGAGGCGATGAGAAGGAAGGGAGATTCTTACTGTTTCTGCCAGCATCAGAACGATCCCTCTCAGAAACTTCTGGAAGTTATCCTCACACCTGGAGAACCGGAGTGCATGGTCATTCGGCACATTAGAACAGCCAAGGCCTTGGACTGGAGACCACAGTCTGCCTCCTTCCCATACCCTCCACCCAGAAAGGTGGTCACGCCATGAATGTCACATCCCAGCCTAGTCATAAAAGTTGCGAGCCCCAGAAGAGCTTGCTGTCTTGGTGAGGCTGCTCACTCGGCAGCTCTCGGGGCCAGTGGGAGAAACCAAACCTAAGTTGCTGGACCTTTTTCCTAGGGAACCATCCAGGGTAGAGCAGAAACCTCTGGAACCCTACCTGGCCAGTTGCCTTTTTTTCCTGAGTGTCTTGAGTGAGGCCTGGGGCCCCTATGCCATTTCTGGGCAGGACAAAGTGCACAGCCTGTGGTGGCCACTTCCACAAGGTTCGGGTCGTCCGTTCAGGTGCCAGCATGTAAGATTTGCATTCAGAACTTCTTAGAAAAGCTGTGCTATTTACACTCAGTGCTTTTGAAAGGGCTTTTTAAGGCAGCTCTTTGGAGAACATATATGCTTCCCTAACTAAGGGACTGGAGGTCTAAGGTTGTAAAATGACCAACTTCTGTTTGTGTGGCCCTGCATGGGACTGTAAGTGGCAAAGGGATGAGAGTCGGGAGACTGGACTGCTCCTGGTAGTGAGGGCCCCAAGGCAGGCAAATCCCACGCTGTCTGAGCCCCTTGTCAAGCCCTGTGAGCATGCTCAGCACCTTTATGCTCTACAAGCTTCTTCTGGGTTTGGGCCCATTTAGCCACCATGCTTTCTGATACAGGCCTGCCCCCAGCAATACATATGAATTTCCTCAGGTTTTTACAGCAAGTTTACCAGCTCAGCCACCCACTATGTGGGATGAGACCCCAGGCCTCCCCTGTGCTCCGTACAGGTGATGGGTGGTGGGGGTAGGAGCACCCACCATGGTCTCAACCATCCAGTTTTTGCTAAGTGAAGATCAGGCTAGGATTGGAGACTTCCTGTTTTTAAATTTCTTGGAGTCCTCAAAGCCTTTGCAGTTAATACGAAGACTATATTTTGAGACTGTTACAAAAGATGATTGTCACATTATACATGGAGCCCTCCAGCAATAAAGCTGTCTTTACCATCCCTCTTCCTGCCTCAGAACAGCCCAGGAAAATGAACCCCAGGTTAACTGGAATTTATTTTAGTTAGAAGTTTCCTGACCTAGGCCAGAAAGGTGGCTCACAGGGTAAGAGTACTTACCATCAAGCCTGACTATCTGGGTTTGACTGCAAGGACCCAAGTGGAACAAAGGCAGGACCAACTCTTATAAGTTGTCCTCTGTCACAGATGCACTGCACACACACACACACACACACACACACACACACAGCTTTTTTTTTAAGCTTTCTGACATCTAGTGGGCTGTTCTGCAGCCCTCTTGTCTCTGGCTGAACAAAGCTTTGTTTCCTTTGCCTGCATATGAACCTCTCCATGCAAGTGTACATGTTCTCAGGTACCCAGACAGAGCCATCTGCAGAGATGGTTAAAGTACAGGTGTGCAGCATCACTCCCTCCCTCTGCTGGAACCCATAGACAACCCAAACACTCAGCTGGGGTCGGAGTGGGAAGAGGTTTCTGGTCTCAGCTCACCTCAGCTGCCAGGGCTCAGGTTTACCAGCTGAGTCACTCGCCCGTGTTTTAGAGAATGACTTCATCTCTGCCCAGGCTATGGGCATCGGGTTGCAGAGGATTCTAGAAGTGCTTTTTAAAGTTAAGGAAGGCCATGTGCAAGAACACTGAACTGCTTACCGGCTCTATAAATTCATACCCAGCTTCAGAACACAGGACCATGCCAGGAGAGGACTTCCTGTCCAGAACCCATGGCTTCCTGTCTTTTTAGAAATTCTCTTGTCACTTGTTCCTCATGAGTCTGGGGTGCCTAAACTTCCCCTCCCAGGCCTGGGAAACAATCTGTTGAGGACATGACTCCTCTGCTGTGGGCTAGCACACACTTTGCTCTCTCCTCAAAGACCACCCGTGTAATCATGGGTCACAGTTCATGTAGGGCCTGGGGAGGTGAGGGAAGTCAGGGTTTGCAATAAAAGACTTTTCCTTTATCCCAGATAAACATCAAGATGTGCAGGTAGGGAGACTATCACTGTTGATGCCTGAGACCCCCCCCCCCCCCCGTTACTGTGTTTCAGGACATCCTGTAAAGCAAGGGTCCTGACTTGCCATTACAGATGTGGTCAGCTTGCCTGTGATGTCTGCCATTAGGGACAGTCTAGCCCCTAGTCTTACTGTTTTCCTTTGACTAGAGATCTTCTGAGGACAGACAGGGGTACTGGGGTCACTGCCATGCACCACCAGGCCTGCCCATCTAACCAGTTTTGTTTTACTCTAAAAGGGCTGGGCCACATTCTTTTATTGGCTCCCAACTAGCTTAGAAAATGAAAATATCAAGCACCCTCCATTCCAGCATACCCCAGTCACATTAGATGTGGAATGTTTATGCCACACTACCTTCAACACTGCCATCAGATTATCAAGCTAAGTCAGAGTTGATACTCTGAGGGCTCAGCAATAAGTAAAGAGATATAACATTTTCCATATTGGAGAACTTTCTACCATAAGACTTGGATAGTACCATAGGAAAGCACCTGCTGGCCTGGTGAAGGTGAGGGGTATCCAGTTCAGTTAATGCTGATCCAGCTAAAGAGCCTGGGATGGGGACATGCCTAGGAGACAATGTGACAGGAGTCCTGCTCCTGCCCACATCACCAAGGTGGAACCCAACACTTCTTGTTTCCAGATCGGAGTTTTCTTCAGTCATGTCCATCTGGAAAATGCTTTCCCTATCTATGTGTTTACTTCTTCCCTTTCAAATGAGTGTGCTTGGATCATTTCTCTGCACCCAGGACTGGCAACATGAATTTCAGCCATGTTCTCAGAGCTCTTCTGCTATGCAGGATTGCTTAGCAGCAAATAACCTGGGGCTTCTGTGTTTGGGGGCCATTCTGTCTGTCCATTTTCATTGTTTCTATCTGCTCAGTGTCTGTTGTGGCTGCTGCTACCTCTGATGCATCTGATTGTCAGTTAGCAGGAGAGATGCCCTTAACTACAACTGTGAAAATGGACATGCAGTGCTTAATAGGTGGGAGCGTTTAATTTTAGTGACATTTTTCATAACTGTGCTAAACCTGTGCCTTGAATAGCCTTTTCTCTCTGTGGGTGGACAGGCTTGAAGCCTGTGCTTGGATCTAGGCAATTGTGCTCATTTCCATTTGTAGAGGTTCTGAGCTGCCTTAATCTGCTCAAGCTGCCATAACAGAACACCACACATTAGGTAACTTAAGAATTCGTTTTTCAAAACCCTGGAGACTGGGAAGTCCAAGGTCAAGGTTTGATGTCTGCAGGTGGCCACTTACTGGTTCATAGACAGCTGTGTTTCACTGGTTTCTCCCATAGGAGAGTGTCACGGTCACTGTCCAGGGTCCCATGCACAGAAGCACAAGTTCCATTTGCGGGGGCTCTGTCCACATGACAAATCACCTCTCAATGACCATCACCTTGGAGTTTGGAATTTTTAACATGAATTTGAGGAGGACCCAACATTTAGAACATAACTATGGATGTATTTGTTTTCTTTCTGTTTTCTGCTCATTAAAACTTGATGAATTCCAAAATACTATAAAATACATATCTAAACAATATAAACTTTAATAGTTATATTTTCCACATTAGTTTTCTTTTGTTGCATACAAATTATAGATGTGGGGCTAGAGAGAGCTCAGAGAGTGAAGTGCTTGCTAGGAAAGCATTTGGAACTAGCTTTAGATCTCCAGTGGCCACATAAAAGCCAGGGGGTGGTGGCCGTCAACTCTAACCCCAGCAATGGGTCCAGCAGATCCCAGGGGCCAGCCAGTCCAGCCAAAATGGAAAGCCTCACAAGACCTTGTCTCAGAATAATATAGTAACAATGAGGTGGAGAGTGATAGAAGAAGATGCCTCAGTCACGAGGATGTGTGCCTCCACAGATGCATGCACAGTCGTGCGTGCACACACACAAGCACATTCATGTCTGCAAGCACATGTATAGACACAAAAGTGTTGTAGTTATTTAAGCACCCGTTTATTAGTTCCTGGTTCTACAAGCCAGATGTCTGGCACAGCAAGGCTGGTTTCTCTGCTCAGGTTATGAACAAGCAGCCGCCAGCTCCACTGTCATCTAGAGCCTGGCCTCTTCTGAAAGGAAATGTTTACTTGGCTCATGGTGCAGAAGTCTCCATTTGTGTTGCACTGGGCCCATGGGGAGGCTGAATACCATAGCAGAGAAAACTATTTACCTCATAGCAGCCAGGAAGGGAGGAAGGAGAGAAAAAGAGAAGGGAACCAGGGTCCCAATATTACTTTCAAGCACACCCCCTCAGTAGCATAATTTCCTTCAGTTAGGCTACACGTTTAATAACTCCATGGTCTGGAAATTAAGCCTTCAGCATATGAGCCCCTGGGAGAAAATCCAGACCTAAACTGCAACAGCTTCCAGTGTCTCTGACTTCTTTTTCTGTCACCAGCTGCAGAAAGTTCTCTCTGTTCAAAAACCTACATGTGCCGGCATAGTGTCGCATGCCTTTAATTCTAGTACTCTAGAATGCAGAGGCAGGCTGATCTTTGTGGGTTCAGGGACAGCCAGGGGACAACACAGGGAACCCCTGTCTCAGGAAACAAAGCAGCAACAAAAGCCATCATGATTCTGTTGGACCCAAGGGATGATCTCACTTTCTAAAAGCCAGCAGAGACCTATGATCTCACATCACATTCAGGACTTTGGCCCAGAGCCCTCAGGGATGAGTTGCAGCACCAGGCTGGCTTTTTGAAGGGAGCTTCACTCAGCTTGCTACCACAAATGGGCTTCAGGCCCCATCTCCAGTCTTGCTCAAGCTTGGAAAACCACAGTCCTGAGTGCATGCATTGTTTCCTAGGAGGCCTGTGGACTGTTGAGCTTCGGTTCCTTGTTTGCCGTGGTTTGGCAATGTGCCCTCCCAAGGCCCCTGTAGTAAAGGCTTGGTCCTCAGCCTATGACACTCTTAGACAGCGATGTTGGGAACCCAGGTCCTTCCTGATTCTCTTTGCTTCTGGTTACCATGAGATGCTCTGTCACATCCTCACAGGTTCTCTCAGCCTGAACAGAGAAGCAACAGAGCCACTATGTCACAGACCAAAGCCTCCAAAAGTATGAGCAAAGACTTAACCTTTATCACTTCAAATTGATTTATCTCAGGTATCTGAATGAGTCACAGTTGTGGTTTTTATTTCCCTTTTCATTTTCTGTGGCTGGGGTCTTCCTTCTCTTTCTTTTATGATTGTCATTTATTTCAAACTATTTTCGTTTTATTAATCAGCATGTTTAAGAGTTTAGAATAGTTGGAATTCTTCAGTAGTATATTGACCAAATTTCCTAGGCTTTTTTTTGTTTTGTTTTGTTTTGTCCTGTGTAAGTCTATGTGTTATAGAAATATATAACAAGATTATAGTTAGAGTCCATAAAATTATATGAATTGTGAGGACTGATTTCTAGGCAGAGACAATGCATTATCAGTCAACATGAAAATACCTTAGTGCGTTTGGATCTGGGGAAAGTTTCTCCTTTCTCAGCCCATTAACTTTGCTTTCTCTATCACCAAGAACACTAAAATGTCTGAAAAATAAGGGAAGCAAATTGCTGTATCCTTCTGAGATATAAATAATTTCTGCTAAAACGGGCAGATTAATGGGCACAGGAGAGTCCCTTGAACTGGCTGCTCTTATCCAAATGCCTATTTTTAAATGTTTTACCATCATTAACAGCATATTTGCTCCATCTCTGCTTCAGATCCTCGAGCTATTTTCAAAATTGTATTCTATGCTCTTTTCAGATGTGGCCGAGAAGTATTTTCAGGAAAGCATGACTCACGTCAAGGATTCTGAAGGAGCAGCAAGAGCCAAATTTCTTTCAATTCAAGATGAATTTTGCAATTTTCTGCAAATCGCTGGACAAAAAGAAGTGAGTGAGTTTAGATCACAATTGTCAAGCTATACACATGGGATGCCAAAGACTACTTCACTCCTCAAGTATTTAGTAAGCACCTACTATGTACAGGGCATATCCTAGCCTGGGAGGGACATAGGTAAATAAATCAAGGAGCCACTCTTGGCAAGTATCCAGATACTTCCTCTTAGAAAGAGAACTGTGGGAAGCAAATGCTACATCCAACTATGAAAGATGACAAAGGACTGAAAACCTCAAGAACCCAGTGGGGAAACCCCTACTCACTGCATCCTGTGCTTCTTCTAACTGGTGTGTGGCAGTCAGTGTGGCCAATCCTATTCTTCACATTTGAGTATCGAGTAATGGAATTATCATAACTGATGAAAAACGTAGCACAGAGGTTTCAGCTCACTCTCTTTACTATGGGTCTGTAAAGGCATGCACAGCATCGCTTAGGAAAGTGGAACGAGACCAGAACTTATACTTGTCAGAGCTTATATCCACCAGTAACAAAACTCTGAGAACCTGTTCCCTATAAATTTTACCTGTTCCAGAAGGAGACAGTAGATACCTCAGAGGTTTGTTGTGCGTGCGTGTGTGTGCGTGTGTGTGTGTGTGTGTGTATGTGTTTTCAGCGTAGCATAGCAAATCTTGGAGATGGAGATGAAGATGAAAAGCGTTTTCTCTTTGTTGTCTCAAAACTCCCACAGCTCTTTTCCTCATCCTTAATCTCTCTTCTCTCAACTAAGGAACATAGGCTCTTATTCTATATTCATTCAAGTTTGTCAGGCCAAGATAGATCCACAGTCACCATAACAAGAGTGTTTCACTGTTCTTCCCAATCACCCAACCAAAGAGAGAGAGGGCTGTGCTTGGGAGTCACTTAACCAAAGATAGAGGACCCTGCTAGGGCGTTAGATGTCAACCCTGGCTCCATCTTGCTCCTATGGGGACTTGAAGATTCCTCATTCACCTCCAGATGTCTTTAATACATGCATGGTTTAACATTTCTCCTCCTACGAGGCATCCTCTCTTGTCAGGACCACTCTAGCATCTTCTCTTTCCCAAGCGCTCATCCTCAGTGCACTTGTCTAGTCTATTCAGACTTTAAAAGCGCATCTGTCAGTGAACATTCATTTGATATCCCAATGAACCTTCATGCCCTCACAGCAAAGCTGGCCCGGTCTTCCAATGTGTAGATTCTGCTGACATTTCTAGGCTCACTTCATTCCTCTCCCTAAGCTAATTTCCTGTACTAATAGTTTTTCCTTTTCTTACAGCATGTGTGGGTATGCCTGTTCATTTGTGTACAGGTGCGTATGCACACATTTGCACACATGGAGGCCAGTGGATAAGCTTGTATGTCACCCTCGGGAAGGTCATCCACCTCCTTTAAGACAGGATCTTTCATTGGCCTGCAACTCACCAGTTCGGCTAGACTGGCTGTCCAGTACACCGGCACCTTTTTGTCTTTGTGTCACTAGCTCTTACAAGTGCATGCCACCACACCTAGCATTTTTATGTGGGTTCAGGGGATTGAATTCAGGCCCTCAAGATTGAAAATACTTCTAAAGACTGAGCCATCTCCCCAGCTCATACCACCCTTTTCTACACACACACACATACACACACACACACACACAGAGAGAGAGAGAGAGAGAGAGAGAGAGAGAGAGAGAGAGAGAGATACAGAGACAGAAGCTTATAGCTGGTCTCTTCTTTCATTTCCTCCTGGAAGGCGCTCCCTGATTCCAGGCTAGTGCAATCTGTCCTTTAGTTCCCCACCTTCCCTCCCTTGCCTGTACTGGACTCTTCTGAGTCTTCCTTACAGAATCCCACTGATGTAGTAAAATATTTGTAGTATAAACTTATATGGATATTTTATGTTGCTCATAGAACCAAGCTGAGTTCCGTGAGAGCAGGGACCTTCTTGCTCATGGTGGAGTTAATGAACAGACTCAGAACAGATGCTGGTTTGTTGGCCAGCTGACTCTTTAACTCCCACAATTCTTATACTCAGTCTTCACTCCCATCCTTCCTGCCATAGTATAGAGGTAGCTGATGCCCAGTGTCACTGATGATGTGTCTCAGTGATCTTGAGCAAGTCACAGATATCAGTAGTCTTGTTTAAAAGATGTGCCTCAGTCTCCGAGACTGCCCTTGGAGATCTTGGCAAACTGGCTCCTTCATTCCAGAATTATTTCCAGCCCTTCTATGTTTTTGCAAGGATATAAATGCTGCCCCTTCTTTGGATGCATGCAGCCAAGCTAGGATACGTTGTTGAGAGGATACAACATGGCCTGGTGTTCTGCCCTCCTTCTCCTGCCAGGTACCCCTGTAATGGCTCAGCTTGCCCAGCCACCCATGACAGCCTCATGCTCTTCTCACCCTTGCTTGCAGAACTGTCACCAGGGGGGGTAGCAGGTATGTCTAACAAGAGCTGGCCTGAGAAACCTGGCACAGATGAGCATGGGTTATACCTAAACCATCCTAGATGTGGCTACGGCCTGTTCATAGGCTAGCTTGCTCCAGTAGCAAGGTAACCTTTGGGAAGAAAGGATTTTGGCAGTAAACGGTAAGTGAAGGCCATTCTGCTGCAGGCTAAGATATTCTGTGAGAAGACACAAATGGTTGTCCCTGACAGAAGCTAACCATCCCCCAGCCTTGTCTCCCTGTTCTTCCCTACATGCTTTGCTATGGTCAAGTGAATCTCCTCACTAGCCCCACATAGACTGTGTGCTTCTCCTGGGCTCTCGTGTGCCCATGCCCTCTTCTCATCTAAGTCGTAATTCTTGGTTCTCTCTATTAAGTTTTTCCTGTTTTCAGTCATCATCAGAACATTCCTGTAACTTGATACGCATCCACCTCTATTTCCCTCGTCAGGCTGAAACAGTGTTAAAGGCTTCCTTCAGAGAAACGATGTCTAGCACTTCTCCCTATCTCTGACTGGCTTCCCAAAGCCCCACAGTCAAATGCCCTGGAAAAGTCACCTCACCCAACTCTTGCTTTCTTTCTTGTCCTTGTTCACAGGTGTTGGGAGGGATGGACACAGGCCGGCCTGCTTGGAGATCCCAGTTTTCTGTGTGCTTTCATTGGCCGTACTTGGCAAGTTACATGGTTGTTTAATGTGCTGGCCCCAGTTCCTAACTCATGCTACTGGCAACAAAAAGAACAATGTTCTTCATTCACACCTCTGCCTGTCTGTAACACAGGGTCAGGGTGTGGCCCCATGGGGAGCTATGCTATGGGGAGCCCTTTCCATGGTCCTAGCTTAATTTGGCTGTTGAATTAGCATTAGTGTTGTACAGTCATAATTATGGAGTTTTTGTTGTTATTATTGTTATTTGGTTTTTTGTTTGGGTTTGGTTTTTTGATTTTTGGTTTTTTGAGACAGTTTCTCTGTGTAGCCTTGGCTACTCTGGAACTCACTCTACAGCCCAGGCAGGCCTCAAATTTTCTAGAGATCTGCCTGCCTCTGTCTCCCAAGTGCTGAGATTAAGAGCATGAGCCTGGCTGTTATTGCTTTGTTTTTGCTTTGTTTTGTTTTCATGCAGAAGAATTTCAGGGATTATTGTTCACAGTTCACAGATGTTCTGCCTTTATGTCATGGTATTTGCAAACATTAGTATCAGGAAATATTGCTTTCTGATCGGCTCATATTTTTTGTATCCCACGTTGGTATAAATAAATAGGGCAAAGCAAACAAAACATGATATCATGCTCCGTGGAGTGTTTGCTTTTAGCTTCCTAAGTATTCCCTGTGAGAATAGAAAGTCTGGAAGCATGACCCACAAGTGCAGCCTAGTTCTCTCTCATGTGAGAACAATAGCACACAGAGGGGGAAGAGCATGGACCTAGAAAGGGCTGGGGAGAGGAGATAGATTCCAGTTCCACCATTGATGAAGTTATCCACTGCCGCTCTGTATCTTGGCCTCCTCCTGGGTCAGAAGAAGATGAAATCAGTTCACACATATACTGAGCCCCTGACTTAGAAGGCTTCCACACAGGCTGTGCTCTTGCTGCTCAGTGGAACAGATTCTAGCGAGAGATGACACAGTGTCCTTGATGCTTTCTTTCTTCACATTTTGTACTTTGTCTCCCCAAATATGTTGTTTGCTGACAGTGGCCCAGTTCTTAAGGACATTCTTCTCTAAAATGTTAAATGTGGATCAATTTCATGATCTTTTCTTGAGAAGCACAGGCCTTACTCAGTCCCTGAACTTTTGTAAAGACTTATTTCTTTTTAAAACAATTTATTCTTAATTTATTTACTTTGATGTTTTGCCTGCATGTATGTCTGTGTGGAGGTGTCAGATCCCCTGGAGTGGGACTTAGAGACAGTTGTGAAAGCCAGTGCTCTTAACTGCACAGCCACCTCTCCAGCCCCCTGTTTCTTTGTATGTGTATGAGTGTTTTGCCTCATGTATATCTGTGCACCATTTGCATAACTGATGCTTGCAGAGGCCAGAGCAGGGTACTGGATCCTCTGGAAGCAGAGTTTCAGAGGTTGTGATCTAGCACGTGGGTACTGACCCTAGGTCCTCAGCGCCAACAGCAAGTGCCCTTAAGCACTCAGCAGTCCTGTGAACTTTCACACCACACGTGTTTTGTCCTTTCCACAGAGAGCGACCATGATCCTGAGAGAGTCCCTGGAAGCCAAAGTAGGAGCATTTGGTGACTTCAGCCCTGAGGTGGCAGAAACATACCGGGTCCTGGGCAGGACAGACCTGGCACAGGGAAACCACACCGGAGCACACACAAAACTAAAGAAGGTAAAGTGGGAGCCAGCACTGACACACAGTGAGGCTCGCCCTTACTTTCCATGCCAAGTTCTTTCCCGCCACCATGCCTTTGAGGGAAAATTCATAATGGCTTATTTTGGCAAGATGGCATCACTTTGGTGGTAGATTTAAGCTAACATTTGGTGGGGGAGGAGGGAACAGAGTTCCTCTAAAATACATTGAAAAAGTGAATCATCAGTCGAGTTTGATCACACAGATATTTTTAAATTTTTTCATACTGTGACTTGGTAAGCCATTCTTGTTGTGATCTTTCTGCATACCCAGTTCTCAGAGGAATTCTGTTGTGATTGTTTTCTTCTGCTCTCCTTTTGAACCTGGAGTCTACTTTCTGTAGCTGGTGTAAGGTCTCATGTTGTCTTTTTCCCAAATACCTGCCCATAGCAGAAATGCACTGACTGCAGGCACCATTTCCTCAAAGGGCCCTCCACTGCTCAGATACAGGGTTAGGACAACACTACATTTCCACATGCACCTGAGTTTGTTTCTGGATTTCTGTTCTGTTCTGCTAATCTCTATTTGTCTAGGTGTTATTATGTCACACTTTTAGTTATAGAGAGTCTGTGGAATGATTTCATGTGAGGGAATACAAGATAGCTCTTATGGCTTTTTCTTATCAGGGTTTCTGGATATTTGGTTGTTTTTCTACTATATATATATATATATATATATATATATATATATATCCCAGATATATATGTATCTCATATGTGTGTGAATCAAAAAAAGTTTGCTTATGTCTGCTTTGTGTCTCTTATTCATTCAAGTGTTCCATTTCTAAGTTACACGTATTTTAAGTGTATTCCTCTACATTTAATTATTACTACTATAAGTGGGGATTTATTCGTTATTGCGTACTTTAACTTATCTCTGTGTATCTGAGGATTACTGGGATTTGTGTTTTAATTTTATGACCTTTCTAGCTAGCTTAGTTTTTTATTGCTTGGACTAATTTCAACATTGATTCTCTTAAAGTTTTTAGATATACTATTATATCATCTACAAATAGACATCATTTCTATGCTTCTGACTGATTATCTAATTGCTTTAGCTTACAAGTGCAGCACAATAGTGAATGATAGGGTAGATAATGGGCTCCTTTGCCTTCTTCCCAGTCTTACCAGAAACTGCTCCAGAGAGTCATTATTTAAGAGATTGACTTTAATTCCAGTTTCAGGAAGCAGAGGAAGACAGATCTCTGAGCTCAAGGCCAGCCTGGTCCACAGAATGAGTTCCAAAATGGTCAGGGCTATCAAAGAGGGCCTCTGAAAGACTCTACCCAGCAGGGTATCAAAGCAGATGCTAAGATTCATAGCCAAACTTTGGACAGAGTGCAGGGAGTCTTATGAAAGAAGGGGGAGATAGAAAAACCTTGAGGGGACAGGAGCTACACAAGGAGAACAACAGAGCCAAAAATAATCTGGGTCCAGGAGCCTCTGCAGATACCGATGTGCCAACCAAGGACCGTGCAAGGAGAGGACCTAGACCCCCTGCTCAGATGTAGACCATAGGCAGCTTAGCCTCCATGTGGGTTTCCTGATAAGGGGAACAGGGGCGTCTCTGATATGGACTCAATGGCCGGCTTTTGCCACTGAGGAGACAGCTTTGCCAGGCCACAGAGGAAGAGGATGCAGCCAGTCCTGATGAGATATTATAGACTGAGGGTCAGATAGTAGGGGAGGAGGACCTCTCCTATCAGTGGACGAGGGGAGCAGCATAGGGGAAAGAGAGAGAGAGAGGGAGGGAAGGACTGGGAGGAGATGAGGGAGGGGACTACAGCCAGGATACAAAGTGAATAAATTGTAATAAATAATAATCAATTTTTAAAAAGGTCTATGTCCAAATATTTAAAAAAGATTTCTAGTTTCATGAGTCTTTTATTTAATTATTTTTATTTTTATTAAATTACAGTTTATTCACTTTGTATCCCCCATACAATCCACCATCTCTCTTCCCCACCCATGTCCTTCTCCCAGTCCACTGAAAAGGGAGGTCCTCCTCCCCTTCCCTCTGATCCTAGTCTATCAGGTCGCACAAGTCTTTTTAAAATAGAAATAAATGTCAATTTTTATCAGTTCTTTTTTCAGCGTTAGCAGGGATGATCATATAAGTCCTCTCAGTTCACTTCATGCAGTATATGTTATCATGGTAATCAACCATGATTGCATTCCTGGAGTGAATCCTCCCCTTGGTCATATTGGATTATTTTTCTAGAACGGTGCCGTCTGAGTTTGTTTTATTCTATTATAGTAGAATGTCAGAGAGTGAGGAATTTATAAAGAACAGAAATTTCTTTTCAGCTCTAGAGTCTAGGAAATTGAAAGCCAAGGAGCTTACAATTGATGGTGGCCCTTCTATTTTGTTCATTCAAAGGCAGAAAACAGAAGGGCAAGACAGGAAGGGAAAACAAAAATAAGGGAGACCGGACTCTACCTTTTCAGTGAACTTACTCCCAAGATAGCAGACCATCCTTTTCAGTGAACTTAGTCCCAAGGTAGCAGACCATCCATGAAGGCAGAGCCTTCTTGGCCCTCACTTCCCGACCTGTAGCACTGGGAATTAAAATTTCAACTACTACTTCTCAAGGGAAATCCTGAAATCATAGCAGGTGTTGAATCTTCTACTAGATATATTATTTGTTTTTGCACTGATAATTGTATGTTATAATTAAGCATCAATGTTGTGTTTGCTTCAGAAAAAAATTAGGAAATACACCTATTTTTTTATAGCCACCTTTATTTTTCATCTACCAACGTGTATGGTGTTTAAATATTTATATCTCTTAGGAAACTTTTGGGGCTGGTGCTTTTGTTGTGGAAAATTCTGTTAAATTTTTCTTTATTTATTCTACAAAAGGTGACCTATTAAAACTTTCTGTCAATAATTGAAATATTTTGGTAAATAATATTTTGTAAGTAACTTTCATTTACATGTTTTATTTGTTTATATAAAATTTTCAAAATACTCTCATGAATCTCTTAGGCTTCCATTTTTTAGTATTGTTTCCCAGCATAGGTTTGGGACAGTCTGATGTGGCCAGGTGTGAATATCATTTCTTATGTCCCTGGCAGTTTTACCCATTACAGTACCCATAAGGAAGGGCCTGGCTCTCGGACATTCAGTCAGCTGTATTGGACCACACCACTCTTCAGAAAAGCTCAGCTTTTTCCTTCACTCCAGTGGTTGGCAGGTGCAGGTCTTGCTGCTTCTGCAGCATGGTCGTGTCCTATCATCTCTGTAGCCCACTGCAGGGCCTGGAAATCGACATGTCCGTCAGCTTCCTCAGGAGACAGCAGGGCCTGCTGTGGCCGACACTGCTCAAAACCACCTCAGCTTTAAGAAAATTTCAGGTCACATCACTGTAAAACCCACAGTAGCTGGTGGCTTTTTCTGCCTCTGATGTGGACTCATTAACCCTGAGTCCTGACAGCAGCAGCTCCGATGTGTTAAAGCCCTCTGGCCACATGCCAGTATCAGAGAGAAGCGAGAACTTGTGTGTGATTGCTGTTCGTCTGGTAGGGGCAGTTATCATTCCCTCCTTGCTTTCATCTGAGGACAGGACTGGCCGCCCTGTTGACACAGGACACAGGCAGGGACTTTAAACATGCCTTTCTCAGTCTGCTGCCTGGAGTTTCTCACTGGGCTTTGAGAAGCCAGCAGCTTTCTAAACGCGATTAGCTCATGTTTGTCTTGTTCTTATCACAACAGCCTTGACTCTGAGTTTTCCTCTCAGAAGCCAGACTCCACCAAGTGTGGATTTTCCAGATGGACCCTCCTGTGCTAAATGGTCCAGATGTGGACCCAAGGTCATGCTAAACAGAAAGGCTTCAGAAACAAAGCAGACAGCAGATTGAATTACCAAAAGGGAAACCAAATTATTGATCTGTCTTTTAAAGGCATCTGCCTGCAGGGGAATATTTGAGAGCTCTGTGGGCTCCAGTTGGAAATTTCCACAGCACAAGCTCACTTCCTTTGGCAACACAGAGAGAGAGACATTTTGGTCTAGGAAGGCAACATTGCTCACATTCTCGCCCAGGTGAAAGGCTGCTGAAAGAGCTCCTGGTGGCTGCTTCCTCAGTCAGCACTATCTTAGGTATATTATACCAGGCCCAAGTACAGTATGAAGTTCGCTTGGGGTCCAGCTTTAATCTGACCTTCCCATTAAGGACTGTAATTGGCAGGGTTCCACTCATTACTTCATTGTATCACGTATCATTTCCAGCTACGTGCCTGGAAAATAATAATAGTCCCCAAACCCACTATAATGAATGTTTTTAGGAAATAAGCTGGAGCATGGTTTGTTTTATAGGATATAACAAGAAAATCAATACCAGCAGGGTCTCCCCTGATCCTGCATCAACTCTGAAGTGCAAGCCATGCTGCCCCCGAGCTTCCTGCAGCCAACCAGCCAGCCACTCAGATCTTTCTAGATGGTGTGTTTCATGAGCAGCTCGTGTACCCACACTGCAACATCTGCCTGCACTTGCTCCTTAGTGGCCTACAAAATCTACTTTCCCACCCCCCGCTTGGATATGCCAGGAAATGCAGAGCCAAATTTAGAGTCCCTAAGGTGCCTCCACAGCAGAAACTCATTTTCATGTGTAGATCCTGTTTCTCTGTGTTCCTGGCTTTCCTAATTGCCTTGCTGAGTCATTGTTGGGATGTGGCTGTCCACTTATATAGAGAAAGGTCTGAGCTGGGGAGATGGCTTGCCACAAGAAGCAGGAGGATCAGGATTCAAATCTCTGAACTAATGTGAACCTAAGCATGGTGGTGCATGATTCCAGCTCTCCTGTGGGGAGATGGAGGCAGGGTAGGAAAGTCCCTGGGAGCTCCTGGGCCAGCTGGCCTGGAGTATGGTGCATAAGCAAGACTCGGCTTCCAGTCGTGGATGATGAGGACCAGTGCCTTAGGTTGTCTCCAACCTCTGCACACACACCATGGCCCGTACATGCCTGCGCCTACACATGCTCACTCACACATCCACACACCTCCACGACACACACACCACACCTCCACACATATGCAAACCATACCTCCGTACACCTTTCCACACACATACACATTATACACACACACACAGTTTTCTTTAAAAAGAGAGGAATGTCACAATGGTGTTGGTTTTCCTTAAGTTCCACTCCCCAGTGTAGAAGGGATGTTTTTTTTTTTTAAGCTCTCTGAAGATGTTTGTAACTTGGCTGGTGGGAAAATGGGAACTGATATTCCAAGGAGCCGTTCATTCTTAACTTGCTGTTGGCAAATCATGAAGTCTTCTTTGCCTGGGGTAGACCCAAGGAAATGAGAATTCTAGGTCTGCAGGAGAGGACTCTGCCTCAAAGCCCTGGCCTACCTGTTTGTTGTTCCTAGAAAACAGAATGCACTGGACCCAGACTGCACATGCACCAATCTGCATCCCTTCCTCAGATACTAGAGCTCTAACTGCAGCTTCACAGTGCACAGTGCCTTAGTCCCTCAGCTTGATCAGCATCAAGGTGATGGACAGACACAGAGGGAAAGGCCAGTTACCCAGATTGCAAATGGATTATAAACTTAAACAGGCTCAAAGGCAATAGCTAGGAATGGCAGGTACCAATGGCACAAGGTCCAGAAGGATCCCCTAAGATTGCCGAACCCCACACTGGCAGGAAAGAAGGAAGCTCACAGGCTCAGTAGTCTACATGGCCTGCCTCTGCACATTAGAATTAAAGCACTGTATGTGTGTGTACGCACATGCATGGTCTACCTGGGCAGCAAGTCCTGCTGATGCCCTTGTTTCCTAGATATTTGTGTTGCAGTTTGTTCTAGAGAAAGGTGATGGTAGCTTATTCCAAGACAGTGGCCAAGGGATGGAGCAAAGTCATGGGGGAGACAGGGGATGTCAATAAAGGCATAGAACCCACAGCGCTTGACAACCTAGAGATGAGGAGAGGAGATGACAAGGATGGCACGCATCCACATTGTGGCTAGCACCAGAGATGACTTACTCCCTCAAATCCTCCCTCATCTCCCATTTCCCTCTTCAGCCCAGGGTCCCCCCTTCCACCTTCTCTTTTTTTCTCACCAGAGGCTCCCATCCCACCCATCAGTGTGTTGTCCTTAGGTCGAGGGCCTAATTGCCTTTGTGGGATGGGAGCTGCAGGCGTGTAGGAGAGACAGACAGACAAGGTAGTGTAAGGTATGTTTCCCCAGACACCTGGCATCCTTCTCTCTGAGACTTCCACCCTTATTGCTTCCCCATGGCCTTCATCTGGCTGCCTCAGTATCCGGCAGTCCTCAAATCCACAATCACCTCTGCACAAGCTCCTTTACTGTCCATGTACCCTCTGCCACTACCATACCATTTTACACTTTCTCATGGCCACATGTTGTTGCTGCTTTGACTGCTGTTCCTTCTCCTTTCCCTCCCCTTCCTCCTCTCCATCTTCTTCTCCATCTTCCCCTCCATCTTCTTCTTCCTTCTTATTTTTTGTTCTTATTGAAAATTATTACAGCATGTTTGTGTAATTTTATTATGATGTTTGTTTTTAAATTGCTTTATTTTCTGTATGTGAGTCATCTTGGAATATAGAACATCAATTGAGAAAATGCCCCAATTAGATTGGCCTATGGGCAAGCCTGTGGTACACTTCTTGATTCATACATAATTGGTCTGGGAGGGCCAGCTCATTGTGGGTGGTGCCATCCCTGGGCTGGTAGTTCCGGGTCCTGTAAGAAAGCAGGCTGAGCAAGCCATGGTGAGCAAGCCCACAAGCAGCACCCTTCCATGGCCTCTGCATCAGTGACTGCCTCCAGGTTCTTGGCTTGAGTTCCTGCCCTTACTTCCCTGGGTGATATAAGGTATAAAATGAAATAAACCCTTTCTTATCATAGCCACAGAAACTGTAACTAAGACACAAAGACAGAATGTTCCTTGGTGCTCTCTAATCAGCAATCCTAGACAATCTGTGAGCTCCAGGTTTGGTCAGAGAACCTATCTCAAAAAGTAAGTGGGGGCTGGAGAGATGGCTCAGAGGTTAAGAGCACTGGCTGCTCTTCCTAAAGGTTCTGAGCTCAATTCCCAGCAACCACATGGTGACTCCTAACCACCTATAATGTGATCTGGTGCCCTCTTCTGGTCTACAGACACACATGCAGGCAATATACTGTATTAAAAAAAAAAAAAAAGTAAGTGGACAGTAATTGAAGAAGACACCCAACATTGACATTTGACCTCCACCCATATATGCACACATGTTCACCTGTTATCACACACAGACACATACAGCACACATGTGGGATGGGGAACAGTGACCACCGGTCCTCAGCATTAGAGTGGTTTAAAACATTCCCCCTCTCTCTGACTCTGTTTTTCATTTTATACGAGAAAATACTGCTAATAGCCTGACAAGCTTGGCTTGGACCCTTGCCAGGAGTGACAAACTTGTCTTTCTCAGTTTGCTATTATGGGGTCATGTAACTCGTCTTTTAAATGACTTCTTAGCTGGAGCCTTGGCTGTTCTGCCTCTGTTAATAAAAAGGCCGTGTTCCATCAGCACTCTCATTATCTGAATTCCCGCATAGAAATGCTGATGTAATTCCCAGACCCTCAGCCAGAGGGCAAGGGGTGATGGGAGACACCGGGATAGCACTAATCGACTTGTGCAGCAGTGCCTGCCACAGGATGGGGGGGAGCAGGGGGGGGGGGAGGGAAGAATGCCCCTGGGCAACAGCAGCCTGTTTGCAGAGAGTCCTCCCAGGTAGATTTCCCTGTGAGCTGTGTATGTTAAGTTTTTTGTTTGTTTGTTTTAAAGGCAGCATGTAGATCATAAACCCTCATGTCACAGCTGCCCATAAGCCACCTTCTGTCTTCATTAGGAAGGGTTATGGTGCAAAAGCACAGGGGCCAGGCACACCTAGGAAGGCAACAGGCTGATGGCTCCATCTCAGCTTCCTGGGCCCTTAGAAGAGTTGGGCTCCAGGCGCAAGGCTGTCTCTTCTCTGCCCTTGCTCCATGAGTGACTCCGGAGAAAGCACCACACAGGGGCACCCCCTGCCCCCGAATTCCCCTGGGAGCAAGTCTGAAGGTGTGCAGTGCTGCTCCAGGCGCAGCTTCCTTGGTGGAGGGTTCAGCCCCAGGCAGGTCACTGGAGCCAGCCACATCTCGAAGTACCACATGAAGGACAGGAGAGTTGGCTCAGCTGGTACAGTACTTGCTCCGTAAGCATGAGAGCTGAGTTCAGATCCCCAGCTCCCACCTAAGACTTTGGTGGGTATGGTGGTGTGCACCTGTGATCCCAGCAATGGGGAGACGGAGACGGGGGTATCCTTGGAACTTGCTGGACCATTCTAGACCCTGTCTCAGAAATATGAGATGCAGTGTGATAAAGGAAGACACATGACATCAGCCTCAGGGCTCCACACACATGCACTCACATACCCATGATCATACCCACTTGTGTATACACATATACATACATGCGCATGGGCTCCATGTAAGAACTTTCTCTAACTCACCTGCTTGTTTAATCGTCCATTCATTTACTTACATCCCAGAGACTGTGACAGGCCCAGGTGAGCAAGACTGCCTTGGCCTCTGTTTGGGCTGCTGCAGGTAAGGGAAGAGCAGGCATTCCCTGAATCTCTTGTCAGAGAAGAAAAACTCCCTGTCTGGTACTAAAGGAAGGACAGAAACAGCCTGGGTTGTGACTCTAGCAACCCGTATATATAAAAACTAGAGAATAACAGCAACATAATGGATTTCTAAAATTCCCCTGGACACTTGCAATGTCAGCTTTACTTTAAAAACTGAGAAGTGTCATTTGATGGCTGGTTTAAAGAGGGATACATGGGTGTCTCTCTCTCTCTCTTTTAGATTTTTTAAATTAATTAATTCAATTTCCATCTTGGTCATAGGCTCCTCCCTTCGCTCCTCCCATTCCCACTCTCCCTCCTGTATCCTTTCTCACCTGTTCCTCATAATAGGGGAGCCCTCCTAGCCAGACACCCCAGCTCATCTATTCACATGAGGACTGAGTTCATCTTCCTCCCCTGTGGCCTGGTAGGGAAGTCCCATCAGGGGAAATGATCAAAAATCAGACAACATACTCTGTGTCAGAGATATCCCCCACTCCCCTAACTAGTGGGCCCACATGAAGCCTAAGATACCCATCGGGCTTATCTTCTTGGGGTCTGTGCATTGTAGTATGTCTATCCTGTACTCTATGACTCTTGATACAACAGAGCATAGGGCACCTTTATTCTGGTGGGGAATGCTCTAACGCCAAGGCTTGAAGACCCTTTACATAGCTCAGCCTGATGTCTCCAGTGCTGGCTCCCAGCAGCTTCAATTAACATTTATTGACTTTGACTCTGTCATTGTCTCCATTTTTTTTTTAACAAAAGAATCAGAACACCATACTGATTTCACACACACATACAAAAAAAAATGTTTAAGCAAATTCAGCTAAATGAAGCAGAACATTGAAGAATTCAATTTATATTCCTTGGATAAATATACAGCTATTAAAGCAGCTTCTAGTAGAAGCAGTAATAGGTTATTCTGCACTTTTAAAAATGATTTTGGTGCTCAGCGCACTGAGTGTAACTGTACCTCTCAGCTGCCACTGCTGTATTTTTGTGGTGTCGCTTCATTTTGGTTCTGCTTCAAGAGCAGTTCTTAGGATATCAGTGGGGGTATGGCTCAGTGGGTAGAACACTTGCCTAGCATCCCCGGCACCCAAACTGGGTGTGGGGGCAACCCTGTGATCTCAGAACTCAGCAGGTAGAGGCAAGAGGATCAGAAGTCTAAGGCCATCCTTTGCTACATAGCCAGTTCAAGCTAACCTGGGGCAAAGGTGACACTGTTTCTAAAGGAAGGAAGGAGTTAGCTGTCAAGGAACAATCTGTTGAGACCCTACCAGCAGAAGATAAACCTTGTGTGAGGTCACCTTCCTTCGAAGCTTTTGCTTTGTGCTGTCAGTGTCTCCATGCAGGATTAGGCCTGGACAGCTCGAAGGGAGAAATGATGGGTCTTCAGCATCCTATTCTTCAGACATCTCTGCAGAAGGCTAATTGAAGTTTCATAAAATTGTTTTCAGAACTTTTTTTTAAAGGATGACTTTCACCAGCTGATGTCAGTAAATATGAAATCTGAAATATTGTTAAGCTTTTAGGACATATAATTTAAAGGTTATTTATATCTTAAAAAGAGGTTATAACTGGGGGGGAAATTTGGAAAATAGAAAACAGTATAAAGAAAACCTGAAAATTTCCTACATTTTTCTTCTACTGAAAATGATTTCAAATCATTCTATTATATTGTTATTTAATATATAAATTATACTACTTATATAAACTAAGGTATGGTTTCTTTTTAAAGAAAAATAAAGTCTTTACGCTTACATTAGTGCTTTTATATCTTTTTCAATGAATTAGGTTATTGTGTTTTGTTTTACTTACATAATTATATTGCATTAGTTTTCCTTGTTTGTTTTTAGAGATGGTCTCATGTATCCCAGGCTGGCCTCAAACCTCATATGTAGCCAGGAATGACCTTAATTTCTAATTCTCCTATAGCATTGGGATTACAGGCCTGTACCACTACACTCAGGTCAGATGATGCCAAGGGCTGAACCTGGGGCCTGATGTATGGTAGGCAAGCACTCTACTAACAGAGCTCTGTCACCAGCCCAAGCTGGATGACCAAGGTCATCCTCCCTTCAGAGGGATTTTGAGGCTAACCTGAAGTGTTAAAAATAGGAAAGATATCTTTAAAGTATAACTTTTACGGCGTTAGTTTCTGCCCCGCCTCTTCGGGTGCTGGAATCATCAATAAGATTAGGTGGCCCAAGCCTAAGGATCCACTACCCTTGTCTCCTTTCTGACATCCCTTTGCATCTCTTCAGCTGGCAGTAGGCAGATGTCTTTTGTAAGGATAATAGCGTTGGGGTGGGAGATGCATTTCTACCAACAAGAGAAGCATCTTGGGGATGGACCTGCAGGATTTGTTTCTTGGACAGAGTCAGAAACTCATCACCTCTCCTAACTACTCTCCCCATTAACTTACTGCTGCCAGGGAAAGTGATCTGAACAAAAGCATAGGGAGCTTATGGAAGGAAGGGACTGTAGTAGAGCCTGTAGAGCCCGGGGAAATTTGCCTGAATCTTATCACTTACTTTCTTATTCTTCCTGGGAATTTGTGACTATTTATCAATTGTCTCTTCCCTAGGGAATTAGGGGCCAGGGAGAAGACACTTCAATCACCAAAGAGGTAGGATGGAAATCTCGCCTGTGTTGTACAGCTCATAGAAGCCATCTGTTCATCAGAGTGAACTGAGACCTCATCAGACAGTCTCAAAGACTTATTATATTGTCAGTAAAAGTCTAATGCTACAGCGAATGAATTAACACCAAGCCGTGCTGACTTCAGCTGGTGTCAAAATGAGCTGCATTGGAGCACTCATAAATATGTACACAGGGAAGTTTGGGTGGGTTTAAAATTAGACCTGCTCCCTTAAACCCAGTGAAGGCATTCCTGTCCACGAAGGAGAAGAAGAAATTAGGCTCTGGTAGGAAGAGTGAGATCTTAAGAGAGAGACCTTTGGGTGCCTGGCAGTGGGGAGGGGAAACATGCTTGCCCCATTGGCCCACGTCTGTTTCTCAGGGGCTCCCCTCTCTGCCCTGCTGTGTGGAGTAAGCAAGCGTGAGGACCCATTTAGCTCTCTGTGTACTGCCTCCCACACTGAGGACGAAGAGTTTTTGTTTCGTTATTAGAACTGTCAAAAGCATGTTCCATCCCTTCCCTCAAAACAATGGCTCTTCCTCAAAGTTTCTGAAGTTGTAAGGTCATGTGGTATGTCTGTGGGGTTAAAGTGACCCAGGAAAAGTCCCTGAAATGAGAAACTTATTACCAAGGCCAGGCTGAGGCCCCTGTGCAGAAATAGAAAGGCCAAGGCCTGTTGCACAAAAGTGCTGAGATCCTTGCATTAGCAGAATTTGAATTATGAACTAAATAAGAGAAGGAGCCTACTACTTCTTCCTGTAGTTAATTCAACCAAGAAACAGGAAATAGTTTCTGTTATTTGAAGAGCAAAATTCCATCATATTCATACCTGTTATTTATATTTATATTTATATTTATATGTATATTTTATAAACAAGAATCACATTCTCAATCCCCACTTGGGCAGCCCTGAGGTCTTCCACAGCTTCCAAAGACAAAGTATTTGGGCTCTGTGCATCATCATTTTCTTAAAGACCTACAAATGGTCAGCTGATGCAAATGGGTGAATGTCTCCCAAGTCCAAAATCCTTCTTTCTAGTTCAAGCAGTTTAACTAGGGAGAAAACTGCAGCCTTTAAAATGTATTAAGAAATAGTTCAGATATGCTGGAAAGTGTTTGAAATGTGAAACAAATGACTTTGAACTTGTTATTCAAAGTAAGAAACAAAAGACGAGCAACACAGATGAAGCTCCTCTAGCCCTCTCCTATCCCCAGATAACTACCGTCTTGAATTTAAGGTTGTTCCCCTGCTTATGCTTGGTTTTCATGTTTCGAACTTTATATAAAACTCTCTATGATCTGTGTTTAGTTTGCAGTTCTTTTTTTTTTTTTACTTTTTAAATTATAATTTGTTATTCTAGTTTAGTATACCTTTACTTTTATTGTGTATATAGAAATGTTGTTTTTTTTTTCTTTTTATTAAAAATAGTTTTTTTTTTCTCATATAATATATACTGATTACAATTTTTCTTTCCTCTACTACTCCCAGTTCCTCTCCACCTCCCCTCCCATCTGGATCCATTCCATTTCTGCCTCTCATTAGAAAGCAGGCATATCACTCTTTACTTAACTCTTCCTTAAACTTTATTAAATATCACTAAAGTGTCTACAGAGAGTTATACCAACTTAAATATACACTATCAATACACAAAACTCTATAATGGTTCTTATTTCCTCTTTGGCATTGTCTTGATAGCACCAGAGCATAATTTTTACATTTCCAGTTATTAGTGAGGCAGAACCTGCTTATTGGTCAGTTTTCTGTCAACTCTGTGAATAACTCTCTTCTGTGACTCTTCTACAGGGAGGTTGGAGGTTGTTGACAGTGTCCCTCATCACCTCTTAGCTGGTCTCAATGTGCTCTGAAGGCTAGCTCTTGGAAGATGCGCTGCAGCTATCCCCCTCACTCTTCTCTCCTTGCTTATGGTTGAACTTTGCTGCCCAGTTCTTGGTCATTTTCACGCAGTTGGCTCTATTTCTCCAGCAGATTGGGTGTGGCTGTTGGTCATTTTCATGCAGTTGGCTACATTTCTTTAGCAGTTTGGTTTTCTCCCTCCAGCCCGGAAGGCTGTCCCTCAGCATTTTTTCAGAGGAGAGCTCTAAAATCTGCATTTCACATTTAACTCCTTAAATGTCTCAGGATTAATTGTTCTGTTTTGTAGGAGCTAAATTCCATTTTCTTTCATTTGCGAAAGTGTGGTCCTAACGCCATCTATTGAGCAGTTCATGACTGGCCCTCCAAGCATAGTCCATTAGCTACCAATTATCGAGATCCCGCCTTTCCCATTGGTCTGTCTACTTGACACCCCAGGATGAAATGCTTGCTGCCTTCATCACTGTAGATTTGCATAAGGTTATCAAAGAAGATTCCTCCACCTCATTCTTCAGAATAACTTGGCCATTTTTAGTACTTGTTTAATCTTTGTCCTTTCCTCAGCTTTGTCCTGACTGTGTATAAATGATAAAATGCCAAAACTTAGGCAAAAGAAGGAAATTAAGCAAAAGCCAGCCAATGCAGCTGTCTTGCTTTTGAAAAACACATGCTTTTAAATACATGCTTAAAATACTACTTTTAAATACATGCTTACACACAGAGGGTTTATGAAGTAGTGTTCAAACTGTACATTTGTGTTCTGGGATCCCTAAGAACATCCAATTTAAAGGTCAGGCTGTCCCTAGAGACACCCCCAGAGGGCACTGATTCCATCACAGCATGGGTCTAAGAATGAAGCTTTCTGTCTAGTTCAGAGGAGACTTTATTTCTCTGCGACATTTCCGTAACCTCATGATGATTCATTGGTGTTCTGCAGTGTGCTCAGATTGAGACGTTCTTATATGGCTCACACGACAAGAGGACTCTGGCCACCCAGCAGACCATAGACAAGTGAGTCACTGTCCTCACATTTTCTCTTAAGACCATATCCCTCCACCATTCTGAACCTCAAGCTGCTATTAAATGATCTGTGGGAGTTTCATTGTCTTCCCATAACTTAAATAGTTGAACAAAAGAATAGGTCCTCTGAGAAGCCAGTTATGAAATACATCCCTTGCCCCAATATTAGAAAGGAATTTATTCTCTAATAATGTTGAAAAATTCTGGCTTTTACCCTCCCATAGACCAGGCCCTGTAGGTTTATACACCTGCAGAGATGGAAGGCCTTGCCTCTAGAACTCTGCCTTGCAATTTCCTCTCGTGGGTGTCAGAGTGTCAGGGCTGTACCTTGAAGACTGGTCCTGTGTCTTTTCTCAACAGAGACAGAAGTGTGTCACTATCTGGGGAGGGCTGCCATTCCACAGATCAGTATGCCCTGAGAGCCTATGGGCTGAGGGTCAAGTCCAGGTCAGAAAATTATACCAGTGGCCCTCACTGGAGGCCAGACAAGCCAGAAAGAGTACCATCCTCTTTTAGGACAGCATAGGTGGGCCAACAAAACCTCCCACCAAAACTGGACAGTCTTCTCCACTCTCACCCAGTCACTGACCTACCTAAGGCCTGACTTGCCTCAGCTTGGTGATGATGGCTCTGGAGCACTAAAAGAAAAGAAACACCTTAGTTTGATGCTCCTGTGCCATTCACATCCCCTCCTGAGGCTTCTTCACAGCAGCAAAAACTGGCGGGAACTGTGACAACCTGAGGGTCCATACTCACCCATCTTCTTTCTGTCTGCAGGATCCCTGAGGCTCCCGGGAAGTCAAGGCAATCTTTGAAAACCAAAGTAGCATTCTGCACCAGTGTCCCTCAGCACACGGTGTCAGGGAAGGCCAGGCACAATGCAGACTGATACCCCCATATGCCATCCCAAAGAAAGCTCCGACAAAAACTCCGCATTGCTTTTAGGATGCTGAACAAAGCTCCCTCTAACTAGAAGGTGGAATTTAGTAGTCACTGAAGATTCTTAAGGCTGTGTGCTCTAGCGTGCAACAGCCAGCCATGAACCTTGCACATCTCAACTGTGAATGTCCTTCAGGGTGATATGGTGCTTCAGTTTTTTACTTGCCTCACTTTTATGCTGTCTTTCCCCAAGGATAATTTTCCCCTGTCCTCTCTGTTGTGGCTGAAAGGCTCTTCCGAAGTCAGAGCTTCTGTCCAGGAAAGGAGATTCACCTGATCGCAGGCAGAGCTCCTGCTCAATCCAGTACCTCATCTGGGGCAAAGAGACTCCGCACAAATCCTCCCTTATAAGAAAGTATTAGTAACTGAGAAGAAAATGCCAATAAACAGTAACTTTTACTAATGCCAGTTTCTGTGTTTAAAAGGAAGACTGGAGCTGGCAATGTGGCTCATGACAGAGTGCTTGCCTGGGCTCCATGAAGCCTGTAATGGTTTGAGTGTGAAATGTCCCTCATAGACTCATGTGTTTGAACACTTAGTTTCCACTGCTGGGAGGTCTTGAGGTAAGGGTCTAGTTGGCGAAGTGGGTCACTGGAGGAAGGCCTTGAGGTTTCTTAGCCTGAGTCCACCCTGCCTTCCCTCCGTGGTGTGTGTGTGTGTGTGCGTGTGTGTGGGTAAATACACACACACATACACTTTCTCACACCTCTTCTCTCTATAAGCCAAAATAAACCCTTTGCTTCTTGTTGGTTGGTTGATCATAGCAATGAGAAAAATAACAAGGAGAATGGGCACTGGGAGTGGGCCACTGCTGCCGTAGGGCTGTGTATGGTTCTTGTGTGTTTAGAATTGATTTGCAAGAATACTATGTAAAGGTTTGGAATTATGGGCAAGAGAGTCCCTAGAATGCTGAAAGTAGATCTTAATAGACCATCCTGGTGGGGTTCTAGAAGACAGAATGCTAAGACAAATCCTGACAGTAGAGGAGAATGTGGACTCTATTAGGACCTGGGCTAGGGCCATTTGTCCTACATTATAGCAAAGACTCTGTCTACATTCTGCCCATGTGCCAAGAACTTACATACACCTAAATTTAGAAGTAACAGACTGATGTGCTTGGGGGATGGAGTTAGTCTAGGACAGGGAAGCATTCATTTGTGGTGTAGTTACTGCTCCCTGTTCTTATCCAGAGGGGACGACAAGTGGAGCAGAAGAATAAAAGATGTGGCATTTGGTGGGGGAAAGAGTGACTTTAAAATTGGAAATAAGGTAGATACAAAAGCAGCTTGGTTGTGAAAGGGTCTAGCTGCCCCTTTAAGGAGGAATCCAGTGTTCTGCATTGGAACAAAAGAAACTCTGTCCTGATGCAGAACTCCACCCACCAAAGGCTCCAATTCTGGAAAATGCATGTGTCCTTGAAAGGAGTTAAGTAAGCCTGGACTGGGAAAGCAAGGGGTTGCCTCTTGGAAATAAATACCTGGGAATAGAGGCCTGTGCAGCCGTGGTCCATGTGGGTCAGACTACATCTCAGCGATGGCAGCAGGACCTGCCGGTATTATCCACACAGTGCTGGTTGGGCAGATGTGCAAAATGCAAGTGATGGGGTCAGGGGAGTTTGTGCCAAGGTTCTGAAAGGCACTGAAGCCATTGTGCGACGCTGTAACAGTGAAGCTTAACTTGTAATGGAGACCTCAAGATGCAGAGCTGTCAGGACCACACATGCGGTGCCAGCTGAAGGACTCTGCCACAGGGTCACAACCACCCCGTGAGAGAGCCCATGCTCTTCAGGTGCACAACTGTCAGGACAGGAATGCCCAAGCTCTTCAGAGCCCTGCTGGTTCCATTGTGAGCCTCAGGTGAACAGAGTTGAAGGATTGGATATTTGCCCTGCTGGGCTTTGATCTTGCTTTGGTCTGATCTTCCCTTGTTACAGGCCTGATTCCTCCCTTTTGGAATGGGAAAATTTACTCTGTAGTGTTGATGTTGGAAGTAGGTGTTCCTTCTTGAACTGAATGCATTTTGCATTATGGTCATGAGCTGATGGAGGCAGAGGCAAATGTGGTTTGAATGTGAAATGTCCCCTGCACGGTCATATGTTTGAACATTTTGTCCCACGTTGGGCCTTGAGATTGGGCCTAACTGAAGGAAGTGGGTCATTGGAGATGGGCCTTGAGGTTTCTTAACCCCACCCTACCTCCTATTTTTTACTTCCTGACTGTGGGTGCAATATGGCCAACCACCTCATACCCCTGCTGCTCTGCCTTCACTGCCATGAGAGGCTGTATCCCCTCAAACTGTAAGCCCAAATAAGCCCTTCTTTCTTGTTTCTTGTCAAGCATTTGATCACAGCAATGAAAAAAAAAAGTGAACAATACGAGGCCCTCAGTTTGACCTCCCAAACTGCAAACAAACAAAATGAAGAGCACTCCACGAGTTTCCCAAGACTGAAAGGGTGTGTTGGGGAAGGTGCGTCTCTGTTAATGTACTCAGTTTCATATTTCTGATCACCTCATATACTGCTAGGCCTGTGTGAAAACCCAAGGCTAAATCAGTCAACACGACACACAGTCCCATCCTCTTGAGCTTGTAACCCAGTGCATCACTAGCTATCAAACACAAGAGCATAATCAGGAAATGCAGTGTGGCAGTTGTGACACTCTGGGGACACCAGAATAGGGTTCAGGAGCGATGAATGTTGGTGCTGAGGCCCTCACGGCGTGAACTGGAAGGATGACACTGGTTCAATACTTCTTGTCTCCTGTGGTTGCTATCCTAGGCAGGACAGGAAGCTGCTCCTGCAGCTTGCATAGCCTTTAGTGTCACGCCCACAGTGGTCTTCATTCTCCTCCGGGGGACACCACAGTTGGGTGAAGGTGGAAAAGTTAAGCAGTGAAGTTGAGCCTCTTTCTCATGACTGTAGAGAGATTGGTGCTGGGAACAGGGTAGACAGAGCACCCAAAGGGTAGGGGGTACCAGTCCAGGCAGAGTTGTTCCTTCTTTACCCCCGTCTCTTAGCCCATGGCTCAGGCCAATGAGGCCACAGGCCATTGCTAAGAGAGCAACAGGATTGGAGCACAACCCTTTCCTGTTATATCCATTTGTTCAGAGTGACAGTAAGGGAGAAACTAAGCATGACAGGGTGGAGAAGTGTGGCGGCTCAGCAGGCAGACCATCCTTGCTTATACCTGTTCTCCCTGACTCAGGCCTGTCTAACTGAAGATGAGTGTTCAGCATGGCTAGGGGGGAGAGCATTTTAAAAACCGGCTTCCATAAGTTTCCTTGTCCCCGAAATCTTATGTCTGGAGCCTTAGCACCCAAGGACATCTGAGATGGACTCTACGAAGGATGATCAGATCACAAGGAGGCAGCATGGGTAGGAGACGCCGGTAGGTGGGATCAAAGTCCTTACAAAGAAGAGAACCAAGAGAAGTGGATCTCTTTACTCCAGGAAGACAGCAGCAAGGTAGCCGCCTACAAGCCAGGGAGCGAGCCCTGACCTACCAGAAGCAAATCTGGCAGCATCTGAGGCTCATATTCTCAGACCTCCAGACCTCAGAAATAAACGTGTATCGCCAGAGCCACCCAGCAGCACACTCAAAGACACGTGGCATCTGGTCTGTTCCCTCGTCCTTACTGAGCTGGGAATATATTTTAGGATCACAGAAAATAAACTCGTCTTTAAATGTCAGCTCCTGCCCCAGGAAGGGTGAGTTTATCAATGTAAAAGAAGGGGTGGGTGCTGTTTTTGTCAATTTGGCACAGGGGAGGGTCACCTGGAAGGGGGACACTCAGTTGTGGAAATGCTTCCACCAGTTGATATGTCTGTGGGGATTCCCTTCATTAATAATTAATGTGGGGGGTGCCAGCCCTGGGCAGGTAGTCCTGGAAAGTATAATAAAGGTGGCTGTACACGAGCCAGAGCGCAAGCCAGTAAGCAGAACTCATCCACAGCCTCTGCTTCAGTTCCTGCCGTCAGATTCCTGCCCTGCTTGAGTTCCTGCCTTGCCTTTCCTCAGTGATGGACTGTGATCTGTGCACGTAAGTCAAGCAAACCTTTTCCTCCCCAAGTTGCTTCTGGTTGTTTTACCACAGCAACAGAAAAGGAACCAATATAGTGAGTTTTATCAATGTTCCCCCACTAATGCCATTAACTCCCACAAATGAGAAGAAATACAACTATTGATGTTTTTATTTTTGTTGATAAAAGGCTAGATTACAGACAGACAACAGTCACCTGATTCTTGTTTCAGTTTAAGTGTGTGTGTGTGTGTGTGTGTGTGTGTGTGTTTTGCAAGATACTGAAAAATGGCCATGAGAAACCTTACAAACTCTGCTTTGCATATCCAGCTGTCCAGCTCCCGCCCCAGGACAATGCTGGTTTTAGCACTGAATAACTATGCCTTGGCACCCTCTTTTATCCAGGTCAGAATGGATGGCTCTCTCTCATCCTGCTGGCAACAGTCTTCCAGGCTAGGATGACATTTTACCACCGACTCTCAGGTCTCCACTTGGATGCAAGCAAGTTAGTGCATGCTGTCTAGTTTGTACCTACAGCACACAATTCTGGTCTCAAGAGGAATGGGGAAGATGGAAGTTTCCTTATGTGACCTTTCCAGTAACTCAGGGCTACCATCACAATATGGACAGAAACCCAGGTTGGCTCTCATTAGAGTCTAAAAGAACCATATGAAAACTGGCCAGAAAAACATTTTCTTTAAGAAGAATACAGGGGCTGGGTGTGGTGGTGCAGGCCTTTAATCCCAGTACTCAGGAGGCAGGGGTAGGCAGAGCTTGAGGCCAGCCTGGTCTACGAGTGAGTTCAGGACAGCCAGGGCTACACAGAGAAACCCTGTCCTGAAAAACCAAAAAAGAAAAAAAGAAAAGAGAGAAAAAAGAACAATGCAGTTTTTTTCCCCTCATATCTTTATTTCCACACATTCTTGTGACATTTCCCTTTGTAGGGAACAGGAGGTTAGTAAAATAAACTGCTTAGATAATTCTAAATAAACACTTTAAACAAGCTATCAAAAACAACCAGTGGGAAGCTGAGAGACACTCAGTGTCTTGTAGTCTCAACAGGAATAAACTGGGAGAGACTGGGTGTGCCCGCCCTTACTCCCCCTACCACAGTGTTGATGTGACTCCAGAGTGACTCATTTAAAAAACCTCGGGGGCTTTGGAGTGACCTGCTACAATATCAATGGCAGTGATATTGTAACCAATGACAGCTGAGGACTCCTCCATCCTGGTAAAGGCTTCCAACAGAACATTACCTTGGTGCGCATTCCAACTTAGAAATGAAAATTAGTATTTAGTTCTAAGACATTTATTTTTCAAGGTAAGTAGAAGTGGCCATGATATCTGTAGCCTGCTCACACCAGAGTCCATGTACAAGTTCATGAACTCTGACAGTGGCATCCAGCTAAGCCCACTCAGACTCTACAATAAACTCTGCAATGTCTCCCTGTCTGTGTCATTACACCAAGGCTGTTGACCTCAACCACATCCTAAGAAATCACTCAGGCTTGCTGATTACAGTAAAAAGATAAATCAGCACATCCCTGACAGTATTAGAAATGACAAGCCAAGGCAGTCACTTCTGTATCGGGCTGACAACCATGAGTTCATCTTTGGCAGATGGGTAACAGAGGCTTAAAACCTTCCATTCAAACCTTCTTGTACCCTGATGCCAGGCATTTGAAAAGCAGATCATCTTAAGCTGTGCTGCAATTCTCATCCACTTAGCAAGGAAAAACCTCCTCCCCCGCCCCCCACCTGCTGGAGCCACAGGAAGAGCTGTGAGGGAGGCTCTCCTGCACCATGCTCCTCCCTCCCTGAAGATGGCATCACCTCGGATCCTTCTTCCTCAGTGCCCTACAGGCAGCTCTGCAGCCTGGGTTCAAAAGCACAGCCCAGATGTCCGTAAGCTATTATTCTGCTCTCACAGAATTCTGCTCTGTAGAAGCTGTCTTTTATGTGATGCCAAATCTTCAGAGATGAGAGCTTCAAAAACAATCTCCATGTGTAAAAGGACAATTCCAAAGGAGCACACTGGCCCTCAGTGGTGCACAACTTCCGGTCCACCAGGACGGGGGGGGGGGGTTGTCATCTGTCAGAGTCTGCCTAGGGTTCCTCAATGTGGGAAGCACCTGGCCCCTTCCCCTAAATATTATATTCTACACAAATAACCCCCACCCTCAGGATTTCTGCTCAAAGTGCAAAAAGCTTTTGTGAGTTTTGTTCATGGATGGTGCTTTTCTTGTCCTTCATTCTAGGAGCTCAGAAGGAGCTCCAGCCCCAGAGAGTGCTGATTTGAGAATCCCTGTCTACTTGGTGCTTCTGATGTTCCTGCCAGGGCCAATTTGCCAGTCCAGCTCCTAAGGTCTAAGCATCTGTGAGTCTTCACTGCCCATACAGTTGCCTCTTACCGGTGAGAGTGGAAATTCTGGTACTGAGGCTTATGGCACGGAGAGGATGGGAATGTGGCCTCTAGCACAGCGGTTCTCAACCTTCCTAAGGCTTGCGACCCTTTCACACAGCAACTCATGTTGCGTGACGAAATCACAAAAGTATTTTATTGCTACTTCCTAAAAACAGTAATTTTGCTACTGTTATGAACCATAATGTAAATATCTGTTTTCTGATGGTTGTAGGTGACCCCTTTGAAAGAGTCTGTCAACAAGCCCCTCCCCCAAAAGGAGTCTCAACTCACAGTTTGAGACACACTAGCAGAGGTAGCTACTCCAGGGATTGGGTCGGGACAAAAAGGCGCTCTGCTACCTCACAGCGTAGTAAAGACCTAAAGGATGCTGTGAACAGTTCTCATTCTCAGTTGCCCAGGCCTGTGGCCAGGGGCCAGGAAATCCTACCATCAGGATAGACACATAGACCTGAAGCAGCACAGCAGACCACAGCTGCACTCTTCAGAAATAATTCTAAGCCCTCCCCCTTCAAAAGCAGCTCATTCAATCTGAAAATAATTTTAAGTTTCTGATAATTAACTCTTTCTTAAAGATATCATGTAGTAAGTTTTTTTTTAAACATACAGTCTTGCTTCCTTTCTATAATCTTTTTGAAATGACTTAGGAAAGAGGAAAATCCAGGTACTTTCCTTTCCAGTGTTAGTTTGATTGTTCGATATTAGCACATGCAAATAAAGCCTGCCCTTAAGTATATTGTTTTAATCTACTTACTATTAAGGTGTCTTGCCTATAGATAAACAGTAGAACAGATGTAAGCCACGCCCGTGACCTGGTGCAAAAACTCCCATAAACGGTCTTCGTGCATGGAGAGGAAGTTTAGAGACAGGAATTTCTTCAGACTAAAAAGATGAAAAGTGTCTGTGAAAGTCCCAACTCAAATGTAAAATCTCAAACCTTTATAAATCGAACTAATTCTGCCTAGGGTTCTCTAAATAACAGTATCGAGAGCCTGCTTTCCCCCTCCCTCCGTACATTTAGTGAAGGCTTCGTATGTTGGTATGTTAAGGGCTTTGTACACCGACAGGTTTCCAAAGTGCCAGTAAAGATGAGATAGTTCCATTTATCAAAACCATCCATCACCCTCCTCTTCCTCCTCGTTGTCTAGATAGAGAAGGGCCACTTTCTTCTCATCTGAAGCCACCGACCTTTGGTCTACCATTCTCTGCAGCTGCACCGTCTTGTCAAATCCAGCCTGCTCCGGGCCTTTCTCTCCACGGGTCTGGTGCCCATCCCCATCGGAGGCCTGAGAGCTCGGGCTGGCTGCCTGCTCGTCCCTACCGGGAGCAGTTCTCCAGCCACCACTGTCAGACACACTGAGAGCTTCCACTTCCTGCCCTGTGTCTTGGGTCCAGCTGCGAAGGGCCCTCGTGTGACTCACATCCATCTGAAAAGTAAATGAAGTGTTTTGGGGCCCCAGTGTAATATGACTTGTGCCACTACTGCCATCTGCTAACCCAACTAGCTCGGGGGAGGCCATGGAGCCATCCAGCACAAATGTTTTAGACAGGAGTCCGTGGGCGACAATGTGCTCAGAGGGTTCCTTCTCTAGAGGGCTGATCTGAATCTCCCTAAAGGATCTGCTGATGCCTGCTGTCACCTCTGCTCCTGTGTCCCCCACACTATCCAGAGGAGAGGCAGAAACGACCCTCTGGACTGTGTTCTCTTTGTTCCTGAAAATTTCTCTACCTGAGGCCTGGGTCTCGCCTGCTGAGCCCTCCACCAGGAGCGTGTCTTCCGAGTCCCTAAACTCCAGTGTCCGTGCGGCCATCTGCTTGGAGGTTTGCTGCCTCTGAGACACAGTGTCAGTGTGCTGGATGGATGTACTCCTCCCTGGAGAAACTCTGGTGTACCCGGATGCCTCCTCTACTTCCCACCCCACTCTGTCTGGGATGGGAGCTATGAACTGGATTTCTTCTCTAACCCCTTCCTTCGGGTCTAACTGGAGATGCCTAACAAAAGTTTGGGTACCCACTGACCCCTCGGCTGCAAAGCCATTACCGACCTGGGCGGCCCCAGAAATAGGACCCTGAAAATGAATTTCCTTTTCAGAGGAGAACTGCTCAGAGCCAGGCATCCTGTGGTTCCCTGACACGTTGGCTCTTGCAGACGGTGCTGCCGGGCCAGGCTCTTCTGTGTCTCCTGTGATCTGCCAGGCAGGCACAGAGCCTCGGAAGATGACCTCTGTGGACACTTGACTTGGATGGGGACCCAGTGTGATGTGCCTCTCAGAGCGGCTGGGTCCCTCTGAGCTGACTGCCTCCCGGAAGTCCCCACTTACCTCCACCACCTGTGACGTGGGCCCTCCATAGGACACCTGCTCAGTCCTCCACATTTCCGTGGGGCCTAGCTTAACATGCCTTACAGACTGATTTACGTCCTCCAGCACATGAGACCGTATAAAGCCCGTTGGGCTGGTGACCTCCACAGTGGCTGACACCGGGCCCTGTGTAACACGCTGATCTGAGCTGCGAGAGACCCGGCCATCATCGTCCCTCTCACCAGCTGGGCTGTACAGTTCCCTGGTGGCCCAGCGCTTGAAGAGAACGCCACCAGCAGGCACCTCCTCTCTGTCGTCTCTCTCTGGGCTTCTAGGCAGTGGGCTGGAGCGCTTGGTCAAGCTCTCTCTTACCACCGACTCCACAGCCCTCTCTATTTCCCCAGCTTCATCCCTGCTCAACTCCTCCAGATCTAACTGATCAGCATCTACAGTCTGTGACAGGTTGACCTCAGCCATCAAGGTCACGGAGCCACTAGCAGAGCTCTGAACTTTCTTGACATCCACCGAGACACTCCCTGGCTCTCCTTGACCCTGTCTGGTCAGGGCAGACAGCTCCTCTTTCATCCGCTCAGGCAAGGTCTCCTCCAGCTGTCCGATGACCTCCACCAGCTGGTGCTGGGGCTCACTGGAGAAGACACCCTTGATGGAGGTGTGGAGGTCATGTGGTATTTTGATTTCCTTCTCAATGACCGTGGGCTCGGCATGCAGCTCGCCACTGGCTTCTTCCTTCAAGTGAGCAGAACCGAAGACGCCTCCCAGGGGAGGTGCTGGGACCTCCAGGACCTTCACATGCTTCTCTTCCCCTGTGTCATCTCTTGCTTTCCTTCTCCAAGTTCCCTGGGCAATTTCATCTTGCCATGAGTACCGGATGGTGGACTCTTCCTCAATGTGGATTTGCCCATACACAGAGCCATCGTCTTCTCTGTCATGCCCGCCGGGGTACTCATCCGGGGTCGACACGTAGTAACTCTGCTCTCCCTCTGAGTCACCTGCCTCCATCACTTCTTCCACATGAGGGATGTTCCCCTGGGGCTGGCTGGTCCTTTGACGTTGATGCATTGAGAATGCTGCATGGCTCTCTCCTTCACCATCCTCTTCCTCAACAAACCCCTTGGGGCTGGGAGACGCATCATCGACTTCTTCCACTTGGAAGGGGGTAGAAAACTCGGTTTTCCCACCGCCTAGGTAGCTCATGGGCTCTTCCACAATCTCCACATTTACAACTTTGGCTCTCCCCTCCCTCCCTTTCAGGCCCAGGTTGATCATCTCTCCTATCATTGTCTCGGCTGACTTCCCCTTCAGTCCCACTTCCTTGACATCCTTGCTTAAAAGGTAGTCCAGGCCGGCTTCATCAGAAATGTCAACATCTTCCGTCAGCTTAGACTCTACAACAATTTCTGTCCTGGTTTTCCTCTCACCAGGAAGCTCTTTCCTGTCCACGTAAGTGACCTTTGTGTCTGGGAAAGCACCCGCCTCCTCTTCGGCGTCTGGAGACTGGGTAAACTGCTTAAGGATGGTGGTGACAATGTTTTCTGCTATGGTCTCTGTCATAGAGTCAGCCTGCAGTGGGCTGGCGGTACCCTGGGTATCCAAGTGGAACTTTGCCTCCTTTGCTCCTGCCTCTCTTCCCTTACTGTCGCCAGCTTCCTTCCTTCCAGGTGACTGTAAGCGGACTGTGGACGCCTCTGTTCTGCTGCCCCGGGATACTTCGAGACTGATGGGCACTTCCCTTTCCTTCACGCTTCTCTCCTTCGGTGCTTCCTTCCCTTTGGCCTCGTCCCTCATCTGCTGGCTTTCTCTCTTTCTTGCTTCTCTGTCTAACTTGGTCAGCTCTTCCCATCTCAGGTTCCTCTCCTCAGAAGCCTTCTCTTTAGAATCAAACATTTTCTCCTCTGGCTTTAATTTGGTGACCCCTAATCTGTCCCTTTCTTGTTCCCTAGTGGCTTTCACCTCTACTTTCTTTCCCACAATGACAGTCCTCTCATTTGGCTGAGTGCTGTTCCCGGCACCTGCCGCCACATTGCCTCGGTGATCTTTGTAGGACTCTCTGGCAATAATGGACTCCGTGGCCTGCCCAGTGGGGGTGTCCCTGGTGCCTTCAACTTTGGATCTATCTGGGAATGTTTTCACTTGAGCATCTGTGTTTCTTAGAAGGCTGTGGGTTGGAGCAACAGGCCTGAAACTGGTTTGACTGCTGACCGTTTTCTCGAGGGACTTTTGCTGCAGGGTTGTGGCTGAGGGAGAATACCCAGAGGTCAGGAACCCCCTTCTGGCAGCACTTCCAACAGCTGTGGTTGTCTTTGATTCAAGGTGCCCTGGCCTGTTAGAATGCAAAGCCAAGTCGTGATTTACAGCTGCCCAAGTTGTTTTCTGCCTTGGGAAGAGATTTTTCTCATTCTTCCTCTGTAATATTGAGTTGGTATAACGATGGGATGTGTTTATGGACTCTGTAGAGATGAGACAAACAGTTCGTTTAGATGACAGGCATTATTTTTTTTCCATCATAAAAGCACTGCTGTAGGTCAAATCCCAGGTTATTATAAAATACACTATTATTAGAGGAAGGCTCGTTTCGAGAGAATGCGGTTATTCTCCACCTTACCTTTTGGTTGTTTTAGAACTCACTGTCACAATAAATTATCACCCCAGCAATACCTCAGTCCAGTGCTTGTCTCCAGTCACTGATCTTAGAATACTCACTCCCTAAGAGAATGTAACATGTGCCAAGCATGCCAGGGAGGTGAGAGGCACTGGTTTTCTGGTTAAATTTTTACAATAGTATGACATTTCAGAACCGTTGACTTCAGCTAGGTTGAGCTAAGTTTACTTCTTTCAGCAGGGAAGAGCTCCATAATTACAAAGCGTGTAATTGCCGGATACCAAACAGCACACCCCTGCCTGGCACGGACTCCTGTTTTATCAGAGCCTGTGTGGAGCAGCAGGCATTGAAGACCTTAGATTCTCTAAGCTGCCTTGAATGTCTGTAGTTGACAATTTATAGTTTCAACAAACAAGCCAGGTGTCAGAGCTCTCCCTGTCCTACTGCCGTCCTCCTGGAGTCAAGAGGCAGCCTCGGGGGTCATCCTCAGAGAGTACGGCCCTTGGGGTGCACGGACTCCACCAGGGCAAGCACCTCTTCGGAGTGGCAGCTGAGCATGACAGAAGCCTCACCCACTCAGAGAGCAGCTCCCAGTGTCTGCCACATCCCATCTGGCTGGACACCGCCCTACCCCTCCCTCATGGCAATGGAGGCTAGAGGCCTCCCTGAGACAGGTCCCCAGGATACAGGGAAAGAGGAACTTTAAAAAAAAAAAACAAAAAAAAACAAAAAAACAAAGATTTCTTTTTCAGGTTAATATACTGATCCTAATTGAGAAACCCCACAGGATCAAGTTCAATAAAAATTATGGAAGCTCTCAGGCTAGTTTTAGGTCACTTGTGTCACAGGAGGCAGCCAAAATTATTTTAGAGCACATTATAAAAGACAACTACGAGCACTAATATGCATTGATCGGTTTACTAGGACCTCGTCTGCAGGTTTATTTCATAAATAGTTAATGGGCAGCTATACTTCAGAGGAAACAACTACCCGGAAGCATAAAGGCCGCCGCACAACTAGTCACCTTCATTCCACAGCGGCTATGCTTAGCATAATACCTAAGCGTTAAAATACATTTAGTTTGTAAATGTGAAGTGCTTGCATTGGTCAAGAAGCTTGAAGAACAATGGATGAATAAATCTCGCTAACAGAGATACCTACCTGCCTTTTTCCCCCGGCTCTAAATTCATGGCTAGCAAAATACCAGCAAGTCCCACACTCCGAAGGCTGCTTCTCCTAGGAGTTTGGTCCCGGGCCCTTTATTTGCCTCTCTTCTTCTTTAGTAAGCCTTAAAGTCTACCAGGTAAACAGCTCTCATTTTCTACATGTCAGATGCCAACTGACATCAGGCAGGCCAGTCAAGTCATGGCCACTTGCATGGATCTCTCTATTGTTTTGTTGTTGTTGTTGTTCAGACTTATTCTCAAAAATGAGAGCACAAACTTGCTAGATGTTACCTAAGGACAAATCCCTTCTAGAACCAAAGTCCCGAGGCTGAGCTCAGGGATCCGCCAATCTGAGAAGTGGACAGCAGGAGCAAGGAAGACAAAGTCCGCTGAGAAAGGTACATGGTGGGCCTTGTAGTTCTGAAGGTGCCCAACCTACGGGCTCTGTGTCCACATACTGGGTCAACTGAAGATCAGAACTCTTTCAAATAATGTATCTGCACTGAACACATGCAGAGTCTTTTCTTGTCATTTCCCCGAAGTGATGCAGTGTGACAGCAGCTTGTGCAGCATGGACGTTGTACCTCATTCTGTAATCTAGAGAGGATGTAAAGTCTGTAGGAGGGTGTGCAAATCCTGTAACACGTTACACAAGGGACTTGAGCATCTGCAGACTTGGGTATGAATAGATGTCCTGAAGATGTCTTCCCCAGACACCAAGGCAGACTTTATGCTGAGCACACCATATGTCTGTTAACCTGACATTGCTGAGACAGAATCTCTTGGAAGATTCAGCAGGCTTGAATATTTAATTTCAGAGTTATCTTATTGATTTTTAAGGTCTTCCGCATGAGCAAATTTAAGCTCCTTTGTGTCAGAAGAAGGAGGAAGAAAAAGAGGAAGAGGAGAAGGACGAAGAGGAGGAAGAGGAAGAGGAAGGAGAGGAGGAGGAGAGCCCTGACCTGGAGCTGTGGGCCCAGACTAAAGCAGGACATAGGCTACACCACCCCGACTCAGCACTCCAACCTAAGGTGGCATGGTAGTGTCATTGACCTGGTAGGGTTACAATTTCCAGCCTGCTGAGGGCATGCGCTCCAAAGTAATAATTCTGTATGTTGGTTAGAGCCGTTACTGTTTGGTCTGGAAAAAGAAAATACATCCCTTCTGAGGATATAATGAACAAGCACACATCCTCTCACCCTTCAGAAGGCCCTGCATTAGCTGCAGCTCCTCAGCCACGAAGTGCCTCAAAATATCATCTCCACGAGCAGATTAGTCCGGCCACTCCAATTCACACTGTAATTTAAATTGCGTCCCATTCAGCTAGATTCTACTTGGTACTTAAAAGAACAATGGACTATCATTATCTGGGTGGGGTGGGGAGCATGGCTAAACCCTCTACTTCTAGATAAGTTGTACCATTCTCCATGAGTAGAGCTGGAGGCTCAGATAGGAAGGGAAGCATCTTAACATTACAATCTTAACAAATACGATCTCTTATATTTACCTTGTGGCATGTTTTCAATGTTCTCGGTCCAGATCAGTATCTCCGGATTGCTTTCTCCTTCCAACAAGGCCCTGTCAAAGTTATTTTTAAAAATAGTTTATTATAGCATGAAAGAGGAAAAAAAAATGCTTCCATTAAGTATGTTGGGTAACATTTTGTCAGTGACTACACCATCACAGCACCGTGCATTTCAAGGCCCGTGCCCGGAGGTGCGGCGTGGTAGGGGCTGTACCAGGGTGGTGCACTGCTTTGCTCCCTGTCATGCCCCTGGCACCTAGCATGCCATCTGTTACATGACAGATGTTCAAGTGATGACAGCTGAATGAAGAAAATACGTGGCAAGGCAGGCTTCAAAAGTGCCAGAGGGTTAACCCTTTCTAGAAAGCTTTCCCCCACCTCCTCCCCCCCCAAAAAAAAGAAAACCTTTCCTGCCCTAGGCAAAGAGGGGTACACACCAATCAGTGCTGGGGAGATTGATGGAGAAGGGTATGTCAGGGCCTAGCATTTTTGGCCAGCAGAGAGAGGCCTAGGCTAGTATTCACCTCAACTACAGGGCCCCACAGCAACTGAGTGCCAACCCCAATACAGACACAGGAGTCATGGGAGTGAGAGAGGCTGTGGGGAGTGAAGCAGTAGAGCAAGGAGCTGTAACTGACACTATTCGTAAATAGGAGGCTGGATGGAAGCTGGTGTTTCTTTCATTTCTTTATTTCTCCTTTTTTTTTTTGCTTTTCTTTATATATACACATGTCATATATACATACATATATATATATGCATGTCATATATACATACATATATATATGTCATATATACATGCATATGTATATATGCATGTATATATGACATGTGTATATATACATACATATGTGTGTGTGTATATATATATGGCTGACAATCAAACCTAGGGCCACATACATGATAAGCAAGTACTTTGCCACAGAGCTGTATCTGCAGACCTATGAGGACATCTCACAGATGAAGGCAAGCGTGTATAGAAGCACCCCCATGGGTGTCCCCCTTCACCCGGAGTGGCGTCCTTTGCCTCCTTTAATAACACACAGTGGAAAGTACTCCCCTAGGTTTAGCTCCAAATTCCTAAAATTATAGTCATCATTGAGTTGTCAATTGCACCTGCTACTTCGAGAGGCACTGAGGAAGGCGTGGGCCCAAACAGAGCAACATGCTGGGGGTGAGGGTGTTACGTCAGTGGGGTGCCAATCAGCTGGACACTTCCAAAGACCTCTAGGACTACCGGAGACTGCAGATGCAACAGCTGTACGGCTGTGAGAGAAACACGCAAAGTTGCTAACCCCAGATCCCAGAGATAGCTGCACACTGTGAAGGCTGAGAACCACAGCCCACTTGGAAATTTGGGTATTAGGACCTAGCAGCAGCAGGAAAACAGCCGGGAGCTCAGGTCCCAGCTGGGCTTGGCAGTTTGGGGGAAACTGCAGCAACCTTCATGTCCACTGAGTTAAAAGTGGCAATCCCCACAGTGGCAATGTTCTCGGACCCACTGGCCACCGGGAGAAAATAAAGGAGGCACAAGGGATTCACCCCAGGCACACACTGGTGGGCTGAGCACAGACGCAGCCAGCCAGTGAAATACACATGTGTGGACATCCAAGAAAACCGAAACCAGAGCTGAAGCTCTTCCACTCAGGACGAAGGCCAGGAAACCGGATACCAATCCATTAATCCCACACCCTCATGACCAAGCAATTTAGCTTCCAGGAACACAAACAGCTTCCATCATCAAAAAACCTCTGAGGTCTGTATAATACAAGAAATGTTCCAGGGAAAAGCCAGACTCTGTGGAGCTATACCCTGGGTTCTCTGCAGCGGAGGGGCATTCTACAGCTGGGAGCCAGAGCAGGGCCTGAGGATGAGGCCAAGCTCAGACCTTACAAGCTTCATGTACCACAGGGCCTGCCTGACTTAGAGCCAGGCTGCCAGACTCAGGGCAGAAGGAGCCTTTGGGAGTTCAGGTCAGCAGAAAACGTTGCTGATAGACCCAGGGAACTAGTGACTGGTTAAAACTATACCTTTCCTCACCTCTCAAAGGAGAATGGTTCTGTCTCTTCCCCCAGGGAGAAGCCAAAGCCTTACCCAGGCTTACAGCAGTCAGGCCGTCACTGAGTACTCCCACGGCTAATTACTCATGTGGCTCTGATGCCCCAGGGCACCATGCCTTGCTCAGCTCCCTCTCTGAGGAGATAAGGACAGAGTGAAGACAGTGTCTTAGCTAAGGGCCCACAGAATACCCAAAGACAGTCCCTTGAACCCAGGTGGCTAAAAGCTCTCAGAACACAAGGCTTCTCTATGAGACAGGGATGGTGACATTACATACAAATGACAGAACATACAAATTCTGCCACTAGACCCTCCTGAATTCAAGTGAATTCAGCCTCTCGGTAATTTCATCCCAATCCCTGCCATTTGTGCTGTCCTTCATGAATTCCTCGTCTGTGCCCCGAGTCACTAGCTGAATCCTAGAAGGCAGGAACACATGTCACCCTGCACAACTCGAGGACCCAGCACTGAGCCCGAGATGGCTGGCTGGCCCCTGGGATACCAGGGCTTGCTACTGAAGCAGGAAGCATGTCAGGACAGCACTGAACCCCGCCCTGTCAGCATAGCTGCCGGGACTAATATGGCAAAGTCAGAGACTAAACCACCAGGGAGATTTCCTGTGATCCTGTCAAAGAGCAGCTCAAGGGACAGGCTTGGATAACTTTAAGAACCTTGCTCCTCAAGGCTCCCACCAAACCTGGTTATTTTGAGAGCAGGGTAGGAAAGCTGCCTCCAGGCCACGGAGACTGTGAGAATGCCAACCCCCTGAGTCACCGGCTATTAGAGTGCATTTCATACAGCTCCACAGGCTGGCTGCCTCTCTAAACAGGAAAATACACAAACAAGAGGGAGACCAGTCCCTGGCCTCATTAGGAGCCTCACACAACTCCATGACATGGAAGTGAGCTGTAATGTGGCCTCTGGCTCCACGCCAAGCCCTAATAGGCCACCCACCATCCCACCCAGGGCGTGATGAGGGTGACGTCTGGGACGGATGATCTGAATGGAATTTTAGGGCATTATCTGCTAATGCTCAGCACTGTGGGCACAAGGCTGAAGGGCAGTAGATCTCCCATCACTGGGGACACGATTAGGGAGAGGGACGGGAGGGGACACTTTCAGGAGTGACACCTGTGAGGAGCCTGTCCTGGTCCAACCATCTGTGGGTGGTTCAAATTGTGCCTCCAAACAGGTGTAGAACTGGGGGAGGAGAGGGCAGGGGCCACAGACCCTCAGAGCTGCTCACTATCCATAATGAGCTCCACAGGGGGAGGAGGGCAACGTGGGTCATGATTGGCCAGCCAGTCACCGGGAGGTGGGGGCCAAGAGAAAGAGAGAGGGGAGAAAAGGGGGACAAGCTGAATTCCAGGCACAAGAGGAACACGGTTACATAAACACAAGAATCTGGGGGTGTGGAAAGCGGGTGAAGGTGACAAGGAAAAGACAGTGCTAGCCATCTGTTGTCACTCTTTTCAAGATCAGTTCTAAACCGCATCCCAAAAGCCAACTTCAGACCAACACCAGAGACAAAAAAAAAAAAAAAAAAAAAAAAAAAAAAAAAAAAAATGCAATTAGCAGACAAGCAAAGAACTCTGGTAAAACAGTACAGAACCACTGATGGTAGGCAATGAAGCAAGTGCTAAAGGCAGGCAGCCTTGACTCAAATCCTGGGCATGATGCTACAGAGCTCCATGAGCCTCAGCAGGCCACTTTTACCAGGCATGACTTACTTTCCCTGTTTGTGAAATGGGAGAACTCTCAGGTTTGCAATGACAACTAAGTAAGTAGCAGAAAGTCCATAGAAGAATGGCTGCCATTAAGTAAGTGTGCCATCGCCACCATGGCCTCCTCCTCTGTGGCCTTGGAGAAAAGTGATTTTCAGCTAATAAAGCCAGTCAAGAGGGAAAGGATTGCTGTTTTTTAAATATTTATTTATTTATTTGTTTTATGAATATGAGTGCTCTATCTGCATGTATACCTGCATGCCAGGATAGATGGTTGTGAGCTACCCTGTGGTTGCTCGGAATAAAACTCAAGACCTCGGGAAGAGCAGAGTAAGTGCTCTTAACCACTAAGCCATCTCTCCAGTTCCCACTATTTTTCTTAATCTGGGTAGCACCCAGATACATTCCTGGATCCTCTCACTTATTTTTGCTTGTTTTTCAGATAGAGTCTCACAGTGTATGTAGCTCAGGGTAGCTTTGAGATCCTCTTGCTTCAGTCTCTTAGTCACTAGCATTACAGGCAAGCACTACCACACCCACCTCCTCTCAATTATTTATTCATAAACTACGAGATTTTGTCTATCCCAAATATTCTACCTACTAACCAAGTCTCAGTGTGAAGAGTTCTAAATTTCACCCCCTAAAGTAGGATTTAAAATGTCCTTCACTGAAACCCTGTGAAAGCTCTAAGAAATATATTCTTTGGGTACATGTGAAAAGGTAGAGGTGGCCTGGAAAATAATGGCACAACCAGAAATACCATTTACCATGAGGCTCGAAGCACTAGGAGTCATCTGCATTGCTTCATTAGCAGGCTAGAGACCATACCCTATCATCCTCCAAAAGTCAAACAAACAAACAAAGACATAAACAACTCTGCAAGCTTGCCCACTGCAATCAAAAGGGAGAAGCAGGGTGACTGGGCAGCCATTCCTTATAGGACTAGGGTCTTGTTTGTTTTTGGGGGGTGATGACTAGGGTCTTGTTTGTTTTTGGGGGGTGATGACTAGGGTCTTGTTTGTTTTTTGGGGGTGGGAGGAGGCTGTACGAATGAATGCCCACCCAGAAGCCAGACTTTGCTCTATCCCCTGCAGTCAGAGCCTCTCACTGAACCTAGAACTGATCTGGTGGCCAGTGATTTGCAGTGACTGTCCTGTCTCCCTCTCCTCCCCCCACAGCCCTGGGGTTGCAGCTCGGTCACAGGAGCTCTACGTGGATTTTGTATGTAGCTTCCGGGAATAAGAACTCATGTCCTCCTGTTTGCACAGCAAGTACTCTCTCTCCCCCCCACCACGCCCCCCCCAGCCCAGGTATGACCGTTTCTAACTTACCCTTTCCTAAATGGTTCATTATGTTTATTGGACATGTGTGTGCTCCCACATGTGCCACACTGTGCGTGTGATCAGACAACCTGCGGGAGCTGGTTTTCTCCCTTTACCGGACTGGTTCCAGGGAATCAAACTCAGGCTTGGTGCAAACAGCCACTGAGACCCCTTCGCCAGCCCTAACTTTACCTTTTAAAAGGACTTCTGCCCTAAAGACTGGGCCAGTCCGTATCCTATTATGTAACTACGGCTGGGGAGACAGGACCTCTAAGACTTTCTGTGTTGCATTCTTAGTTTCTTAGGTTGTGTTCCCTGTGAGAGAAATAGGTTTCTCTGTGGCTCAGTTTCACAAATTTCTGTGAAGCTGTATTGAGGCTGAAATGCCATGGTGGGGCAAAGCAAGTGAAAGAGCAGAGAGGTGATCAGGGACAATAGTGATCTCCTTCCTCTTAGTATGTACAACTTCCCAATACTATCTCCTGTGATCAATCCACTAATGGGGTCAGGGACTCCAGGGTCCAGTCATTTCCAGAAGCCACCAGCTGGCAGGCAACCAAATCTTCATCAAGACGTGAGCCTTCCAGGATGTGCCTCATTTCCACACCACGACACGGGTAAGACAGACAACCACCATAAAACCTTTCATCCCCTGTGTTTGTTTCTTTTCTATTGCTGTGTACCCACGGCCTAGGTGACTTATTAGATAGAAGCTTACAGCTTCAGATGAGTCCATGACCATCACGGTGGGGAGCCTGGCAGAAGGCTCAGGGCAGGCATGGAGTGAAGTGGCTGAGAGACACATTTTGAGACTACTGCCAGCAGGCAGAAAAAAAGAACTAGCTGGAAACAATGTGGGCTCCTGAAATCTCAAAGCTCAGCCCCAGTGACACACCTTCTCCAACAAGGCCACACCTCCTAGTCCTTCCCAAATAGTTTCACCAAATGGAGACCAAGTATTCTAACACATGAGCCTATGGGGGGGGTCATTCTCATCCAAACCATCACACGCCCACAACTTAGAAAGCAGAGTCTCTTTTGAATTCTGAGCCAGGCTACATGGATCATCTTTCAGATCAGAAACCCAAGCTGAGCCTTCCTCCCAGGACAGATTTTGAGTTCTTCTTTCTCACTGCCCTCTCTAGCAGCTTGTGGGTGGCAACAGCTGTGTTGCTGTTTTGTGAAGACACTACTCATTTTACAATTGCGCTTTCTACTCCTTCTCCATCCACAGCAGCTGGACTAGACCTTCATGTGTGTAGAATACCATCCTCCAAGCAAAACGGCAGCCGTCTTCATCAGATCAGCCGTGCCCACTTGCAAGAGTCCATCAGGCTCAAGCTAGTTGGCTGTTGGCTCTTAGGAGCAGGGTTGGGAGGTCAGTGGATCCTTCCCCAAGATTCCAGCAGCTCATCCCAACCATCTGGGAAGGTGCTGAGTACAGAGGATAGAGTGGCTATTTGGGGAAGGGATGCCACTGTGGAGCAGCCATCAGTTGTACTGGGTTGAAGACTTTACAGAGTAGACGCTTTGGGGCCCCTAGTTGTCAGTGGGACCTGATGAGGAGGTTGACATTGTTTATGGCTCTCCCATGGGAGGTGTTCTTGAAACACTGTGACACCAGAGGCTGCAGGGTTTGTGTATTGCCATCCTCGGATGATCAGCCAGTCCTTCATGAGCATCCACATCTGGTGAGGGCTCTGTGCTGGGGGCTCCAGCCTGTGACCCTGGGTGCTGAACAGCACGCTGCTCTCAGTGTTTGCCCAGGACCACCCCCAGCTCCCGGGCTGACTTTTCCCACCAGCCAAGGACTCTGATGCCCTCCAGCCACTTGTTTCAGGACTTTATCACTGACACTCTGATGATTGAAAACAAACAAACAAACAAACAAACAAACAAAAAACCCTGCATTGCCACCATAGACACCTAACCCCTCTGCTCCCCAGACTCCTATATGCCACCTGCCTAAAGCTTTACCCCTACCCCTGGCCACGCATGGCTCCAGGCTGGGACTGTGCCTGGAATGCTACAGAAAGCCCTAAGTCAGGCTCCGGGCCTCTGAGGCTCAGTGTCCAGCTTCCTTTCCACTTTTCCTCCTTCTACACACATTTTTTGAAAACATGTTTGCCCACTTTGAGTGTCCTCCCAGTCCCTTTCTGCTGGTCTGCTTCGGAGCTACACACATGTACAGGCAGGATTCAGCTCGATGCCTTTACCTTTGAAAGCCTCTCCTTCCCTTCTCTAAAGCACCATTACCAGCGCTTATCAGCTGGCAGCAAAACATCCCCAGAATTTCCTACAAATATTGCATTTTATCATTGGACTTGCTGTGTCCCTCACCTCAAACTTCTACATCCCATGTCCCCAAGCGTCTATTCAAATGCCCCTACCCTTCCAGACCCTGAACACTTCATTTTCCTCTAAATCCTTTATACACACACTCACACATGCACACATGTATAAACACACTTGTACACACACACATAGCCCACAATTATGAGCTCCAGAACCTTACACGTGATTGTCTTGTAGCACATCTTCTTTCTTACCATGAAGAATGGTACCTGGGCTCATGCCACCTTACCTACAGCTACAGATTAGATTTCTTAACATGGAAGCCACCCTGAGCATGGCACATTGCAGGCCAAGTGGCTTTGGGGCAGCCTGGGGGCACAGCCCCCCCCCCCATAAGACACATCCGCACAGATGAGGCTCTGGCTCAGGCAAGACCTGCAGCCTTCCAGGTCAGGCCCTCAAATGACTGCCATTGCCACAAGCGCCATCTGCCTGTCCTTATGGCAGTCATTCATACTGCCTGAAGCACCCTTACCATCCCGTAGGGTGGTTTCCTGACTTCCCTTCCCACAACAGCCAGGTACTGCACTTCCAGAAATCCCTCTTCATATGTCCTACTTTCCTCCTAGGGAATCTTTGCAGCCATATACTGCCCATGGCATTCCAGTACCCAGCTCCACAGAGGGAAAGTCCTGAAGTTCAAATCTCAGGCTCTCAACTTGTCAACCATGTGGTCTTTAAAGTAATCTCTCCCCTGAACTTGAGTTTCATCATAAGCAAAGTATGGCTCTTTTGTATGAACGTGGAGACACTGTGACAGAGCACTCAGAAGGTGGCAGGTGCTAAGCAGCAGGCAGCTCTCACAGCCTGTCATGCATTATCCATTAGAGGCCCAAGCAGGGTCCTTTAGGATGCATAAAAAAAGAAAGAAATGGATGATGATACATGGGCAGAAAGGCAGCCAACCAAGAGATGGAGCAAATTTGATAAATATACCTACAAGAGATGGAGCAAATTTGACAAATATACCTACAAAGCACACTTCCAATTGTGTTAACTTTTGTTTGAAATTTTTCATAAGACACTGTTGGAAGACTGAGACCCTGCATTTTGACATATATCTGCAAGTAAGGATTCAGGAGATGTGTTATATTGCTCATCTAGGGTATTCCTAGCTTCATATTCCATCCAATCTGGGTCTCTTACCCGGTGGGTCCATAGGGTTCTATGACCTCACACAGATCCACTCTGTAGTCCCAGGGAGATGGTCACATCTGCTCAAACTGACCAGACTGACAAGCAGGACCCAGTGAGTCTACAAAGACAACCCACTTTCTCTTTGCCATACAACATTTCACCCATGGCCTCTCCTTCAGTCTGCTGATGAGACAGGCTTAAGCTTGACAGTGATGGATGGCTGCTTTCAAGCAGCAATGCACACACAATTCACCTTGGATCTTGTTAGAAGGTCACCTGGGTCTAGCAGGTTTGGGCTTGAGATTCCACATTTCCAATGAGCTTGGGGTTTAAACTGTAGCAGCTGCTGGGTACATATCCCAAGAGGTCCTGGGCCCGAGGTTCTCCATGCACCACACACCTGGTCCCCCCCCCTGCACCAATCCAATCAGAATTCTAAGGCTAAAGGTAACCAGTGAGCCCCACTTACCCAAGGTCAAACTTCCTGGAATGATGGGGATTGTTGTTCATGTAAGATAACAAGCCACATGTTTTTACTTCAGTAAACAAGGTTGGTTGCCCAACTGCACAGGACACGCTTGACCAGACATAGGCAGGAGGTGTGTAGGCAGGAAGTATGTCAGGATGTATGTTTGTCCTGAGTGAACCATGGTGGGAAGTATCGCCTTGTGGGTTCTGCCTTTATGAGCACCTGACTAACCTAATCCGATGCCATTTTCTGGGAATCCTGGGTACGAACCTGGCCAGTGTTCCATCTTCCTGGTCAATATTAATAAAGCTTGCTTCAACTGGATGATTGTGGATTTGGTCTCTCTCCTTTCACTTCTCAGGTTTAACAGAATCACTGGGGTTAGGGCCCAGAGGGTGATCCCTTTCCAGGAGCTCTGAAGGATTTTCTCTTCTCTAGCTAAGCATCCTTCCTCTCACCACTTGGCTGCTGGGAAAATCTGATGATGACAGAGCAGGAAGATAAACACTCCCAACCCCACACTGTATGGTCAGCCCTGGAGGCAGAAGACAACGCAGCTCTTGTCTGTCTGTGAGCCCTGCCTCCTCTCTGGTACCCACAGCACAAGCACAGTGCTTTTACCATTTTCAACAGGCAACTGCACTGCAGGATGCCATGGCTGTGTTGACTGTCCTCTGAACCCTGAGGCTTCATTCTCACAAGAAGCCTGGACACTGTTGGGCCAAGGAGAGTTGATGAAAAATCTCCAGTTGGACTCTTTGAAGTTTGCCTGGTTTTTCATACTATCTTACATTTACTTTTAAAAGGCACGTATCATTTATAAATGAGTTTGCATTGGGAATCTGTAAATATACAGTCCCAGTGTATGATTACTGACATTTCTCCTTCACAGTGAAGGTTCTGGGAAGGGTAAAATATCTGGGTTAGAAAACATTCAGGGCCCTGGAGAGCTGGCCTTGGTCAGCAGACAAACTGCAGCAAAATGTGCCTGAAGCTTTACAGAGGCTCAAGCCCCTCCCTTTCCTATGACCTGTTCAGTCAGAGGAACCACAGGGCAACACAGTCAATGAGCAGTTGGGAGCAATGGCTACCCCAGGGAAAGACTGGGGTGAACCACAGAAGGCCCAGAAGGGGACAAGACTTGCCACAGTGTCAGCGGCTGTCACCCTTCTGCCCCGTAGGGTCAAATGTTTCATCCCATTGCCTTCAGAAAGGAGGGCAGCAGCAGAGAGCCAACTTTCAAAATTGGCAGATCAGTTTGAAAAGATAACAGGGCACAGAGAGCCTAGGTCACCAAATGGCAAGGGCGCTAACTCCCACAGGAATTACCACACCCGGGTTCACTCACAGCTCACTATGAAAGAGCTGAATGGAGGATGATACGAACTTGCTTCAATGCACTTCTTGCTGATAAAGAAAAGGAAAAAAAAAATCCAGTTTTTGACTTACATAAAGAAATGAGTTGTATTAACAGTTTGTGTGTCTTCCATGTCCATGGGTATCTACCAGACTAAACCTAAGTGCAGGGGGTGGGGGGTGTAGCCACACTGACCACCAAAGCCAGCCGGCCACTGCTGGGCAAGGCGAGGCAGCCTAGGCTGCTGATTTCCCCTGGGCAAACCTGGACAGCAGAAAGGGGTCCATCGAAACCACTCACTCCCTGAAAGAGCTGAGGCTTTTAAGTGCCTAGGAGATGGCCAAGTTTACCTGTAATGGGGTTGGAAGCACGGCAGAGGCAACAGGCAGAAGCAATCAATCGCATCCCTGCAGATGGTCAGACTGCTGACTGAAGCAGAAATGGCTCATAATCAATGTGCTTGGAAAGTGAAAGTGGGAGTGCTGTGAGCACTGTAGCCAAAGGCCAGGCTCCGGACGCTTGGGCAAGCTGCCTGCCCATGCACTCTTGCTTTTTTGGCAACTGAGAACCAAAGGCATGTCAAGTGAGGAAGGAAGGGACTCAAAGACCCCAGAGAAGCAACACATGAAACCAAAGTTTCCTTATATGAACTAATATGGAAAGGAAACAGGAAAGTCTGCCCATACCCACCCCTGTCAATCACCTATCAAGCGAGAGCTAAGATGGACACTGGAGTGGGATTTGGGGGTTACCGGGCATGTGCCTGGGGCTCCCTCCCCAAAGGGCCAACTCCAGTCTACATACCTCACCAGAGGCTGGCCCCACCCAACCCTGGAACATTCCTAAAGTCATTCCCCTAGGCTCAGGATGCTCGAAAAGCCAGAGACCTAGCTCAGAAGCAAGAGGCTGGAAGCTCGTAAGTTGTCACGGATGGAAAGAACCCACAGGGACAGACATCATCTAGCACTCTGGACTAGCTATACCTAGAACCCAGGACCTTTTCAGTTGTATGAGTAACACATTCCTTCTTTGACTTGAACTGGTCTGAGAAGGGTGCCTATCACTCACACCTGGAAGGATTCTACATTAATGCTCTCTCTCCCCCCCGTAAAGCCCACCTTTTTACAGTAGGCCTTATCAGCAAAACTTAGAACTCTCATGCAGCATCCACGTGAATACCCAGGCAGCTTAGATCTGCAATTGTTAACTCCATAAAATATCCAAGAATGCCATAGGAAGGCCTAGGTAAACAACAATAAGGTGCCAACCCCTCTCTTTGAGCCCTGGGTCCAGGTACCCTCCTCATGGAGGGAAGCAAGGTATGGGCCAGGACCTAGCCTCAGTTCAGCTGAGGCTCCTCCAAGGGCAAGGTACTCCTGGGAAGACTGTCTTTTAGCAACCTTCTAGGGCCCTGTTCTGTCCCTTCTTATCTACTCCAGGCTTCACTCTGTCCTCTGCTAAGGATGACACCATTGCAATATTTCACTGGCCACTGTGCCCTCTTCACTGGCCAGGTTAGTGTCCAGTGCCCTATCACACCTGTAACTGATTTGTGTGGATGAGCTGGGCCTGATGCCCCCTTTACATGATTTGATGGGAAAGACCACAGTGGGTCTATAGCCAGACCTGGCTACTTCGGCCCCTACTCCCAACAGCCCTGAGCTACAACGGTCTCTCTCATACCTGTAAGAGAGATGCAGGGCATCCACTGGGCACAGAGGTTACTGTCACCATCCTTACTGATGAGAACCTGGTCTCTACAGACCTTCCACCTGTAAGCAAGGTGCCCAACTGCAGAGATCCAAGTAGACATGGGCCAAGTTCTTAAACTATGTCCAGGATACAAAAACACTATGCAAGCATGCACAGCTCAGTCACTGCAGTCACCAGGGAACCTCAAGCAAGCCCACCTTCTCCCTTCTCTTCTCTTCCTTTTAACACTCTGTTCCTCACTTAGCCATGCCAAGGGCTGTTTCCACCTTTTCACAGAGCCATAAGGATTTCCCCAAAGGCCATAGAGACCATACTTCATTGGCTTCTTGGAAGCAGACTTAGCCCAGATACTCACCTGTAGGTAGCCACCTCCAAGCTGAGGCCTGTCTTCACCTGCAAGAGCTCCTGGTACTCCCTCAGCCGGTCAGCCATGGCCAAGGTGAGGGCTTCTTTCTCATCCTCCAGGCAGTCAATCACTCTCTGAAGAGAACAAAGAACCTTTAAATCTCCATCCCAGGGCTTCATAGACTAAGCTAAAGAGACCAACAGTGCAGGGCATGAAAAGAGATACAACCTGTGGAAGGATAGTTTCGTATCATGAATCTCTTGCAGATGGAAGGTTCTTTGTCTACTACATATGGAGGATTTCTATAGGATAGGTGTTTTTTTCTCTTTGAACTTCCTCATAAAACAAAGACTTAGTCTATCAAAATCGCTTTTGCTTCTGACATCAGGCCACACAGGTGATCCAAATACATCCAACCAGTCAACTCAGAAGCTATTTAAACATTGGCCATGACTAGAACTCTTTTATAATACTTAAGACAGAAGTCACTCTCATGTGAACTAAAATGTCTCCCCAAATCATCATTGCCCCAATATCAACAAGTGAGAGGGCAGACATATCTTTATTTTACCTTAAAATGATATATCAAAATAATCTGGGGAGAAATACGTTTCAGGCATAAATGAACAAACTCAGACCCACACATAAATCTTCCTTTTAGAATGTAGTTAATAAGCCTCCTCCCAGCTAGTTTCCTCCATTGGATCGGTCTTTTCCCAAGTTGGAGACACTGCTCTCCCTGCCATCAGGCTTCTGAGCAGAGACCACCACAGACCAGTCACAAAGTACACCCCAGGTAAAACCTAAGATTAAACGAGCAAGACGATATTACTATCTTCAAATATCCACTTCAAGCCAATACTGTGTTTTAATTAATGTACATTTTACAATTATTTTATTTTATTTGAGAGATGGTCTTCCTATGTAGCCCTGTCTGTTCTGGAACTCGAAATGTAGACCAGGCTGACCTCAAATTCACAGAGATCCTCCTCTCTCTGCCTCCTGACGGCTGGGATTAAAGGTGTTCACCATGTCCAGCTGAATTAATCATTTTCGAAAAACGATTATCATATAGATAAAACTGTTTTTTATAACACTTCCATGTCTAAGCCAATGGTGGTTAAGCTTTCTGTTTATGAAGGATACGTGTGTCTGTGAGTGGGAGTGCATGTGCTCTTGGAGGCCAGAGCGAATCACTGACATGGGAACTGACGACTGAATATAAGTCCTCTGCAAGAGCAATAAACACCCTTAATCTCTGAGCCATCCTTCATTCTCACTTTAAAGTATTTTTAAAGCAAAACTCACTTAGAATTTAAAGCAAAGAGACACATTAAGAATCATTAATAGGGGTTAGAAAGACGGTTCAGTGGTTAAGAGCATTTGATCCTCTGCACAGGGCCTGGGTTCCATTCCCATCACCTACTTTGGGGCTCACAACATCTGGAATTCTAGTTCCAGGGGACCCAGTGCCCCTCTCCACCCTCTGAGAGTACCAGGCACACACGAGGTATAGGAACACATAAACAAAACAATCTAAAAATATTTTTTAAAAACCCATTAACGTTTCAGGGCATGTCATGTTAACAGATTCTAAACCGGGCTTTATAGAGCAGATAAAGCAGTCACCACAGCAGACCACTTGTTACCCTTTGACATCATACTTGGCCACAATATGCATTCCCCCTACAGTTAAGTCTCCATTTTAAAAACCTCTGTTCCCCTGATTTAGAGGGAATCTAAATTCAGGTACGAAGTTAGAATCTAAAAATGTATACTCTGCCCCACCGTGTGTGTGTGTGTGTGTGTGTGTGTGTGTGTGTACTGAACCTTTTAAAAAGAGGGTCTCACTACAGCCCAGGGTATTGACATTACAAATGTGTGCCATCGTGCTTGGCTTGATACCTTTTCTAATGGAAGAAAGTTGACCTAAGCATTAAAACTTGAGGATTCATCAATTGTCCTTTGAAAAGAAGCTTAAGTGTGCTAAACTGCTTAGAAAAAAAAAATTCAGATGAACTCAGTTCTCCACCCACAGTTCAAAACTGTGGAGCCATGCCATGGCCCTGTCCAGGAAGACACTCTCCCCTCCCCCAGAACAAAGGCTCATTCCCTGCACCCCACCCCACAGAATATGAACAGGAAAATAAAACTGCACTGAAGTTGAAATCAACATAGTTCCAAGCAAATTTCCATGTGAGTCAACTTTCCCCAAATGGTGAAAGGAAAGCTGTTGACTTGTGGAGGCAGAAATAAAATCACAACCAATCCTGCCAATGGGAGGAAGCTTCAGACTCTGGCTCTGCTCTGCCAAAACTTTTCATGCCGTGGGTTAGGCTAGGAGTGCTGGGGCCTCCCACACAGCCTGGGACGTCCAACCCACGCAGAAGCAGTCTTATCCAAGGCTGCAAAAACTCAGGGGAGGGCTGAGCCTTTTAGCTACTATGCAGAGAACTTTCCGACAACATCGTCAGCAATGTTAAGCTCTAGCTCTACGTCAGGGATGGTAGAGATTTCACTGCTGCTGCTGCTGCTCTCTTCAACAAGTTTGAGCCCTCCCTGGCTGAATATAGCAGACAGAATGGCCAGAGCTTGCTAATTTCCTAGTCACTGAAGATCTTAAAAGTTGGAGCTCAAGGGAACTTAAATACTGGGATAGCTCATTCACACCCAAACCTAAATATATTAATAAGCATAAATTGAGCCAGATGTGGTGGCACACACCTTTAATTCCAGCACCTGGAAGGCAGAGGGAGAAGGATCTTTGTAAATTCAAGGCCAGGCTGGTCTACATAGTGAGTTCTAGGACGGCCAGGACTACATAGACTAGAGGGAGCGTATCTCAAAACAAGGAGAAGCAGCAGCAGCAGCAGCATGACCTGGATGCTATCTATACGTTTGCAGCTGTACCAGGAAACTGTACGACTGTGAACTCCAGGCTCATCTCACAGTGAGTGGCAGGAGGGCATTTCAGAGGCCTCTCAAACTGGCTGTGTGTAAACTGAACGCAGACCTCTGATCTACACAAACCTCCTTCAGCAAGGAGTGCCCTTCTTCTGGTTACTCATCCACAGTTCTGGGGTCAACTCTGATTATGCCCTGCCTTTCTCTGACTCGATCCAACCTGTCAGTAAACCTTGAAAGTAGGGCCTTTCCCCAGTTCCCCATTAGGCTCCTGGTCTAAGCCTCCTGCTGCCTCAGTTGTTGCAACTGTGTCTTATGAGGTCTTCCTGTCCCTACACTGGTCCAACACAGATTATGCTGAACACAGCAAAGAACAATCCATTAAGCCATTCACTCTGCTCAGGGATCCCTGGCAGCTTTCGCCTCAAGACATGTACCATTATGGCATGTCCTCTCTCATTTTGTTATTTTTCACTTGCTTTATCCCTGGCCACAAAGAATGAGACTGGCACCCTGACCATTAATTGGATAAATTAAATTCACTCAGCCAATAGCAACCTCTGAGCTGCTTTCCATTTTCACAGATGAGGAAACAGGATCACACAAGGGTTAATGAGTTTAATCGTGAGGAAATATTGTGACCTGGGATGGAGTGAGAGTCAGAATTCAGCCTGAAACAGAAAGGCTGTTTACGAAAAGGCTGAGCCTTAACTACATGGCTAGTCCTGGCTCTCTTCTTATCAAAGAAATGTCTTATTCATTTTTTTGGAGTCCTTCACAAACAGTTGGGGCTGGCAGCTAAGTGTTTCTAGGGTAAGGCTGGAGTAAATGGCGATACTGTCAGGGCCTTTCCGGGGCCCCTTAAAGGCCTTCCAACATCTTCTCCTGCCGCCAGGACACAGAAAAAAGCAAATGAAAGAAATAATGCTAGAATCGTACACCAGGAAGACGGTCTGAAAGCATCCTCAAGCTCTGTGATAGCAGGCCACCTCTGGGCTGGCCCTTAGAGAGAACAGTTATCATTCCACCGTGCAGAGTTAAAGGTCTCTCTTGAGTAAGACAGACAGAAGAGGGGGGACATGGACCAGCGGTGAGCTGCTCACAGAGCCTGGATGGAACTCTGTTCTGGCCACTTACTGAGTGGTGGCTTTACCGTCTGTGAAAAGGGCTAATGAGACCGGAGTGTGGACTAAGAGTGAGTACACAGAATAGGCCCGGTACCTCCCCAGGCGGTTAGTAATGCAACATTTAAAAGGAAGTCGGTTAACCCAGTCTTCATATTTTCAATCTCTCCACAGTGAATGTCTTAAGGAATTTGAAAAAAAAAAAAAAAAGTAGAGGCTTGGGTTGAAACAATGTGTTTTTTGTTGTTGTTGTTGTTGTTGTTTTTTGTTTTCTCTTTAACATAATCCTGAACACTGTTTCTGATTGATGATCAACATTTCAGAATGGGATCTTTAAGCTAACTGGGCCAAGGGTCATATTATAGTTAAGACTGAGCTGGTAACATATAGCAAAAACAAAATCTCAACAAATGGAGACTGAAGAAGAGAAAAAACCCAGGTCCTCATCAACACTGTCCTGGCTCTCATTTACAGTGGTGGTGGGAGTGGGGGGGCTGGAAACCGAGTCTGAAACAGAAAGATCCCAGGGTGGGTGCTGAGGGGGAGGGTCCTATTGCAAGTCAGCTGTGACGTGAGGTGTGACATTATTAGTAGCCTGGCGTCCCTGTGGGAGAGCTGGACAGTGACTCTACAGCACCTCCAAGTCCCAGTCTTTCTTTCATTTGGGGAACTCTGTTTTTTATTTGCTTCACTGAAGATTTTTATTAGCGGGGGAAAAGGTTCTGCTGCTCAAAACAACCTTGAAACCAAGCTTCAAGGCCCCAAAATATGCCAAATGGGGTTGGCAGGAGAGGGAGGCACCCGAAGTCTATAACCCCAAAGAAGGGGTTCCCATTGATTTGGTTTCTTATCACCCTCCGTGATCTCCCCCACTTACTTTCCAGCTCTTTGGCTACCGAAGAGCTGGGGCCCCAGAGGACAAGAGATTTTCTGATTACCTATCCCATCACCCCACTCATCCAAACATCTCACTTCTACTCGTAGCTTTAAAGAAAATAACATCATAGCCCCTCCGATCTTCAGCTCCCGGCTGCAAACTCTTCCCTTAAACTCCTGAAGTTGTACTCCTGTTGTTTCACACCAACTTCCTGAGGTCCGCTAACAGTATGATTTTTTGGGAATACTTCCAGTTCCGGCTGGGGCGGGGCGGGGGTGGGAGCCAAACACTAGGTCTGAACCGAGTGTACGAGCAATACATCAGCCACAGGTATAGGCACGTCATGTCAGATTAGAGCTCAGCTGCTCTGAAATGGAAACCGTTTAGAGTAGTCGGTACTCGTAATAACATCTCACCACGGGGACCTGCTTTATCCTAGTGTGAGCAAAACAGCTCTCACCCCGCCCACCCCCCTTTTTTTTTCTGTACGACAGTTACTTAGTCCTCTCAAGAGAACAAACAAAACCCAGAAAAATATGACGGCTACTCAGAGAGCTACAAGCAGCTGCCTCCAGCGGGGAAATAATTCTGGGTGATGGGGGAGAGGGAGGGGGAAGGCTTTGGAGCCCTATGCAAGCGTGGACGGCCTCCAGGTAAGGCTTGGCAGTGGCTCCTAATACTGTGCCGATCTGGCTTTGAAGTATGGGCTGAGTTTGGGGTTTCAGGCTACTAGATCTCCCCTGCTTAGGAAAGAAAGAAAGAAAGAAAGAAAGAAAGAAAGAAAGAAAGAAAGAAAGAAAGAAAGGAAGGAAGGAAGGAAGGAAGGAAGGAAGGAAGGAAGGAAGGAAGGAAGAAAGAAAGAAAGAAAGAAAGAAAGAAAGAAAGAAAGAAAGAAAGAAAGAAAGAAAGAAAGAAAGAAAGAAAGAAAGAAAGAAAGAAAGAACAAAAACAAAAAAAGAAACAAAAACAAAAAACAAAAGCGGAGCTAGCAGGATCATTGATCAGGATGTGCCTGGACAAGTCTGGATCTAAAAGTGACACTGTAACAGATGACGGGCCCTAGGCTAGCCACTGGGACCTGTCACGTGGCATCAGCCCTCTGACTGAAGGATCTCAGCACTAAGCCTTATTCTTGGACTAGCTCCGTGCCAGAATCCTGTGGCTCCATAAACAGCCAAGCTGCTGGCAGTGTGCGCTTCTCTGGGTGGAGCCCACTGGGTGCACAGGGGAGAGTGGATAGGCTATAGGGGAAAGGGCGCGGTCCCTGCCCACGGACCTGCCGCTCCTCGGCCTGGATCCCGTACTCCTCGCGCATCCTCAGCAGCTCATCCTCCAGGCGCGCGCGCAGCCGCTCCAACTCCAGCGCCTGGTTCCGCAGCGCGTCAGCCTCCTGCGCGCAAAGCCGCGCCTCGTCCTCCGCCTGGAGCCGGCTCTCCTGGCCGCGGCGCAGCGCCTGCTCCAGCTCGCGCACCTCGTCCTCGTACAGCTGCACGCTCTCCCTCCACGACTCCGCCACCAGCAGCGAGTAGCTGTCGTGCACCTCCCGCAGGCGCGGCGGGGGCGCGGCGGGGCCGGTGGGGGCGCGGGCTCGGAAGTGCATGGTGAGGCTGGCGGCGCGGGCGCGGAGATCCCGCACTTGTCGCTCGTGGGAGGCTTCCAGGTCGAGGCGCTCGGCCTCCAGCCGGCCCAGCAGCGCCTCGAGGGCGGCGCGCGCGCCCAGCGCCTCCTCCAGCTCCCGCCGCTGCGCTCCCAGCTCGGCATCCAGGCGGCTGCGGGCAGCGCTGGCCTCCGCGCCCTCCCGCTGCAGCTCCCGCAGCTCCCTCCGCAGCGCGTCGCGCTCGCCCTCGGCCAGCGCTGTGGACCAGCTTAGTTCGTCCAGCTGCTGGCGCAAGCCGCGCGCCTCGTCGGCGAAGCGCGCCTGCTCCTCGGCCCAGCGGTCCTCCCGGCTCAGCCGGCTGCGCAGCTCCTCCTCCAGCAGCAGGTTCTCGCGCTCCAGCTCCCGCACCCGGCACACGTAGTCGTAGAGCCGGGCATTGAGCTCCTGAAGCTCGGCCTTTTCCGAGCCGGTCTGCAGCCGCCAGGACAGCATCTCGCTGGGTGTACGGGGCTCTTTTCGATGCACCGCTTGCCTCCTGCCCTGATCTTGTCCCCTCCAAGCCCGCCGCGCCCGCCTTGCCGCTGCCTCGGAGGCCCTCGGACTGGCGCTCTGGCGGGCGAGCTTCGCCACTTAGTGGCCGGGTCAAGCGGCGATGGACTCGGGCCACCGCCTCCAGCCAATCAGAACGCGGCCCGCGCGGCCACTGCGACCGGACAGCGCCCCCTGCTGGAAAGAGCGGCCTGGCGAGACTGCCCAGTACTGGCTCCTGGTGGCCCCGGGGAATCCCAGTGTGAGTTGTGGATCGGATCACTTCGAGCTGGCTGTCTGGAACACCCTAAGAGGCTACAAAGTGTGGGAGAGGGGACTGGGGGAGTTAACCTGAGCAGGCAAGGCCTGCACATTCCAAAAGGAAGAGCATAACCGAGTGGGTGGAAGGAGGGACTGTCGTGGAAAGTTTTGGTGTCATAACAGAACTCCGTTATGTAAACACGTTTTTGTTTTAATCCCAGGTGTGGGATATGAGGCTGATTCAGATGGTCCACATCAGTAAACTATTTGCCTCCTGGGGCCTCTGAGAGGAGCTCTTTGCCAGCTGCAGACAGTTTAATTCTGAGGACTCTGGAGAGGGAATAAATGCCAGAGCCCAGAAAGAGGGGGTGGGGGCTCCGAGAAAAGAGGAGGAGGCTGTTGCTTCTCCTTGTTGCTCCTGGTTGCTCTTGATGCATTTTGACAAGAAGAAGTTTGGAGATATCCTGAAACGAAGATTGGATTTGCCCAACAACCTGGACAGCCTGCACAGCCGGAAGTAGTCATGAGAGACTTATGCTCCTTCTCCCCACGAACCTTCTTTCTCTCCTACTGGGTGTTGGCGTGTTGGAAGCGATTGGGGTGGGAAAGGGAGGTAGAGGCATAAGAAACTATTTAAAAACAGCGCCTACAAAGGGCTGGGTGGGGGTGAAGATGCACCAGCGACTGATGGAGTAGCGCTGAGGGAGCCCGCAGCTCTGGGAGATGCCCCAGAGGGGGGAGGAGGAGCTACAGAGCAAGCTCCTCAACTGGGGGCTAAACACGCAATTATATGAGCCTACGGAGAACAATTTCATTCAAATTACCAAGGGTCTCTTATTTATCTCTGGAACCGTCCTAATATAAAACAAATTTTTACTTCTGTGTTTAAAATGCTGTTTCTTGGATTGTTATTTGTTGGCCCTGGGGACTGAGCTGGTGGCCATTCGTGTGTGCGAGAGTCTGTTAGGCAAATATTCAAATATTCAAATGGCATTTCCTCCTCCCTCCAGGACCCACCCACCTTTATTTCTCAAGCTGGCCTTGACTTGATCTTGTAGCCCCAGGCCTCCAACTTGCATCCCTCCAGCAAGGCTCCGCTCAAGACTCTGTTTAAATGTTTTTGTTGTTTTCAACCACAATCCTCTTTGGCAGGCAAACACCTCAAGAACTATCTGTCTAACCCTTTGACCACTTTGATGGAAGGAAATGCCAGGACGGGTACAGAATTGGAGAGAAACAGGAAGAAGTGGGCTTTCCGTGAAATCTGGAAGTAATGATGGTCTCCCGTCAGGGACTATTCAAGGATGGAGTCAAGAGGGTTCCCGATGACTTCACCCAATAATCCCCCACACACAACCCTGAGGATAGAGGGGAAGCCCAGGGTCCCACAGATAGCCTGTAAGGTAAAGCCCCTAAGAGGAGGAGGGGCCTCTGTTCTGGGTTGGAGAAGTGGGAAAATGAAATCTTTTCCAAGCCAGGAAGAGGTGGAGTCATGAGGCCACGCCCTGCCCAGTTGGCAGGTGTGGATGTTAAAAGATCTTAGACTCTTTCCCCACCACTCACAGCACACACAAGTACTGTGTCGCAGACAGAAAGCCACAGAGGAAGAGACTGACTTGTATCCTAAGTCCGGCACAGTTTTTAGGGGCACAGGAAAGATCTCAGACAGCAGTGGGGAGAAGATCCTGGGTGAGGAGGCAAAGGGGGACTGGGCTCTCCTGGAGAAGGGGACACCAGCGGGACCAGAGTTCCCTCTAAGATGACCTTGTGTAAATGACAGAAAGCCACCCTTTTTGAGCCCACCGTTCAGAGCCTTGCTGCTGGATCGATCGTTCCTTGATTCTGAGGCAAAGACGTCCTAGAGGTTCTGCGCCTGCGTCCAAACCTTTGCAAGCCCGACACATACTGTAGTCGCACTCCCCCCTCCTCAGGACAGCTTCAGGCAGTGAGCGAGCTCCTTGACTGTCTGTGGTAGCCCCCTGTCCTAGGCTCGGACTTGTTTGAGGAAAACTGAAGACTCTTAGAGAAGGCTAGCACACATCAGAACAGACTGGTGACCTGAGACCAAGCCAGCTCCTGCCCTGGTGCTTGGTGTCTGTTAAGTCCCTCCAGGGGAGGAAATCAGAGGATTGAGTTCCCGGTGTCCTGGTGGAAATGGAGAATGAGATGCAGAGGCCATCGTTTTCTCCATGCCTATGTCTGAGAACACACCTGCCCACAGCAGGCACCACCGGGCAGAAAACAAGCAAGCAGGGAGAGGGGAACACCCCCGGGCTGGCAGCGAGGTCTGAGAGGGGTACAGTGGCAGCAGATACCTGTGTGACCTGGACACGACAACCTCTCTGGGCCCATTTCCTTACCCATGTGATGAGAAGAGAGCACCCCTATGTGAAGTACCACAGAAGTGTCCTAGGGATATCCTGGGAAGCCTGCCAAACAGAGATTGCTGGGGCCTTCTACTCCCAGGTAAAGGCGATGGTACCTCCCGGGACCACAGAGAGAACGCTGATTTACACTATCAGCTAGTCCTGGCATAGCCCTGCCCTGTACCAGTCACCGTTCCAAGCTCTGAGGATGGAAGAATAATCAGGACCTGGCCCAGGGCCTGACACAGTAAACATGGGTCGTTCTCCACTGTAAGAAGCTCAAAGCTTAGGCATCGCCGGGAGATAGATGGCTGGAAAGCTGTCTCAGGAAAGCTGGGGAGGAGGAGAACACCCAGAACAGTGAGTGATGCTCAGCAGAACCCACAGTCAAATGGGCTGGGGAGCAGGGAAACTGGACCTCCAGATTCAGTACCTCCTCTGTCTCTTTCTCAGGGGGCTGCTAGAAGGACTAGATGAGAATGAAAGGGCCTCGGGACACAGCTTCCTCATGCTCAGGTCTGTTGCATTCAAAGACATATTTAAATCCTGCCTCTCTTGCAGAACCTGGGGCTCCCCACTTGCCTCTGGGTTCTTCTGGCTGTTTCCGGTGGGCAGATGGCTTGTTTACCACTGGTTCATGGAAGCACAGCAGGGGTTGGTGCAGGTCCAGGCTGCCTTTTTAAATGGTGCAGCAATAGCATTTGTCACGGGAAATAAATGTTCAGTGATTTAAGCTGCACAACTCCCCCTCCCTTTGAAAAGTCATGTCATACATATTACAGATGAACTTGGGGAGGGCACATCAAGTAGCAAGGAAACAGCCCCTGGCTAATCTTCCCAACAGACAAAGATGCTTGCTGCTTCTAAGAACTAAAACCAGGGTAATTTACCTTTAAAGAAGAATAGCATGCTGGCCCTCACTACCCCTCAGAGCACCTTTCCCACAGAGGATGTTAGTGGCATTTCTGGTGCAGTAACTCCGATACTGGCTTTTGTGTCCCCCTTGTGTACCTGGTGCCAGGTGGCTTCTGGGAACTTGGGAAGAAGAGAGACACCACCTACCTCCCCACGCACCCACTCCTAAGACTTGAGGCTTTGCAGAGGATGTGCTTGCTCCAGTGTGCCACTATCATCTGTTCCCTCCCTCAGGGCCACCCAGCAACCATTCAACAGCCACCTCTACTCTGTATAAACTGTTCTTCTGAACCTACTGTGTCTCAAGCAGGGTGTCGGCTTGTGCCACGAACCCCAGCTGCCCCTCCTCTAACAAGAGGATCCCCAGGTATTAATGCCAATTTGCACCCAGCAGTAGACATCAGCTCTGGCTCACAGAGGTTTTTGTTCCCTCTGAGGCTCAAGCTGGAATTTAATTCATACAGTGAGACACGAAGAGGGTAGACTGAGCCCAACTAAGGCATTTCAGCATGGAGCTTTGGGAAATTAATCAGGGTAAGGTAAGGTCATGGGGTGGCACACCCATTGTTAGCTTCTGTTGTGTTTACCAGACTAGAACCAGAGCACAAAACTGTACTCTCCTGCTTTTGTTTGAGGGGGGTGTCTCTAGCCCAGGCTGCTCTGTAACTAGGTAGCCAAAGATGACCCAGAACTTCTGATCTTTTTACCTGCTCCCTCCTGCGTGCTAGGATTACAGGTACCTGCCACAAAGTCTGGTTTATACAAGGCTGGAGAGCAAAACCAGGACCTTGTGGGGCTTTTGTTTCAATTACTTAACTTGTAAGGGTACACGATGCAGAATGCGACATCCTTTTGTTTGTGTCCACTGATAGATGCAGTTGGAGAACATTTTTTCTCAATGTCAGGACAGAGAAGGGCAGCCAAGCCTCAACACACATATTGGTTCTCTGCTAAAACTCAACAGGGAGCACATGAAACATACCAAGGAGAAAACATTGCAAGTTTAGGTATGGTTAGAGGACTCAAAATCTTTCCAGCGTGTGTTTAACTCAAAATACTTTAGAAGCAAAAAAGTAATGTCTCCAGTGGATGACGTAACAGATGTGGAACACCTAATGGACCAGAGAGTTCCCTGGTTCCTCTTCCCATCAATCCCTTCCCATTGGTCAAGCCAAGGAGCCTAGAAGCAGAAACACAGGACTCCGCACCATACAGGCATAGGGTGGTTAAGGAGTCCAGTTTTCTCTAAAATGAGAGGTCCATGACGGTTTTAAGCAGGGAAGTCACCTGGCTTATATTTTTTTAGGCTGGGAAGAGATCTCAGTTGGTAAAGTCAACTGAGGACTTGAGTTTGGGGAGGTGCAGGGGAAGCCTAGAAGGAAGGCTGGGATGGAGAGAAATTGCAGTTAGGGGCAGCAGAATATGCCTAAGAGCAGACAGGTACGTAGACAGAGAAGTATAGGATTACGTACAATGTGCATGTATGGATTATATGTGCTTGTGTGTGAATCGAAGTGATGTCTCTCCACATTTATTTTAAATCATATTTACTTCTCTGTGTGCCATAGAACACATATGGAGGCCAGAGAAAAACTTGTGGATATCAGTTCTCTTCCCAGGAATTGAACTTAGATCATCAGGGTCAGTGGCAAGTGTCTTAACCCTCTGAACCACCTCCCCCCAACCAAATTTAGGTGTTAACAAAACAACTTGCTTCAGCAACACTTTCTCGTTGTCTGAGCTTGCATCTTGTGTTTCTTTTGTTAACTTTCTTCCTATTCTCTCTCTCTCTCTCTCTCTCTCTCTCTCTCTCTCTATGCCACTGTAAATGAGACTGTCTTCTAAACGTCCCTTTGGGATTGTTCACTGCTAATGGACAGGTGGGATGCTTTAAAGGTCCTGGTGTGCTGTCCAAGCATGATGATTAAGACTGTGCTGTCAGTGGGCTGAGGCATCATCCAGGTGGGAGGGGACATAAGATGAGGGGCTCCATAGCATGGGCTCTTGAAAGTTTGGAGGAAACTAGTGTGCATCCTTCCGTTTTTCCTTTTACTTGACTCCCACTGCTGGTTTGTTAATTTAGTAAATGCCAGTTTGGAATCTATCACTCAGCAATGTGGAGTATTAGCACAGAGGATCTACCTGGCTAGGCCAACCTGGGGCTCTCACATGCCCTAGCCCTACCACTGAGCCCAACCCAGAGGAAGTCAGGACAGGACCTCAAACAGGTCAAGAACCTGGAGGGGGGAGCTGATGCAGAAGCCATGGAAGGGCACTGCTTACTGGCTTTCTCCTCATGCCTTGCTCAGCCTGCTTACAGAATTCAGAACCACAGCCCAGGGATGGCACCACCTATAATGGGCTTGGCCCTCTCCCATTAATCACTAGTTAAGAAAATGTCCTACAGGCCTGCACTTTCTTAACTGAGGTTCCCTCCTCTCAAATAACTTTAACTAGTATCAAGTTGACATAAAACCAACCAGCAAAATTTATCCTTTGTCACCTTGACACAGAAACATGTTACCCCTGAGCCACAAACTTCCCTTTCTCATGCATCCCACGGATCTCACATTAAAACTATAAATAACTTTAAAAGTCCCAGAGTCTTTACAAAATTAAATACATTAAGAGTTCAGTCCCTTTAAAATATCCAATCTCTTTTTAGAAACTAAGATCTCCTTTAAAAGTTCAGACTATCTCAACTGTAGGCACCTATAAAAAAATCAAAATTGAGTTAAGTACTTTCTTATTTCAAGAGGGAAGAACCAGGGCACAGTTGCAATCACATCAAAACAAAACCAACAGTACAGATAATGCAGTGTTCAACTTCTGGGATCCGTCCACCAAGGTGCTTGGGTCACTTTTCCAGCTCTGCCCTCTGCAGCACACACGACTTATCTTCTAGGCTCTGGCTGGTTCCACTCTGCTGCTGCTGCTCTTGGTGGTCACCCCATGGTACGGGCATCTCCAAAACCCTGGGTCTTCTGCCACAACTGGGCTGCACTTTCACCAATAGCCTCTCAAGGGCTCTCTTCATGGTGCCAAGCCTCAATTGCTCTTCCTGACCCCTTTAATTCTTGGCCTTCAACTGTCACCGAGGCTGCACCTTCACCAAAAGCCTCTCCTGGCCTCTCACAGTGGCAAGCCTCAGCTGCTCCCCATGACCCCTTCATGCCTTCAGAACCAGTACCTCCTGGGGGGCTCTTCCACTACCAAGTTCAGCTGCCAGTTTGAGGTACAACCTTAGCCATCTCTGGAATGGAGCTTCTGTGTGCTAAGTCTCAGAAAACGCTTCCCAGATTTCACCTTAGTGATTCTGGTCTTTCCTTAATTACTGCTAATTTCTCAGCTCCAGCTAATCAGCATTGTTTATCCCAGGAACACAAGATTTCATTGTGTCTGTATGTTTTTTGTTTATTCATTTACTTAATCACTTTACAGCCTAATCCCAGCCCCTTCCTTCCTCTTCCCCCAACCTTATGGCCCCCACCCCCTTCTTCTCAGAGAAGGGAGGTCCCCAGGGGGCACCAGCCCTGCCTGGTATCTTAAGCCACAGCAGGACTAAATGTGTCCTCTCCCACTGAAGACTGACAAGTCAGCCCAGCTAGGGAAAACGGATCCAAAGGCAGGCAACAGAGTCAGAGACAGCCCCTACTCCCATTGTTAGGGGACCCATATGTTGACCAAGCTGCACATCTGCTACATATGTGTGTAGGAGGTCTAAGTTCAACTCATGCATGCTCTTCGGGTAGTGGCTCAGTCTCTGAGAGCACTCATGGGCCTACGTTAGTTTACCATCTAGGTCTTCCTGTGGTGTCCTTGACCCCTCCAGCTCTCTCTATCCTGCCTCCCACTCTTCCACAGAACCCCCTGAGATCGGCCTACTGTTTGGCTGTGGATCTCCGCATTTGTTTCCATCAGCTGCTGCGTGAAGCCTCTCAGAAGACAGTTATGCGAGGCTCCTGTCAGCAGGCATAGGAGAGTATGATTAATAGTGTCAGGGGTTGGCTCTCTCCCATGAGGTCGATCTTAAGTTGGGCCAGCCATTGGTTCACCATTCTCTCAACCTCTGCTCCATTTTTATCCCTACACTTCTTGTAGGCAAGACAAAATTTGAGCCAAAGGTTTTATCGGTGGCTTGGTGTCCCCCATCCTCCACTGGAAGTCCCACCTGGCTACAGGAGGTGGCCACTTGAGGCTCCTTGACCCCCTCTGCTAGGAGTCTCAGCTAGGGTCACCCCTATACACTCCCAGGGGCTTCCCATGTCCTAGAGATGCCCCCCTGTGGTGGGTATTCCTAACAAGAGTCTGGGTGATGCTACTGTTGCTAGCACAGTGAATAGATTTTGAGAAATATTAGCTAGCAGAGGGCAGAAGGGTGTCTACGAGGTCAGGATACCTGCTATTTCAAACTGCAAGCTCAAATGTTCGTGTTCGTGCACGCATGTACGCATGTGTATTGGGAGAGGTGTACAGGGATGACTCATAGAACATGATGTTCTTGAAGGGAACGTAAACAAGCTACCCACAAACACATCACCAAATATATATATAATTTAAAACATGGCTGTGTGGTCATAATCCAGTTTTCCCTATGGAAAAATAACTTCTCAATTTCTAGGGCTTAGTCAGTTCTTAGACCCAGATCCCACTCACTACAGGAAGAACCCAACCCCTCTGTGTTAAGCGAATAAATCTGATCCCTATCCTTCCCTAGGGGGAGGACAGCCACTTACACCAGGGAAAGTAGATCACTCATTTTGCTTTTGAATGGTTGCCTATAATCTTGGCCCGGTTTCTCTTGCTGGTAACATAATAGTTAAGCCTAAGTAAGTAATAAAGAAAACAGGTTTATTTTGATTCACAGTTCTGGCCCAACATCAAGGGACAAATATTTGGTAACAGCCTTCTTGTTGGCAGAGTCCGGTGACATCACCTGTCACAAGATAGAAAAAAAAGGCTATGGAGTGCTCAGTGGGTAGAGTGCTTGCCTCTCCTTACTAGTGCATAGTATGGACTTCTAACCCCCAAATCACCCATGAACGATGCCAGCTACTGTTTTAATTAATACACTGGCTCAGCATTCATCAGTGACTGTGGGCTTTCTAAACATCATAGAGAATAGATCAAGTGAACACATCCTATAATAGACCTCCAGTAGCCTCCCTTCAGCTTCCGCCCTCCTAAAGCTCCTGGTCTGTGGTTGGGATGATGTAGCACGCAGCCCAGGTCACCCTTTCTAACCTTTTATCATTTCCTCGCAAGAGAAGCACACATTGATTCCCAGGCGTGGAAATTAGTGGGCAAGGATCGTTCTCTGAGAAGAACGGACTTCGGCTCACCAGCTCCATTATATTTCCTCCCTACTGATTTTGGAGGTTGCTTTGATGACACTGGCCAACCATGGTCCGGATTCTGATTTAAATTTCTCCATCGCAAAATATCAGCAGCGTGAGTCAAAATAGTGGTGGCCTTGTGTGCCCCTCCCTATCCATGCTGGGATGCTGGCTGCCTCCATCTTGTGCAGCTCATAGTTAGTTAACCATGGATGCTGTGAGTTTGGGAATGCACTGTCATGCCCAGAAGACACTGATTCACAACAGTCTTCTCTGTCCTCTGACTCTTACAAACTTTTGCTACCTGTTCCAGACGTTCTGAGAACATTGTGGGGAGGCAGGGTAATCTAGGCAGGCTGCCCATTATCCATCATTGGCTCTACACCCATGTATACATACAGCGCTAAGAGTTAAAAAAGGAGAGACAGGAAGTTGGGAGGAGGATATGTTGGAGGAGTTCCAGGAGGTGTTGGAGGGGGAAAGAGGGGGGATAGATAATATGGAAATACATTGTATATACTATGGAATTCTCAATGAATAAATTATAAAGTGTGTGTGTGTGTGTGTGTGTGTGTGTGTGTGTGTGTATGTCTGTAGTGCTGGCAGCCAAGGCAACTGGAGTCCTTGAAAAGCTGCCAAGGTTCTCATTCTGGATTGCTGCAATCCATCACTCGTAGTGATTCAGCCCTTGAACCTTCAATGAATACTTTCATAATCTAAGCCCCCGCAGAGTTAGATTTGGAGGCTTGGGTCAAATCATGGACTCCTATTGCTAGCTGCATCTTATTCATCCCCATCAGCCTGAATGTATTCGCACTGGCTTTAGACTAAGTCACATTTGACCATGCTCACACAGCCTTCTCTGATGCTGCCTTTAAACTCTGAACTATCGAGGGTCTCCATCTGCCACTCTCTGATGTAAGGTGCTTTGTCCAATCCTGTCTTCCCGTTGAGCATACCCTACTCTGCACCAGGGCAGTGGCATTGTTGGTAAGGGCTGCAGTTGGATTCCTCATTCCAGAAGCTCCAGGCTGGCTGCTCCAGTGCTTTCAATAAGCATATGAATAAGTAAAACACATGGTTTCTAAATCCCATAGTCCTCAAACTATGGACAATCTGAGTCCAAGGATTGGTTTGGATAGTAAACTATGGTATGTGATCTTAGCCAATGCAACTCCTCTCGGCCTCAGCTGTCTTGACTTTGGCATCTTTAAGGCTTCATGGTCCCCAGCTTCCAAGATGACCCCATCAATATTCAGTTCCTGTTGATGGTCAGTTTTTGTCAACCTGACACAGATAGACCTGGGGAGGGGGAATCTGAGCTGAGAAATTGTCTCCTTTAGAATGAGCTGTAGTCATGTCTGTGGGACATCTTCTTGATTGCTAATCGACAGAGGGCTCAGCTCACTGTGGGCTGTAGAAGTGGCTGGGATAATACAGAAAGTGGTCCTGGGCTTTGTGGGAAAGTTAGCTGAGCAAGCCAAAGGAAAGCAAACCAGTAAGCAGTATTCCTCCGTGGTCTCTGTTTCAGCTCCTGACTCCAGGCTCTTGAGTTCCCACTTCCTTCAGTGTTGGACTATAAAGCACAAAATAAAATGAAACAAATCCTTTCATCCTCAAGTTGCCTTTGGTCATGGTGTTTATCATAGCGACAGAAAATAAACTACAACACAGGGATGGTCAATTCATTACTTCCAAGACATCATTGTGGCTTTCTTCTTGTTATCTTCTGTAGATCACCTGAAGGAAGTTTGATGCCATGTGGACAACCCTCTGTAAGGTCTAGGCAGTGAGAAACTGGAGCCCTTGGTCAAGAACCTTGAGAAATTGCCAGCAACTGTGAGCTTGGGTACCAACTCACTGACCCCAGTCAGTCCTTAAGATGGCTGCAGCATGGCTGTCACTTCATGAAAGAATCCTGAGCTCTGAATCAGTCCAGCAAGCCACACCTGGATTCCCCACCTTTCAAAACTGTGAGATAATAAGTATTTGTTGATTTGTGAGTCAAGAGATAACTAATGCAGACAGCATAACCCTAAGACCCCAAAAATTAGGCTATCCATTGTAGTTGGGGAAAGCCCGATTCCCAGCAGTTGATTCCTACTCTCAGGCAGAATCATCAAAGGATTCTTTCTTTTCCTTCCCTTGTGCGTGCATGTGTATATATGTGCATTGTATGTAAATGTCCACATGTATGTGCAGGCCAGAGATCAATGTCAGTTGTCTTTCTTAATCGCTTTCCACCTTGTTTTTTGAGACAAAAAAAACCTCTCACTGAACCTGGAAATGACTGATTCAGTTAGAATGGCTAGCCAAAGAGCCCCTAAGATGCTCCTGGCTCTATCTCCTCACATGACAGGCAAGCACCCCCATTGCCTGCTCTATGCTGGACATCTGATACTCAAGTTTTCATAGTGAGCACTTTGCCAACTGAGCCATCTATCTCCCCAAACCACAATAAAAATATAACATAAAACATATCTAAATAGATCTTAGAGTAACAACATTTATCTTAGTGGTTTTTTGTTTTGTTTTGTTTTGTTTTGTTTTGTTTTTCCTGAACATTCTCACAGCTTCGGTGGTTTTGCCTCACTGAATCCCTTATTCCACATATGAAGATAGGAATCCAGATACAGTAAATAATTGGGGTCATGTTATTCCCTTCCTCTTCATATCTGCATGTTTTCAGTGTCAGGTGAGTCTCATCTCCAGGACTTTATCCTGAAGAGTGTGATACCTGCACATCTCCCCCACCCCCCAGGTAACCTGGGAACCAGAGAGACCCTGGAGAAGAAGGGAGGTGCTAGAGAAATAACTGACCACAGAGCCCTATGTTGGGACTGCCACACCAGATTGGATGAAGAGAAGACCTTTGACAAGCTAAGAAGGAATGGGAGGAGTTTGTCTTAGTTAGGCTTCATTGCCGTGAAGAGACACCATGACCAAGGCAGCTCTTATAAAGGAAAACATTTAGTTGGGGCTGGCTTGCAGTTTAGAGGTTTAGTTCATGATCATCGTGGCGGGAAGCAGGGCAGCCTGCAGGCCGACATGGTGCTGGAGGAGCCCAGAGTTCTACATCTTGATCCAAAGGCAGCCAGGAGGAGACTACCTTCCGCAGCCAGCCAGGAGGAGGCTGTCATCTGCACGGGGTGGAGCCTGAGCTTTGTGGAGACCTCCAAGCCCACCCCCATAGTCCTCCAACAGGGTCACACCTACTCCAACAAAACAACACCTCCTAATAGTGCCACTATGGGCCAAGCATTCAAGCACATGAATCTATGGGTGTGGGGTGTGTGTGTGTGTGTGGGGGGGCTATCACACCTATTCAAACCACCACAGTTTTCTGTTTGAAAATGAGCTCACTTTCCCATGTGCTGTGTGATGTGAACAAATGTCTGTTTACCCCAGTGAGGGCCCAGACAACAGATAACGGCAGACCAAAGAAGCTATTCCATCCAAGCGGAATGGGGCCGGTGAGTTGTCAGGGTGCCTTCAGCGGTGTGGGCGAGAGGGTCAGCTGAAAAGCCCACTCCAGCACCGGGGAAGATTGGTGAATGCCGTGTGCCTGGAGTCCCCTGTGCAGCGTGGAGGCAGGCAGCTCCGCTAATGAGAGTCTCCTTTGCTCGCTGATTTTACGCCCCTGGGGACGGTGTCAGGGGAACCCCTGTAAGTTTATTTTCTGAGTCCTGTGGGCCTCTCTCATTGTTTCGGAAAGGAAGGTTTCAATTGAGAGGAAAGCGCTCCACAAGGCCTTGAAGTACCGCGTGGGGAAAAAGTTCCGGAGGCTGGAGAGTCGGTTAAGGAGACCCTGGCTCGGGGGTGAGAACTCTGACAGGCTCCGCAGTGAAATGAGTGCGTGGCAGCTCGGAGAGCGAGTGGGGCAGAGTCGAGTCTCCCTCATCTGGAATGCTTGGAGAGCTAAGCGTTTGGGAGCTGGGGATGTTTACATACCCAGGAATCCGTCATCAGGTGAACGAGACCCTGAAACTGAAACTGATTTGCATTCTGTGCGCCCCTCATACACATAACCTGAAGGTGTTTTCATACAATATTTTTATCTGCAGTTTGATCAAAGCTTACCACAGAAGCTCAGGGGTGAATTTTCTTTTTCTTTCCTTTCCTTTCCTTTCCTTTCCTTTCCTTTCCTTTCCTTTTCTTTTCTTTTCTTTTCTTTTCTTTTCTTTTCTTTTCTTTTCTTTTCTTTTCTCTTTCCTTTCCTTTCCTTTCCTTTCCTTTTCTTTTCTTTTATTTTCTTTTTTTGCTTGTTGCATAACATTCCTGCTCAAAACATTTCGGGGTTTGCAACATTTTGGACTTCAGAGTTCTCCCTGAGGGAGGCTCAACCTGTCGAGTCGTTCAGGAGGCAACGGAGTGGTTCTGGGAAGGTGCGGAGGAGGCTGGACAACTAGAGCACACTCGGAAGGCAAGTGTCTGCTTTGTTCTGTGTGTGTCAGGGAGGAGGCTCGCAAAATAGATTCAATGAAAGGCCAGAGGTGGGGCTGGGGATGGAGTCCAGAGGGAGAGGACACGCTTAGCTTCAGTGCACCAGGGGAGGAAGGCAAAAGAAAAGAGGGAAGGAGGAAGGGAGGGAGGGAGGAAGGAAGGGAGGATCAAAGTGTTCTTTGCTGGATGGGATTTGAGGACCTTTTGGTATACAAAATAAAGAAGCAAGTTTGGCAGATGGTAAGGTATGTGAGTGTCTGAGAGAGCCGCACCCTGTGGGGCTCATCTCTCAGGGAATTCGAGGCTGGAGAGTTCTTTCACTCTGCTGCTATTCATTCCAACCGTCAGTCCAACCACTGAGACCAATGAGGCAGACCACTGGCTCCTTACGAAGAGCCCTTTCTCTTTGTGACTACTGCACCACATGGGGCTGACCACACTTGTGCTCTTCAACACCAGTTTTTCCTTTGTAACTGTGGTGTGCTGTGGAGTGAAGAGCAGAAATGGAACACCAGTCTCAATGGAAGCAGGGACTATGATCCTGAAAGGTGAAGGAACTCATGCCTCTTTTGGTGTGTGAGAGAACAATTTCTTGAAATCCCAGCACTTGAGAGACTGAGGCAGGAGGATTTCCACGAGTTCAAGGCCAGCCTGGACTACTGAATGAGACCCCGCATCAAAACAAACCCCAGAAGAACAGTTTCTTCTTTGTATTTCTTCAATACCTGCGAGGGTTCTATTTTCTGAAACCAAGTGTCTGGAAAGGTGTGACGATAGATGGGAAAGCCCCTCAACTTTAATGAACTCTTGTTTGGATAGTGGCAGTCACCTGGCAGTTCAGTGATTCTTGCCACACAGCTGTGAGGAAGCAAGGAAGCAAAGGTGATTGATGTTTGCAAGGACCGAGCCTTGGAGTTTTAAACAGCTTGCTCAGAGAGTCAAGGGATATTAGGGAGAATGACATAGTGACACGTTCCAAGAGCTCTTGGGTCCCATCTATACTTTTCCTGCTGGCGTCATGGGGGTTCTGGGCCTGGAGAACTCAGTGAGAGGCACAGAGAGCACTACCCCACAATCACGTCTTCATCTGCAAAGCTAGTGTAAGCTCGTGGTACAAAAACCGACCGTGGCCCCAGCTCAACTCAAGCCAATGTTTCTGGGCTTCATAAAGCAGGACGCAGAGTCAGGAAGCCATAGCAAGTGACTGGGTCAGCTGGACCTGAGTTCAGTTCCCAGCACCCATGTCAAGAGGTTCTGAACCACTGTGACAGCAGCTCCAGGAGGCCCAACCTCTACAGGTACCTGAACTCTAGTGCACATGACCCCTTCGTGCATATAATTTAAAATAATAAAAGATATTTGAAAATATAAACAGAGGAAGGGAGGGAGGAAGGAAGGAAGAAAAAGGAAAAACAATGAAGAAAGCAAGTCCATAAAAAATGGGGGACTCAACTTTCATTTGGACTATGAAATCTCAATAAACATAATTAGGTTGTATTTTTTTTTTAAGCCATCACCATCATCTCTGATGAAAGGTCAAAGACACAAAGAAGTACTGCATGTCGTTTATGAACCAAGAATGTCCTGGAATGAAACCAAAAGGCAGAACAGCCTAGTGGGAGTGCCCAGCCTGTGACTAAGTCTGGAGACTGTGCCCGTGGGACCAGCCTCTCCCTGGAGCAGCCCCAGCTTGCCTGCCTCTGTGAAGTAGCTTTAGTAGCTTGTGGACAGCGAGGAAAATATATTGCCTGATTTGGTCCCAAGTGGGTTTTGAGTTTCCTAAGTAGGCTGTACTTGACATGTGGAAGAGCTCAAGTCTTAAGTGTATTCATTCACTACCCACATTGTCAGAGAGCCCGCACTCAGACGTTCCACCAAGAAGAAACAGACGACAGCCAGTGTCCAGGAGCCTCCAGCGTGTTCCCTCCTAAACCACAGAGGGGCTTAGCCCACAGAGCGAAGCCACAAAGCACACATTCTCTTGTATCGGACTTCTCTCAGCATAGTGTTGTCATAGCCACAAACTGGGAATGATCCAAACAACAGAAATAGAGAATAAGCAAAGGGCGATCCAGCGAGACCCTGGGATACAGCCTAGCAACCCAAATAAATGACCTGTTACCACACAGAGAGGAGTAGCTGAATCCCACAAGCAGACGGCTGAGTGAAAGAAGCCGTATTAAGAACGAAATACAAACAAGCTGTCTGGCCAGAAGCCAGCACCGCAGCTTCTTTCTCAGGTACACAGAACAGCAACACCACAGAGGTCCCAGGTACCTTAAGTCACAGCTGCTGTGGTGGCTGGTTAGCAGTTAGGGCCTAGGGATGGGGTTGGGGAGTGGTCATAGACCGAGGGTCAGGATGGTGCATTTTCCAGGCAACTAATGAGGCAGAATCACTTTCATAAATCTATTGACTCCCTGCGTATCCTTTATGGTGAAATGTCCACGGGGTTTTCCTGTTGTTCCCCACCGCATACTCGTGGAGCTACATTTTTTATTGTTTTTATTTATGGCGACAAGGAGGTCAGCATTAGAGTCACACATGGCACGAGCCATCCAACCTGGGTGGTGGGTACCAAGCCGGGTCGCTGAGGCCTCTCTGCAGCTCCCCACGCAGGTCCTTCTGTCGTTTGCGCATTGGTCTGCCTTTGTGTGTCCTGGAGGCAATCCCTCTCTTGTGCCGATAGCTGTACATCTCCGATGATGTGGATTCCAAGTATTTTATCACAAGCAGCAGTGTGTGTGCCTGTGTGTGTATGTGTGTGTGTGTGTGTGCGTGTGTGTGTGTTTGTACGTGTTCATATGGGTATGCACCTGTATATGCTGTACACAGGCCAGAAGTTGATGTTGAATGTTTTGTTTTGTTTTGTTTTGTTTCATTGTTCTCCACCTTATCTTTTGAGACAAGGTTTCTCCTTGAACGGGGAACTCACTCTTTTGGCTAGAGTTTCTATCAGTGAGCTCTAATGATCTCCTTGCCTCTGCCTCTTAGGGCTGAAAATACAGACACGGCCACACCTGGGTGCTAGGGATGTGGCTGCTAGGATCAGTCCTTGTATTCGTGTGGCAAGAACTTTAGTGACTGAACCACCTCCCCAGCACGGAGTTTTCTGTTTCTCCGTCTTAATATTACCAGTTTAAAATCGAGCGGTCCGTCACATTTTATTTCGGTATATTCTCAATAGTATGAATCACAACCCCGGACATCTCGTTCACTTCAGAAAGAAACTCATACCTTCAACTGCCAACACTGGTTTCTTCCTGCTCCTCCACCCCTGTCAACCATGAATCTAATTTTTAATCACTGTGAATTTGCCCATTCTGGACACTGCTATAAATCATACCATATGATATGTCACCTACTTGTGTCTGATTCCTATGACTTCACAAATGAAACATTTTCGAAAATTCGCTACGTGTCCAAACTTCATCCCATTATAAAGATGAATACGAATACTGTGTTATCATTTTTCTTTACCAGTTCATCAGTTGCTGGGCATTTCAGTGTGTTCTGCCTTCTCACTATTATAAACAACGGTGCTATGAATAGTCATGATTATGGCTTTGGGAGATGTATGGATTTATATTTGACAGTGGAGCTGCTGTATTCTATGTCAACTCTAACTTTCAAAGAAGTAGCCAAGCCAGGTTGTGGTGGCCCACGCCTTTAATCTCAACACCTGAAGGCTGAGGCAGGTGGATCTCCGAGTTCCAGGCCTGCCTGCTCTACAGAGTGAGTTCCAGGGCAATCAGGGATACACAAAGAAACCCTGTCTCAAAACAAAACAAAACAAAAAAACAACCAACCAAACAAAAACAAAAAAAAACAATGGCCAAACTGTCCTCCAAGGTAGCTTCTTCATTTGATATTTCCTCTAGCAAGATATGAAGATTCCAGGTTCTCCCATCCTTGCCAACACTTGTAATTGGCCTATAAAAATTATAGCCATCCTAGAAGATGTAAGTTGGAATTTTTGTTGTTTTCATTTACATTTTTTTTTCTAACTCATGGTATTTAATGTTGTTTTGAGTGCTTATTGGCCATTTCATTTCTTCTTTGAGGAAATATCTGTTGAGATTCTTTGTTTTTTTAATCAGGCCGTTTGTTTTTTCTTGTTGAGTTGTAAGGTTTGTACATTTCAGACCCACGTCCCTCCCTTATCGCACCCATGATCAAACATATTTTCTCCCACTCTGGTCTCTTATTTTCCTTTGTTGATATTTACTGAAGCATAAAAGGTTCTAACCTATTTTTAAAGACAGTTTTCTTTGACTTATTCTGTAATCATACGCACCCCTCTCTTGTTTTTTGGAACAGGGTTTCTCTGTGTAGCCCTGGCTGTGCTTAGAACTCACACTGCAGACCAGGCTGGCTTTGAACTTAGAGACCTGTGCCTCCTGAGTGCTACACTACCACGCCCTGCCGTATCATCCTTTATACTCTCTGTAACCTCAGAGTCCATTAGCCCTGCCTGGGAGAGTGCTGGTGGATCTTGTTGGCTTAGCCTTGCGTCGGTAACAATAGCCCCCGTGAGTTTCATGCGTGCAGCAATCTTGTCGTGGACGTCCAGGAGGCAGTATTTCACACATGCCTCCCCGCCTTCCGGTCACCCTCCCATGGTGTTCCCTATGCCTTACAAGCGTTGATATAGATGCCCTGTTTAGAATGGAACATCCAACAGTCGCTTATTCTCAATACAGTGACAATTACCAGTCTTTCTTTGCATTCTGTCTCCTGCAGAAAGCTTCCCCGGCAGAGGGGGAGAGCAGCACTTATCTGCGTATATAAACATAAATATTTAGGAGGCCACTGGACAGTGTCCCATTTAGTAAAACAACGGCAAGTTCCCTTCAAGGGCCTATGGCCTCCCGATTCATGAGCTAGGTTTTAATCTTAACAAAATCCAATGTATCTATGTTATTCTTTGCTTGTTTGTGTTTTTAGGGTCACGTTAAAGAACTCATCCCCATGATTTTTGTGTTTTAGATTTTAAGGGTTTTATGTCTTAGCTTTAGCGTATGGTCCATTTTGAATTTGCTTCTTGTGTGATGTAAGGTAAATGTGATGGTTAAACTTCTCAACCTGACCGGCTATGGAATCGCCTAGGAGACCCGGGAGGACATTTCCAGGGAGGCGTGGCTTCAGTGGGAAGATTCAGAATGTGGGCAGCACACAGCCTGAGGCCCCAGACTAAATACAAGGAGCAAGCCAGCGCTCCAGCCTTCACGTTTCTGTACCTCCTGACTGCTACGCTCTGATGTCATGCTTTCCCTGCTATGATAGATGTGAGCCAAAATATACCCTCTGTCCGTTATGCTGGTTTCTCTCTGGTATCATTGTCACAGTAGGGATCTAATCTTGTTCCTTGTGTGTGGGTCCCAGGGGTCCCAGCATTATTGTTGAAAGGGCTCTTCTTTCCCATCATTGCAGTGCCAACTTTGTCCAAAAAAAAAAAAAACCCTAATGAACTTTAGAAGTGTTTTTCTTGCCTCTGGAGTCCATGCATTGCTACACGTGGCTCACCCCATGTCAGAATGACCAAGCTACTGCTGTGGTTTTGTCGTAAGCTTGGAGATGAGAAAACAAGCCTTCCACTCTTATTCTTCCTCAAAATCTTTCTGACTATTCTGTCTTAAAACATAAAATTCCTAGGGGCTGGAGAGATGGCTCAGTGGTTAAGAGCACTGTCTGCTCTTCCAAAGGTCATGAGTTCAATTCCCAGCAACCACATGGTGTGGCTCACAACCATCTATAATGTGAACTGATTCCCTCTTCTGGCAGGTGTAAATGCAGATAGAACACTCATATACATAAAATAAAGAAATCTTTAAAAAATTTATTAAAAAAAACCCATAAAATTCCACATAAATTTTCAAAACAGATTTTTAAACTTTTGAAAAAAAAAATCTGTTGAGCAATTAGGAGACTATTCCAGCTTAATGATACAGATGTTTTGACCCACAGAAAGGATTTGCTTTTAGCCCCATCTTTCTTTAGATGTTCTTTGGTGCAGTTTTCATAATATTGACTTTTCATGATACAAATCTTGCCCTCTTTTGTTTAAACTGCCCTTAAGTGTTGTTCCTTGTGGTACCAACATTCAGGCAACTGTTGCCATAATTTCATTTTTGGATCCATTACCGTTACTATGTAGAAATACAACTGAATTTTTGTTTATTGATCTTATATCCTGCAATGCCACTGAATCATTTGCTTTAATGGGTTACTCTGGGATAGATTCCTTCAGATCTTCTCTGTCAACCCTATGTTTGTGTAATTTCACTTTCTTGCCTCCTGGTTCTGCTGGCTATAGACTTCAGAACAACACTGAATAGAAAGAGTGAGAGCTGGCATTCTTTTCTTTCTGGTTGTTGGTGAATCTTTTGTCTTCTGCCATCCTCACCATTAGGTGAGAAACCCTGTCTAAAACAAAACAAAACAAAGCAAAACAACAACAAAATACCCCCAAAATTACATAAAAATTAACAAGAAAGCTAACTCTCATGAGCTTTGAAGGGAGCCAGGAATCAAGCCAGCAAGCAGAGTTTCTGCCTCTAGCTTTCTGTCTTCAGTTTCTGCCCTGACTTCCCTCTGTGATCAGATGTGACCTGAGAGTGTCAGCTGAATAAACCCTGTGCCCCCGAGTTGCTTAGGTCCAGAGTTTTCTCACAGCAACAAAATGAAACTAGAACGCCATCCTGTCATTGTGTTAGAAGCGCACAGTGTGTGACCTCCTCCGCGCTGGGCTCTGTCAGGCACTCGTCTGGGCTTGCTCCGCCTCTGTCTTCTCTCAGTCCCTGAGCATCAATACAAATCTTGGCATCTCACAGAATCCGGGTGGCCACTTTTGCTGTTTTGTATCTCCATCATGTTTTACAATTGACTGGAATCTTTACTACCGTGCATTGATAAGCCCATTTAGGGGAGAAACAAGATTTTCACAATATTGACACTGAGGTAAATTTCATCAGTGTGTGGTTCTAAAAGGATTTGTCTTTTTCTGTGATTTTACTTAATAAAGACAAGTAAATGTAATAATGAATGTAACGGTGATAAATACACCCACCACAGGAAACATGGGATGCTTCTGTTCAATTCTTTGGGGATTTCGATTTTATTACATTGTAAAATTAGCTGTTAAAATATCAAAAGTTAGAGGAGCTTCATAAAGAAAGTCATGACATTTTTGTTATAGGTTATAAAAGCCACGTTGGAACTGATGGGAAAGTGTGGCATGCCGTTGGAGAATTAATAACCAGGAGTGTCAGTGATTTCCAAAGAGGCAAGACCTTAATTTCAATCAGAACATCAACAGGATTCTCCTGGGGTCATAGGAAAGTATTTAACATCTACGTGGAAGCAATTCTAAATATTTTCCATTTTATGAGAAAAATATCTGTGAAAAACTCTGATGTAGAACTGTTGCGCCAGATACTAAAACTCTGAAGGGCTGATATAATAACTTTAAGAGCTGCATGGCTTTGACTCACAGAATGAGCTGCCGAGCACTGCAATAAACAAGTAATGTAGCAGTCATGATACACGGCTCTGCAACAATGTAGCAGTCATGAGACCCAGCTGTACAACGTGGCTGCAGCAAATTTAGAGCTGGCCAGCTGAGAAACTGTGGCTACAGACTCTCAGGGCTCTCTTCGTGCCACGGAAACATAGGTCCGTGAGAAAAGCCGACCTTAGAGAAGGAATTTATCTAAGGCAGAAACAACTTCCTGCTTTGGTTTTTTGAGACAGGGTTTCTCTGTGTAGCCTGGCTGTCCTTGGACTCCCTTGGTAGACCAGGCTGGCCTTGAACTCACAGAGATCCACCTGCCTCTGCCTTGCCGAGTGCTGGAATTACAGGCGTGCTCCACTGTGCCCAGCTAGAAACAGCTCTGAACATTTCCCACACTTTTTGTAAGCACAGCAGAGCTTTATTCATTAGACACCTCCTCCCCTTGCCTTCCACGGGCAGTCGCCACCCTGCCCCCATTCCTTTTCATAGCTCAGTAGTTTATAAAGGCTTCCACCAACGCTGGATGTGGTGGCTCAAGCCTGTAATCCTATCAGAAGTCTGAGACTGGAGAAGTGTTACGAATTTGATGCTAGCCTGGGCTACATGCTGAGTTCTAGGCCAGCCTAGACTACAATGTGAAACCTTGGCTTTCAAATATGCGTGTGTATAAACACATACACACACATACATACATTCGTTTAATGCTTTAACCACATGAGTCTTTTCAGCCTGGTGTTCTGTGGGACTCTCATGGATAGGAACATAATTACAAGGGTTGCCACTTGTTGACCTTCTTTAGTGTCAATGTCAGAGACTTAATTATCAGGCTGTCAGGAAGTAGAGGGCAAGCTTTCGCCACCCGGGGAGAAGATGTTCACATCTGCCTGCTAGGGAAATGCAACTGTAACGGAAGTCTTGGTTTCTTCAAAAACTCAGTTACGCTATGTAAACATTTTTTGTTTTGTTTTGTTTTAATCCCAAATGTGGAGTTTTACTTTGTCCTCAGCTGATAACTGCCGCAGGCAGCGGCATGGTCTTTGTCAGCTGGAGTTAGCTGAATTCTGAGGACTCTGAGGGGTGTAAACATGAGAGCCCAGAGGGAGAATGCACAGGCAGCTTGGAGGAGATGGCGGAGGACTGCTCGCTGGTTTGCTGGTTACCTGGACTGGTGGATAGCCTGATAACGGAGATTTGGTATTGCCCCCGAAAGAACATGACGACCCTACCTTGGGGGGTTGGAAGTGAGGTCGAGGCTTTCAGAACCCCCAAATAAAGTAGAGTTTAAAAAAACCAGCACCTACGTATGCCTTATAGCAACACTTCCGCAGTCCTTGCCGATCATTTGGAAAGATTTAAATTGCTTGATGAGCCCAGTGCATACGAAGATACAGAAGAGATAGAGGAAGACTTCCGTTAGCTGAGGGAAGCGGACAGTACTGGCCACAGGGTCAAGCGTGTGGAATTGAACCCAGGCAGTGCACTGGCGGAGGTCATGCTTCGAGGAATGTATGTTCACAGTTTCCTCACCTGTTGGAAAGAAGTCGGAACTGCTGTCTGCTTTATGGGATGTCTGTAACATACTAATTTCCAAACGTGGGCCAGGGAAATGGCTTAGTGTTAAAGCCTGCCACCAAGTCTGATGACCTGAGTTCAATCCCCAGGGCCCACATGGTGGATGAAATGACTCCCTCAAGTCATCCTCTGGCTTCTATATACCCACCACAGCATATGTGTGTGCAGACACACATGTACACATACATGCGCAATAAACAAACGTAATAACGACACATTTTTAAAAAGAAAATGCAGGTTAAGGGGCTAGAAAGATGACTCAACAGTCAAGAGAACCCACAGATGGCCTGGTTCCCCCGCACTGGCGTCAGAATCTCAAACTGCCTGCAGCTCCAGCTCAGGAGGGGCCTCTGCCTCTGCCTCTGCGGGCACTTGCACTCTCACACGCACACACACATAATTTTAAAATAAAAATAAGGCCAGGTGTGGTGGTGCATGCCTTTAATTCCAGCACTCGGGGAGGCAGAGGCAGGCGGATCTCTTCTCTGTGAGTTTGAGGCCAAGGCTACACAGAGAAACCCTGTCTCAAAAATCCATAAATCAGGGCCTGGAGAGGTGGCTCAGAGGTTAATAGCACGGGCTGCTCTTCCAGAGGTCCTGAGTTCAATTCCCAGCAACCACATGGTGGCTCACAACCATCTATAATGAGATCTGGTGCCTTCTTCTGGCATGGAGGTGCACAGGCAGACAGAACATTGTATATATAATAAATAAATAAATCTTTAAAAACATCCATAAATTAACCAACCAACAAAGGAATAAATAAGAGTAAATCTTTTTAAAAAGAAAGTTAAAAGTAATGTTATAGACTCCTAATTCATCTGAAGAGAATTTATTGTGCACTCAGGTCAGATCCAAGTGGTTCATCATGTGTGGTCAGCCTTCTCGTTACTGTACACCCAGCTAAGGCCACTCAAGAGAGGGAAGATGTATTTCGATTCACACTCTCAGGGGTACAGTCCATCAGGCCAGGACACGGGACTGTGGAAACCTGCAGCGTGTCTTCCTTATGCCCACGAGGGTCAAGAGGCAGTGTGCCACACCTCTGCAGCTCTGCCCACGTGCAGCTCTGCTCACGCAGTGTAGGTCCCACCGCAGCCCGGTCTCTGGCTGCACAAGTTTCACATCCTCCCCAAACCTCCCCATTATCCCAGGACTGAGTATTCAAGCAGGGGTGGAGCAGCGGTCCACAGTTGACATTCAAACCACGAGACACAGAGACTCTCACGGAACCTAGGTGATGAGCCAGTGAGCTATAGGAGCCAGTCGCCAAAAGTCCCCATGGCAGGTGTATTTAGATACATCGTTACCACCCTAAGACCTCAAGCTTCAAGTGTGTGCTTGCAATACTTGCTAGCGAGTATTTTGCACACTAGTCCTGTTTTAAAAATGAAATAAAGAAGCAAAGAAGGGAGAGAAAGAGGGATGAAGGAGGGAGGGAGGGAGGGAGGGAGGGAGGGAGGGAGGGAGGGAGGGAGGGAGGGAGGGAGGAAATATATAAAACCATGGAGGGTGGCGCACACCTATAATCCTAGCAATGTGAGGGGGGAGGGCAGAGGCAAGGGGATCAGAAACTCAAGGCCAGCCTTGGACACATGAGATCCTGTCTGTAAATAAAAAGCGGGGCAAAGAGAAGGAAGAAGAAATCCGCACATGTAGTGTCTCCTAGAAACACAAGATACTGCCGGAAGTTTTCTTTGTTTTAATCAGCTGCTTTGGTTGCGAGGATCACAGCCCACAAGCACGACTCATCCGGCGCGGGTTTCCCAGGAATCGCGATTTAACTGGTATGCGGGTGTAGCCTTGGCATCAGGCATTTACAAGCTCCCTGTGACGTTCTAATGTGAGGCAAAGCCTAGGAACTATTGACAGAAATAACTTCGGTCTGAAGGCCAGTTTACGCAAATGACCTGGAAAGTTGTTTTTGCAATGCTCGCTCTGGCCACTAGATGGCAGATTGTCCACACGACAGCGTTTCAATACCAGGTGTTTCCAGAACTGTTGCCCGGGTTGCGTGGAGGCTAGCAGGAAGCTCCCTGCTGAAGCAGAGCTGGGGGATCGAGAATTCTGCAGGCTTGGCCTCACCGGAATCCTGTCGTTGGCAGGCATCTTTTTAAATTTTTTTCTGCGAGGAACAGAAAGTGGAAAGGAAAGGAACAAAACCCTCAGGTCTTTTAACCCTGGCTTTTTCTGCAGTCAAAGGGAGGCAGTCCCTTACTTCTTCCTGGCCTAGGTCTTTTCTTGGGTGTAAATTACAGCAAAGCATTCTTTATGGAAAGGTCACACCTTCGTTTGGAATGAGGCAATTTTGGAAACCTTTTAGTTAAAAGTAGCTGGTTTGCCTTGTTGCAATTGGCCGAGAGGCCCGACGTATTTATTACTGACTTTTGCTCATCTGGGAATCAAACTCAGTGCTTCTTGCAAGCTAAGTGAACGCTCTACCACCGAGCAACACCCACCCCCCCCCCCCGCCCCAGCCTCAGAAGGGCAATATTTAAACCCTATTTATAGATTCAGATTAGCGGTGGGAGTCAATGGGGCGGGTAGGAGAAAACCGTAGAATCAAGAAGATCCCTGTCACCCTAACACACCAGAGTGTGATTTTTCCGGAAAACAAGTACCTCTGGGCTTAATTTTTCTCCCTTTGATCTGAAAATAAACACCATCCTCCACACTTCTTGGTCGTGCACTGTTGGTTCATTAAAGAGCCATCTGCTGAGTCCCTGTGAGAACTCAACATGCGATGATTATGGGCAAAGTCCAGAAACGACTTTAAGATGATTTTTTTTTTGCAACAAAATTAGCTTTAAAATGAAGTGCAATTACTGTATCAGTGTTTCTGCCATTTGGATTTTATCCCATCAAGATTTATAATATATTCATTTTGGTGGATGTGTAATTTCCGTATTTCTGAAGACAGAGAACTCCTGACTGATGACAGCTACATCTCCAAGCTGGAGATCAGTGCGAAGGCCCTGAGACCACCTTCAGGACCATTCATCCACACGATAGTCTGAACTTCGAGGCCCAGAGGACCCTCCTCCCAAAAATATGTTCCAAAACCCAATTAGGCAGGATTCTCCAAAGAAAACAGAACCAGTAGGATGTGAATAATTAATTGATTTCGAGGAACTGGAAAACGGATTTGTGGTGGCTCCTCAGGCTCCATAACGCTGTAAGCAAACTGGAGACTCAGGAGAGCTGATGCTTTGGTCCAGTCAGGAAAGCCAGCGAGGGAAGTCAGGAGACTTCCGGTGAGCTCCTGCGCTAGCTCCCTCTTGCTCAGTCTTTGTGTTCTAGTCATCCACATGCTGGATGGCAATCTAACATTAGCCACAGAATTCTAATTCCTCAGGACATTGAGAAAGGCAATTTGGTACAAAAAGTTCCCATGTCAAGTAAGTTTGGAAAGCCCTAGGTAAGGTTATTAAACAAAAATCTTTTCCTGCAGGACCTTCTCCGAGCCTTTAACACTCCTAGAGGGTGATGTTTGCGAAAGCCTTCCAAACTTAACCGGTTGCTTTGTATTTCATTGTTGCAATAAGATTATTTCATTGTTGCAATAAAATAATTTAAATAAACAACTTAAAGAAGGAAGAATTTTCTCTGGCTCCTGGATCCAAAAGTTTTGTTTTGTTTTGTTTTGTTTTGTTGGGTTTGTTTGGCTTGGCTTTTGATTTTTTGAGATGGGGTTTCTCTGTGTAACCTTGGCTACCCTAGACTCTCTCCTTAGGCTGGAACTCACAGAGATCCCCCTGTCTCTGCCTCCCTGAGCACTGGGATTAAAGCTGTGCACCACCACGCCCAGCTAATCCAGAAGTTTTAACTCACAGTTGGACAGCTCTGTTGCTCAGGGGCCGTCATGAAGAAGGGAACGGTAGAAGAAAGCTGTTCGCCTTCAGCGTCCAGGAAGCAGAGAGCAACACAGAAAGACACTCTCAGAGGCTAGGCTCCCACCTCGCACAGGCCACCATTTCCTAAGGCCCCCCACAGACACTCCCAGGGGTGTGAGCCCCTAATCTCGTAGGTGTGTTCCAATCTAATCAGGCTGAAGAGGCTCCCGGTCACACTCATTTAACACAATACCTAGCTCAACCTTCCGCACCTCTTCCAGATAGAGGCGCGGTGGCTTTATCAAGTACTTCTGAGCAGAAAGTGTCTTTCACCTGACTGTTGAACCAAGCCCCCTGCCTGGAATGGTAAAACAAACAGATCCAAGGGGTGTTTCGCAGGTCTGTTAAAGGCAGCGACAAACCACAGGCGATAACAGCGGAGAGCGAGCAAGGTAGACAAGCCAGTTCTAAGCAAGACTGGCTGGAATGGACAGCAGCGCTTTCAGCCGCTGGCCAAGCTCCGGAAGATGGGCTTTGAGGACCTTAGAGCCGGATGCTGCGGCGGGCCGGGGAGGGACAGGGCGGAAGCTGTGCCTGGCGTGCTTCTGCTCTCGGGGCTCCAGCCTGCAGTGGGGCTCGGGCAGCGGCCCCTGGAGTTGAGGTTTGTCAGGTCTAGTGCTCACCGTGCACCGGAAGATGGGCGGATGAGCATGCCTGCAGGACTGCATCCGCTGAAGAAAGGCCTGCTCACGATGGGTCCACGGCTCCACTCCCTGGGGATCCGCCCAGGACCGTATCAAAAGGAGACAGTGGGGCTGGAGAGGCGGCTCGGGGGGGACAGTGCTTCCCACACAAGTGTCCCGATCCTGTAAATGGGCGCAGCGGCCTGTGCGGAAGCCTAGCCTTTGAAGGTGTCGTCCATCATGCTCTCCTGACCCCAGATGCAACCAGACCAGCTGCTTCAAGCTCCCGGTGCCACAATTACTCCTGTGAACAAAACTAAGCCCTCTGTCCTCTAGGAGGCTTTTAACTGTTTATCACAGCAACGGGGGTGGGGGGAAATTAAGTGAGCATTTGGGTATCCTCGCTCTCTTGCTCCTTCCCCGGGTGGTTCTCTGGGATGCAGCTTACAATGCGCACGCGTAAACGGTCTGCAGCGATGAGTTGACAATACCTTAGCTTCCTCCTGCCCCTGCACCCCTCCGGAGCACCCTGCCAGTGTCTTCTGAAATGACATAAACCACCAGGATAAGGGGCCGTGGGATGATTAAGACCCACTCACCCTTCCTGTGGACTCCCCAGTCTTAATTCCATCCCAGAGAGAGAGAGAGCGCCTGGAGACCAGGAAATCCCCCTACATCGTTTCTCTGAGTTCTCAAATGGGAAAACACAGGCCCTCATGCTACTCACTTTTCTTTGTGCCTCTGTCATTCAGCTGCTTCACCTTAGGGGAGATGGTGAGCTACCTGCTACTCTGCCAAGTACTCAGTGTGTGTGTGTGTGTGTGTGTGTGTGTAAGAGAGAAAGAGAGAGAGAGAGCGGGTGTGTGTCCCAGGTGTGTGAGAAGGCTTGGGACTTGACTACATGAGGTTTCCGGTCTTTGAGGGAAGACACACTCAGCACATCACTGCATAGAACAACTTGCAAGAATATTCTCTGTGTTCTGAGGTGGCACCCAAGGTCCCCTCTCCCCCCAAGTACCTGCTCTGCCACTGAGCTTCCCTCAAGGAGAATCTGTAAGAGATGCTGGAATATAGCCCCAGGTGCTATGAAGAACACCGGGAGGGTTTCTGTGGTCAGAGACTTGAGAGCTAGCCCTACCCCCAGCTGAACTTCTGGTGGAGATGTGAAGAATGAAAAAGAGCCAGCCAGGTGTGGAGGTAGAGCAGGGAGAGAGACACAGGCAGTGGGAACAGCCCATGCAAGGAAAATGCCTCTTTCCACACCAGGATCTCTGCTGGGTGGTGGAAAAAAAGGTAAAGAGAAAAGCCCCCTTCCTAAGCCACAGAAACGTGGTCTCCGGTAGGGACACATTGCCCCATACGGAGTGCCACTGTTCCTCTTAGCCAGCCCCAGACCCTCTTTTGTAAACGGTTCAGCAGCTCTGCAGGCGACTGATGCTCCTGTCAGCCCCTGAAGCTGAGTAACTTGAAAGTACCACAAAGTAAATGATACAGTTTACTTTGGGCAGATGTGCTAAGGCGCCCTTTCCAGGAGAGCGTGAGGAACTAATTGTGAGACCTGCCCTCTCTTCCACGGCAGCGTTCATGAAGGGGCTGCTCTCTCAGGAGCCTCCCGACCTACCAGCTAGCTCTTGGTCATCACATGGCATAAGCCAGATATAACCTTGCTGTTTCCATCCACTGAGATCTGAGGGATCCTGCTGTAGGCCCACCCTGACAGAGAAATCCACCAAGGAGCAAGGCTACTGGTTAGCTCCATGCCTTGCTGGGCCCCATGGATTCCCTTTGAGTCCTGGCCTCTGCCACTTCCTACGGAGAGACGCTGGGTAGACACTGGGCCCTCAAGTGCTTCATGTTCCCGCTTTTTGATCTATAAAATAGCAACGGCTGTATTCACGGTGAAAATTACATAGGTTAATTCACGGAAGGAGCTTGGCGAGTTGCCAGACACGGAGTAAGTGCTCAATAAATATTAGCCTTATTATTAATACTTCTTTATAAACAAACAACAGTTGGATGCTGCAGGTGGCCTGGATCCCTCCTTAGGAGAAACATTACCCAGAGGAAAACTCACTGCCATCTGCCTCAGGAGAGAAGGTTATGGGGTCAAGGGATGAATGCTCAGATGCACCTACTGGGGGAGTGGGGGAGCCGGGAAGCAGCTCGGCCGTGCTTGCCTTTCATTTCCCCCTGCATTTGGTAGAGGCCTGGTTCAAAGAAAATAACCTCTTCTTCCATGGGACCAAGGGAGCACGTGAGGTGATCAATGCCATCTCACCGGCTGGAGGTGGGATGGCCACAGGACGTGGGTCCCAGCTGACAGGGCAGCTGGAGCCAGGGTAGCTGTTTCGATGTTAGGTTTCGGGTGTGTGCTCTTAAGACACTGGAGATGCTGATTTTTACGTGTGTCTTCTTCTAAGACCCTCTTTAGGGCAACAGATCATTTCTGGACAAGGCATGGCCCTGTGAGCTTTTAGCAGCAATGGTTACTTACAGAACCTACAGAAGACTGAGCCCATGAACGTTCCTTTATGATACAGAGGCGCTCATGAGGCCCTACCCCTCCCGGAGGAACCATTTGCAGCTAGTGGCTTGTGTGTGTGTGTGTGTCTGTGTCTGTGTGGGTGTGTAGAATCATAGTCCTCAGTGTAGAGCCCCTGGCAGGTTGCTTTTGCACCAAATAACCACACCCACCCACACTAACAGAAACAACTATAATTCAACAAAGTGGGTCAAAACAAAAACCAGAACCCCTGACAGTAGGAGAAACTTGTTAGAAAGAAGGGCTGAGGTGTAGGAGAAAGTAATGGAGGGCAAATACAATCCAAATACGTTATATAGCTGGCGGCAGCCATCGGGTGACCCACGCTGGGTGCGTACAGGTCCATCCAGGAGCTGTGGAGGAAGAAGCAGTCTGACCTGATATCCACGCTGAGATACAAGGCCAAGCAAGGTTATGTCATATACAGCACTCATGTCCACCGTGGGGGCTGTAAACACCCAGTTCCCAAGGGCGTAACTTACTGCAAACCTGTCCACCATGGTGTTAGCCAGCTAACATTTGTCCGAAGCCTTCAGACGGAGAGAGCTGAGAAGAGAGCTGGATGCCGCTGTTGAGAGTCCTGAATTCTTACTGGGTTGGTGAAGATCCCGTTTATAAAAATTTGAGGTTATCCTCCTTGATCCATTCCATAAAGCTGTCAGAAAAACAACAACAACAACAACAACCCTGACACCCAGAGGATCACCAAGCCAGTCCGCAAGCACAGACAGATGTGTGGGCGGACATCTGCTGAGCATGAAAGCCTTGGCCTGGGAAACGACCACAAGTTCCACCATGCTGTTAGTCCTCGCAGTGCCGCCTGGAGAAGGTGCAGTCCCCGCCAGCCTCACCTTTACTGCTGGTGCATGTAATGCTTGTAGAATTCATACCCAAAAAACAACTTAGGATAGAAAAAAAATACACTATGGGCTGATGTTTAAATATCGGCACCAACAGATAGCTGGATGCTTGCTTTGGGGTGATTTGCCAGGACTCCAAGGGACACTGCCCAAAGATTTCCGTTGCCTCCGCTTCCTGCAAACATAAAGCTTTTCTGGTTTTGAACTGACAAGATCCTCAGGACCATCAGTCTCTCTGAGCCCACCAGACCCTGGTCCCCATCTGAGCTCAAAATAGTACAGGTGGTCTCCTTGGTAAGTCTGGGGAAAATAAGCCCAGGCTCATTAACCTTACAATAGGAGCTGAGCAGGTATGTGTGTGTGTGTGTGTGTGTGTGTGTGTATAAGCTTTGCCTTGCTTCGACTTTATCTGCTCCACACCTCTCTTACTACAAAGAAGGCAAAATTTTGGTGTTTTTTGTTTTGTTTTGTTGTTGTTGTTGTTTCTTTTAAATTAAGGGCCTGGGAAGACAGCCCAACCAGTAAAGTATCTGCTTTGTAAATACAAGGGCCTAAATTTGATCTCTGACACCCACAGCTTAAAGAGAAATCTGGGCTGGAGAGACAACAGCAGTTGAGAGAACTGAGTTCAACGGCCGGCAACCGAATAGTGGCTCCCAACCATCTATAACAGGATCTGATGCTCTCTTCTGTCATGCAGGCGTACATGCAAATAGAACACTCATAAAAATCAATCAATCAATCTTTAAAGAAAATGTGTAGGCTTAGCAGTGGTATACCTGTCACTCTAGCTCTGGGGGGTGGGGACAGACAGAGGGGACCCTCTGTTTATCCATTCTAGCTCAATCACTGAGAGACTCTGCTTCAACAACCATGACGGAGAGCAAGTGAGGAAAACTTCCGATACTGACCTCTGGTCTCCACACGAACACGCTCACACACAACAGACATTCTTTCAGAAGTTTAGTTGAGGGCTGTAGAGGTGGCTCAGAGGTTAAGAGCACTCACTGCTCTTCCAGAAGACTCAAGTTCAAATCCCAGCACCTATGCCAGGCAGCTCACGACCACCATAATCACAGCTCCAGGGGTTCCAACCGCCTCTTCAAACCTCTGGGGGTACCTGTACAATGCAGAATATACACACATACATGTAGATGATAAGATAAATATTAGAAAGTCAACTGACCTAGAATAGTGTGTGTATCTGTACAGTACAATTTGATGTGTCTACAAGATAGTCAGCAGCTGTTGCCTCTCAAATTTATTATTTCTTTGAGATATGTGCACTCAAAAACCACTCTTGTAGGATTTTTTTTTGCTTGTTTGTTTGTTTGTTTGTTTGTTTGTTTTTTCCAAGACAGAGTCCTTCTGTGTAAGCCTGGCTGTCCTGGACTCGCTTTGTAGACCAGGCTGGCCTCTCGAACTCACAGAGATCCACCTGCCTCTGCCTCACCGAGTGTTGGGATTAAAGCCATGTGCCACCACGCCCAGCTTCTTCTAGGTGTTTTTAAATGTACAGTTCAAAGCTGGGTGTGGTCATGACATGTTTAAGGCCACCCCAAGTTGCATTGCAAGTGCCAGGGCTACATAGCAAGACCATGTCTTTAAAATAAGGGTGATACATTAGTGACAGTGTAGTCTTCCTACTGGGGGATCTAATGCAGAACTTACTACTTGATTGCTGACTCTGTGCCTGTGGACCCATTTTCCCTATACTCACTTCCCCTATCCAGAACCTTGAGAAATTGACTACAGCTCTAGCACTTATCACCTTTCGGCAAACAGCTCCCCTGTCTGTTTAGAACTCATTCTTCTGCCTGCTTTCATCAGTTAGCAGAAGTCCTGGTGGGTGGCCCTCCCAATGTCTTGTTGTTGTTGTTGTTGCTGTTAATGTTTATTTATTTGGTTATTTAGTTCATTTTTTAGACAAAGTCTTTTAGAGACTTTAAAGACAAGGACTTTTAGACAAAGTATTACTATGTAGCCAAGGCTGGCCTCAGACCATGATTCTCTTGCCCCCTCCTCCTGAATGCTGGCATTACAGGTGTGCTTTCCTGTGCTTCACTCCTTGGAGATTTTAAAATCTCTCGTCTCTGTGGGGTTCCTTTCAGACTCCCACCTTTCCCCATTCGGGGGGTTAGGAAAATGCCCCCCCTTCTCTTCTGCTAACCTGAGCCAGGGGAACCCATAAATTCATCAGCCAGAGGAAACCGGTGGGAGCCTTCAAAACCATGACCAGTGTCTCTGAAGTTGACACCGGGCAGAACCTTTAAACCAGTGCTTCTCAACCTGTGGGTCTCGGCCACACAGGGTTCACCTATCGGACTTCCTGCATATTAGATATTTACATCACGATTCATAACAGTAGCAGAATTACAGTTACGAAGCAGCAACGAAATAATTTTGTGGCTGGGGGTCACCACAACACGAGTAACTGTATTAAAAAGTCGCAGCATTAGGAAGGTTATGAACCTCTGCTTTAAACCTTTTTTTTTCTCTGTGATGAGTCAGCCTTCTATCTGGAGTGTGGGTCAACTAGCCAAGGACGTATTTGGAGAATGTGGCCCAATCCATCAGCATTTCCTAATCCCCGAGGTCCCTTCCAGGGAAGGTCCACATACCAGCGGCCAGCGCCATAGACTCAGGTCCACAAATATCTGAAGTCTCTGAATAAGGAAAGTGACTCTGAAGGATGCGATTTTAAACAACTCCACACATCATGTGCGAACACTTCCCAGGCCTGCCAGAGTTTCCAGCTGCCTTTGCCTTTCCACCTGGCTCTCGCCAAATGGAACTAGCAGAGTTTCCCCCTCTCCAACCCACCCCCTGATTCCAGCCTCAGTCCGAGTCTAATTTCTTGCATGTGGTCTGGGTGCTTAGCTGCACACGGACACGAGGGAAGAAGTTGGTTTTAATAATGTGGGAGAGGCAGAGAGGCAAGAGGCTTCTCTGAGTAATGAGATGCGGACAGCCCGGCGTTCTGGAAGAACAAAACCTTAACCAGAGGCTTTCCCCTTTGGCTCGTGCTCATTAATATAGAAAAACACTTGCTGCCACCCTAAATGATGAAGCTTTGTAATATGCCTGTAGCAGCACAAAACAAATGAATGTGGTTTAGGTGGAGTCACGGAGGCCGTGGGCGAAGCTCTTCCTTCTTTCTACCTTAGCCCTTCCTGCAGGCAGGCTATCCCTGGGCCTGGGGACAACTACTCACTAATAGCTCTTGACCATTAGTGAGAACGGGGATCCACCAATTCTTAAGCTCTTGCAGGAGCCCGTTTGAGGAAAGGGCAGCTTAAGGTGAGAGGTTGTATTGTGATAGTCTTCCAAGTATTTTTAACTTCGCACAAGCAAGAATGGGGTCAGGCAAGCGCCCATCCGCATGCGCTTGACGACCTCTGTTGACCAGTGGTGGCTTCAGACCGGTTTCAGCCAGCAGAGGGTGGGAAGCTCAGCCCACCCTGGGCAGCTCTGCTTTCTTACAGCAGTTTACCTGCCCACCCAGGCTTCTCCCTTCGATAGCCCCAGCTGTCCTGAGACAGGCCTTGGTCACACGGTTGACTCGGTGTCTCTTTCCAAAAGTTGATACCTATTTCTTTCAGACTCTTTGAAATTTGGAACGTGGCCTTGCCTGTGGGCTGCAAAGAGGCAGGTAGACCTTGGCCATCTCACTTGGTCTTCACAACTGTCTTGTCCTGGAGGGCTGTTATTTCATCCAGTTTTTTTTTTTTTTTTTAATGAGGGTAAAATTCAGATTACAGGATTAATTACTAACAGTTGAAATTACGGTGCCATCTCCATGAGTGGGAAAACTGAGACTCCAGCCCGTCAGTGACTCGGGAGGCAGAGTTCTCGCCCTGGACAGCGCTGGTCGTCCCAGGTAGAACGGCTCACTCACTTTTGTGCTCCCAGAGCTAGAAATGAACAGGTGCTCAAGAAACAGACCGAATGACACGCAGAATGACTGACAGAGGCCCGGGAGCCCACCCCTTCCATTCTGTAACGCGTCCTAGTTGGGATGAACCTCCTGTTTTCCTGGGGCTTGTCTCCTCCTCCAGACCCTGGGAATCGAACCGGGGACAAAGCAAAGCAGGTTGGTAGAGAAGCCTGGATCACACGGGGGACTGGGCACTTATTCACACATGTCCCTTTCCTATAGGCATGTCTGTGGGGCATTTTCTTGATGAAGGAATTAGCCCACTAGGTCAGTGCTGCCTCTGGACAGGTGGTCCCGGTTGTATAAAAACAGAAGCTGAGCAGGCCAGTGAGCGGCATTCCCTCACGGCATTCACTCTGCTTCTCTTCCTACCTCTGGGTTCCTGCCTTGAGTTTCTGTCCGACTTCACTTAGTGATGGGCTGTAAGCTGTAAAAGGAAATAAACCCCCATTGCTTTTGGTCAGTGTTTTATCGCAGCAATGGAGACCTAGCTAGGACACCCACCGTGGCCTCTGTTTAAGCTCTCTGTTCATACCCCCTATCAGCCCTTCCACGGCCAAGACCACTGTCACCTGCCCTCACTGAGTGTCTGTGGCCAAGTCAGTTAGCTTGTCTAAGTCATGATTCTGTCATCTGTTAAAAGAGACAGATAAGTCTCATTGTGTGGCTGGACCAGACCAAGTCTGTGCGTAGACTGTCTGATGGTTCCGTCACTAGAGTGTAACTGCAGACTGGGTTTCCTCCCTGTGCTCAGATGAGGCGCACTCCTCAGCAGCTAGGAGTCAAAGCAGAACTCCCCAATGGCTCCTCGTCACCTACGAGGCACCCCGAGGAACTGGGCCCCTCATTTCTAATGTTTCTGGGACCCCCATTTTTATTCCCATCCACCCACCCAAGCCGCTTCTTTTAATTTTCTCCCCGTTGGCTGCCAAGAGTGGCCATGCTACATGGTCCTGTTGGCACACTTTTCTCCTGGGTCCTTTATTTTTACCCCCAAACACTTAAGCCCCAACTAGTACCCTCTTGTTCCCACCTTCTCAGGCCATGGTCCTATGGACACCTCTCACAGCCATCCTCCTGGACACTGAGTTTTTCCCCTGGAAAGTTCCAGGGTCAGTAAATAGTTTCCAGGTAGTCCATATGCTAAGAGTTGGCCAAGTGATCTGCCGCCTCTCAGCCAGGCCAGTAAAATGTGAGTGAAGACAGCACAGGCCATGTCCCAGGGGAGCAGTAAGAGCCAATACACCACTTGCTTGCTAAGCTTGTTGCTGTAACGAGGAGCATTCTGTCATTCGCCCACATCCTTAAATGAAGTTTAAGTAGAGAGGTTCCTGGTACTCAAGTGAAGAACAAGGAACATGATCAAGAAAGCAGGGTTTTGGGGTGTGGGGATGGGGGAGCTGTTTGTTATGAGCATGACGAAACTGACTGACAAAGACTTATGGAGGCCACTGCCAGCTGCTCACTGGCCACTGGCAATGACTGATCTCTCTCTCTCAAGAACACCAAGAGATAGAAACAGAGGTGGGGGACTATGGGAATCCAAGGTTGAGAATGAAGAGCTTCCGTGGGGTAACACAGAGAGCTCGGGGTGGGTCAGGCCCACCTCCTGGCGGACATGGTGCCTTGTGCCCCATGGCTAGTATTATGATATCCCGATCATGTTTAAACCGTGCTGAGACTCCTTGCATTCTTTGTCCAAGAACTGACCCATCGCCCTTTAGGCCAGGGCACCCCAAAACATCACATCCTGTCTGTTTTCTTTATGAGGTGACAGGCTGTAAAAATCCCCACATCCTAAATTTACAGTTTAGAAAATTAACATCAGGCCAAGACCCCTGCCCTTATCACCCAGTTGGCAAGTTCTGGCAGCACTGGAGACCGGAACTCTTGGTCCTGAGGTACAGAGGCTGCATTCCAAAGTGAATGTGACCACTCATGTGACTTTTGAAACTTTGGCCCAGAGACCATCGGACAGCGGAGGGACACCTGAGCCGAGAGCACCCACATCGTGCAATGGTTTAGATCAGTGTTTCTTAACCCTCCTAATTCTGTGAACTTTTAATATAGTTTGAGTGTTGTGGTGAATCCCCAACCATAAAATTATTTTCACTGCTACTTCGTAACTGTAATTTTGCTACTGTTATGAATCCTAGTGCAAATATCTGTGGTTTCCAATTGTCTTGGGAGGCCCTTATGAAAGAGTCGAGCAACCCCAGAGGGGTCACGACCCACGGGTTGAGAATCACCGGTTTAGATCTTGTACAATGGCCCATAGGTCATGGGTTAAAGGCTGGCTCAGCAGCCTGAGTCACTGGGAGGACTGAAAGGAGGTTTTTGAGTGGAGTCTAACAGAAGGAAGTTGGATCACTGGGGTGTGTCCTCAGAGTGGATGTTAGGCTACCCATCCCTTCCCCGGTTACTTTCCAGCCACCAGCGGAGTGACATTCTTCGACCTCTAGGGAACTGCCTGGACTCAAAAGTGATAGAACTCACCGCTTTCTTCAGCCATCACCAAAACCTCCCTGCTGAGCCAAAACGGGTCTTTCCTCTTCTTGAGTTTGTCCTGCCTATTTGTAATAGCAATGGAAAGATTCCTACCGCCATCTGAGGGAGAGGAATGGAGCTACCTACCTGTTTCCCTCATGATACAGCAAGGGCTTTTGATAGGACCACATGGAGGGCTCAGTACTGTGACCTTTGCTGTGGTACCCAATGGGCTAGTACTGGGACCAGGGATGTGCTGTTTCCTGGAAAAGTTGCTTCAGTGGCCTACACTCCAACAATTTGTTGGGAAAGAAGATATCCGGAACATGATCAAGAAAGCAGGGTGTTCTGTTTGTTTTGTTTTTTTAAATCATGGAGTAGGTACGGTCCTTTTGGTCCAATGGTCCCAACAGCAGGTCTGTGTGGGGTAGATGACCAAACCAGGAGCTGTGTCTGCTTGAAAAACAAAAATGCACTACTCTTCTCAAAAGATATACAGAAAAGTGCTGGGTCTGGTGGCAAATGCCTATAATTCCAGGATCTGGGAGCTGGAGGCAACAGGGAGTTTGACTTTGAGACTAGCCCAGGCTACACAGGGCACTCGAACCTGGGCCTCATAATGATAGTCTCTCTCCTACCACCCCTATTTGCCCCCCCACTGAATTCAAATCTTTTCCTAGGTACCCCAACATGCTAGCTCCTCACTAGACTCGGGGAATGGCTATTAACCTAGGTTCTAGGTCCTCATACTTAAAGACTTTGCCTACAGAGTCCAAATCTTAGTGTCTTCAAAACTGATAGTGACCATCTATCTATAAATGATGTGTGAGAGATAATTTTAAACTCCAAATAAATGGTTTCTATACTAATTTCACCTTTTGCAAACTACTCCACAGGAATGCTTTTATTAGCAGGCTGTGAGGTATAATGGACCACACATCTTAGCTCATACAGCCCTGCTACCCAGGCTTGGGCATTACCACACGCATGTCCACATGGGAAGAAGCAGGCAAGAATGGGTTTGGGATGCCAGGGTAGGTCAGCCTGACCACACAGTCCTACAGAGCCTTTAATCTAAGCCTCGGGGTCTCCATTTTCCAAACTGTGGGCATGCCTTGCGGTTCATCCAAAGACAACCACAAGTGGCTACTGATGGGCCAAGTCAATATGGCTTCATGATCAATGCCATGGTCTTCAGCATCCACAGTGGCCGCCTTCAATCTCCAGCAGAATTGCCCACTAGTGATCTATGGGTGTGCCGCTGGGCACACAGAGGAAACTCCTGCCCTTGGCCTTGAGACCTCATGCAAGAGGTTAGTCCCTCCTGGAGAAGGCAGGGAAGCCTTCTATGACCTTCTGTCAACACAATCAGAGTTGTCTCTGGTTCTCTGTCCTTGACAGGTTGTTTGTATACGAACGCATGCTAGATACTCTGCCTGAGGTCTGATTGGTACATTTTCTCCCACATCCACCTCTGCCTCCAGACTCTTCAGCCACATGCTGCACTCTCTAGGATTCTGCATCTGGCCTTCCTTTTGGTTCTGCCTCTGAAAGCTACTGTAATGAGTAGCCAGACAGCATATTAACCTATGTCCTGCCCTAGCCTCTCTGCTGCAGCGTCAGGATTTTTTTTTTTTTTTTTTTGAGATGTGGATGTGGGTTTTCTCTGGAGGGGGTTGGCTGGCATGCCGTACACAGGGAGACGCGAGAGAATGAGCCATCAGCACACTGGCACCAACTTTTAATGCATTGGGGGGGGTTGGTCTCTTGAACTGGTAGTTAAGTGATTGACAGATGAAAATCAGTCATGGTGGGGATGTTTTCACCAGAGACCGTAACTGCTAGGATTCAGGGCCTTTCCTGTTGCTGTGCAGATTAAGCATTGCTTAGCGCATCATTAGGTACATGGCTGGGGACACCAGGAGTCTCAGGTAAATGATTCAAAAGCCAGGGACAAGCCAGTATCTGCCACTGCAGCAGCATCTGGCCACATCAGCAACATCTGTGGGAGCAGGCAGCAGTGCTCAGGGGTACTGGAGCCAGCTGTTAGCTCCTGGTACCACTGACTAGGTCAACCTGACTTCCCTTTGTTTCCTGCCCAGTGCTTTTTGTTTGTTTGTTTTTGATTAATTGGTTGGGTTGTTGTTGTTTTTTAAAGACAGGGTTTCTTGTTTAACAGAGCTCTGCCTGCCGTGAGCTTGTTCACCAGGCTGGCCTCGAACTCACAGAGATCTGCCTGCTTCTGCCTCCTGAGTGTTGGGTTAAAGGGGTGTGTGACCATGCCTGGCTCCTGCCCAGTATATAAGGCTCTGCCTTGCTATACGTTACAAACTGCCCCATTCTGCTCTGTTAATCAGAGCCAATCAATCCCTATTGAAAGTCTCTGCCCTGTGTAGATCACTTAATCACTTGTTAGGGTGTCTGAGTACAGAAGACACCCCAACTTTGCTTTCTCAAGAAGAAAGGCTGTGCTCATTTGCATAGTAAACATATCTGGAGTCCCTACTGTGTGCCCAGGCAGACAGTGTCAGGATATGGAGCTGGTTAGGAAAAGCATGTCTGTGTCCTTGGGAACTTAGTGAACTAAAAGAAGGCCAACATCAGACGACTAATTATGTAATTAATTCTTCCGCTGGTCCCCCCATCACCAGTGGGTGACGCCAACCCATCGGTAAATATTTGAATCCCATGATGGATACAGAGGAACACATGGAAACCAGAGAAACCATTCTTGCCTCTCTTACAGAGTCATCAGTTCGGCTGGCGATGTAGCTAAGTAACCATCCCACACACGTTCCCACTCCAGAGGGCCATGGGGGATCTGAAGTGTTCAACTTGAGGGATCAGGAGAGGCTCCATGGGGGATTTACTCATAGCCTTGACGGTGGGCCGCAAAGGGCTCAGCAATACAGAAAACGTCCCTGTAAAATCAGCCACCTGAAGCTCCTCCACCCACGGGGGACCACACCTTAGTCCTGCCACGAGTGCCCTCTGCAGAGCCACAAGACAAGAGCCTGTTATCAACACTGCTGGATCCGAGCTGTTTCCATTTAACAGTGTGTCCTGGGTATTTGTCCCTGCTGACGATCCCGTCTACATGACCATTTAAGCAGCCAGAGAATATTCCATTATATGGTGTACTGGAAATCAATCAAATCCCCATTAATGAACGTTTAGTGTTTGGGTCAAGGGTACACATTCCGGAGCCCCGAGGCCTGAGCCTCAATGTGGTTAGTGACCTGGCTGGGTGGTGAGTGGAAAGCCATGCTTTCTGAAGGCATGACGCTTCTCTGTGTTGATACCTGCAGGTGGTGATGCCACGGGATATTTAGAACAGTGCTTAACACCCAGCAAATGCTCAACTCAAGCTCAAAACTGACAGATGGGATACAGGCACCCTGCTCTACAATGCCAGTTTGTGCCCCTCCGTTTCAGTACCCCAAACATCCAAATTACACAGACAGTCAACAGCACACACACTTAAAACCGTGACAGCTACCATCTAGTCACCCAGACAAGAGTGTTCCTAAGTGTTGGACATGACGCTGTGGCTGGTAGGAGGTAATGACTGAGGCGAGCCACTGCCTCCCTCTTGGAAAAATGGGACCCTCCCACGTCATCCACAAACCAGCCATCGAGGTTTCTTGATTTGCCAACCTTCTGGGTGGCATTCTGGAATAGAAAGCAAAGTCAAGTCAGAAGCTCTCACTCCTATTTCTCGGAGGGGACGCTAGAGTTGAGGCCATGTTGGAAAATATAGGTCAAATCTTGGTTTCTGTGGTTACTGAGCACCATCAGCCACAGTGACTCCCTCCGTGTGGGTTACGCCAGGGTTCGGAGGCCTGGCAGCCTTGCCTAGTTCCCCTAAGAGTGACCCCCGCCCCCATCCCCAGGGTCCGAGGCTCGCAGCCCTGATAACCCGCAGGCCCAGAGGGTCCTGAGCCTGCGCAGCACCTAGGAGCGAGCTACCATAGGCACCCTGCTCTTCATGCCTGAGGTTAGGGGTCCTGGGAGGTACTGCCGATGGCTTTCAGAGTGTCCGGGACACCCCGGCAGCCCTACCCAACAGTCGGCTGCTGCGTGTGGGGACCGCAGGGAGCAGGGAGGAGGCCGAGTGCGGCAGGAACAATGTAGTGGGTTGTTTTGCCGACTGTCAGCCTCGTTCTGGGATCCTCCTTTCCACGCCCCTTGGCCTAACCGCCACAGGCACAGCTCGCAGAGGGAAGAGCCCCCTTATTTGGTCTTGGAAAGAAAGGGGAAAGGTTATCCTCGGATGCCTGCGGCGTTGGGTCATCAGCCCGCAGTCTTTGGCCCGCACCCGTGGGGATGCAGTTCCCGCTCTCGCCGGCGGGTGGCAGCACCGCGCAGGGCCAGGGGAGATGGCCAGCTGGTAAACAACCCGCAGGATCCGGTGCCCCTGGGTGGGGACCCGCCCGGGTGGGGGTGGGATCCTTCCGTGTGTGCACGTGGACGGAGATGCCGAGGGAGAAGCTGGGCCGAAGAGAAAGGGAAGGAGGAGAAAAGAGCCCAATACCTTGTTTGTGGGCGAGTCTGGCTTCCCGTATTGCGTTGGCTGTAGCGTGTGAGTTTGCCTGACCGTTTTCACGCGAGTCGCCGGAGAGTGCTCTGTGCGAGGCGGGAATCAGTTTCAGAGTCAGCCACGCGGGTCAGGGGGCGCGAATCTCTGTTATACGTTATCAGTGAGGCACTGTGGGGGGCTCTGCACCAGCTGGGAGATTGGCTTTCTCGCCCATCCTTTGCCTCCTCACTCTCTCTCCCCGCTCTGCCCCTCCCTTGCTCTTCCTGCTTCTCCGTGAGCCTGGGGGTGTGTAGCGACCCACTTTCCTCCTTGGGGCCCGAGGAGGGAGGCGGGGTTTTTAAGTATGAACCACCACGGAGTTGGTTCCTTTCCTACACCATCCTGCAAGAGAGGAACTGCCACCATTTTATCTGGAGGTCAGAAAGGTTCTGGTCACCCCAGCAGTAAAGGACAGTGCTGGTTCCCCAAAACCACGCTTATTCGGTGATTGAGAGCCCACTTCCCTTCCAGTGACTCCTCCAGGCGAATCAGGGATGTCGTCGGAAGCTGGGAGGGCATAAGCAGAAGACCTTGGACGGAGTTCCAAGCCAGTTAGGGCTACATTCTGTCTCAAAACAAAAATAAACGCAAACACAAAGATTTGGGCTGCAAAAGACGGCCCGGTGATTTAAGCACACTTGTTGCTTTTCCGGAGGATTCAGGTTGGGTTCCCGGCACACGCAAGGTGATCCACAGCCGCGTGCAGCTCCACTTCCAGGAGATGCCGTCTTCCCGTCTCCGCAGGTTCCAAGCATGCTTGTGGCGAGCGTACACACATGCAGGCAAAACACACGTAAAATGAGTAAATCTCATGGAAAACAAAACACCCAGAAGTTTTAGAGATGGACCAAGAGTAGACCCTCCTCCTGGACTTTCACTCACCTCCAAAAAGGCTTCTAGGTAGTGAGTCTCCTGCTGTGCTTCTTGTTGCTCCACTGATGGCTGGAGGGAAAGGCCTGATGGGAGTCTAGGCTGTTTCTTTTATTATTGGTTGTTTTTCTTTTGTTTTGTTTTGTTTTTATCTTAGGAAAGTTCCAGGCAGGACCCTTCCCTTTCTCTCTCCCTTTCAGTTTCTTTTATATACCAAGGGTGCTCCACCCTCCTCTCCTCCCAGTCTCCTTCCTTTTCCCCTTTCCCCTTTCCCTCTCCCTTTCCCCCAAGAAAAGGGGAGTGAGTCCCCCACCCATCAACCCTCCCCAGCACATCAAGTCACATCAGGACTAAGCACATCCTATGCCCTGAGGCCAGGCCAGGCAGCCCTGCCAGGGGGAAGTACATGTTAGAAACAGCTCCCGTTACCCTCAGGTCCAGACCACGCATGCTCCTTAGTTGATGTCTCAGTCTCTGTAAGCCCCAGAGGGATCTGGCTTAGTTATCGCTTCTTGTGAGGTTTCCCTAACACTTCCACAGGACCCCTGGAGCTCTGTCCCGTGCTTGGCTGCAAGTCCCAGCATCTGTCTGGATCTGCTGCTGGCTGGAGCCTCCCAGAGGACAGTCAAGTTAGGCTCCTGTCGGCAAGCATAGCAGAGCATCATTAATAGTGTCAGGGGATGGCTCTCTACGGAAGACATTTGCTCAACCATGTTCATAGTGGCTTTATTCATAATAGCCAGAATCTGGAAATGACCTAGATGTGCCTCAACCAAAGAATGGATACAGAAAATGTGGTACATTTACACAATGGAAGACTAGTCAGCTATTAAAAACAAAGAAATTGTGAAATTTGCAGGCAAATGGATGGAACTAGAAAAGATCATCTTGAGTGAGGTAACCCAGACCCAGAAAGACTCAATGGTATGTGCTCATTTATACGGGGATATTAGACCTGTAGTACAGGATAACTATACTACAACCCACAAATCCAAAGAAGCTAAATAATAAGGAGGGTCCAAGGGAGGGTGCCAGAATGTCACACAGAAGGGGAAATAGAATAGACAGCAGAGCAGATGAAGAGGGGGAACTGGGCAGGAGATGGAATGGGGAGGGAGACAAGGGTGGAGATCAGATGTGGGGAGAATGGGGGTGGGAGGTGAGAAGGCTGGGAATAAGAAGGGAAACTGAGGGATGTCTCTTTGTCAAGTTGGAAGCCTGCAACAGGATAGGCTTCTGGGAGGATATGGGTGTGGCTCTAGCTGAGAGTTGGGGGAGGGCATGAAGACTGAAGTCCTCCTAGCCACCTCCTAGCCAGGCAGGACTAATGGAAGGAGTGGAACAGCAACCCACCCACAAAACTTTTGATCCAAAAATTATCCTCCCTACAAGAAGTGCAGGGATAAAGAGAGAGCAGAGACTGAGGGAATGTCTGACCAGGCAGCCCTTTCATTTGTGTGCACCCCCCTACCTCATCCCACACCTCCAGCCCATTCCCACTGCTCCTCATCGGCCTCCTTAACAGGGACCCCAGTGACTTCCACCAAGGAAACCCACTTTGGGTTTCTTCACCTGGAAGGACATTTTCAAGTCTCACAATCACGGACAACTTCTGTAAGTCACTGGGGTGACAGGTTTGCGCTTGCCTTACATTACACAGGAGCCGCTTTCTTTTCTTTATATGTGTTGTGTGTATGTATGTGTACGCATGTTCCTATGGGTGTGTGGGCACATGCATTTGGAGGGTAGAGGACAACTTGAGTTTCACTCTCCAGGTGCTGTCCACCTATACTTCCCTAGGCTGACCAGCCAGCCCCAGCAATCTGTCTGTCTTTCCCCAGTGCTGGGATTATATAACCATCCCACACATTGGGCTTTTAAATTTTTTTTTAATTTATTATTATTTTTTATGGGTCCTGGGAACCAAAATGAAGTCTTTCTGGTCCTCTTTTTCTTCTCTTTTTCTCTTAAAGTTTATCTTAAACAAGATTAAATCCAAGGAACGTTTTTATTTTTCATGAGACAGCTTTTAAGCTGCTCCCATTTACTAATTTGGGTGGCTTCCTGGTTTCCAAGAAGTTTCTTAGCATGTCACATAGCAAGCACACGCATGGGGAGTTCTCACAAGGCTGTCCAGGGACTGGTTACTTGGCAGTCGGTGTTTTGTTGGTTGCATCGAGTCAAAACTCCACTGATAGCCAGTTGGTTCACAAGGGTGAAAGCCTCGCTTTCTAAAACTCCCAACACCACAGGCTCATGACCGGCGTTCGGTGGCCTCTGTGGCACTGCAGCCTCTGAGGCTAAGCTGGCTCCTTGGAGGAGCCTCCATTCTTCTCAGGAGCCGGCTTTAATGACGGCACTGTCATGGCCTACCTAAGTTGGTTCTGACAGCCCAGAGCCCAGTCACCGTATCGGGCCCCAGTAATAGATGTGTGTCAACTGCACTGTGGCGGCACGGCTTGTCCCCTCCTGTGCGTGTAGTCCTTGTTCTGTGCTTCGTCCTGAGGTAGAACCCACCGTAAGATAGTCCCCATATCCCGGTTTGGTTCCCTCCAGTTGCCTGGATTCTATCCTCTGTGTATGCTTTGAGGTAGGTTGAGCTGCCAGCCTCTTAATGACGGACCTCGTTGGGGCGGGGGCAGTGGTGCCCAGTGATGAACCATAGACTTGCAGGGACAGTTGCAAAGCCTGAGGCACACACTTTTAACTCTGTGACAACTGTTGTGGGGATTTAGTGGTTCTGCCTGGGTGCAGGGCTGACAGCACTGTCTGGCCAATAGGGTGCAGAGAATACCCACCTTCAAGGTTGAGTGGAGGAGTAAATGAAAGAGTGCAGCTTTCTGGGGTGTCCCGATTGACTTTTGTCTGCTTAGATCCCTGCAGTCCCTCAGAGCCCCTTTGGGTCCAGATTGTCAGGACTCATCCTTAGTAAGAGACAGAAACGCAGCCCAAGCTTATTTATGCAAATGAAGACATTTAATTGTCTTGTGGAAACGTCCGTTCCACGTACAGCTTCATCTGGCAAATTAACACCGTTATTTGAATTGCCCTTATCCTTATCTCAGCTGGCTCGGCTTTACTCTCAGGTTGGCGCTGTCACTGGCTCTTGATCAGCCTACATTGGCCAACCCTGAGGAAACTTAAGAGACTTGGGTTCCTGAAGGGAAGTCATGGGGGGTGGCATGCGTGTGCGTGCGTGCATGCGTGTGTGTGTGTGTGTGTGTGTGTGTGTGTGTGTAAAGAGGACAGAGAGACTGAGCAAGAAAGAAGAGCAGGCATGTACTTCCTCCCTTGCTCTATGCCATCAGTCTGGAGCGGGAAGCCTGGATGGTGAATATTCCTGCCATGACGGGCACTTAGCACGCAGCCAGGCTGGCAGGGCAGAAGTAAGTTGAACTGTGTCCTCTCGCCCAGGGGACTAGTTCCCTTCCTGACATGACAGAGGGAAACTTTGCTTCTGCGTTGGCGAGATGGCTCCGTGGATAAAGCGTATGGCGCTCAAGCCTGAGCACCTGAGTTAGGATCCCATGTGAAAAACACCAGTAACCCCAAGCACTGAGAGGGGCAAGACAGAGGTGCCCGTTCAGCTGCCTGGGCACCAGCATAGCTCAACGCTCAGTAAGAGACCTTATCTGAAAGTCATAAGGTTCAGAGTGATGGAGAAAAGTATCTGATGATCCCCTCTGACCTCCAAATCCACATCCATGCACGCACGCCTGCATAAATACATGTGTGCATCACACACACACACACACACACACACACACACACCCTTGCTGTCCATACGAACTCTGTGTCAAGAAGTCTGGAAATCCTCATGCCCTAGTGTAGCAAAATGATTTAACTACATGATGTACAATGATATGAATAGAGTAGCTAATAAGATGGCCATAACAATATAACATATACAATTAAACATAAGTGTACAAATATACTACCATAAGATAATGGCATGTAAGCACATGTGAAGATGCAATAAAGCCTCACTGAACTGGCCGAACTAAGGATCCCCGGGGACCCTTAATGAGAGTCACCACACAAACAACTATAAATAAGACATTACCAATCCACACTGAGGGGCATGCCAGGCTGTTGACTGGGCTCCGGCACAAGCTGTGTGTTGACTTGTTTCTTCTCCAGTCTGATGCAATCCAACCCGGGGCTAAAGCAAACAGCACGTTATCAGACACCTCGGACCCTTGGGTGCATCTCAAGGAATTAAACCTGAATATACTTACCTGGTTGACTCTGGCCATCAAGTGTCCCCTGAGCTGAGGGAGCAGCATAGAGGCACACCCCACATTCAAGAGCACCCCGGGAATGGAGTTAGAGAGTGGGAAAGCCTCTCCTCTTCTGGAGCTGAGTCTCCACTCTGCCCCTCCCCCTCGCACTCTCCCCCTGGCTGCGTTGTCCTCTGGCAGGGAGACACTGGCCCCCATTCCCAGGTGAGCCTTCGGTGTTAGTCAGGGGCATCTGTTGGGTCAAGAGCTCGTCAGTGCCCTGTTCCGCCAAATGAGCAGAGAGAAGCAGAAATGGATGAAGAACAGGTGTCTACACCTTCAGAATGTGCCCTCTGACTCCCCGCCCCCCGCCAGTGCTGTGCATTTGTTCCTTGGGCACCTCTGTTCCTCGGGTTTCTTTTAGACTGGGGGGTGTGGCTGAGGATGCAGCTATCCATCAGTCACCACATACTTAATTCTCTGGCACACCATTTCCTTCATCCTCAGACAGCCCTAGGAGGCCAACATTCTTATTAGCTTCATTTTACATGAGGGAACTAGTACTTAGAAAGGTCTTGTCAGTTTCCCCAAACCATACAAGGAAGAAGGGGACGAAACCAGACTGAGTGCCAGGCCCAAGACATTGATTCATTGTTTTTTAGGGTTTGTACCTGGCAAACCCTAAACAGGCAACAGGGTCAAAGTTGAGTGTTATTCCTTAGGTGTGACCCAGGTTGATTTTCAAGACCGGGTCCTTCATTGGCCTAGAGCTCACAGATTTTGGCTGGCTGGCCAGGCAGCCCTGGGTAGACCTACCTGTCTCTTCCTTCCCAGAGCTGGCATTCCGAGCATGCATCGCACCTGGCCTTTTTACACGGGTTCTGGGATCAAACTGAGGCCCTCATGCTCATGTGGTGAGCACTTTACTGACTGAATTACATCCCCAACACATCGCTTCATTTTTCTAAAGACACAGCTATTGCTCTGTGGCCCTGCCTTGCCTGTAACCAATCCCTGGGCTTCGACAATCCTCCAGCCTCAGCCTCCTGAGTGGCTGAGACCCCAGATAAACCGCAGAGGTGTGCCAGGGTGGGTGAGAGACTGGATGGCCATCGCTAGCCTCTGTCCCTCACTGCTGAAGGGCACTGGAAGGAGAGCACCCATGACCAGTGCTTTGACCTGACCCCCAGGTCTGTTATCTGCAGCTACTAAAGACCCTCAGGGATTGAGAGGCAGTGTGCTGAGAAGGAGCCATCCATCTGCCTGGAAGCATCTTTCAAATTCCTAGGGCTTTGCGATGCCAATGATAGCTGTTTGCCTAACTTAATCTGACAAAGGTGGATGTGGCTGAGTGCTGGGGCAGGAAGGAGGCAGGAAAGAGGCACACACAGGAGGCTTACAGTGCTTGAACTGAGGGCTGAGATGCTTCGTGGGCCAGGTTGAATGTTCTCCTTCCTGAGAACTGGGCAAACTCTTGTGAGCTGCTGTGATGGGGCCCAGGTTCATGGAGGGATCTCTTGGCTGTGCACAAGCAGTGATTCTAAGATGGTTTAGAGATACAGAGAGAAGGAGGGTAGAGGTTACTGCTGAGAGGTGATGCTAGCTGGGCCAAGGAAGGGAGGTGGTGCCAACATGGCTTCTCACTGGATCAACTCCTGTCACAAACTCCGTGTTTCAGCCTTCATATCATCCCCAAGATACTCACCGTTCATTTTCAAATATACTAAAATCTGGAAAACATCCCAAATCTGGAACACGTCTGGTTCTAAGCATTCTAGACAAAGGCCACTTAACCTGACATAATTATTGTGTCTACCATCAACCATCATGAAGAGGAGTAGTAAAAAAAAAAAAAAAAGATGAATAATGTACAAAATGTCTCCAGTTAAAACATTTAATTTTATTACCCCCCCATTTTATCACCGGATAATATTTTAGAATGATGTGATTGAAAATATTTTATGGCTTGTGTTATGGATTTACCAGATTGTAAATTCTATATGTGAAAACCTGGTTCTAAATTTTTGTTTACCTGAACATTTGAGGTAATAGCTATTTAGCTCTACAGGGCAATTCTGCACATGCCTGACTCCAGGTAGCACACATACATCTTTGGCTATAATTTCTTTTCTCAGTCTTATCCATGAACTGATTTAAAAAAAAATGCTTTAATAAGATGTAGCTAATAATTTTACATCTTAATTGTGCTCACAATCTTAGCCAGAGCAATAAGATAGGAGAAAGAAATATAAGTAATAGGAATAGGAAGAAGTGAAATTGTATTGCAGACAACATGAGTCTACATATTTAAGCTACTACAGAAAACTCTTACGTTTAACAAAGGCTTTCAGCAAAGTTGCAGGATACAAAATTGAGACGTAACGCAGTAGTTTCCTATATGCTAACAAGGAGCTTCCTGAGGAGGAGATTAGAAAGGAAGCAGCCCACTCAAAATAGCCTTCAGAATACAAAGTACTGAAGAGTAAATCTTAGGGATGGGAAAGATCTGCATAGCGAAAACTGTCAGGACCCTGGACAAAGAAATGAAAGGGGATGCTCCCGGATCGCCAAAAAGAATCCTCAGGTTTACCGTAATTCTCATCAAAATTCCAGTGACATTCCTCATAGAGCTAGGGGAAAAAAGCAATCCAAAAACTCATGTGAAAATACAAAAGAACATGCGTAGCCAATACAATCCTAAGCAGAAAGAACAGCACTGGAGCTTGCGCAGTGCTTGACCTCAAGTTATACTGTGGAGCCGTGGTGATAAAGATTGTGTGGTGCTGGCACAAACCAGACGCGTAGACTGATGGGATAGGTGGACAGAGAACCAGAAATAACTCACATAGCCACGGGAACCTAATATTTGGCAGAGGGACGAATAATATACACTTGAAAAACAGTCTGCCCTACAACATGGGGGGGGGGGCAAAATTAGATATTCACCTGCAGAAGAATGAACTTAGGTCCGCAGCTCCCAGCTTGCACAAAAAGAAATTTTAAATGAACCGAAGACTTTATCTTAAAACGTGAATGGGCCGGGTGTGCTGGTGCACACCTTTAATCCCAGCACTGTCAGGCAGTGGCAGGCAGATGTCCATGAGTTCGAGGCCAGCCTGGTCTACACAGTGAGTTTCAGGCCAGCCACCAAACAAACACCGCACTGAGGTTCCCGTTCCTATCAGAACGGCTCTGATCAAGAAAACAAATGACGACAAACGCAGGTGAGGATGTAGAGAAAGGGAACCTTGACTTATCGCTGGTGGCAGCATTCAACTAGCACAACCAGTTTGGAAATAAGTACGGATATTTCTCAAAACATTAAATGTTTGGCTAGACATAGTGGTGCACACCTTCAATCCCAGCACTTGCGGGGCAGAGGCAGGTGGGTCTCTGTGAGTGCCAGGACAGCTAAGGCTAGAGAGTGAGACACTGTCTCAAAAAATATAAACAAACAAAACTGTCTTATGACCTATCTATTCCATTCCTGGACAGAAGACTTCCATGCCCAAAAGACTCCTGTCAGGGACAATTGAAAATCCACATTTATTGCTGCTCTATTAAGAATATCAGGGAAATAGGACCAACTGGATAGTTAGTGAGAGCGGCCTGTAAACACAGTGGAACTTCTCTCTGTTGTAAAGAACAAGGACAGTTCCAGGACACGCATGGAACTGGACAGTGATGTATTAAGTGAGGTGACGGGCTCATAAAGACACAAATTGTGTGTTCTCTTACATGTGACTCCTAACTTTTAACGGCTGTATTGAGACTATAAAATGAAGCTAGATGAGAGAGACCAGGAGGATGGGAACAAGGGATGGAAACGGGGGAGGCAAGAGGTCACATAACAATAGAAGGGAGGTTACTGGGGTGAGAGGACACGATGGTGGAGGGAGCAGGGAAGAAAAACTAACAAAAACGTTGGTTGGAAATGCCTTGATGAAACCTAATCCTTAGTAAGATAATAAAAAAAAAAATACAACCCAAAAGTAGATAAGCTAGTAACTTTCCATCTCCTTTGCTATTATTCAGCTATCATTGAAATTGTTGTTTTTTTTTTTAAGTATTGGCATTTTATATTGTTTTAATTGGAAAATCTATGTAACATCAACTTTGCCATCTCAACCACTTTCAGCTGGGATGCTCGATGGCATTAAGAACATGAGCATTGTGGACATGAGCATGAGTACGCAGTCCTCTGCACAATTTTCTTGTACCCATTTGGCAGTAACACCGGTTCATACACACACTCATTAATGCGTGCACATTGGTGTGTGAATCTGCATGTACGTGGAGGAAGAGATCAGTGTCAGCTCTCCTTGTCCTCCATTTTATTTTTTGAGACAGGGTCTCATACTATACCCAGAATTTACTTATTCAGCTCGACTGGGTAACCAGCAAACTCCAGGGCGCTCCCCACCCTCCAGCTACTGCACCCAGCTTTCTGTGGGGTGCTGCTGATCTGAACTCAGGCCTCCTGCTTGTACAGGGAGCTCACTGATGGCTCACTCCTGGAGCCATCCCCCCACCCCCAACTCTACAGGTTTATACTGTTAATTACTGGGTTCAAAACCCAATTACCTACTTGGTTTGGAAGGATAAAATTTTGTTCCTAATTTTCAAATGCGTATGTGTTTTTAAAGAATGGATTTTGCCCACGTTAGTGAGAAAATCAAATGTGCAGCATGTTGACAACATCTGCCCCCAAATTATCTCTGCACAGCATTTCTTTGTAAAGCGGCTCGTTTCTAATTCATTATTCAAAGCAGCACCTTTATTTGAAGGTTTGGGTGAAATCCGTTCCTTTCTTGAATTCCACCTGTTGTGTATCCGCATTAACGAGAGCCGCTTGCCATCCTGGGAAATGTCGGGCAATCTGCAGCGCTTTCTTTTTGTCAAAGGGCAACACCTGTTCCCAGGATCACCGCCTGGCGCAGTTCCTTCACACAAGCCTTTTGTCAAACGCTTTGCTGTTGGAATCTGGACCCCGGTGATGGCTCCTGTCACTTTGTGTTCTGTTGGCTTCTCATTCTCCCAGGTGACATTTGGCTTCTGAACACTGCATTGAGTGTGGCCTTTACCTGCCGGGCTTGCTCTGAACTCCAGCCTCAGACTCGCTCAGACTCGCAGTCAAAGGAGCCGTTCCTGCTGTGGCTGCAGTGACACTGATCTCCCTCGAGAAACGTCATCTTTGATAATGCCGTGTGGTTTGGGCGATCTGTCCTCCCACCTACATCTTTTGGCGTCCGAACAGCCAACTTCATCGTGTTTTTCACCACTGAAATGAAATAAAGAACATAAACTAATACCTCCATCCATATTGCACTGGCTACTCTATCTTTGCCATCACCATGAATGAATGTGTTTTAGTTTGTGTTTATTCTTTTTATTGTTACTATTATTATTATTGGTTTTTCAAGATGGGGCTTTTCTGTATAGATCTAGCTGTCCTGAACTCTCTATAGGTCAGGCTGGCCTTGAACTCAGAGATTTTCCTGCCTCTGCCTCCTGAGTGTTGGGACTAAAGCTGCCCAGCCCAGCTTGTAGAGATTTTTTTTTTTAATTTACTTTTACATCCCAAACATACCCCCTTCTTCCTCTCCTCTTGGTCCCACCCTCTCACCCTCTTCCCCATTCCCCCATCCTTCTCCTCAAAAAAGGGGAGCTCCCCCTCCTTACCAACTCAGCCCAGCACTTCTAGTCGCATCAGGACTAAGTGCATCTTCTTCCACTGAGGCCAGACAAGGCAGCCCTTGCAGAGGTTTCTAAGCACTTATCGCTGCATTTAATGAAATGTTTTAAAGTTTGGATTGAATACTTCAGGGAAGATGATTGGTCAAACTACAGAGCTTGTCATTGTGTTCTGGATGCTACATAGTTCACTCAAGTCACTGATTTTTAACCTCTGCATTCATCCATGTAACCAGGACCCAAACCAAGAGAGAAAATGCTTCCTGGGCCCGGGGAATGGTCCTGTGGATACCAGTGGCTGCTGTGCAAGCATGAGGACCTGAGTTCAAATCCTCAACACTCATGTAAAATGCCAGTATTGGGGATCCAAACCAGTGGATCCCAAAAGCTTGCTGGCCAGTCAGCCTGGCTAAAATGGTGAGCTCCTAGTTCTGTGAGGGACCCCACAGAAAGTGACACAGACACACCTGATGTCCTGCTCTGGCCTCCATATGCATACCCACATCTGCCCATTCATGAACATGTGCCATAAACAAGAAAGACAGGAGGGGAGGAAGGAAAAGGAAGGGCGGGGGAGGGAGGGAAGGAAGAAGAAAGAGAAGGGTAGGAAAAGGCTAGAAAAAGAAAAAAAAGTAATTTCTTTCCTGAGCCACAAAAACTCCAGTCACAAAGCTGCGGCAGCAATCACTGCTGATTTGGGGGCTACAGGCCAACCGTGCAGTTCTAACCCACAGGGTTCGTTTTATTCTGCCTGTCTACGTAGAATCACACGCCGTTTGTGCTCGCCTCTTTTGGTGCTTTTAAGACTAGATCAGGTTTTTGCGTGTATCCGCATTTCATTCTTCGCTTCCGCTGAATAGTTTTATTCTAATCTCCCACACATGCACGCACGGCAGCCCGTTTGCCTGCTCTTCTGTAGGAAATTTGGATCATCTACTCTTGACGTAGGTAGAGATGGAGTCACAGTGAGCCTTCTCGCACCGGTTGCATAGCTTAGGCTTGTGCTTAAATCTCTTAGAAAGCGGGAGTTTTCTCCTGCTCCCGGTTGCTCCATTCCCTGTAACACTTGGCCTTCATCGTGCTCCTTTATTTATTTATCTATCAAATCCTCAACATTCATGTAAAAGGCCAGCATTGGGGATCTGGACCTGTGTCAGGGTCTCACACTCTAGTGCCTGGAATTCACTGTGTGGCAATAAATAGATGGATTTTTAAATCCTTTTTGCCAGTTTTCACTTTGTTTGGTTTAATTTTGGTTTAATTTGTGTGTGTGTGTGTATGTGTGTGTGTGTGTGTGTGTAGGGCACCTGAGCACCATGGTATTTGTGTGGTGGTCTGGAGGTCTCCTTTCCATCAGGTAGGTTCCAGGGATCCAACTCAGGCCATTAAGCGTTTCGGTAAGCACCTTTATGTGGAGGTGGGACCCACAGAGTTCCGCCTGCCTCTGCCTCAAGATTGCCGGGATTAAGGAGGCGCACCACCCACCTGAGCCTACACTGGTCCACTGCAGTCCGTGTTGTCCCAAGTGTGGCAGGGACATCCTCTCAGGCTGGCTCCCTGAGGTCTTCAGCGCACTCTTCACTTTTCTGGTGCTTCACACTTTTAATTTTGTAGAATTTCATTTTGTGTAGTGTATTTTACATCATTTCGGTCCCACCCTTCACCCCCTTTTAACACCTCACATGGCTCCCTCTCAAATTTATGATCTCTTTTTAATTATTGTTACAAACAAATGCATATGTGTATGTATATGATGATATGAATATATATATATTCATATATATATATATATCTCACTGAGAGTCTGTATATGTTTGCTCACATGCATATTTAGGGCAGATCACTTTGGATCGGATAACCTATCCAGGGCTGGTCCCTTCGTCGCTTAGTAGTCTCTAATTGCCTGGAGCTCTTCATCTAGGGCTGGGGTCTTATGAGGTCTCCTTCGTCGCCATCGGCATGTCAGCTGGTGTTGTCACCATGCGGGTCTGGCTTGGATGGCATACTGCTGAGATTGCGTGGATACTGTTTCCCGGTCATATATAGAAGACACTGCCTCTTGGAAGGCGTCCTGCTCCTCCGGCTCTTGCAATCTTCCCGCTCGCTCTTCTGTGATGTCCTCTGAGTCTTTGGTGTAGTGTAGTGTTGTGTTGTGTTGTAGATGTGCGGACTGGAGACGGGCACCTCACAGTCAGTTGTCCTCTGCGTTTTGGCCGGGTGTGCGTCTGTGTGATGGTCTCCATCTGACGCAGTAAAGAAGTGGTTTGGGCGAGTGGTGAGAGCCACATTTCCCTGAGGGTGAAAGCAGAAGTCTTTAGGAGGTTATGGGAGTTACAGGGGTACAGGGAAGTGGCAGGGGCAGATTCTCCCCACGAGTCCTCAATAGCCACAGGTAGTTGGCTGGGTTTACAGTACCAGGCATGAAGTCTCAGCTATTGTGTGGGCCTTAAGTCCTCTCAGGCGGTCACTGATTACGCTGGGATAGAAGTGCCACTATTGCACCGTTGGGGACACCTCACCTTGTTTGTCATCACTGTGGCTGTAGGCTTTGCAGCTGCACCAGGCTATTAGTTGTTTTTGTTTTTTTGTGGTTTTTTTTGTTTGTTTGTTTTCCTCTCTCTTTCTTTCTTTCTTTCTTTCTTTCTTTCTTTCTTTCTTTCTTTCTTTCTTTCTTCCTTTCTTTCTTTCTTTCTTTCTTTCTCTTGGCAGCTTCAGAGCACCTTTTGAAAGGACTTTGCTTCTTGCTGGGACACTATATTCTACACTTATCTTTTCTATTTCTCAGGCCAGATCTGAAGTCATTTATTTATTGAGGAAGTCCGGGCTCCTTTAAGAGAGTTGGTGCTTGGATACAGTCCTTATGGCTATACCGTCTTAGCGGTAGGGACACTCATTTCTCCAGGTCAATCTGTATCTTTGCAGAGGTACTAAATACACACACTTATGAGATCTTCTAATTCCAACATACTGTCTTGTGTGTGTGTGTGTGTGTGTGTGTGCGTGCGCACATGTGTGTACACACATATATTTAAAGATAAAATATATTATGAGTCCATATTGATACTTGTGGCCTAACTCAAAACTACTGAGACTTTTATTTATTTCTATTTTATAGCTATAACTCTTTCCCTCTGTGTCATGAGTTTTGATTTTCTACAATATAAGAGATAAAAAAAAAAAAACCTCAAAGTTTTGAGCACCAGCCACACAGAAGGCTGCCTGCCACCACATGGCATGGATAAGCTGTAGACACCTAGAGACTCGCTTGCTGCCATGTGGGAATGGGCAGAGGAGGTCTTCCAGAGACCTGACTGCAGCAGGAGCCATTACAATGTGCAAGTATGTGGAGGACAGACGGCAGAGAAGGAGAAGCAGAACAGTTTGAGCATATGAAGAGAGGTGGGACTGAAGACAGGAGGGTGGAGGCCATGATGAAGTCCCAGGTCACTCTGCCACTGAGGGTCACGTGTGGGTCCTTGGCCATACAGCAGCAGTGGTGGGTGTTGATGTCCCTGGTCTGGGCAGCCCGCTGCCCGGGACCACACAGATGCCCGGGGGCTGTGCAGAACGGGTTCTGCCCCTCCCTGGGTGTGGTGTCTGGAGAGCAGGCCTCATCTCTAACTAGCTGTGAGAGAGCAGGTCCTACACCTCACCTGAGCAGCACAGTGGAGCTGGCCCCAGTGGCAGGAACTGTGGGGGAACTTGAAAAGCTGGCCGTGCTTTTGATCCAAAGCTGAAGGATCTCTGTGACAGAGAGCAACAACAGAAAACCAGGAGAATCCCAGTGAGGATTCAGTACCGATGTCATGGCGGAAGTCTGGCCCAGATCAACGGTTCACTGCAATGAACATTTGCAAGTGAAGATGTGTTGGACAGAGGGTGGGACACGCTGTGACGCACTACAGCTTCCACAATGAGATGCTTTCTATTTTTAACATTTTGTTCTTTTTGTTTGTTTTTATTTTTTTGGATGGAGGTTGCAAAGGCAGAGGGTGGATATGAGGGGACGGGGAGATAAGTGGGACTGAGGTGCATGATGTGAAACTCATAAAGAATCTATAAAAAGTTGAAAAAAGAAAACTGAACACCAATAGAATAGTCCAACCAATAAAAAGGCAAGTGAAACGGACATAGAGTTCTCAAAAAAAATCACAAATAACTAATAAACATAATAAGTAATAATAAGTAAAAAAAAAAAAAAAACGTTCAACATCTTCAGCCAACAGGGAGACACAAATCAAACTACTCTTAAGACTCCATCACACTCTGGTCAGAGCAACTGTCGTGAAGGAAATTTAACCAATTCTGAAGAGGAGAGAGAGGGGGTCCTGCACTGCGGCTGAGGGCGTAAATCAGCAGGACTGTTTCTCAGCAACCCAAGAGTAGGATAGTATGATCCAGACAGAGCGCTCAGAGGAATCCAAGTCAGCATTCCACGGAGAGACTTGCACATCCGTGTTCATCAGATTGGGACTGTTCAGAATAGCCAAGTTATGGAATCAGTATAAGTGCCCTTCAGCATGTAAATAGAAAAGAAAACATGGAAGTCAGGACAGCTAAGGAGATGGCTCAGTGGTTGGGATCTCTTGTGGCTTTTTCGGAGTTCAGCTCCCAGCACCCATGTCTGGCGGTTCACAACTACCTTTAACTTCAGCTTTAGGACACACACATACACACACACACACACACACACTAAATAAAATAAATCTTTAAAAAGCATGGTGTGTTCTATAAACGGAATTATATTCAACCATAAAAAGAATGAAATCATGTCCTTTGTAGGATGAGAGATCATCACCTTTAATCAAAATAAGCCAGACTCAGAAAGGCAAATGTGTGTGTGTTTTCTCTCATATGTGGAATTCGTGCTTGACTGTTAATTAAAAAGAAAGGGAAAAGTGAGGGGTAAAAGGGAACAAGAGTGGAAAATAGAGGGGCAAATATGGCCAAAGTACATTATATACATATATGAAAATATTACAATGAAACCCATTGTTTTGTATTATATACTAGCATACCTTGTATTAATATATGCTAATAAAATTTTTAAAGAAAAAGGATGATGTAGTAAAACTCTCTCCAATCCCACGGCAAACACAATAAATACTAAAATCCAAGCCTACTACCAACATGACTATTTACAATATTATATCTTTTTGCACATCTTTCCACCCTGCCTTGTCCTGGCAGGCTTCCCTCCTGCCGTTAGTCAGCCCCAGTCCTGCAGGTTCCGGTGTCCTCTCCCACCCTGTTTGAAATGCAGTTTGCTGTTGCACGTGCTGGTTGACTGGTCCATGAGCTTCCCCAGGGCCCCTGCAGTCTCCACATCCCATCTCACCGGAGGAGCTCCCACACTCATCACCTCTGGGTTAGTTCTGGGGATTCAGACTCAGGTCCTCATGCCTACACAGCACACACTTTCCCCACTGAGCCAGCACCCCAGCCCCTGTTCGCTCCCTCTCTATCTTCTTTCTGAAACAAATCTATTTCTGACTTTAAAGTCCCTTCTAATGTATCAGCCAGGTATAGTGGCACTCACCCGCAACTCCAGCACTCGGGGAGGCACAGGCAGGTGGATCTCTGTGACCTAGAGGCCAGCCTGGTCGGCAAAGCGAGTCCAGGATAGCTAAGGCTGCACAGAGAAACTCTGCCTTGAATAATAATAATAATAATAATAATAATAATAATAATAATAAGTTCAGGTACAGCCATGGCAATGTAGTCAGTTAAGAGCCATCTTGGGCTACCTGAGATCCTTTCTCAAAAACAAACAGACAAACAAAACAAGAATCTTAATGAATGCTATTTTATTTCTGAAAGCACATTTATTTTCCTATTCTTAAAATTACCACTTGGGACTTCTGTCTTTGTGATTCCCCACCCTCCCCTGGGAGCTGAGGCTGGATCCTCTTGTTCATTAAGAGGCTTCCACGCTGGTAGACAGCGTGTTCATAGAAATGGAGAGTTCAGAAGCTCACTGGGCTAGTCACAGGGGCCACCGCTTGGTCACAGAAGCCCTGGAAGAAAACGAATTCCCCTTTTGGTCTTACCCTCGCAGACTTCTATCTCAGGAGCAGAGTCCTTGGCCATCACTCATTTTTATTCATCCAGTTGATGACACCTCTGTCCACTGTCTGACAGCGTCCCCTGCCACAGCTGATAAAACACAGATGATGTATCTGTTTGTCACGGAGCCTTTACTCTGATTCTTTGACAACCTTCTTTTGGGGTTTTGGTTTGCTGACACTTCACTATGATATACTGAGGTTTGTATTTCTTTTATTTGTTCTGTTTAGGGCTCATTATTGAATGCATCATGGGATGACTTGTTGAGCTTCTTTTTTTTTTCATAATCTCTTCAAATATGACTTCTCCATCTCCTCTCTGTTTTGTTTTCAGTAACTGCTTAAATATGTGTTAAACCTTACTTCGTCTCCCATATCTTGGACCCTTCTATTTTGCACTTTCCATTTTTTTTGAAACTCAAGAAGATGCTTTCCAGAGTATTCCCCGCTTGTTAAATTCTTTCTTCAGCTGTGTGTATCCCCATGTGCATTCACCCATTTCCTCCTTGTTTCATCCCCTTTCTGTAGAACTCCTATATGGCTCTCTTCCAGTTTGTCTATGCTACTTTTTAGAGTTCCCGATCCTTATAGGTTATCTTCAGTTTTTTTATTAAAACTTTACTATAAAAAATTGCAAATAAAAAGCATTATACACCAAAATTAACCAGACCCAAAGTCTATACATCTGAGTGGACTTTGATACAGTTAGAATAGCCATTATAAAGCTAAAGAACATTATACTGGATTGTATACTTTCACTAATAACATTTTTATGTTTTACACACACACACACATAGCCACCACCAAACAAAAAAAAAAACAAACCAAAACCAAACAAAAAAAAATTATGGCAAAGTCAGAAAAACAAGAGCTTTGTAGCCTCTTTTGGTGATTCAAGTGGCCTCTCTCTGTATCCTGCCCCTTACCTAGTCTTTACCCTCTCTTGGTTAAGACAGCAGTGTACAGGAACTATGTCCCCTCCTCAGGATTCCTGCTACTGCATACAGCGAAGGGGTTTGACCAGGAGAAGGCAGTTGGCATTATGATCGACAACTAGACAACTTCAGCTTATCTGTGGGTTCAGTCACACCTGCATGGGAAATCTGAAACAAAAAACATCTGTAAGAAACTTGTACAAAGTGGTTTTCAATGATACAGTTGTATTATTGGAGAACAGCTCTCTGCACCGCAGTTACATTGTGTCTGGTGCTATGAATGCCCTGGAGATTATCTGAGGGAGACAGGAGGGCGTGGGTCAATTATATATGTGTCTTTTGCCATTTGATGTAGAGAACGTGGGAATCCACCGTTACCTAAAGAGGCTGTGAAATCAGTCCACCAGAGACACAAAGGGACAACTGTACCAGTGAAAAACTAACTCATTCCTTAGTGTCACAAAAAGATCTGAAATGAGAACTAGCCTGCCTTCTTTTTATATACCGAAAGATCATCTTATGCATTCCTTTTGAACTTGGAATCTGCCCATTGAGCACTCTCCTGTGAGTTATGGAACCTATCAGTAAACGGATCTGTGGACGCCCTTGACTCCACGTCTTTCCTCTGCTGTTTGTGGAACGTGACTGGCTCGCCGAGCCTGGCTTTCAACCCGGAGTCAGCGTCCCGCGCCTCACTCTATCGGGATGGCTGCTGTACTTGAACGTGTACATGAATTCCCCCTTTCGTTTCGTGGTTGCTGTCTTAGCAGTGCTGGGAACGAACACCAGACCTGTGTCTGCCACTGAGCCACACCCAAAGTTCCCAAGAGCTTTTCATTGTGGGATGAAGCATTTGTATGTAATCAGATGCCATGATTATACACGCCGTCAGTATACAAGAAGGCTAGAGCTTTCCAGGGACAAACATGGGGATTCCTTGGTATCTTGTTAGCTGCCCTATTGGATGGTTCTCTTAAGACCCCAAGTGCTACAGTTTTGGAGCCACCGTTTCTCTCTCATTTTAATAGTACTGAGTACATTTCTCTTGAAGTTTCTAAAACAACTGTGGCCCTAGGTTACCACTTGGAGAATTTCTTTTACTAAAACTTTGATAGTTTTTGTTTGTTTGTTTGTTTGTTTGTTTGTTTGGAAGGTTAAGCACTCCTGCTCTGGACAGAAAACCTGAATTTTCTCCATCTATCTGTCTTTTGCTGCTATAGTTTGTACCTTGAATGTCCCACACAGCACCAAGCATTAATGACTCAGTCCTCTGGTAATGCCACAGGGAGTTGGTGGGACCTTTAAGAAGTGAGGCCCAATCGGAGAATTCTGGGTCACCAGGGGCTTCCCCTCAGAGGGAACTGTGAGACCTTAGTCTCTTCGTTCCCTTTCTCCTTTGTGCTTCCTGGCCTCAAAGCGAGCAGTTTTGATCAGCCTGGCATTCCTGCTGTGATGTACTATCTCAAGACAGGCTTCAAAGCAATGGGGCCAATCAACCTCGGGCTGAGACCTCTAAAACTGTGTGCCCCAAACAAACCTTTCCTCTGCACTCGCTGATTACCTCGGGTTTGTTACAGCGGCGGAAAGATGACCAATGGTTGTTGAGCAGTTGGGAAGGTTAAGCGAGTCGCTCAACTTTTCTGAATGCAGTTTGTGCTTCTGCAAGTGAAGAAAAAGATGGCTCAGTGGTCAGGATCCCATCTGAGGGGCTGGAGGATGGCTCAGTGGGTAACACATTTGCTGTGCAAGTGTGGAGTACCCTGGGTGGGAAAGGTGGCTCAGTGGTGAAGAGCATTTGCCGCCCTTGCAGAGGGTCTGAGTTCAATTCCCAGCATCCGTGAGGTAGCCTACAACCGTCCATAACTCCAGCTCTAGGAGATCCAGTGCCCCCTTCCGGCCTCAGCAGGAATAGCCATGCATGCAATGCACATACATCCATGTAGGCAAAACGCTCATACATCAGTGTCTAGAGCCCACGTAGAGCCATGTGTGACAGCACACGGCTGTAATCCCAGTGTTCCTCTGATGAGGCAGGAGGCAGAGACAGGGGAGGCTCTAGAAGCTCCTGGGCCAGCCAGCCTCAAGAGTGTGGCTGTGAACGACAGACACTGTCTCGGACAAGGAGGAAGCTGAGAACCAACACCTGAGGTTGTCCCCTGACCTCTGCACAGGTGCTGCGGCACACACGTCACTACACTCAAACACATGGATGTAGCTACATGCATACATGTGCGCATATTACACATATCACACACACAGACTTCATGCTACCCAAACATTGCCATTTTTCAAAATGTAATGTATATTTTTAGCTAGACATTTTATATTTATAGTGGGATAGTTGGTCTAAACCTAAATCTGGAAATCAGATTTCTCTAGCCACTTCATTTCTAGGAACGTTTGAGAAACCAGCCAAAACGTCATCCCCTGAGGCTGAAATTTGTTAACAGGACTAATGTGATATAGATACCTAGACACCAGGCCTCAAGTGTAATACAAATATGAAGGACTTTGGGATGCTGTCTTGGATCCTGTTAAGTATAAACCTCGGAGGAGCCTATTTAACATAGCAGAGCACAGCTGGCTTCCTAGCACACCCTGCCATTGACCCTAAACTTCTCCAGCCCAGGGCTGGGCTGCTCTTCCCCAAGCTGTCCTTCCCCTGTTTGCCTACTCCGTAGTCTCCCTTCTCTTCTCAGGGCCATGCTCAGGGTCATGTCCACTCTGGACTCTCCCAGATGCCCTGCCTCTCTGGCTATGCTCTCCCTTTTACCTACAACAAACCTTTTTCTCCACTGTACCTAGGAGCAGTCATGTCCTCCTTCTTCTTCTTCTTCTTCTTCTTCTTCTTCTTCTTCTTCTTCTTCTTCTTCTTCTTCTTCTTCTCCTCCTCCTCCTCCTCCTCCTCCTCCTCCTCCTCCTCCTCCTCCACCTCCTCCTCCTCCTCCTCCTCCTCCTCCTCCACCTCCTCCTCCTCCTCCTCCTCCTCCACCTCCTCCTCCTCCTCCTCCTCCTCCTCCTCCTCCTCCTCCTCCTCCTCCTCCTCCTCCTCCTTCTTTATCTTTTGTAATTTCAATTCCCTGGTAGCTAGTTATTGTTTCTGACAAATCTGAATTCACTTGGCATTAAAGCAGGGGCAGACACTTTCCTGTGGCATTGCTTCATGGTTAAAGCTGAGATTTCCCTCTCCACCTTAAAGACGCTCTTAACTTTGGCTTCCTTCTTCTCCTCTTACGAGAAAGCAGAGCACTCCAGTGCCTGCCTGGCTTTTCAGCGCTAAACTCAGATCTAGGTTTGTAGTGTGTTTAGCTCTCAAGGGGGGGAAAAAGTGGGTGCGGCATATTGCATTGATTTTCCTTTTCTTCTTTCTTCTTTCTTTCTTTTTTTGTTGTTGTTCATGATCTAGTTTTCACAACTTAAAATTACATTTAGAACCTGGAAGAAATTGTGTTATTTTTAGGCACAAAATTTTGGACAGCTCTGCTCCAGCTCATCTCCATAATCTTTGTTGGAACAAGCATTCTGAGTGGCCAGGCCCGGCAGGGTCCTGTTCGGTGTCCACCTCCCGGCTGCAGCCGTACTTCAGCACTGTGGAGACTGCTGGCCCCTGAACCCCCATTCCCAGGTGCTGGTTTGTGAGCATCCTTGGAGGAGACCCCAAAGAAGAGCCTCTCTCGAGTCCACCCCTTTTCAATCACAATTTCATTTCCACACCACACTTTCAGATTTTTTTTTCTTCTTTTCTTTTTGTGCCTCAGTGGTTAGACTGGTGGGTTTCCAGGATTCCTGAGAAAGGTGTCAGCCACCATCTGTTCAACTGCTTTTCAACTCGGGAACATGAGAAGTGAGCTTGACATGGGTGTGAGATTGTGGCGGGGTGGGGGTGGGGGACTCAGGAAGCTGCTAGCATCCTCTCTGGGAACTGACTGCAGCAGCGGTGGAATTCCAAAACTGGGCCTAGCACCTCCAGGCTCCACTCCCTTGACCAAACGAAGCTGCACAGGGGCTCTGGAAGGGAAGGAAAGCCAATGCTTCGTGTCTGCCATGACGACTCTCTTGGTCTGCCATTTGCTCACCCCCATCCCCCAGGACTCCTCAGAATGCAACTGTGGGCTGCTCCTCTGTTCTTCAGGAGTGCCAGCTCTGGCACCGAAGAACTGCCTTAATGGGCAGGGCTAGAGAGAGGAGGTGTTGTGGGACCTGGTGTATACGAATAGATATCAGGTGGCTTGAGGCCTGGAAACTGATACAGTATAGCTGTAGTATTAAAGATATATGAGGCAATTAGCACAGAACTTTTTTGATTGTTTATTTGTTTGTTTGAGACAGGGTTTCTCTGTGTAGCCTTGGCTCTCCTGGACTAACTCTGAAGACCAGGTTGGCCTCCAACTCACAGCAATCTGCCTGCCTCTGTCTCCCAGGATGCTGGGATTACAGGTGTGTGCCACTGCACCTGGCTAGCACAGAAATATTTTTAAAGCTCCTTATGAGTGGCAATAATAAATATATGATAGATATAAAGAATGCAATGCTTTGTTGGTCTCCTTGTGGGGCTCCTGTCCCCTCCACGTCCCTCTATTCCTACCCCTCTCTTTTTTTATAAGACTCCCTGGGCTCTGCTCAAAGTTTAGCCATGAGTTTCAGCATCTGCTTCGAACCCCTATTGGATAGATTCTTTCAGAGGACTTTCTATAGTAGGCTCCCATCCTGTTTTCTCTCTTCCACCGCTTCTGGTGTCTATCCTGTTTGACATTCTGAATGAGATTTAAGCCTTCTCCCTAGGGTTCTCCTTAGCGTTTAGCTTCTTTAGGTCTGTAGATGACTGTCCTATATTATACAGCTAACATCCTCTTATAAGTGAGTGTATACCATGCCTGTCTGTTTCTGGGTTACCTCACTCAGGATGATCTTTTCTAGTTCCATTCATTTGCCTGTAAATTTCACGATTTCTTTGTTTTTAGTAGCTGAGTAGTAGTGTTCCATTGTGTAGATGTGCCACACTTTCTGTATCTATTCCTCTGTTGGGGGACACGTAGGTTGTTTCCAGATTCTGGCTATTATGAATAAAGCTGCTATGAACATAGTTGAGCAGATGTCCTTATTGCATGGTAGGGTATCTTTTGGGTACATAGGGGTATCTTTTGGGTATATGACCAGGAGTGGCATAGCTGGATCTTGAGGTAGCACTATTTCCAATTTTCTGAGAAAGCACCAGATCAATTTCCAAAGTGGTTGTACAAGTTTGCACTCCAGTAGCAGTGGAGGAGGGTTTCCCTTTCTCCACATCCACAAAGCTAAAAGATCTGAGCCCAGGGGATCCTGCAGAGACTGAGGCACCAGCGGAGGACCATGCATGGAGAGAACCTAGACCCCCTGCTCAGATGTGGCTGATTGGCAGCTCCGTCTCTATATGGATCTCTGAGTGAGGGGAGCAGGGGCTGCCTCTATCATGAACTCAGTCGCCTTCTCTTTGATCACTCGCCTCTGATGATGCAGCCTTGCCAGGCCACAGAGAAAGAGGATCCAGTCAGTCCTGATGAGACTTAACAAGCTATGGGCAGATGGCAGAGGAGAACTCTCCCTTTCAGTGGACTAGGGGAAGGGGTTGGGGGGAAGAGGGAGGGAGGGTAGGACTGGGGGGAGTTGAGGGAGGCGTCGTCATTCTGGATACATAATGAACAGATTGTAAATAAAAATTAAAATTAAAAAAGAATATACATGCATGTATATTTGCTTACTACACAGATATATTATACATGATTGTGAAATACTGCTTTGGAGCCTGCTTTTTCGTGGATCCTGGGTCTTAGGCTTCTATCAGGGTTCATACAGGTGCCCTTGAGAACCTGTCGATCAGTACTGACAGGTGGCTAACGACCTGCCCCCCGACCCCAGGAGTACACAGCACTTCTGAAGCAGGTTTCTCAGTTTGCCCATGGGGCTCAGCCGCACCTGCCCTCTAGCTGCTGCTTATTCGTGCATTCTTGCTGTGTGGCCCTCTTCTCATCTCATTTCAAACTGTCCTGTTGATCTCCTTCTACCTTCCCAACAAACCTGGACTGGAAACCTCGTCTCCTGTCCTTCAACTATGGGAACTAAATCAAGGAGAGAGAGAGAGAGAGAGAGAGAGAGAGAGAGAGAGAGAGAGAGAGAGAGAATGTCTGCGTTGTGTGTAATGATTTGTAACTCCGTAATTACCTAAGTGAAAGACAGCCCATGCGTGAGAAAGTGTATCATGCATGGGAATTGTAATTAATCTGATTCTGTGTGCCTGAGGTCTGTTTTCAAAAGCTTTTAAAGTATGGACACTGGAGCCAGACTTGTTGGCTTGCCCCTTGCCTAGCAAGCTGCTTATCCACAGTTTCTTCATCTATAAAATGGGGGTAGTAAAGCCCACCCAGCTTCAATGTGCAGCACATGAGCTAGCCTGTGGAAAGCTGTCAGGGCAGTGTCTGCAGTAAGGAAGGGCTAGCCGCTGGTTGCTAAGCACCGGGCTCTGTTACCACCAGGCTCACCAAGACCCAGGGAAACAGAGAGCAGTAGTAAAAGTTTTATTGGGACCCTTTGAAGTCAAAGTCACCTTTTGCATGACTAAGAAGGCTGAGTTGAGCTGAGCTAATGACTCCTTACTGTATCAATAGCCACGCTATAGAGGGTCTGCCCAGGGCAACGTTATGCTGCCGTCTTTCCGATCCTCAGAGTCACAGATTCCCACTGCCAGGAAAACACGTAGTCAGCACCCGCTGGCTACTAAATCCAGACACAGGTAAGCAATGACTTAACATAATGAACTCTGCTGGGCAGTATGGCCCTTTGGCATGAGAAAACCTCTCTGTGGTGTTATTTCCAGTTGCTGTCACAGTACAAATGCGGGCAATGACTTCATGCAGAAGCTCACAGGCCAGGGAGTGCACAGCTCTCCATACCCGACTGGTGGCCCAAGGAAGTCAGCGCCCATCTTTCCATCTCAGCTTCCAAAGCTACGACTCCGATGTTGGCATGATTTGTTTGTGAGTCAGACCCCATGAGTTGTCAAAATGTTTAGCATCCCTCCAAAAACCCGTGTAGTAATTTCCCTGTGTACCCAAGCATTTCCATCCAGCTTCACGTGTTCGCTCACCTGGCTTACCAAAGAACAGAGGCCCAGCCTACATTGTCCTCACTTTGACCTGCTTATGAACTCATCTACTAAACCTAAAGTTCCACTTTCTCCTGCCTCTGTCCCATTTCTGTTCTTTCTAATCCGTGATCTGGGCATGTGACTTTCCCCCACTCCGTCCAGCCAGCAGCTCAGCAACAGCCCGGGAACCTTCTCTGATACAGCTGTTTCCAATATGCTGCAGGCTAGCGATTTTTGTTTTTTCGAAAAGACCCGAAGTAAATATCGCAGGCCTCAGTTAGCCCGACCGGACTTTGCCGTTGTAGCTTGAAGCAGCCACAGACAATGGCTAGGACTCTGTGTGTGTGTTCAGTATAAAACTTTACTTACAAGTAAGTGATGGGCTGGATCTGGCTCATCGACTACAGTTCATCAACCCTTACCATAGTTCAAAACCAAAGTCGGCTCTCCTCCAGCCCACCTCAGTAGGTTATTAATGAGCCCTCTGGCTTCCTTAAAAATGGCTTTATGTAAAATCATGCATGCGAAATTTCCTATATTTACTTGTAAAGCTGCTTTGAGACACAGCCGGGGCTGTTCTGCTGCACTGTGTATAATACTCACTATATTTTGTCAACTAAAAGCAGTAATTAGGGTCCGCACATTCAGGCTCTCCTTTCATGAGAACCACATGCTGGCCACGAGGTTACGCCCGTCGGAGCACTCATCAATGCTGCTTGCTTTCCTTTCCTTCTCAAGGAGTGCAGTGTAATTTTGTTTACCACATTCTGCACAGTAACAAGGCTTTTTCTCCGCCACGGACACACAAAGAAAAGACGAATGTTGACTGTGCTAACTTGAGCCCAAAGACATCTGTATGGAAACTTCGGGACGGAAATACCATTCCTTAGCCTCTTTCTCCTGCTTTCCCGAGTTCAGCTTGACAGAAATGACTTGTCATTGTGGTGACAAAAGACTTCATTAACATGGCCATTCTGATCCTGGTAAACATGTTTATTTACACTTGAGCGCCAGAAAGAATGAAGTCACAGAGAAGAGACCGCAGTAGGTGGCCACCCTGGCACCTCACTTAAACAAGCTGCCATTCCAGTCCTCAGGGTTAATGAAAGTACGGGCATGCCCTTGCTGAAAGACGACAACGTTTGCAATCAAGGCCTGTCACGGTTTTATTTAATGATACGTGTCCGTGTTGTTCCTAGTGTGTTCTTTCCTGAGCCCTCATTCCTCTGCACCCCCAGTGGATGTAAGAGGGATAACTCGGGTCTCTGCAGTGACGCGTGCTAGTCAGTGAACTGTCGGGGAAATCGTTGCTTTTCTTTTTCCCCTTTTTCCTTTCACTCATAATTAGAGATTAAGTAGTTCTCAGAGACGACGAAGCCTGAAAAGGTACAATCCGGGGTGCTTACGTGGGATCGTGGGAACGGAAAAAGCAAATCACCACGCTGGGGAAAACAGAAAAGGGATGTGGCTGCTTCTTCAGGTGGGAGCAGAACACAGGTCACAAAAGTTAGATGTGATGCTCAGGCTCCTTCCTGATGTATGGGGCTGAGATGGGTGTGCCGGGAGTCCAAGGCCCTGACGTGACTGTACACTAGGAACACACATGGGGTAGATGCCACTGAGAGGACAATTCCTGTGATGGCCTCTCCGGTGGGAGAAGATGCCTCACAGAACGAGTTCATTCTCTGACCTGAGGGCCCTACATTGAGGCCAGGCCCTTCCTCTGGAATCAACCAACCAAGCCTGCTTCTGCTCACACACTCCTTGAATACTCCAGAGAGAAGATTGGCGTTATACCGTTTGGGGACAAGAGAAACCCTGCTGGTGACAGGTGGGAGCCAGACCTCAGATTGGTCTTTCTGGGAGTCATTGGAGTGAAGGCAGGCTCCAGGGCAGAGCTAAGGGGCAGGGCATTAATGAGATATACGTTCATGGAGTGTGAATGTCACCCAGGGCATACAAGTGAGTATCATGAGTCCCGAGGCTACATGCTGTGGAGGTTACGTGAGACTTTAATAGCAGCTTTCTCTATGCCCCAGGCAGGAGGGGTTCCTTTTAGCATCCTTTTCCTGAGAGTGCAGCTTCAGCTATTAGAAGAAGCAGAGGTGGGAACAGAGTCTGCTATAAGGGGATTCAGTTGCAGCTAAAGAAAGATTTGTGCATCTGGATAAGGTCCCATATCCAGCATCTGAAGCCATATCTTTCTCTAATCTCTTGAAGAGGAGAACCTGATAGGTCCAACAGGCATCTAGCCGGGAATCTTGGAGAGAAACTGTGTGTGTATGTGAGAGGAGGGAGAGGAAGGAAGGGAGGTAGGGAGGTAGGGAAGGAGAGGACGTGAGAGAGAGAGAGAGAGAGAGAGAGAGAGAGAGAGAGAGAGAGAGAGAATGAGAATCAGGGGAGGAAAATGAGGAAAGTAGAAAGAAAAGAAGAAAGATTCATGGCTGTCTAGACTAATAACTAACAAGAGCCCAGGGAGAAGGCCCCATGGTAAAATGCCTGCTAGGCAAGCATCAAGACCTTTGCTCAGAACACCTCACCCAGCTAGGCATGGTTGGTTGATCTTTACTGCAGGAGTGGAGGGAAATTCAATTTCCTGGTGTTGCCTATTCTGGGAACATATAGACTGGCAGGTGCCACTGTGAGTGCAGAGTCCTTGGATGGCCTCGCTCTGATCCCAGCACTGGGAGACGGATACCGGAGAATCCCCAGGACTTACCTGGCCAGGTAGTCTAGCCAAATCACAAGCTCCAGGTTCTGTGAGAAACCTTGTCTTAAGAAATAATAATAACAGTGAGACAGGGAGTGACCAGGCAAGATATGTAATGTTGACCTCTGGCCTTACATAGACAGGCCCTTACACCTGTAACCACATATGCGTACACACATGTACACACCACACATACACACAAAATAGAAGAAGACAAAGAATAACTCAGCAAGATAAACATTTGAAAACAGGCTTTGCACCTTGGATCTAGAGTCTAGGTGGGGAGGTGATGATACGACAGTGACGTCTTTGGCTGCAGCAGCCAGACCAAGTGCTTCAGACATGCATCCACCACTCCAGGCCCTCATCCACTTAGGGAGGCTGAGCAAAGGGCCAAAGGCTTGTCTCTTCAGAAACTGGCCACACCCTGTCACCTGTCAGTGCATCCTTGGGAACAGACTAACACTTCAAGAGCTAAGGTTAACAGCAAAGGCAGTTTGCAACTAACAGAGACAAGAGTTCGAAGCCCAACCAGCTCTTAGGCTATAGGAGAGACAAGATGAGCAATGCCTTCATCTAATAATAATAATAATAGTCCGAGAGCAAGGACATGCTGTACACACCCCAGGAGAGCCTCAATTGTTCACTTACCTAGAGCATCATGGGGCACTTTGGTTTGCCTTTATTTTCTTTTTGTGACTGGATTGCCTTGTCCTTGAGTATGACCTTTGTAGATGGCAGCACCCTGTTGTAATGTAAAAAGTTTGGACATACCTGGGACTCTGCTCTTCACCTCATACATACTTTGAATTCCTAGAGCCTCCTGACAGTGCGTCTGGGCACTGCTGGTTGCTTTTGTAAGAACCACTTTAGAAATATGAAGTAACACAAAGAGATTTAACTATTCAGACAAGTTATTGGTCTCATGAGGTGGCAAGGTTGGGATTCTAAGGGAGACCAATGCTCCAGAAGAAGGAGAATGAAGACCAACCACTATCAAGATGGACAGGCTTGTAATTACTTCCACAGCAAGCATACTCAATATTCCTGGTCCCAATAAAAGTAGGAATATGCCTCATTTTTCAAAGGAAGAAACCGAGCAGCAGGAGAGGGGGATGGGACTTAGAAAAGACCGTGGTTAGATTTTTGGCAGAGTAGGGCCCCAAAGCTGATTCTTTAGTGTCCACCTTCATCTTGTTTTTATTTTTCCTTCTGTCTCCACTGTTTGATATCCTGACCCCTTTCCGGGTTTCATGTGGCTGCCTGCTAGAGATTGCTAGAGCTATGAGCATTTATTCCCATGATGAGCAAGGCAAGATTTCTCCAGAGTCAAGATATTTATTTTTTCAACATGGAAAAAGCAAAACTGGAATATCTAGTGTCACAGTTTCCTCCATCAGCAGAACCAGCTTTTGACTATAGAGAAGTTTTGTTTGTTTGTTTTGGTTTTTGTTTTTCGTTTTTTGGAGACAGAGTTTCTTTGTGTAGCCTTGGCTGTCCTGGACTTGCTTTGTAGACCAGGCTGGCCTCAAACTTACAGGGATCCTCCTGCCACTGCCTCCCTGAGTGCTGGGATTACAGATGTGCACCACCGTGCCTGGCTTATGTGCAAGCTTTAAGCCTTGGTAAAAGAGGAACTCTGAGTTTAGCTTGTTCTGTAATCCCAATGAGCCAAGTGAAGTTTTAAGAGCTCACAGAAAGCAGGTTTTTGCATTCTCAACTGGGAAGACCACACCCTGAAAAACTGTTGTAATAAACAAAGAATGGATTTGCCACCCACTAATTGAGTCATCTGTCAGGTTGGTGTGGATTTTTGCATGTCAGGGTGCCCAGCCCTTTGGGGCAGAAGGGCTGGTGACATGAAGTAACAGGGACTCAAGGTATCAGACAGCATTCTTGAAGTAAGTGATATTTCGGAGACCCCAAGCGTTGAAGCAGACAAAACTAAGATTTTAGGTTTGGAAATCGAAGATGAAAATCAAATGCACGCTGACAAATATAGAGGCAAAAAGGAAAATTATGAAAGTGGAGGCAACTGTCAGCTCTTCTGTTAAGATTGGACCTGGGGGACTGGGAAGGTGGGTAAAGATTGAGTTAAGATCTCCAGCACTAGAACATGGCCCACAGAATCAACTGACCAGGCCTCATGGGGGCTTGCAGAGGGCAGGGAGTCTGAGCAGGTCTGACTTAGATCCTCTGCCTATATGTTACGGCTGAGGAACTTAGTGTTCTTGTGAGAGTCCTAACAGAGGGAGTGGGGGGCTTTCCCTGTCTTTTGCTTACTTGTGGGACCCTTTTCCTCCTACTGGGTTGCCTTGTCCAGCTGACGGGATGGCATGTGCCTGACCTTATTGCAGTCTGTTATGCAGTGTTTGGTTGATGTGCCTGGGAGGCCCTGCTCCTTTCTGAGGGGAAGGGGTAGGTCTGGGGAGAGGGTAAGAAGGGGGAGAGAATGGAATGAGGGGAGAAAGGAGGAAACTGAGATCCAGATGTAATACATGATAAAAATTAAAATATTTAAAAAGATTTTGCTGAATGAAAAAAAAAAAAAAAGATCCCTAGCACCCACCATGCTTTGTTTTGTGTTATGCTTTTAAGAATGTGAAGGTGCAGACCTTAAACCCCCAGCACTGTTGGGGCCAAGACAGGTAGATTCCTGGGACTTCCTGGCCAGCCAGTTTAGCCAAAAGAATGTGTTCCAAATTCAGAAAGAGACCTTGTCTTCAAAAATAAAAATAAAAAAATAAAGGTGAGCAGGGCATGGTAGCACACTCCTGTAATTCCAGCACTTGGTGGGGGTGGGGGCAAGGCAGGAGTTTGAGGTCAACCTAGTCTACAAAGCAAGTCCAGGACAGCCAGGGCTACACAGAGAAACCCTGTCTATAAAAAAACCAACCAAACAAACAAACAAAAAACAAAATGGTGGCGAGCAACTGAGGAAGCTACATTGACATCAGCCTCTGGCTTCCCCACGCACCTGCCCAGGTGAATGAACCCTCACACGTAGGAACACATGCATCCACCACACACACACACAAGTGCACACAGGAAGAAAGGAAAGACGCAAAAGAAAGGGAAAATATTAGGTGTGTACTGTATAGAGGGAAACCCTAAATAACAAACAGGAATTTGAGAGAGTATAGAAATAACGGGTGGGAAGCAAGAAACATGGCTTGTTGGTTTCCTGTGAGTGTTCCAATGTGGACTCTTCAGAAGGGTGTTTTTCCAGTACCAGAGGTTGAATGTAGACCCATGCGTGCACTAGGCAAGTGACCTCACTGAACAATAGCCCATCCCTCCAATATGATGCTACGGGATTAGTACACTCAACTTGCCTCATAGTGATCTTGAGGAATATTTTAGTTGGGGTCAGTCCTATCTGTGGTGATAAATAAGCCTGAAGTTTTTAATGTCTCAACAAAACAAAGACGGTTGTCCCCAATTATGAGTCCGACATAAGGGTTCTTCCTCAGTGGGAACCTTTTCTCCATAAAGTTAAATAAAGTACCGATAGAAGGCTAAGCAAACTTTCAGGGACACAGATCCTTTCCATATTAGAATTCTCTAAATCTCTCGAGTCTTGGGGACCTCAGCATGTGGCTGCTCGTGGAAGACTATGGGATGGAGTGTTGATTCCAAAGGTCCACATCCAGAAATGAAATCTAACACTTCTGAGTGAATCCCACCAGCTAGGAATCATGAAGAAGAGCAGTAACTTCAGGAACCCAGGACCCTCTCATCTTCTTGTAGCTCAGTGATGAGCTGCCCTCAAAATTCGGACCACGATCCAGTGGCTTTGTAGCTGGAAACCTGAAGAGCCACTGAACTATATCCTGAGTACGAGTCATGACTTTCTAAGTAGTTAATCTCCTGGGTCAGTCAGGATGAGAAAGAAAAAACAGACAAACAGAAACAGAAATAGGGGCATACATTAAGCGTCAAGGGTGCTTTAGCTTCCTCATTGTAAAGTAGAGATAAGAAGACTTGCTTCATACAGTTTCAGGAAACGAAGTAGTTGTATGAAGGAGTGCTTAGGTGCCTGGCTTATATTAAAGGCTTGGTAATAAACAGCAAAGGGGGAAAAGAGGCCAGGGAGAAGGAAGACTGCAAAGGAAGCTGTGAAATGTAGTCTTGATTTATTCTATCCAAGATTTATATGTTTGTCTAGGAATCAGAACGTCCTTCACCTCGCATGGGAAAATAAAATAATAGATACTTTGAATAGCTAATGTATTTTACCATGGTCACCTTCAGCCTAGACAAGACTCCATTTCTTCTTTTTTTTAAAAAATTTATTTGTTTTATTAATTACATTTTATTCACTTTGTATCCCAGCTGTAGCCTCCTTCCCTCAGCCCCTTCCAATCCCACCCTCCCTCTCTCTTCTCCTTCCATGCTCTTCCCCTTGTCTACTCATAGGGGAGGGCCTCCTCCCCTTCCATCTGATCCTAAAGACTCCATTTCTATGGCTGCTAAGTTCCTGATTAGTGGGCAACACTTTCTGGTTTAAAAGACAGGATTGGAGCCTGAGACAGTTTTAGCCAGAACTTTGGAGTGACGGACAGCTTACTCCTCCATCATCTATATGCACGTGTTGTCAGAGAGCCCCAACTGGCGTATTTCGGAAATCACAGTGTTGGGTGCTACTCTCATATGGCTTGAATGCCTCATTTGCAAACACATGCCATCTCTCAGGAACTGTGCAGGAATATGAACCACCCCAAAGACTAAAGCTGATGTTCCTAACATGGGCCTTACCTCCCCAAGTCATTCCGAAGCATTAGGCAGGAAGTCCATCTTCACCCACGCCTCAGCTACTTCTCCTTCCATTTATTCTTCAACCTATGATGACACTCAGCTTCGTTATTGCTTCCCTGGCTTCCATTCCCACCCTAGGCCCTACTCCTATCTGTCTGCTCAAGCAGATATCATCCAGGCCTTGCCTCCCTCTTAAGACTTGATGTTATGATTCAGTTTTTGCCCTCTCGATACCACTCATGTTGACATCATAACCCTAGCACCTACTGGAATAATGCCATTTGGCAATAGGGTCACTGCAGATGATTACAGGTCACACTGGGTAGTTCCCATTGCAATATGATGGATGTCCGATTAAAGGGAAAAGTGGAGCCTGGGGAGATATTTGAGTCGGCAAAATGTTAGTTGTGCAGAGAAGAGGACCCAGTTCTGGATTCTCAGCACCTACATAAAAGTCCGGTGTGGCAGCATGGGTCTGTAACCACAGCACTGGGGTCTAGCTGAAATGGAGAGGTCTGGGATCAGTGAGAGACAATAACTGAAAAACTAAGGTTGAAAAGGATTGGTGAAGATATCCAATGTCGAACTTTGACCTCTACATGAACATGAATGCACAAGTACATATACGCACATACTCGTGTGTACACAGGGACAAGCACAACACACACACACACAGGAAATGTGGACCCTGAAACACAAAGGCTTTCACTATTCTCAAAAGTAACCAACATTACCAGTGTTTTAATCTCAGGTTTCAGAACAGCGAGACAATGAACATCTGTTGTGTGAGACGCAGCTGACAGTGTTCTGCCGCGATGGCCCCAGGAAAGCAATATACCTTGCCTGGTCTCTGCTCAGCAGAGCAAAGCTTTGCTTTGGCTGTCCAGGCTGGGATTTTTCTCAGTTGGTCTCAGTCTTTGGTTCCACTCCCACCTTGACTTCTCCTGCTCCCAGCTCGTTCTACTGACCCCTGCTGAATCCATCTACCACCCACCTGGCTCTCTGGGCCTCTTTCCCTTAAATACTCCAGGTACTGCCTGCCATCAACACACTTAGTGTGGGCCACAGCACTCGGGGACCACGCCTCCATTTTAAGAATCCCCCTCATACAAGCAGCATTTCAATGGAAGCCAGAGCCTTTTGCCTCTTCCTGGGACTTTATTTGTGCAGCAGAATGGAACAGGGCGGAGCAGCCTCTGGATGTGAATGCTGAAAATCACAATAAAAAATTAGAATGATTTTCTTAGGGGAAGGACTCTGCATGAACCAAAGCAGAGGTGAGTCCTTCTCAGAACTTCCACGGTGTCTTCTGAAGTCCTGACGTGTCCGCTGTTATCTACGACATGCTTTCCAGCGATAGATATGAGATGGCTCATATCCATTGTCAACTTGCCTGGATCTGGCATCACCTAGGACACACCTCTGCTTGTGTCGTAAGGGTGGTTCCAATGAGGCTTAACAGGTCAGGGGAGACCTGCCCTGAATGTGGCGATCAGCACTCCATGATCATCTCTATTTCCCGATTATGAATTTGACATGAACAGCATGCCCATGTTCCTCTCACGGAATAGCTTCCCTGCTTTGATGGACGGGACCCTTAAACTGTGAGCCAAATAATTTTTTTTTCCTTTAAGTTGCTTCTTGTCAGGTATTTGGCCACAGCAAGGAGAAAGTTAACTACTATAGCAAATAAGTGGGTTCCATGAGGCAAGAAACCCAGGAAATGGAGTGGAAAGGCAGCCAGCAAGTCTGACCTTATCCAGAAGGGAAATCCATTGGAAAAAACTCCTGAGTGACTTGAGCCTCTGTACAAATGTCACGTGCCCCAGGCTTTCCATATAGCTGCGCTATCAAAGATTTACTTCCTTAACTATCCTAAGAATTTTGAGTTCATAGAGCATGGTCACTGAAGATACAGGGTAGAGGGAAAAAGCCCTTACAGATGGAAGGAGGGAGGAGGAAGGTTGCTAAGGAGTGCTGAGGAAAACAAGAGGACCACAGGGTGATGCAGGTGCAGATCCCAGATCCGGGAGGCTAGCAAAGGGATGGGAAATGAGTCTCCATCCCCAGGCTGTGGGGCAAGCGCTCTCCGGTTAAATGGGCATCAACTGCAGCTTTGAACTGGAAGAGAAGTCCTAGATGAACAATCCAAGAGGGGACATCCAGGGACAGCCACTGAATGAATGCCCACTCCCTGGGCTGCTGAGCGTGTGGAATGGAGGGGACGCTTCCGGTCTGTTGCCCTCTCACTCCCAGCATCTTGGGAGAGCAGAAGGCAGAAGCAACACAGGGGGCTTGCTCATGCTTCTATCGGGCAGGGGTGACCAGCAGCGGGGCCATGGGCTTTCCTTCTAGCTATCTCTGCTTCAGGAAGCCAGGAGAAGCTTCCATTTGGGGCCGGGGATTGTGTCTCCTGGTTGTACTCCAGGCTGAGCTCCACAGGTCCAGGGTTTACAGTAACTTGTGCACTCTGGTGCCTGGCAGCCCTGTTGTGTGTTCAGGCTGCTCCCATGAAAAGATGGCAAAGGAACCTGTTTTTTTCCTTCCTCTATAACCTCACTACCAGGAAGAGATAGACAAGGAGCAAAGAGCAGGGACATCCAGTCTACATCACAACCGAGTTTTATTTTGTTTTTATGTTTTTAATTTTCAGATGAATAATTCAGTGGCTACGCCAAGGTTGAAATATTTTTCTGTTTTCAGTGAGATGTGAGAAAAGGGAAATGAATTTTAATGAAATGTTTTGGTTTACTTTATCTGAGGCTCCCAGTGTAGTGGGATTCCCAGGCCCTAAACTACTGTCAGTTCTGTAACTTCTTGCCTGAGAAAGAAAACGGAAAAGCAGATGGCCGCTCTGCTCAGCCCTCATGTACCCTATGATTGCCCAGATGGACAGAGCTACCTGTAAGCATGGGGCTGAGCCACAGGACTGTCTGCTCTGTTCTCACGAGTGCAGGCGCAGGTCTCCATCCGTGGCGGGGAAGCACCTGCCTCAGGTTACTGGGGCCTAGCCATCCCTGTCTGGCCAGGCTGTTGTGAGGTTGGCACTTGGCCAAGTATTCTTAGCCGAACAGGAAGAATGCGAGCGCTCCTAAATTCTGTAAACACGATTTAAGGTAGGCAGAGAAAGGGGGCAAGATCTCCAAGGGGAAGACGGAGCTGTCAGGTGGAGGTGATGTCACGGGTATCTGAGAATATGCCAGAACATGAGCTAATTCATAGCTTCGGGCTCAGGACATGTTTTCAAGCAAAGCTTTCTGAATAAAGTCAGCAGCTAACGACCGACCACGTGGATTTCCTTAAATAGGATTGTTGATGGGTTTCCTCCTGAGTCAAGAAGCCACCTGCCCCAGTGAGTTGTCATCAATAGATCACTCAAAGGTATGATTTGCTGAGTCCCTTCCCTGGTGTCTGCATGGAGGTGGTTTTTGGGAGATGGGGAGTTGAGGAAAACCAGCCCCTGCCTGCCAGGACTTATGAAAAATAGGCTTGTCAAGACAAAGCCTATGCACACTCAACCAAAACCCAAAGAGAACCTGTCATCACGTGCTCCTTGCTAGGGCTCTCACTGGCCATCCTGTCTAAGGTCACCTTGTCTAGAGAGCCTAGCGAATATCTGAAAAAGACACAGAAGGGCATCCCTTGAAATAACTTGGCTATAAAAGATTTATGTGGCCACAGGAAGCTGGTAACAAGTGTCTTCTACATGCTTGGCCATTTCAGGTTTTGAGGCACCTTCAGTATCACATATATTATCCTCATTGTAGAGAGGGGGAAGGTCACTGATGGCTTAGAGAGGGCATCGGGACCTAGAGGACAGCCACTCTAAGAAGAGAGATAACAGGAAGAATGCCTGTGAAGTTGATGACCTGAACCAAACCAGAGCTCACATTTCTCATTCTCTTTTCTCCACCTGGCTCCCTCCAGGAGAAAGGTTCAAAGTTCCTTCATGGATGTCACCATGTTACCTCCCCCCACCCCCCAGCAGGTAGCTGAAGGACAGATGCCATTGTTCGGCTTGCACTTTCCTCTCTTTCCAGAGTCCCAGCTCCTACGACTCCGCCCTGGGCTATTCTTTAGCCCCACTGCACATGCTATCCGCTGTCAGTTATGTTAAATTTAATCACCCTGTACTTGTACTGGCAAAACAGAGGTCATTGTTTTCTCTCAAGGTTGAGAGGGAGACAGAGGGAACCCCAAGAGCTCAGAAGGGACGAGTCTGTCCTTTATAGGAGTACAGGACTATGATAATGTGGAGGGGAGGGCCTGGGAGAGTTGGCGTAGATAAGTCTGGCTCTAGAACACGACTGGCTTTGGGGAAGGAGGATCAGGGATGAAGAAATAGTTCCACTGTGGAGAGCTGCAGTGAAGAAGTGAGTGGGTCAAGGAAGAGATGTTGTGTTTTCTTGCCGTTAGGCAAGCTGTAATATTTACCTGGGCAGAGCAAGCAAGACCGGGCAGGAAAGCAGGGTGGGTGGTTCAGGGAGATGGAGTCTAACCTTCCAACAAAACATATTTCACAGGCTTAATAATTACCATAGTGAGGAAGCAGCTAATTGTTCTGACCTGTTTTCTGCTGCTATAACAAAATCTTGGAGACTGGGTGACGTGTAAGGAAAATTGTTTCTTTTGGCTGTTTGTGCTGGATGCCAAGAACTGGAAAGCACTGAGTGGTTGCTCGGTTAGGTAGGAATGGCTCTCACAGGCTCACATGCTTGAATACATGGTCCCTAGCTGGCAGAACTGTTTAGGAAGGATCGGAGCATATGGTCTCGTCGGAGGAGGGGCGCTACTAGTGGCAGGCTTGAGGTTTCAGGGGCCCATTGCAAGTACAGGCATCTCTGCGTTGTGGCTGTGTCTTAATGTCGTGCCTGCCTGCCTGCCTGCCTGCCTGCCTGCCTGCCTGCCTGCTTGCCTGCCTGCTGCGGTGCTTCCTGCAGTGGTGTTGAGGACTTATCCTCTGAAACTATAAGCCCCAAATAAACTCCCCCCTATATGTTGCCTTGGTCGTGGTATCTTACCGCAGTGATAGAGAAGTAACTAAGACGCACATGGTGCCAATCTTCTGCTAATTCTACTCCTAGTGGAAAGCACATGAGCAAGAAAAAGAGCACAGGAGGGACAGCTTTGCTGCTCTGTTGGTGACTAAGCCAGTTCCAAGTGACACTGAATACACAACTAGAATAAATGAGTAAACGGCAAGTAAAGTTAGAGGTAATTATCATTTGCAAATACATATAGAAAAATAAGTTCCAAATGCATCAGATTTTGTTAAATAAATTTTAAAAAAGTATTTGTTTGTTTGTTTTGTGGTTTTAGTGAATACATGTGGAGGTCAGAGGACAACTTGTAGGAGTTGGTTCTCTTCTTCCACGTGGGTCCTGGGGATCAAACTGAGCCATCTCACTGGTCTGACATTAGAAATTAAAGGTAGCCCCGACGTGCCATCCTAGGCACTCAGAAGGCTGATACTTCTGAGAGGTTAATGCCCAGAAGGAGGACGCTAAGCTCTAAGTCTGCCTAGGCCACAGAGTAAGTTCAGGATCAGTCAGGCCAAGTTAGCAAGACCTTGTCTCAAAGTAAAAAGTAAAAAGAGACTGCGCAGTGCAACTAGAAGTTACAGCTCTTGCTTAGCATGGTGAGGCCCTAGTCTCTAGTACCACTGGGGATGGGGGTTAAACTGGAAATGAAATTATGAAAGTGTATAGCATAGACACATTTATTTAAAGCCTTGGAGTAGGCTTGCCTATGATTTAAAGATCCAGAGCCATAAAAAAAAAATAAAATAAATGTGATCATATGAAAAGAAAAGCTCCTAGGGAGGAAAAACAGAACAGCAAAGTCAAAACACAAATATCTGCCATCCATTCTTCCCACATCCATTTTCCCAGCTCTTCCCAGAGCTCCTGCAAATTGAGAGTGGAAAACCAGACAACTAGACAAAAGCAAGCAAAGGACTGGAATAATGACTTCCCTAGAAGAAACACAAATAGATCTCAAATTAACGAAGGGAATGCATGAAGGGAATCTGCATGAAGGGAACGCAGATGAAACTCCCCTGACACACTGATTTTCACCCAGAAAAAGATATGAGAAGACACTGCCCCATGGAGTCTGAGGGCAGACAGCTCCAGGAAAACAAAAAGTGGTTCAACTCTCACGGGGGGCACGCCCAAGCACCCCGAAAGGTAACCGCACGGTAACTCTGCCTTTATTCAGCATTTCCGCCTGGAAGTCTAGCCACCGTTGCTCTGGGATGGAAATCTGAGGGATGGGAACCACTGTATGATTACCGGAAGAGGAAAATGGGAAACACAGGGGAGTGGTTAGCCAAGTACCGCTGTGCAAGTGTTAAGGGAAAGTGAACCAGAGTCTCCATGTATCTTAGTTGGGAAAATTTTCCATAGTTAGTAAGGTAGGAAAACCAGTTTTAGGACCATGCTGTCTTTTCTTCAAGAAGGGGGGACATGTAACGTGGCACTCCTACATTAGCACGTATTTACATAAACAACACTGCCTATACACATAGGAAATTAATCTAAAGGAGCATGAGATGGGACAGAGTGGCCAGGAATGGGACAAAGATAGACTTGGGTCTGGGCCCACCTCCCTGAGATGGTTCCAACGCCTTCCTGAAATTCTCCCCAGAGAACTAAATAAATAAGTAAATTTCAAGTTAAAAAATAAAAAAAAAGGAAAGAAAGAAGGAAGGAAGGAAGGAAGGAAGGAAAGAAAGAAAAAAAACAAGGACGGGGGAAGTAGTAGTAAGAAATTCAAATTTAAAAAAAAATAAACTTTTCTGAAATGTCATTTACCCTGAACCTTTAGTTTAAGTCCCATCCTACATTAAGTCAGACATCAACAGAAGATCCCACTAAGTCTGGAACTGGTCTTTAAAGTTACTAATGATTTCAACTACTTGCCTAGCCAGAGGGATGGGGCTCAGAGGGGAATGTGCTTCCTGCCTGAGCATGAAGACCTGAGTTTGGTCCCCAGCGTACATGTAAAAAGTTGGGCATGGTGACATGTGCTTGCAATGCTGCAGCTGGGGGGAGCAGAGACACACAGAGCTTGCAGGCCTGTAACCCCAGCCAAATAATAATAATAATAATAATAATAATAAATAAATAAATAAATAAAAATGAAAGATGAATGGTCCCCTGCCCAGGCAAATCACCCAAGATTGTTCGCTTACCTCCGTACTCATCTTCAGGCACATACACGCACACACACGCACACACACACACACACAGAGTCCACCAACTAGGTTTAATCATATCTGTGGGAGTTCACATATTTGCCTTCCATATCTCTGCCATGTATTGTAAATATTTAAAACAAGGCAACCTGTTAAGATGTTTCAAAAAGATATGAAAGATGGCTGCATTTGTTTGTGCCCGCTGTGTTTCCTTTTTTTTTTTTAATGTTTTTTGGTTTTTGTTTTTTTCCCCAGACAGGGTTTCTCTGTGTAGTCTTGGCTGTCCTGGAGTCTCTTTAAAGACCAGGCTGGCGTTGAACTCACAGAGATGCACCTGCTTCTGCCTCCCTGAGTGCTGGATTACAGGCACGAGCTGAGCCAGCGCTCCGGCTCCCGCTGCATGGAAGGTTCTGTGGAATTCTCCGGACCACTGGCAAAGCACCTTTTGTCTGCTCTGTGGCTTAGATGGTGCACTGTGCCTCCTTCACCGTCTGTGCTCAGGCCAAGCAGATCCCCTTCTTGCCATCTGCCAGGTGCCAACCAGGGGCCTTGTCAGCAGGCCTCTCATTTGACCAGCTACTTCTTTTGCCTTGTGTCTCGATCAGCTGAAATACAGAACTTCACAGGGTTTCTTCATGGTTGATGGAAATGTGCTGAAGTCAAATAATGGCAATGGTTACACAACTCTGACTGAAATCCACTGACGTTTCAAAGGAAAGGTTTATGATGTATGAATTGCATTTGTTTTTTTAGTGCCTCCTTGACGCACATGGACACCTACTGTGTCAGGAGACCCTCATACCCACTGAGGCAGGTGCCACTGTCCTCAGCAGTAAGTGGGTCATACATTCAGGAAGCTGAGGGCAAGGTTGTGGGAAGACTTCCTCCTCTGCAGAAAATTCTAAAGCAGCTAAAAGCAGTCCCCACTTCCGCTGCTATGCCCTAAGAGTTCTAAACCACACTCCCCAGAATATATACTTCCCAGGCAAAGAAGATGATTCAGGTCAGTGAAACGCTGATTGAATACTGAATGTATACCTTTCCAGTATATGATGGTACAAAAGCAATACAAGTGCATTGGAACTGGGTTTGGAATTTTAAGTTTTGTTTTCTCTTTATCTTCCGGATGCTAGAGAGCAGCAGTGAGACTCATGCTAATGAGGGTGAACAAATGATGCTGTGTTGCTAAGCTACCAGGGCAAATGCACCGAATTTTGGATTTATGACAGAGCCAACTGTCCAGCTGTCACCCCATTATGAGCTGGGGTGCATCCATATACATAAGCATCGAATTTCAAAGTGGTGTCACTTACCCTTCAATAAAACAATGCTCGGCTATGTGGAAGTTAGTCTGGGTAACCCCCAACTTCCTCTGGTCCCACAAGATCCCTCTGCTGTGGGGTTAGGTCTCAGAAGGTCGATAGTGCTCTGGGCTGGAGCAGCCGGTGCTCCCAGCCTCGTTTGTTTTTAAGATGTAGATCTAAAACAAACAGCAAGAGCAACCTGGGACAGTGGAAAGAAAATCAGAACTGCCTGTACTGCAGTGTTCCCATTCTATGTGGCCACGTGAGTTTTGGTTTGTGTATTAAAAGTTAAGCAGGGAGGTAGTGAGAAATAGGACGTTTCCTGTGATGGGTACAGGTTTTAGTTCACACATGAAACATGTTGCTGATTTTGACACTGAAGGGAAGTTATTTTGTTTTGAATTCAAAACAAAACAAGTCACTACAACAATGCTATTTCTCTTATAGATTATTACTTTTTACTAAAATTTATTAGTTAATGAGTGAATAATTACATAGAATGACTATTTACATATTGAGACTTTAATAAAAAATCAATACTTAATTCTCACTATATAAAAAATGATAGAGTAATAGCATTAGGATTTTTTCCCTTCTTTTTTTACAGTTATATGTTTACTTATTTATTTTTACTGGCAAGATTAAATAAATATTCAATATAAGGAAATGTTCAGCTTGCATTTCTTTTCTGGCTATTTTTTATTAATAATGTCATTTTATGATTATTGCCAAAAACATTCCAATCACACAGAGAAGGGATTATTTCCTAACACTCTTCTCTATTATACTAAATTAAATATTAATTATTAAAATATTAAAATTAACATTTATGACAAATCTATTAATGTGTTCCTTGAATATGTTTCCAAATATTGAGTGTAAATATATTTATATATTGAAAAATATTCCTGTTAATTTAAGATAGTTAAGAAAACAATCCTTAGTGCATGCTTTTGGTAAATTGCTAAATTTTATGAGCTATCTGGAGACTTATTTGGCATGAAATTGTTTTCGCCCTATAAAATGGATAGCGTGTCTCTGTAGAAAAGCTGGGGTACAGAGTACATAGGATAATTTGTCCATGGTCAGAATCCCAGTGGGAGGAGCTCTGACTGGTGCCAGGCCCTCCTGACTTTCCTAGCTGTGAAACCTCACACCTTCCTTCCCATCTTCCACTATACCTGCAGTTGCCCACAAGATGCCACCTGCCCTTCCTTCACTGGAAATGCTGCTGGTGTGAAGACCAGTGGCTGAAAGGACTGTAGACTCTGGCTACACATCTGTGGATCCAACTGTCGTTTTGGCCAGGAGTCAGGAGCAGAGAGCCCCATCTCCTGGGTCAGATCCTCAGCTCTGCTGCACTCATTTCTGCCTTGGGCTCTTGGCTCTCTCTGTTTTCTTCTGTGCTTTCTGCCTCTGCCTCTTGGGTTAATGCTTCCTCCAGCAGCCTTGTCAAAGAGGCTCGCCTGGAATCGGGGATGTGCCCTCATGACAGGTTGGCTCACATCTGTAATCACAGCACTTGGGAGGCAGAGACAGGAGGATTGCTATTTGAGCGAGCCAGCCAGCGCTCCGCAGTGATTTCTAAGCTTGGGCGAAGGAGTGAGGCTATATCTCCACCCCCACCCACAAACAAACAAGCAAACAGACAGACATACAGCCCACACTACCAAATGTACAACGAACCTCTCGGTCACTAACCAGTTACTAAGCACTGCCCTGTTTCCTTTATTTTATAACTACAGCCAATTACTAAGCATTGCTGTTTCATTTATTTCTATAACCTACAGCATTGCTTAGCTCCCTATCCATCCACATGTATTTTTTTTTTTTTCACTTTCTAGCTCAGATATCAGATCAACGCTTGGAGTACAATTGGCTCCTAATAAGTGCTTATTAAAGCGTTGAAAGAATGGAAGACGTGAAAGGATTAGTAATGCACTGTGCAAAGCCTAGCCACCCTGCATTCACAGGGCGAGTCGAGGGGCAGGGCACCTGACCGGTAGCCCTGAACTGCCAGGGACAGCGACAGGCCCCACCCATCAGTGCCTGGCAACACACTAGCACACAGTCCTTCAGGGACTGGTTTCCCTCAGCCTTCTTCCTGGACCCCCATGGGTACAGAGAGCTATCCTTGAGGAGGGCAAGCGGGGGCAGCGTCGTCACAAGCCTGGCTTCAGAGTCAATCGGTCCGCCCTGGTTTCATGTCCTACTATAGGACATCTTAGCACGTCTGTGTGCCACCAGGCCCACAGTTCTGTGGAGACCGGAGACCTGACAGAGCTCAGTGACCAAGTGTCCACAGGCTCCCAAAGAGAGGCAGGCAGAAGAAAGAAAACCACCCTGACCTCAGCTGTGTGAGCTTTTCGCCTTCCCTTCCCAAATCATTAACAGAGACTGACACTGTAGTATTTATCAAAAACTCTTGTTCCCTAAGTGGTGATACAGAATAATTATCTCAGCATGCAATCAGTGCAGGGATCTTCTTCAAAGCAATTTGTGGCAAGGATATGCATTTTTAAAATAGATTAGATTGTCAAGAGCTTGCCTCTTAAGCCTGCTCAGAAGGTATTCACAACTCACCTGGTGAGGCCATGCCCGTTTTCTCTTCATTAGGTCTTACTTAATTGAATCAGACAAAGTCATTTTGGGATTGTCCCAACAGAAAACCCTTTTTATCTCTTGGTGAATATGTCTCAACAAGGCCCTAAAGTAAATAAAGCCAGGATTCCACTCACTGGATGGAGGGCTGGTGTGTCTCCCCTCCCACCCTACCCCCCCCAAGCCTACCGACGGACGTCATCTGTTTGTCTTTGCTTGTGGAGTTAACTGTTGCCAAGGAAAGCAACAAGTTGTCTGGTGGACTGTTTGTTTGTTTTAATTATTAAAGAGAGACATTGTTATTCCCACTCTACTCCCCAACCCCATCCCATGTGTGTGCTGGGCATGGAGTCGAGGACCTTGTGCCTGTTAGACAAGGCTCTGCTGCTGAGCTATACTCTCAGCTCCCCACCCCCACCCCACGCCCCCAGCCTACAAAGCTATTACTTTGTAGCTCTGACTGACCTGGAACTCACGGAGATCCGCCCACCTCTGCCTCCCACGCGCTGGGATGAAAAGGCATGTTCCTCTGCCAGCAGCCCCTTTCTTTTACCAAACGAGTTGCTCGTAGCGGGAGTATGCTTGCAGTCCTGTGGATCACCACGCACAGTCAGGGGTGCTGTGTTCACCCTTGGCTCATTTCCTCTGGGTTGGATCTGTAATTTCTCTGCTTTCGAATGTGTATGTGGAGGTCAGGGGCTGCAGCCAGGGGTCTTGATTACTCTCCACCTTATTTTATTTATTTATTTATTTATTTATTTATTTATTCATTTATTTTTGAGTCAGTCTCTTTCATTGAACCTGGAGGTCACCGACCTAGCTGGACTGGCTAGCTAGGGAGCTCCAGGAGTCCTCCTGTCTCCACCTCCCCAGTGTTGTTGGGATTAGGGATGGAACCTGATTTTATATGGCTGCTGGGCGATGGACTTCAGGTGCAAACACTTTGCTAACCGAACAGTCTCCCAAGTCCCCGGGTCTGTTCTCTATTAACAAGCGGCAGGGCAAAGAGCATGTCTCTGCAAAGTCCTTGGCAGACAGGATGCCTGTCTCCTGTATACCTGTGCTCCTGGGGACCTAGTCCTCTCGGGGCTGAGAACAGAACTCAGGGCCTGTTCTACCACCGGGCTATATCACAGTCCAGCCTCTGCCTTTCTAATAGTCTGGGTCGGAGGGATAGGGCCCCGAGAGAAACTGTGAAATAAGATTGACCAGCAAACCAAACACTTCAGACCCCAGAGCCCCTCCCCCCACGGCCCCCTTGGCTTTATACAGTTCCTGAAAACAGTCCAGAAACCTGGAACATGGCTCGAGGGGGCTTTTTCTCCGTGACCCTTCCGGAAGCGGGCGGGGGGGGGGTTGCCTGTTACACTTCTGTTGTGGGTTTCCTTCCTTGACTCCACCTAAACTCCAATTCCACCCAAATCATCAGCGGCCGGAGATCACGCCTCCATCACCAGCCAGGCTGCCATTGCCTTGCTCCTGGCTAGTATCGGATGTCACTGTGGGTCACCCTGAGGGAAACAGCCCTGCTCCCTTGGCCCCTACCTTAACCGCGCCCCGTCTACTCAGTCATCTGACCTGTCACGTGGCTCGACGCATCCCCCCCCCCCCCCGTCCCCGCCCGCCCTCTGCCTATTCTCCGCGATCCCAAGTGTCACTCAGTCTCCCGTGAAAGGCAGCTGCTATCAAAAGCTGACGGGTACCTGCGGAGAAGCCGCGCGAACGCTCCGGCCCGGACTCTCAGCTTTCACCCAAGGCAAGAGACCCCACCCCCACGCACAACGAAAAGCCCGCGGGGTTTCTAGAACACAAAAGCAAGATCCAAGAAGTTTCAACCACGAGGAATCAGCCGGGAGCTGGAAACCCAGCAAAAGCATTTTCCATCCCACATCAGTGCTGTGTTCTGCTGCCCACAAGGCTGGGGATCTCCGGGGCAGCCTGGACTCATGCATTATATAAACTTGGCCTTGGCTTTGGCTCCATGCTCATCTCAAACGCCGCAGGACATTTGCAAACAGATGGGTGTGAGATCCAGCTGCTCCAGCACCTCCCTTCGAAAATTTCCCTGGCCTTGCTCTACCCGAGTCTTCCGGAGTGTCCCATTCTCTCCAGCCTTTCCCATGACCTGGAGATGGCACTCTGAAGCACGAGGCTACCTAAAAGCGGCGTTCTATTATTAACCTAAGGTGTTTCTGTCACAACCCTGGAGGCCAGGGAGCGTTTGGGAACTCTTTGTTCATTCAGGAGTTATCAGGGATTAGCACCCCTGAGTTTCTCTGCTTGTGAACAGAATGGCTCTGTGGAGGGGATGTTCAAACTCAGAACACCAGGTCCATGCGCTTGGGAGCCTAGCTGGACCCCAGGAACAGTCAGTCAGTCAGTCAGTCAGTCAGTCAGTCTGCCTGCCTGTTTCCTTCCTCCTTCCCTCCTTCCCTCCCTCCCTTCCTCCCTCCCTTTCTTACTTCCTTCCTTTCTTCCTTCTCCTTTTCCTTCTCATTTTTTTTAAGACATGGTTTCTCTGTGTAGCCCCGGTTGCCCTAGAACTCGCTCTTGTAGACCAGGCTGGCCTTGAACTCAGAGATCTGCCTGCCTCTGCCTCCTAAGTGCTGGAATTAAATGCTTAGGAAGAAAATGTCTACAAACCACCAAGCCATGATGCTGGTGCTGAATTTTGTTTGTTCATTATTGTCTTTGAGACAAGGTCTCCCTTTAGGCCAGGATGGCCTCAGACTTGCAGTAATCCTCCTGCCTCAGCTGTTTCGGTGCTGAAATGACAGTCCTGTGCCACCACACCAGACTCTACTGTTTTTCTTCATTAAAAAAGGGTTTGTCCAGCCCGGGCTTAGAGACCTAGCCCTGTATGCCTGGTATTTGGAAGGCAGAGGCAGGTGGATGTCTGTGCGTTTGAGGCCAGCATGATCTACATAACAAGTTCCCAGACAGTCAGAGTTATATCACAGTAAGACCTGGTCTGGGTGGGGGGAGTTTGTCAGGACTAGGTTTTGTGGCTCAGTTGGTTGAGTTCTTTCATGGCATGCTCAAAGCCCTGGCTCACACCCACAACACTTCATAACCTGGCACGCACCAGCAGTCCTAGCACCCAGGAGGTAGAATCACGAGGATCAGAAGTTCAAGGCTGTGTTCAGCTACACAGGCGTTCCAGGCCAGCCTCCAATACATGAAATCCAGTCTTAGGAAAAGAAATACACAGAAATAAACGTTGGCCAACCAACATAATAGCGTGACCAAGAGGTCAGAAGGCTGGCCTCCTTTCAAGGAGTCTCTGGCATGTCAGAGGCACACGTTGACAAACACGAACGTTTGTTATGAATTATAACATCTGTCCTTGTGTGTGATGAAAGCCCTTTTCCGGAGCACCGAAACTTCAGCAGCACTCGCTCTGGGAACACGGAAACAGAATCTTTCGTAGCAGCAGGTGTCTGCAGAGGCTGGCTAGGCGCCAGCCTCACAGAACAAGGGCAAGACAAAGGCCAGCACAGAGTGTGGATCTGAGCGTGGAGCTGGGGGGACCGGCATCGAAGCCAGGTGTGATCCTTGCAAGGACTCAGGCTCTAGTTCTGCCACCCAGGAGCTGTGTCATCTTAACTTTTCTCAGATTCCTGATCTGTGAATTGGGATCGGTCTGTTTCGTTGCAGCGATGTGACAATGACACAGAATACAGAGAAGTCACACAATTCAAGTCAGGTTTACTCAAGTGCTCTGGTATAGCCCGAACTCTGGCTTTGAGAATTTATTTAGATCGGGTCTCCTTTAGCCCAGGATAGCCTCCAGATTGCTGTATAGCCTATGATGAATTTTTTTTTTCTGTTTTCAGGACAGGGTTACTCTGTGTAGCCCTGGCTATCCTGGCGGGCAAGATGGCTCAGTGAACAAAGGCCCTTGCTCCCAAGCCTGACCCAAGTTCAGTCCCAAGGTAAAGTGAGAGAACCAACTCCTGAGAGTTGCCCTTTCACCTCCTCTATATGTACTGTGGCAATATACGCCCCAACATAAGCTCGGCAAGAGCTGCACGGCTGAACTACACCCTTTCTGGCTCTTGTAATGGGAGTTTTCACTGCCCCGTTGAGTAGACAACATTTCTTCTCAAATATAGCTGGTCAGGGCTGGAGACCTGGCTCAGCAGCTAGGCAATGTGCAGAGAGAGGACTCACGTTTGGTTTCCACCACCCACATCAGGTTTGGCTCACACCTTCCTGTGCCTCCACAGGTATCTGCACGCATGCACGCACACACACACACACACACACACACACAATTAAAAATACAATAAATTTTTATGTAGTTTCACTACTGGGTAAACAGAGGCAGGAAGAATTTTTGGAGTTTAAGGTCAGCCTAGGTTACAGAGTAGGACCCAGCAGAGCCAGGGCTACAGAGCGAGACTCTGTCTTAAAAACAAACCACATACACACACACACACACACACACACACACACACACACACACACACGTTCCCATCTGGGGAGAGAAACTTCAGTTGAGAAAATTCCCCCTTTCATATTGACTGTAGGCAAGTCTGTAACGCATTTTTAGATTAATGGTTGAGGGGGGACAGCCCACTGTCGGAGATGCCATCCCTGGGTAGGTGGTCCTGGGTTGTATACGAATGCAAGCTGAGCAAGCCATAGAAAGCAAGCCAGTGACCACAGTTTCTGCCTCAGTTCCTGCCTCCAGGTTCCCGCTCTGATTTCCTTTCACGAAAGACTGTAAGCTGTAAGGTGAAAAATAAACAAAAACAAAAACAAAAAACCCTTCCTCCCAAAGTTGCTTGTGGACTTTATTACAGTCGTAAAACCAAACTTAGACATATTTTCTAGCTTTCCACTGATTCCGAAGCATTTTCTCCTCATTAGTCCAAGTAGGTAAAATATGTTGACTTTTTGGCTGCTAATGAACCTTATTGAAGTAACAGCCACAGAAGATTTAGATGCTGCTGTAGAGGTTTTGTGACATTTCTACCCTAAACTGTCTTCCCATCCCCCCTCGCAATTTCTCTTGGTTTCCAAAACTGGTGTTTTCAATAGTTTGGGGCCAAGAATAGGTGTTGAGCAAACTATTATTGCCACAGAGAGCTTAAGAGCTATGGGTGTTTAAACTTCAGCCTGTTTTTGTTTGTTTTGGGGGGAAGGGAGTGGAGATCTGGGGATGGGAAAGAATATAATAAAATATGATTAAGAAATTATCAATCCATCAGTCTATCAATCAGTAAGCTTCAACCTGGAGTACTGCCCCTTTGAAGTCCACATTCCTTCCTAAAGAGCTTCTCCTGGGTGGTCTGAAGACAGGGGGCTTTGCAGTATCATTTACCTCTGCTGCCTGAAGAAAAGAAATGGGGAGGGAGGTGAAAAGTGAAATAATTCAGGTGGGTTTGTTGGGCAGTGCTATACTACCGAGTACGGAGTAGGGCATTTCTATCCCCACATAAGATAAGATGTTGAGTTGCTAATGGCCTCCCGGGGGAGGGGGGTTCTGTTTGTTGCTGCGTGATGCCTGCAGATTTCATCAGACTTTAGGTGCATTAGGCTATCGCCGTTCTGACTCACGTTAACCCGTGCTCTTGACGTTAACGCCGAAATTGTGCAGGCAAGGAAACACTTCCTTCCCACGTAATTCAACTGCAAGTGGGTCTCAACAGACACTTCCAGGTGAGATCACCTTCATGGTAAACACCGCTGTGATGTCTGTGGCTTTGCAATCACTGCGGTGAGGCATCAGACAAGTTCAGAGCTGTTGCTTTTCACCGTGAGAAGTGCTGTCCTTTCTGTACCTGCCTGCCCCCTCCCCAACACCAACGTGGCACTGATTCAGCTTTCAGGCTTATTACAAAATTGGTCTCATTTTCAATCCCCTCCCCGACTCTTACGTTCATGTGGCCTTTAAGATCTTGAATTTCCGCCCCAGGTCTCATGGCCTGTTGTGTCATGAAACCACAATCTGTGATTTTAAAAGCCAGCTGGGTGTGCTGAGCCAGGTGTACTTAATGAGTCCGCAGGTGGGTGCCATCTGCTACTGGCCAGAACTCCATTCCAAATCAATGTACTTCCTATTCTGGACATTTCATTTCTTCCTTCTCTTTCCCCCAGGCTGTTGTCTTGTTTTCTCTTTTCCTCTTCTTGGTATTTTCTTCCTTTATCAGTAGCTGCTTTGATAGAGAGGTTTTGACCAGTTCAACCTTTTACCAACTCATGTTTCTTGATCTTTTGAGGGAAGTTTGTGTTGTTTCTGTGCTCGTTATTGGTGTATGGTAATACATACAAACCTGTCATTTAGAGCTGTAACAGGGAGTGGGATTGATGAAACTTGTTCAGTGGGCTTTTTCCTCAGTGACTGCTTCTTTTGGATTAAGTTTAAACACATGTTCTTCTCCAGAAAACCCACCAATTCCTGGCAATAGTATACAGAGGCAAATACATGAACATCTTTTTCTATGGGAAATCTGACAATGGTACATGGATTTGGAAACCAGAGGAAGGGCATCTGACCTGCCTTTTGAAAGCCAAGATGGCTTTCCAGAGTTGGTGGCTTCTCCACTGAGTGTACCAGGAAAAACCAAGAGCTAGAGGAAATGAAGAATAGGTCACACAGGCCAAATGGCCCTGTGAATTACTCTTTACATAAATCCATGTATGTCTGCAAGTAACAAAAAGCAAAACAGAAGCTAATTTTTCCATTACATGATGTCTAGAAGTGATATAGTGTCCACTATCTAAAACCCGCTATGCATTCTTACCATGCATGGCTTCTGTATCCCAGGTTACCTTTTGATCCAAAATGGCTACAAGAGCTTCGGTTACAACATCTTCATGCCAGGAAGCATAAAGATGGGAGGCAAGAAAAGATGGCTTTTTCTTTTTTCAAAGAGTTTCTGATCTGCCATGCTTTCCTTTTCTTTTTTTTTTAGAATTTTTTTTTTTCATTTTGCCCGAATGTATGTATGTGTGAGGTTGCCAGCTCCCCTAGAATTGGAGTTACAGACAGTTGTGAGCTGCCATATGGGTACTGGGAATTGAACTCAGGCCCTTTGGAAGAGCAGACGGTGTTCTTAATGGCTGAGCCATCTTTCCAACATCCGTGCCATGCTTTTCTCATTGACAAAACTCATTGCATAAGGGAAGCTAGGGAAGGAAGTCTTTGACTATGTTGCAGTATGAATAGAGAGTAGCTGCAAAAACAAAACCAAACCCAAAAAACCTTACCCGTGTTGGTCATGGTGCATGTGGGAGGAGAGATATGCGCAAAGGAGAAAAGAAAATCTTACCTGTTTCAGGGAATAGATAGTCACGTAGGTCAGTTTGGCTTAGTGTTTGGTTTGCCACGGCACTGAGGAAGTTGACAGAGCTGAGGAGGGTTGCTGCCCTGATGGGGAATTTTATTCTGAGGAAGATAGGGCAACCATAGTCTCTGAGGACAGTGAGAGCCTGAGCAAGTAGAAAGCAGCATGAGGGACGGGAGAAGCAAATTGACTCTGGAGATATTTAGAGAGGGGGAACAGGTCGGTGTAGGTGAGCTGTAGGTGGGGAAGACAAAAGATGGCAGACACCAAAGGAGGGGCCGCTGGGTGGAATGACACCATCCATCCAGGTGACAGGCAATTCAGGATTGGGGTGGATGGGGAAGGGAGCTTGGTTTGAGTGTTGATGTACACACTCAGATTGGGGTAAGCCACTTCTAAGCAGCTTTGGTGAGGTATAATTTACATACCATAAGATTCAAGCACAGCTGGAGCTGGGTGAGTCTCTGACACTTGAGCAACCACCGTCACTATCCAGTTTAGGAAGACTTGCTCTGCCCCAGAAAGCTCCCTGTGTGTCTGTCCCTGTGAGTCCCTCCTTTCTTACTCTGGGGACCCCTGCTTTATTTTCTGTTATTTCTGGTATGATGAGTGCAATGTTCTTCTAGAGGAGACAGAAGGGGACTTTGTGGCTCTGAGGAGAGGGAGCAAGACTCAATCTGTCCCATATACACGTAACGGTGGTGTCACCTCCCTGCCTCCTCATTCCCAGGGGAGGAGACCCCCGTTAGCTAGAGGACCCCTCAACATATTGAGTTTTAGTAACTAACTCGACAGAAACTTTATTTTGTATTATTAGTTTAAAACAGAAGCCAACGGCTACCTAGAGCCCAGATTTCAGTTATGCTACAAAAACCTAAAGAAACAGTGCCTGACCAACCAGTGTGTAAACACCTCAGTTTTGGGAAACAGGCCCTGGCTTTCCTGTAGGAAATATATTGACAAGTGGCTCAATTTACTACTCCTTTAGTAAGATTTGTCTGTTTTTTTGTTTGTTTGTGTGTTTGTTTTCTTTTTGGCCAGGAATGGTGGTGTGTGCTTTAATCTCAGAACTCAAGAAGAAGAGGCAAGTGGGTCTCTGTGAGTTGGAGGCCAGTCTGATCTACAAGCTCTAGTCCAGCCAAGGCTAGCTATGTGCAGGTGAGTACCAGTGACTTTGGGGTAGAGAAGAGGGTTCAGAGACCCTGAAACTGAGTTACAGGTGGTTATAAGCCTTCCAGCGTGGGGCCTGGGAACTGAACTCTGGTCTTCTGCAGGAGCAGAGCATGCTCTTAATTGCCGAGCCTCATCCCCAGACCTTTGAGAAAGGATTTTTAAGCGCAGCCCAGTCATGTAAAATCTTAAGGGTCTACTCTTGCTTGATACAATAAGCATGGAGGGAGCTGTGAATAATTTCCCATGTATACAAGGGGCAGAGGACGAGCTTCAGCATCAACGCAGTTCTATTGAATGTTCAAGGACAAATCTGCTTGACTGTTCCTGGCGTTTTTAAGGCAAACTATTCCACCAGGGACCTGCTTCTTAGTACTTATCTTTAAGCTTATTACTGATATCTAAAGTCTCTCAAATTCCATTTCAGTTTTATCTGTCTTGAGTGATGTCAAGATTTCTTAATTAGTTGCGAACAGTGTCAATACTATGAAGCCTAAACTGCAGCTTTGGAAATGATAATTATCAGCCACTTTTCTCTCTGCCTCCCCATTGTCTCAAAGCATCAAGGATTCAAAGTGGTTTTGGGAAAGCAACTGTAGGTCCTATTATATTTTCGCTCCTCAAAGGGGTTTCTCTGCCATTTCAACCTCCTGTGTACATCTCAAGCGGAGACAGCAAATGTTGTGAACAGGGTGGCAACTAAAGGCTTCTATCACAAGAAAAACAAAACTACCCTATCAGACAGTCCTTGGGTTCAACCTCCCCCAGGAAAGCTATGCCACTAGTACAGCTTACCTCTAGAGGAAGTGAGCGAAAGGGGCTACAAGGCGACCCTATCTGTTTAGCACCCACTAGGCTCAGGACTGGGTGCAAGTGATTCAGCAACAAACAAAACAAAGAGATTCAGAATTCTGGGGCTGACATTGTGGCAAGGTAAAAAATGAACAAGAAATAAGATAAGCAAAGTGAATAGCTAGTTTAATGATGAAGAAGAGATGGAAAAAGCAAGATTTATGCTGAACTCCAATCGACCTGAAGAAGCACCACCCCTCAAGAGGGCCTAGAAGGAGACAGCTTGGCAGCTTAAGATCCTTCCTGGAGGCAGGGGGTCTGAGAAGATTGATCTGGTGTGCATGGGGGTGTGGGGTGGGGGGACTGGAGTGATAGACAGAAGCAGGATCAGCTAACCTGTGATACATGGCACAGGAAGATGACAGGAAGTCACGGAAAGATGGCCCTAAGCAGGTAATAGGCATGATGTTTGGCTCTGTGGAAATCTCACTCTGTGTGTAGAATGCATGCTGGATCCGGGTAGGACAAAGAGGCCAGGAGACCTGCTCAACTGAAGAATGTTAGCGATGCTTAGAAGACAGAGCTCTTAGCTAGGTGGTGGTGGTGGCACACACCTATAATCCAAGCACTTGCAAGGCAGAGGCAGGCAGATCTCTGAGTTTGAGGCCAGCCTGGTCTACAGAGTGAGTTCCAGGACAACAAGGGCTACACTGAGAAACCCTGTCTTGAAAAACCAAAGCCCAAACAAAACAAAACAAACAAACAAAAAAACAAGACAAACAAAAACCAGAAGACAGAGCTCTTGAGGAGGAGGATGACAGGTAAATTTCCCTATAAGGGGGCTTTTCCCTGGGTGCTAGAGGGGTATTCTCCAGGGTCAATGATCTAGGCCGAGCAAAGCGCCTGGCCCCAGAAAGGAGCCACCAAGCCCCAGCGGTGTGGCATCTTTTGAACCTAAACCACAGTGACGTATTCATAACAGATGCCAGATATCCCAGGGTTGTGAATAAATTTATCTTACCGTGTTGGCCACTTTGAAAAATTCTTCAAAACAGAGTTTATTTCCCATAGTCATCCTGGAGATACCTCTTCATGTATAGGGAAATGTCCAGGATCTTGTCCAGGATCACGTATGGATGCTAGCCATGGTTTCATTCCTGAGTGTTAGAACAGTTCCTAAGCAAACAAAGCAGGGAAGGGAGAGACTATGAAAAGGCAAGAGCCAAGAAATACCATTGTCTTTGCTCTCTCTCATCACAGGAAGCCTAGCCCATGGCAATGAGAACATTTCCGAGCAGTTATTGACCATGATTATAATCTACTTTATATGTTGAGGAAGGGGGATGTTTGGCTACAATCAGATATATTAATTATGTGTATGCATGTGTGTGTGTGTGTGTATGTGTGTGTGTAGTCTATACATAGAAATTTTCTAAGAAGTTTTTAAAAAAAACACAAAAGTTGCTTTTGGAGAGTTGAAAAGAGGTTAGACAAAAGAGAAATACTTAGTTTTAACAGTATATCAATCTGCTTGTTTTTTTTTTTAATGTGGGGACATATTAATTCATAACTGTAATATTAAGGATATGCTATCAGGCAGGGCATGCCGAATCCTTGGACCACCTCCCTAACCACCCATTAAACTGTGGAACATTTAGGAAGCTGCATTATTATCCCGTTGGCTGGCGCGTAAGGCCACTCTGCAATTGTCCCAGCCATATCTGGAAGCTCACCTCTTGAGACAGGAGGGTTCCGGCCTTCTTGCTTGTGCTGGACGCTTGTCTCCAGAGCATAGACGTCACATCCTTACACTGTTGCCCTGTGAGGAGCAGCCGTAGTCTCTATTGTTTTTCCTTGATGGATTGCCTCAGATGTGCTGGGAGTGGGACTTCTAGCTACTGGATGATTTAGGGTGTCTAGAGAGTATGATTAAACTAGCCAGAGCAGCTCAGGCAGCAAGGAAGAGGAAAAGGTGACATTCAAGTTCAAATATTTCTTCTCTTCATGATTTGTCTGATGCCATTTTGTTGTGATCAATACCTTAACCACAGATGTGAAGGATATGTCACAAGACATGTTACCACAAGTGCCAAATCCATTCAACTGCTGCTGCCTGTCAGGAGCACAACACTGAAGAGAATTCCGAGACAAAGTCCGAGCTCTGCAAGGAACATGGAGTTAGTCATTGATTGGTGATGTCTGTAGCAGGCAAGGTTGAGATCACTAAAGTGTGTAGGCCAGTCTCATTCCCACTGGAGTTCAAACCTGCCTTTGGGTTTGTCCTCAAGTAAGGTGAGTAATTCAGATTCACCCAGTTGATGTGCATCATTTTCCCCACTACATTCATAGCACTTGGTTTAGACTTCTGGCACACCTGCCACAGCCTGCCCCGTGCCTGGATTAGTCACATATGAGTGTGCACATCTCTTTCCATAACTCACTAACACTTGGAATGGGGGCAAGGGCATCTTCTTGTGTTCCCTCCCCCTTCCCCCAGCAAGGCTCTTGGACACCCTTCGGCGCTGTACATCTACCCAGCGCACAGACTGCCTATGGAATACAACTCCACGGACCTGAATATTGGTACAGTCCCTAAGTGAAGAGGAGGCCCTGAGGAAGGGCAGCCAGGGGAGGGAGAAAGTGTGAAGAGGGCGGAGCCAAGGGTGTCTATAATCATCATCTGTGGCTGCTGCAGCAGGCTGCCGCTAACTTAGCAACATAAAATGCACATTTATTACCTTGCCGCTCAGTGTGCTTTATAAGCTCAGTGGTGGGGCTATGTTCCTTGAGAAGGCTCCAGCAAGATTTCCTGTCTTTGTCATCTCCTGCTGCAGGGGCTGCTTGCATTCTCTCCTTCTGACACAGCAGGTTCCCACCCCCACCCCCACCCCACCCCACCCCCACCCCACCCCACCCCCACTCCACCCCACCCCACTCCACTGCACGCCAGGACAGTCCAAGTCAGCTGGCGGGCAACCTTACTCCTACCTGCAACTTTGCCTCTCCTCGCCATGTGTTACAGCGAGACCCTAGAATGTCCCCCTCCACAGGCTGACGTTTGCTTTCAGACGGTGGTGCTGTGGGGAGCTGGGGAGGCTTTGGAGACCCCTGGGAGCTGATGGGTGTGGGTCACAAGCGGCAGGCTTGTGGAAGCTGTGCTGACCCCTGCTTCCCAGCTTGCTCTCTCTGCTCCTCAGTGCACATGCTCTCGAAGCCATGAATTTGGACATTGTGCCCCACAGCTGTGACAAATCGAAACGCCTTCGCCGAGCCAAGATAAATCTGTCTTCCCTTCAGCTGTTGGGGATTTTGTCATACTGGCTAAAAAGCCACTAATATACCACATAAAGTAGCACTTTCCAGACCCTGGGGATTAGGGTAGGGACGTCTTGGGAAGGACAATTACTCTACCTGCCGCATCCTCAATTAATTATATGTGCAGGCAACTCTGACCTTCTAGTAGGCTGAACCAGAACTGTTTCTTCCAGATCCTCCACGTTTCTCGCAAAACTCGAAAGCATCTGCTAGCGGATCGAGGAGCCACACGGAGGGGTGAAACCTCTGTGCTTCTGTATCGTCATGTGTCATGCGGAGCAGTGGCTCCATGGTGCCATTAGCCAAACTGCGAGGTGCTTACAGGCTCCTGAAGTATGGGGAAACCTTGGCTGGAGAAGCCAGCCCGTTCTGCAGTCCTGCAAGAGGCTTCCCTTGTCCTCAAGCCAGGCCCAGATCTATCGGGGACCTCAAGAGAACCTGCCCATGGGCTAGAGGTTTGTGGGAGAGCATCCTTTCCCACTTGAAATATGCCCATTTTGAGCCTAATGCCTCAGGTTTCATGGGGTAAAGTATTACAAAAGGCCCAGATACTTCCTTGCAAGCAAGGAAGAGGAGGAGAAAACCCACAGTAGGAAACATATTTTAATACCTCAGAAATGCCTCAGGCCACACCTTTGACTGCCTTTGCCTACAGCCTGCCTCAGCTCCATAAACACCTCATTACAGCCCCTCGTGGGGGCTGCATCCCGCACAGGTCTCAGAATTCATTCGTCCCTAAGCCCTGGGCAGGAGGCAGCCACCCTGTTCGGTGGCTCTGATGTTGTAAATGACCAGGCCTGGCAGGGCATCCTGGAGCCTGAGACCCCGAGGTCTCCACGGTTGGCAAAGGGGCCGCCCCGACTTGGGAAGAGGACTGTGAAGATTGGGGGATGGGGGTGGGGAGGGTGCCTACTGAAACAGAGCAGTCATTAAAGGCAGGTGAGATTAGGGAGGGCCTTCCTAGAATGTGCAGTTTTCTATTTGCTTTGTGGAGGAGGAGCCTTCTACCTCTGTTGGAAAATGAGCATGAAAAAAAAAAAGTGAGTTTAATGCCTGTGAGAGGCAGAGCGAAAGCCCTTAGCTTGGCCCCAGAAGCACAGGTGGCCCTGGTTAGGGCAGAGACTTGGAGAAGAAGCCTGCAGAGTGGGGGCGGGGCGAGGTGGGGCTGGGGAGGTAGAGTCTGTGCAAGCCTTCTAGAATTTCCAACCGATCTCTTACTTGACCAGCAAAGGCCAGCAGGACAAACCTCTCTTCCCCTTTTAGGGCTCATTTAAACATTTCCCCAGCATGTAGGAATCATTCGCGGCCCCTCTCCCCCCAAACCTCTGTTTACTTTGTTCTGGCTTAGCAGTAGCCGCGTCTGCGTCTGCCATAACTTCTCCAACCCAGTACTAGGAGTGGAAGCCCCAAGGGTTGTGGCCAAAGTTGGGTCTGCCCGGCTTGCTTGTGGTTCTACTGATCAGTCATGCACCGCTCAGTGTGTAGACCCGATGACTGGTCAGGGATAGACACATGACCCAGGTTTGGCCAATTATAGGAGCCCTTCTTCTGCAATGCTCTACATGGGCTCATCTACAGGGTGAGCACAGTGATTTGTAGGTGGCGGATACATGGCCCAGCCTTATCCAGTCAAGGGATGGCTTCCTCTGGACTCGGCAATTGGTTCATAATGTGCTCATGGTCCAAGCAAAGGAAAAGTGAGTTCTTCTGGGGAAATGGACACACATTAATTTGAAGAAAGCCAAGCTTTCTGTTGGGACTGCTAAATTGGGTCGTACCTAAATCACTTTACGCCCTGATCTTAGCCCTCTCTCTCCTCTCCTCCTTGTCCAGCCCTCCTCCTTCTTCCCCCTACCTCCTCCCCTATTCCTCAAAATAGCTCAATCTGTAAGGTATCAGATTTTCAGTCTGAAGATCCAAGGTTCAAGTCTCTGTTCTTTCCCCCTTTCTCCTGAGCTTTTTTCAATTAGGTGAACTGAGAAATTATTCCCTTTTCATATTTAAGTTCTTTTGAGTTGAGTTTCTGTTACTTACAACCCAAAGTATTCTAATGCATTTTTTGTCAGACAATAGTTTTTTGGGTTTTTTTTTTGTTTTTTGTTTTTTTAAGTGGAAAGACAAAGTTTACACAGAGAAAGAGATAATTTTTATGTTCTAAGAATCAAACCCAGGCCTCACACAGGTTAGGCAGATGCTACTACTGAACGTAGCCTCTGCCCTTGGCATCATGTATATATTCTCTCCTTCAAAAGCACCAAAGAAGCTGGGTGGTAGTGGTGCGCTCCTTTAATCTCAGCACTTGGGGGGCAGAGACAGATGGATCTCTGAGCTTGAGACCTGGCTGGTGTAGAAAGTGAGTCCAGGGTAGTCAGAGCTACACAAGAAAACTCAGTCTCAAAAACAAAAACAAACAACCCAAACAATCCCCCCCACAAGAAAAGCCCCAAAAAACAAAACTTCAAAACAGGAAAAACAACAAACAAGCCAAACTAATAACACTAATGCTATTTTTTTAAAAAAAGATTTAAAATGAAAACTCCTCGTCCTTTCGGCAATTTTAAAGTTGAAGACAGAAATACTGACACAGTCAAACATTCTAGGAGGGCTTTCAGGGATGAAGACTAGAAGGAATTGCCATCAAAAAGGCATTTCTGAACCATTTTAATTGGGAGAATGGGAAACAACAGCATCCACAGTGCCTCTTCTCCGAGTGGACCAAGAGAGACCAAGTGAAGAAGAAGGCCTCCTCCCTATTGGTACCTCTGGCTCCCGTGGGAACACCCGAGTGGACCAAGAGAGACCAAGTGAAGAAGAAGGCCTCCTCCCTATTGATACCTCTGGCTCCCGTGGGAACACAGGGATGATTTCTGGGTCTTCCTGCAAACCTGATAGGCAAGTAGTCCCGAGAGTGGGCCATGCTTGCATTCATACGACTTTTTTCGTCTCCAGGTCAAGAAAGATTGCTCAGCGCCTGTGTCAACGAGCCTCGGTTAACATAAGATGGACAGCCACCTCTGAGACAGAACACAAACTGGGGATTTTGCCAGGCTATTCCACCCAGGGGGAGGTTAGCCACCACCTACATCTGCAAGCACCATGCCGTTTCCCAGTGGTTCCAATCTGTACTGGGTCTTCTGGCCCTCAGCATCCACTGTAGCTTCTTATCTCGTCTGCCTTATTGCTGGCCTCTGTTTCTGGGTGGATGTTTTGCCTCCCTGGTCTGTCTGGGAGGCCAGATCGGGCAGTATAATTAACCTAAGTTTTATAACCAAATATCCCAATCCGAATCCCAGCAGAGAGGCTTAATGGCCAAGAAGAATTTGGCAGATGTTTATTATCTGCACATTTGAAAGTTTCTATTTTAACATCTCCTTTGAGCCTCAACTAGCCCATCTATAAACTATTAATGCTGTCTGCTTTATAGGCTTATTGTAAGAATTAAATGAGTTAATCCAGAATGAAGATTGGTGCATGGTAAATTCCCAACAATCTAGTCCCCTTATGCTTGGGCAGGGGGTACTTTCCTAGTCCCTTGGTGGCTACCTGAAGTTGCAGAATATCAGCTCCATAATCGAATGACTTTGAACTTAGCTGAGCACTTAATAAGCATCTGTTGCCATTTGAGATACAACAAAATTAGCTTGGGTTTCTTTTCTCCTTACTGTGCCGCAGACAGAAGATTTGTGTTTTACTGTGGAGCAGGTCTTAGACACGCGAGCACAGGATTCTTTTCATCCAGACAAGAATTTTCACCTAAGGAAGAAGACAATGCAGCCACTCCTGATGAGACCTGATAGACTAGTATCACAGGGAAGGGGAGAAGCACCCTTATCAGTGAACTGGGAGAGGAACACGAGTGGGGAAGAGGGAAGGTGGGATTGGGAGGGGTGGAGGGAGGGAGATACAGGGGGGATACAAATGAATAAACTGTAATTAATAAAAATAACTAAACAAAAGAATTTTATGCTTTCTCTTTGGCGTGTCAAAATGGCCAGCATCATTGATCTTACAGGGCTACTGCTGAACAAAAGAAAGGTTACTTAAACCCAAGCACTGGGCTGTGACAAGTTGGCCTGATGGCCAAGATGATCTCTATGATTAGCGGGTGGGTAGCATACACAACGTGGACACACTGAGCAAAGAGAAGATCACACCCAGGAGGGAGTGTGATGGGATGAGATTTCATCACACCTGTAGCAAGGGCGTGCGGTTTAATACATGTGTGTTTTTAACTTGGCAATTTTCCATTTAACACTTTTAGGCCATAGTTGACTATGATAAACTGAAGCTGGAAGGAACTATTGTGTTGTTAGCAGTTATTATTTCTGCTTTTATTAACGTCATTGGTATAAATGTGTAGTTGTCCAAGGCTTTAAGCGCCCTGCCTTAAAGGCTTTGTGTCTTAACTTCTTTTTTGTATGATGTTTAAAAACTTAGCCTCATAAAGAATGACTTCCACAAACAAAGAGATCATGAAATTTGCAGGCAAATGGATGGAACTAGGAATGATCATCCTGAGTGAGGTAACCCAGACCCAGGAAGACACACAAGGTAGGTACTCACTTATAAGAGAATTTTAGTCATATAGTACAGGATAGACCCACTACAGTGCCCAGACCCCATGAATATAGATAATAAGGAAGACCCTAGGGAGGATTCGTAAATCTCAATCAGAAAGGGAAATAGATAAACAGAAGTAATGGTGTAAAAGTGGACCATCAGACCATCAGAGCCAGTCATCCAGGGCCCAGAGGGGCCTATGGAGTCTGAAGCACCCAACCAAGAACAATGCATGGCCTGGGCCTAGGTCCTCTACACATAAGTAGCCGATGGGCATCTAAGGCTTCATGTGAGCCCAATAGTCAAGGAAGTGGAGGATATCTCTGACATGGACTATGTTACCTGCTTTTTGATCACTTCCTCCTGATGGAAGATGAACTCCATCCTCATATGAATAGATGAGCTGGGTGTCTGGATAGGGGGACTCCCCTATTATGAGGTACTAGGGGGAGGGAGGAAGTGGGAGGGTGGGCAGGAGGAGAGGAGGAAGGGACCTATGACCGAGATGTTGATTGAATTAATTAATTAAAAGAATTTTTCTTTAAAGGACGAGTTCCACATTGTTACAGTTCCACATCAGTTTTAGGATATGACACCATCTTTGAATTTGAACATAATCTTATAAAAAAATTTAAAAAGTGAAAGTAAAATAAATATCGACTGGTACTCCTCCCAGCAACAACAAAGCAGTGGCAGGAGTTGGAAAGTCATCTCAGTAGGTAGAGTGCTTGCTGAACAAGCATGATAGCTCGAGCCTGGTTCCCCAGATTCAGTGTGGCTCACATCCGTAATCTCAGCCCTGGAGAGAAGACACCAGAAGAGTCCTGGAGTTTGCTGGCTCCACGCTCAGAGGGAGACACTGTCTCAAAAATCAAATGGAAAGTGATTGCTTTTGATTGTCTTGCATCTCCTTCTTGCCCCCTGGAATTCCATCCCTGGTGGCAGATGTTAGAGGCTCAGCTTGCTTTCTCTCCAGAAGCCTTTGTATACCCAGAAGCTTGACCCTTACCCTCAAGCCGTATATAAGCCCTTAGTTACTCTAAGTCACATATTAAAAGCATCTAGGTCAAGACACTAGTCTACATAGTTTAGCTGTCACACTGAATTCTAATTTCTGCCCTCCAGGCCATCAAAATACATTAGGGTTTGCCTAGGAGAGTCTGACAATGCTGCCATGCTAACATCCTGTTGCTGGCAATTTTACTGGATTCCCACTTTTAAGGAAGCAGCTATGGTTGTCTCGAAGCAAGCTGGTATAGGCTGAGCACATCTCCACTTGGTTCTTTCAGTTCTTCCAAGGCATGTGCAAGACTGACTCACGAGATGGAGTTCTCACTTAAACTTAATGGAAAACTTAAAGATGAATGGAACTCTTCCCCCCCACCCCCAGACCTTCCAAGCTCAGCATAGCTCATACTTCCATTCCAGAGATAGCAGGCAGGATGGTGGCTAATAAAATAGTAGGCTCACAGACAAGCAGTTGGGGACAGTGGCTCCTTTCAGTCTCCGTGGTGGGGCTACTCCAGTTCCACCCAGCCACGCCGTGGCCTGTGCCAGGTCAGCAAGCTGCCAGCCTTCGCAAATAAATGTTCCCATAGTGTGGCAGCCACAGGTGAGGAGAGTGTGAGATGTGCGCAGAAAACGGAAGCTGTGGCCCTCCCAGGGAGCACTGAGAGCCTCTGCAAGCTTCCCTCTGCTCTCCTTACCCATGCGGTGCACATCCTCAATCCATAATGCTTTTCACTTAAAAATCACAGCTCGCTTCTCATTAGTATACGCTGAGCATCTCTGCCTGTCATTTAAAAGTTATTATATTTCACGGGTGTGGGTGTCTTGCCTGTGTTTATGCCCATGCTCCACCGGTGTGTCTGGTGCCCTCAGGGGCCAAAAGAGGGCATTGGATCCTCTGTAATCAGTACTACAGATGGTTCTGAGAAGCCTTGTGGGTGCTAAGAAACAAACCTAGGTCCTCTGGAAGAGGGTCCAGAGCTCTTACCGTCTGAGCCACCTCTCCAGCCCCTCGAGTAAGATTTTAAGAAATGCATACCCTTTAAATAAATATTTTAATCAGCTAAAATATCCAATGGAATTAGAAAACAAGTTAGCTAAATATTGATTATATTCATTGCAAACAAATAATTAATATAAATCAATTGTAAATGATCAAATATTCAAGAAGTGGAATAGTGCCTCCCCTCCATCAACTTTGAAGTTTTGGGGTTAAATAGTGTGTCGGAGCTGGCCCTAACACCAATTTCAGTTCTCTCTCCCCCAGCCTTCCCCACACGTGATCCTCCTGCTCCCTTCTGCACCCCATCTCCCATTCAATTCGCTCCCTCCACCTCTCATGTTGATTCTATTTCCCCTTCTATGTGAGAGTCAAGCACCCTCCCTTGGTCTCTCTTATTACTTAGCCTCTTTGGGTCTGTGGGTTGTAGCATGGTTATCCTGTACTTTATGGTTAATATCCCTTATAAGTGAGTATATACCATGCATGTCTTTCTGGGTCTGGGTTCTCTCAGGATGATCTTTTCTAATTCCATCCATTTGTCTCCAAATTGTATGATGTCTTTTTTTTTTTTTTAAATTATTAGCTGAGTAGTATTCCATTGTGTATATATACCACATTTTCCTTAGCCATTCTTTGGTTGAGGTACATCTAGGTTTTCTTTTCCAGTTTCTGGCCATTATGAATAAAGCTGCTATAAACATAGTTGAGCAAGTTTCTGGGATGAGTCAAAAATCCACAGCAAGGAAAAGTCCCAGGAATCTATTAGGATGACCCTAGTTAAGATTCCTAGCAACAGGGGATATGGAACCTGAAATGGCCGCCTCCTATAACCAGGCAAGACTTTTGATGGAGAGATAGTGACACCAACCCAGCCACAAAACCTTCAACCCAAAATCTGTCTTTCCTAAAAGATGTGCAGGGGTAAGGATGGAGCAGAAACTGAAGGAATGACTAACCAATGGCAGGCCCAACCTGAGACCCATCGTGTGAGAGAGCCGACCCCTGACACTATCGCTGTGCTTGCAGACAGGAGCCTACCATAACTGTCCTCTGAGAGGCTTCACCTAGCAAGTGATGGAAACAGATGCACAGACCCACAGCCAAACATTAGGTGGAGCTTGGGGAATCTTGTTGAAGAGGGGGACAAAGGAGCCAGAGAGCTCAAGGACACCACAAGAAGATCTACAGAATCAACTAACCTGGGCCCTTAGAGACTCACAGAGACTGAACCACCAACCAAAGACCATGTATGGGGTGAACCTCAGGCTCCTGCACATATGTAACAGATGTGCAGCTTGGTCTTCATGTGGGCTGGCTAACAACTGGAGCCGTCTCTGACTCTGTTGCCTGCTTTTGGATCCCTTTCCCCATACTGGGCTGTCTTGTCTAGCCCTGATAGGAAAAGGTGAATCTAGTCATGTTGCATCTGCAAGGCTTCCCCTTCTCTGAGGAGAAAAGGAGGGGGAGCGGGGGAGGGGAGGAGGAGGAGGGACCGGGAGGAGAGGAAGGAGGGGGAGCTGAGGTCAGGATGTAAAGTAAATAATTAATGAAAGAGAAAGAAAATAGAGTATGAAACAAGAACAGGGAATGTGGCCATCACACATTAGACATAGGACGTTGTCACTGACAACAATAGCTAGAATGGGGTAAGGTGTAGAGAAACTAGAACCTCTCACACACAGCAGGTGTGAGTGGGCGCTGGAGTCGCTGTAGAACATAGTTCAGTGCCTCCTCAGTTACAGGATTACCAACTGACTCAGCAACTGCCGCAGAGCGCTGGAACGAATCTTCAAATGACTGTACAGGAATGTGCATAGCAGCACACTTCAGAGCAGCTAAAATATGTAAACAGCCCGGGGTCAGTCAGTGACGGGCAGGTGAGTGATCTGCGCTAGCTGGTAGACCATTACTCCATCACCAGGAGAGCCAAGCATTGATACATGCTGTGACGTGAGTGAACCTTAAAAAATGCTGAATGGGAGTCTAATCACAGGCTTCACACACGGTAATGATCCCATTTGTATAAAATATCCACAGAGACAGCAACTAGATTGGAGATGGCCTGCGCTTGGAGCTAGCAATACGGGGGGTCTGGTCATGAGCACAAGATTTCCTTTTGGGGTGATGAAATTATCCTGGGGCTTGAGAGAGTGATGGGCGCACAGTGCTGGGAATGCGGGGAACTGTACACTTAGAAATGCTGGTTATGTGTGAGTGACGGTGCCCCTGTAGAGGTCAGAGGTCGATTTGTGGGAGTTAGTTCTTCCTTTCTACCATGTGGGCTCCAGATTTTGAAGTCAGGTGGTCAGGCTCGGTGGCAAGTGTCTTTTACCCAACTGAGCGGTCTCAACAGCCCCTTCAAAAACACCCCTTTAATTCTTTTTATATTTACCTGTGTATGTAAATTAAAGACTATTTCGGTTTTTTTTTTTTTTTTTTTTTTAAAGAAAAAACAAGAAGGGAAAACAGAACATATTCAGGTAAAGGGCTTGCCGGCTTTAGGTCTCCACTTCTGTAACTGGGCTTTGGAAAATCTTGACACATGGAAAAAAATATTGGAGGGCCTCTATATTTTATTAAATGTGTGGCATTGTGTTTGGTAACAGAAAAACTTAAAACCTGCAGTACCTGAATCTGGCAAAGCATTAAAAAAAAAAACATTAAAAGAGATAATTTGTCTAATAAATCTTTTTTAACAAATGCTTATCAAGGTAAGATTTTTCTGAATGACTCCAAAATGAAAACTTTTTGGCCAAAATATCTTTCATGTTATAAATACTGAAATAAACAGAATATGCTATCAAGTAGAGTTTTCTCTGAGGATGCCAGTACCTCAGAACCTGTAGAAAGATTTATCATTAAATATGTTAAGGTCTATTCTACAGGAAAAAAAAATAACCAATGGAGATGACATCAACTTAACAGTTACTATTCAAAATAAACATGGAATGACAAAAACATATCCTTGAGGACGATTGTCAGAGAGAACGTAGCCCTGGTGTGACTGCATTCTTGACATGTATGTCCAAAGGGTCTCAAGGCCAAAGGAAGATAGCACAGGCCTCCCTGGGCTTGAGTCTGGGATGTTTGCTTAACACTGACCTGCCCCAAGAACAGCAGAGAAGGTTCCGGCAGTCTCCTTGCTCAGGGAGATCACATGACCACGCCCCCTTGCTGAGACCCCTGACTAAGATTAGCTACCTCTCCCTGTTTACCCTGTACACAAGGAACACACCAAGCACCCTGATGTCACAGTGCCCCACGCCGGGTCACACTCCAGCCCAGCTTTTCTGTAGCTGTGTCTGTCCACTTTGCCCTTTGGCACTGGAGTCACATATTAATCCAGGCCCTGCACCCACTGGGTCCCAGCTTTATGTTACTTGTGTTTGTCTGTTTTTCTTTCACTTATTCTTCAGTTCTTAATTAAACATCAATGCCCCCCACCCTCTCCTCCCACTAAACCAGTGGTTCTCAACCTTCCAAATGACGGGACCCCTTAAGAGTTCTTTGTGCTGTGGTGACCACCGACCGTAACATTATTTTCATTGCTACTTCATACCTGTAATTTTGCTACTGTTACAGATTGTAATGTAAATAGCAGATGGTCTTAGGAGAGTCCAAAGGGGTTGAGACTCACAGGTTGAGAACCCACTGCTGGAAACCTTCCCATGTACCCTGACCCTCCACATAAATTCATGGTCTTGGTTTTTTGTTTGTTTGTTTGTTTTTGTTTTGTTTTGTAAACTGTTGTTAGACACACACACACATTTAAGATAGATCCTTAAATACGTAAGTATAGCCTGCTCAATCCATAGCTGTTATATGTATTTATAGTTTCAGGGCTGACCATTGGATAACCACTTAAGAGGGCCTCTCCTGGGGGAAAGTATTTGTCCAGCTCTCAGCATTCTTTGCTTGCCTATAGTTCTTTGTACAGCACTGAGGCCTCCTGAGCTTTCCCTCTTCTATGCTGGCATGGATATTAGTGTTGTTCTTGTTCAGGTCACGTGTAAGCAGCCATATTGCTGAGACTGCACGGGTGTAGTTTCTGCCATTTCTAGGTGACACTATTTCACAGCGAACTCCCTGCTCTTCCAGCTCTTACAATCTTTCTTGCATTTAGAGCATGACCTTGTATTAGCCTTGAAATATCATTACAGAAAGCAAAGAAATGCAATGGCCAGTACAACCTAGTCTGAAGGACATAAGAAGTCAAGTATGGTGGCTCGGGCCTACAAACCCAGCTGCTCGGAGGCTAAGATAAGAAAATAAAAAATGTGAGGCCACTCTGGATGTATTAGCCGGGGTTCTATAGAGTCATAGAACTTGGGGAATGCATCTCTCGGGATTTATTCAAATGGCTTACAGGCGGTACGCCAGCTAATCCGTGGTGGTTGTGAACAAAAAGTCCAAGAGTCCAGTAGTTGCTCAGTCCAAAAGGCTGGATGTCGCAGCTGTTCTTCAGAATATGCTGAAATCCCAAAACAGTAGGTTCTAAAGCCACTGAATAAGTGTTCTAGCAAGGTAAGGGCAGGCAGGCAAAGCTTTCTTCCTCCATGAACTTTCGTAGACTTCCAGCAGAAGGTGTGGCCCAGATTAAAGGTGTGTTTTCCCACCTTAAGATCCAGATCAAAAGTATAGGTCTTACTACCTCAAAGGTCCGGACTAGAAGTGGATTCACCCACTTCAAACCAAGCAAAAATAATCTTTCACAGGTGTGCCCTCCATTTCTGGGTTGTAGTTCATTCCAAATGTAGGCAAATCAACCACCAGGAGTTTCCATCACCCTGGGTTCCAGAGGGAGTTCAATTTCAGCCTAAGGACCTCAGTGAGGCCTCCTCTCAAAATAGAAAGTGACAAAGTGGTTGGGAAGTAGCTGTATGATTGAATGTTTGTCTAGCATCTCTGAGCCGCCACCTTCACTCCCCAGCACCAGAAAATTCATAACTTTGCATACAAAGACAGTTGTGGTGGTGCATGCCCTTGATTCTAGCACGTAGGAGACTGAGGTAGGAGGATTGGAGGTTTAAAGTCATTTGGGTTACATAGAAATGTTTTACCAAAACATAAGAAAAATTGAATGAGTTCCTGCTGGTCAAATTTAGAGTAATTTGTGCATCATCATAACATTGATGGTAGATGATTACATCACTAAATGACTAAGCAGGAAAGAGTGCAGTGGAAAGACAGACCTACCTTACAGGAAAATAACAGGTGATAAACATGCCAGGCACAAAATGTGGAAATCGTCATTTTAACAGAAAGTAGACAAACAAGGTCAACAGTAGCACGGGACAGCAAACAAGTCCCAGATTTGTAGTGTTCTGTGGGGGAAACTAGACAGAAACACACCAAGGAGACTCTGGCACTTGCATCATTTCCCACCAAATACACACGCGCGTACACACACACACACACACACACACACACACACACAGAGAGAGAGAGAGGGAAATCTGGGGCATGAAAGTCACATGAATGTTGAAGGACTTGCATCACAGAGCATGGAGCTATCAAGATATATTAGGGGCAGACTAAAAACTTGGGAATCCACTTGAAGACAAATTGGGACACTCTGCAAAACAATACAGCCACAGCTGCCATATGAATGGAAACACAAGCAGGTAAAAACGAAAAAACAAAATCACCTAGTTTGGCATATTTTAAAATCATGATTGTGATTGCCACTGAATCTTGTTCGACACTCATGGCAAAAAAAAAAAAAAAAAAAAAAAAAAGTTTCTGAGCAAAGACAAAGAATCATGCATTTATTGTCTTTCTCTATAAAATGTATTTCAAAGGTACTGAATGGATTATGACAGTAACTTTTCTACAGATGCATCTCAGCTGATGGGTCCAGAGGATGAGGGAGTTTTCCCACTTGGCTTGTGAATGGATTGCCATCGAGTGCAGTGCAAACACTTGCTATTGAGGTAGGACGACAGGACGTGACATCCCAGCGAATGTTAGCATTAAAGAGAGACAGGGCTGGGCAATGCAGACAGTGCTGGCTTAATATGCGTGACATCCTGAGTTCAGGTTCAATCCCCAGCCGTGCATAAATTGGGTTTAGTAACAAATGCCTGTAATCCAAGCCCTCGGGAAGTGGAGGCAGGAGGAGCAGAAGTTCAAGGTCACCATTGGCTGCTTACTGAGTTAGGTGCCAGCCTGAGCTAAGAGACTGTCTCAAAACAAAAACAACCAACCAACAAGACAAAGATAAACTGGACAGCAGTGGCTGCAACAATGAGCAGATGGCAGCATTCCTCCAGTGCTCTTGCCAAAATATTTAGTTCAAATTGGATTAAAACTTTTGATCTAACCACCAGATTACAGGAAAAGCAGAGAACAGGCTAACAGCACAGATACAATCAGCAATAGAACCAGGATATGGAAATGCTCCTGACAAATCCCACAGAAAGCACACCTTATCCTCTGAAAGGGACTTAAGCGACAAATGCATCCAATGCAAGGTGTGTACATATTGTCTGGATCCTGAATCAAGCCCACTGAGGGAAAAAAAAAATCAAGAAAATAAATGGAGTATTGACTCTAATTAAGGAAGGCAGTGTAATGGGGAGGGGGAGGAAGAAAGGGAGGGAAACAGTGTAGGGAGATGTTCCCCAAGCAAATTCTTTGCACTGATCAGAAGTAACAGGCTAGAGACAGATCTTGTCATACTCAGGACTTTGTCAGAAACCCCTGAAGGTCTCTGGGAATGTGGTGGTTATGTGAGGGTAGGAGGTTTGGCTTCCCTTGGAACACACCCCCAGCCAACAAGACTGATCCTAGAGCCAAATTTTAACCTTTGTGTCTTAGCCCTAAGGATCCCTTGGGGATCCCGGAGGTGTACATGCCTCAAAGCTGACGAAGCTTCTAGAGCTATCATTACAGGAACTCCTCCTAAGGTTCTGAGGAAGGCGACGTTACTGTTGATCACATGGTCACATACTTCTTGAAACTTACAAAACAACAGTTAAACCATGTTTGGTTAAGACTCCTGACTCTGCTTCATTCTCAGGCTGGCATCAGAATGGTCCTGTGAATGCCAACTAGGAGTTGAGTTTACTTCAGCCTAGGGGGTGTATACATGAATGAAAGGGACCCCCGTGGGTATCAAAATTTCTGGGTGCCCAATTTTCTTGTTTTGAATGGCAGTACATTTGCATATATGCCAGGCACATCCTCCTAGGTATGCTAAATCCTCTCTAGAGTCCTTCTACACCTAAGGCAACATAAGTCCTGTGTCAAAAGCTGTTACACTGCACTGCTTAAAGAATAATGACAAGATTGAATTTTTGACAGTGGGTACAGAACCTACAGGTAGGGAAGGTCAGCTCCGTTTAGTTTCCTGTCATTTAGCTCACAGTGGGATTGCTACTATGTGCTTCAGTGCAGAAATTGCCTCTAGGGTTGTGCCTGCCACCACGCTGCTGCTTTTCCTTTATACGTCAAATGGCATATAAACACGAGTGGGAACCAGGATCCAGGAGGCAGTGGGGGCGACGGAGCCACCAACCTGGGACACAGACTCCAGGGACTGGCACTGGGGTGCGGATCTATTTTTCTTGAGCAGCAGTAAGCTTTTTTATACAGCCTTTGGAACAACGGCGAATCCACATGAGCTCTCTGCAGCCAACCATCCTCCTGTCACATCCTGGGGAGGTGCCAGGCCTGCCAGCGCCCAAGGGAACTTCCGTGAGGACAGAAGAGGCAGCCACCACCCTGTTCTGGGCCCGTTCTGAGGCTGTGCTCGTTTGCTAGGATCCTCTGTTTTGTGCCATGAAGTATGCCAGAGGGCATGGGCGCTTGTACTATAGAGCAGTGTGGAAGCCTTCCTCACCGTCCACCCGGCCCCACCCAGAGACTGCAGCTCCCACAAACACATCCTTGATATCTAACTCCAAAAGTTCAGAAGTGGTGGAAGAGAAGCAGGGAAAGCGGAATTAGAAGCCAGTCTGGAAAGCTCTATTTATTTTTTATCTGTTGTTCATAAAATAGATCAGCACTCTCCCCAGATTTGACTCCAGTCCTAGTCATGTTCAGCGTACCAATAATGAGTTCCCAGCTCTTAGAACTCAGAAGCAAATGCCATCCACTAAGGCTAGATTAATGACTAGGTTATCGTTCTACAGTCACAAAGTCGACTCCCAAACTGTTACTGTCTGAAATGCAATTAAAAAGCACACAGACAAATTATATTAGAGAGGTGTGTCAGGATAAGACACAGCGGTCTTGAGTGGGGAAGAGTAATCAGTGTTGTAATGTTTTTCACATTTTCAAGTTTTTTTTTTTTTTTAATTTGCTACAATTTCCTTTCAAGTTCGGAATAACTGCTAGTCACTGGCAAGTGGGGTTGGATGCTTACAATTTCATCATTTGGAAGACGGATCTCTGTGTATGGTTCCAGGCACTGTAAAACCTGGATCCCCTCAGAATGCCTTTCTTAAACCCCAAGATCGTTGGGGTTCTCCTCCCAGTTTCCAAAGGCATCGCATGTTTCTGTTTGGCAGCTCAGACTGTTGTTTGGAGTTATACATTCCATTGTGGTGAACTTTTCCTTTGAGAGGGGAGTTGCTCTCTGTTGTCAAGGAATCCTCTTGGGACTATAGTTGGCACCACAGCACCCCCCCCCCCATGACAGTGAAAGTTTGACAGACATCTGCATCCTCTCTAGGCAGAGGAATTCTGCCGCAGAGCTGGGGAGGGAGAGGGTGGGGAGAGGGGCTGCTTCCTAGTAAGAAGCACACAATCAACAAACCTTTGTTAGGTGATGGTTGACTGAGGGTGCCTTCTCTTCCAGTCAGTAATAAGTGTGTTTCTGCTTCAGTCTGATTCTGATTGTTTCTGTTTCTATTTCAACAGGTGTTTGGAAGTGGGAAGCATTGTCTTGACACATTTTCTAAGCATTAGCTGCTTCTCTGTGTTTTTTTTTTTTTCAAAAGACAGTTCATCATAGAGCTTTACTTCATATCCACGAAGTGTTATGCTGCTAGAAGCTTTTCCTATTTTCTTACTTAAAAAGAAATGATAGTCTATTTTGGTCTCTTTGCACATATGTATTTTTTTCCCTCATGTACTAAGTTACCTATGCTTTCATTAACTAACTATAAATAGCCGTGGAAAAACTATTTTTATGCGTGAAAATTAGATCTAGCGGAGGAATCCATTCAGAAATCAGAGGAGCTGTGAGTGGGTGTGGTCTGTGAGCAGCAGGGCTGGTCTGTAAAGTACAGGGCTGCTCCAGGACACACTCACCAGGATGGGCAGAAGAGGGATGGCTGGGAGATGCCGTGGCTGAAGTACATTTCCCAACTGAATGAACATCAGCTGCAGATGTCAGATGTCTACCATCGACACTATCAATCAGCACCACCATCGTCATCCTATCATCGTCATCCTCCCTCTACCATCACTGCCATCATCACCACCACTATCACCACCATCACCACCACCATCATCTTTCCTCTAACCATCACCATCATCACCATTGACATCACTGACACTGTCACCACCATCACCACCACCATCATCATCTTCCCTCTACTATCACCACCACCATCATCAACACCATTATCATCATGATCACCTCCACCATCAGCACCACCATGAGCACCACCGTCACCATCGCTGACACCGTCACCGCCATCATCAACGCCACTATCATCGTGATCACCTTCACTAATACCAACCTCAGCAGCACCACCGTCACCATCCTTAGTATTTTACCAAGCCTCAAGCTTTCTAAAATATGGAACTTATACCAATTCAAGGTGTCATCTTAGAACAAAACACGATGCAACGTATTTCTTACTTCTATTATGACATTTAAGGAGTTACGCCTTTCTTTCAATGAAATGTTTTTCGTTCTAAAACAAGAACATGATAATTTGTATATATTGTAACTCGGGCTTTTAAAATTTTTAAATGGAAAGGTTCTTAGAAATAATTTTCTAGAAACTGCAATTCTCTTCTTTGGAATATCATGCCGTTGGTATTTTACATGAATGGTAGGCTTGGTTTGTCCTGATTCCACCCACTCCTCTTTTCAATGTCTATTACCACTCTGTGATCTTCGAGAGTTACTTTCTCAGCTGGGTAGTGATGGTACACACCTTTAATCCCAGCAGTCAGCAGGCAGATATAGGAGTTCAAGACCAGACTGGTGTACAGAGTAAGTTCCAGGACAGCCAGGGCTATGTAGAAAAACACTGTCTTGAAAAACAAAAAAACAAATAAAACAAACAAATCAAAACCAAAAAAAGAATTTTTCTCCGTGAAAAAGGTACCCTTTCACTGAAAATGCTAGCACTTAGATAGTAGCTTTGGTCTTGACTCAGTGGAAATAATAAATGGGAATATGTGTGCCTACAAGGCGGGTTTGTATTAGTCTTCTATCCCTAACGCTGAATTTTTTAAGTGTTTCTTTCAAAAATAAAAATAAATACAACCCATGACACTTCTGTCTGACTGAGATTCCTGGGGCGGGGGGACCCACTGAGGATTGTGGTGACTCACAGACACCCCACTGTGCCCTGGGTCCCATCTCCTCTTCTGAAAACTAACAAGACCCCAGACATTTCAAAGCTCCATCTGTATACCGTGAAGCTGCTAGAAGCTGAGCTGATGGCTCTTCCTATGTACTCGTGACCTCTGTCAGCATCCTTTAAATCTACCACAGTCATCAGATGACTCACAATCGCAGAGGTGAATTGTGTTCATTGGGGAACTTTCAGAGAAAACAGAATAATATCAATCATAAAAATGAACCCTGTAAAACCAGAAATAGCCTATTGTGGATATTTATGCGGAAGCCATTTCAGTTTTCCAGGTGTGCATGCTGATTTCTTTTCTCATATTTGTCATCAGTGTGATTTGTAATTTCTTTTTATTTTTTGTGATTTGTTTTGTTTTATTTCCATCTCCATAATACTTATATCATTAAATATGCTCTAGACATGGTTTTTAAGATACGACCATGGTAGCCATTGTATGGGCATGCACTTGTGAGAGAGAGAGAGTGGGTTTTGTGTGTTTGAGACAGGGTCTCACTGTGTAGTCCTTGCTGGCCTGTAACTTATTATGTAGAATACGTTGGCCTTGATCTGCATGCTGCCTCCCAAACACTGGGGTTAAAGGCATGTAGCACATGCCGGGCATGTTTACATGCTTTTATATGTATAGGTACATGTGTGCGCACGCATGTGGAAGCCTGGAGTTGAGGCCAAGAGTCGTTCTTGCTCACACTCCTTTTCATTAAGGCAGGATCTCCTGCTAAAGGTGGAGCTTGCTAATTTCACCTAGTCTAGCTGACCAATTTTAGCACTCAGGTTCTACCTCCTGAATGCTAGGATTACAAGCGGCCTGCATGTCTGCCCAGCTTTTACGTAGGTTCTGAGGACTCTAGGCTCCATTACTCATGCCAACAGCAAGCACTTTATCCACTGAGCCATCACCCCAGCTCCAGGCCTTAATGACTCAGTGTTCAGTGACATTCCTAAACACCCTTTTAAAGATTTTTTTTTTTTTTTAATTTACGTGTGTATGCCTGTATGTGTTTATCAGGTACCCTGTGCATTCGGGTGCTTTTGGAGGCCGGAGGAGGGTGTCAGGTCTTCAGCAGCTAAGCTGACGTCACAGCCAACTGTGAGCAGCCGGATGGAGGTTCTGGGAACAGAACTTGAGCTCTCTGCACGAGCACTAAGGGCTCCTGATGGCTGAGCTCTTCCTGCATACCTTTGATCACACCCTTTCCTACTTTCAGGATATTCCGTAGGAGTGCACTTCAGGAACAGTGCTGGTCAGGTATGAGAAACAGTTTTCCAGGGGACTTCTAATTTCAACTTCAGAAATACTTGTTGACTCTGCTGTCAACAAAACAGCAGAGCCCTGAAAGACAACACTGTTGCCTGAATTTGGCCATTTCATGCCTCGTGAATTTAAATTATACATATAACATATATATTTATAATATATATACACACACACAGATATTCACCAATCATTTGTAAGATTGTACTTTTGTTTGTTTTCTGAGCAGGATTCAAGTATACACTTCAGCTAGAACAGAGAATTGTCTTTCCTTTTTAATTAAAATGTTTTTGTTATGTGTGTGGGTATTTTGCTAGCACGTATGTCTGGGTACTATGTGCATGCTTAGTGCCTGCAGAGATCGGAAAAGGCAATGGATCCCCTGGGGCTGGAGTTATGAGCCGCCACGTAAGTGCTCGGAATTGAACCTGGGTCCTCCGGAAAAACAGTCAGCGCTGGTAACCACTGAGTCATCTCTCCAGTACCTGCTTTTCTCCTTTTTGCTTCTGATTTGTAGGAATAAGTTTAATTTCTACCAATGACAATTTCCAGGAGGTCAAAATAAGCTGGTTGACAGTGGTCAGACTGATACACTGCACAAACACCGTTTGGTTTTTGTATAGAACAGGGGGCACATAAACAAAATACATTTTCAGTGATGGCTGTAGCTGAACTGCCTGGTGACATTCGGAGGGAGTGTTCAAGCAGTGAGGACATCCTCTTGCCCCTCACCAAGGATAGACCTCCTCTGAGGACCCACAGAAGCATAGCTCCAGTAAACTGCCTTATTGCTCCCAGGGACCTTTGTTCTGAGACTGAGTCTGAAGAACAGGCAGGAGCATGGTTCTTGCAGAGGGCCCCATGGGACACCTGGTGTCCGGCAGACAGCACCGACTATCGCTGAGGACGAACCTTCCCTCTACTCTGCCTCAACATCCTCATCTGTGGAAAAGGAATGACAAGTCACGCTCACCCACCCTTGGATGCAGGGCGAGTCACGGACGGATGGACTGATGGACTTGGTGCGCCACACAGCATGTGTTAAATGTTGAACCCACATCCGAGCTGCAGGATGCCGCTTTCTCCACAGTGATTTATTTTTAAGATGCTTATGTTTTAGAAGCAACAATCAGGATGACTTAACTATCTGCCTGGTTGCCTATGACTCAAACGTGGGTTCAGATACAAATAATACCTTACTCCTTTCCTGCGTAAGACACGGAGCACCTCAAGTGTTGTTATTCCTATTAGTCGTCCCTAAGGCTGGCGGAAAACAGAGAGAGATGAGGAGGGGTCGGAGCACTGATGCCACTTGGACACACGTTTCAACATCTTTCCATCCACCTACCACAAACCCTCTCTGTTCCTACCTTAGAGAGGTCAATCCCATAAGCTTGGCCACTTAGCACACACACTGGTGACTCTCCTGAGAGGGGATCAAAACGCAGAATCTTCTATGAGCATCTTTTCCTCTCTGACACAGACTCACACCTGACCTGGTAAGCGAGGTCCATACCCTAGCCCAAAGGCGCCCCGCAGCCAGACAGCTGGCCATGATGCTGTCTCAGCAGCGGATGTGTGCGTCGCTGAGGAGTCCTAAAGGAGTCTGGCTTGCTCTCCGCTCTCCAGCAAAATCATTTTCACTTGTTTCCTGAGATGCAGGCGAGGCTCTGTCGATTAGGTGAAGTGGTGGTGGTATCCCTTCCCAGCGCAATTGACAACACTAATAAAAATAGATAATGTATTTTTAAAACCTACAGCAGATTGTCATGGCAATAAATAATTGTATCATGTTGCTGTCATAGCAACCGAGTCTGTGTAACAGAGACAAATCAAGGCTATATGGAATTTTTCTAAATTTAGGCGTTTGAAAATAGTTCAAATACTCTATAGTCATGGAAAGGTGCATTGAAAAAAAAATTTTTTTCAAACTTTCATTGGAAACCATATTTGAGTCACATGGTAAAAGCTGGGTTGCTTATTGTCATTCTCTTCAAATTATGAGATCCAACTTCCCTTTTTGCATTCATACATAAAAATGTATACATTTCATATGGACAGACATGTGCATTATATACATATACATGCACATATATATTCATAAGAATTTCATGAATGGTGAAAGACTAGAAAGAATCCTCAGTCTCTTTTTTTTCATTCTCTCACTCTCTTATTCAAATGTAATGTAGAGCCTTGTATTTGCCATCGGCAGACAATGATACAGTATTAATAGGATAACAAGTTACGTTACATATGCCAGGACATACAGAACGAATAACTGGTTTCCATGCATTTTCTTCATCTCTTCAGAAAGCGTGCATTACTGCGTGATATCCAGAGTGTCATTAAGAACTCTGGACTGCCAGCACAGACTATCATTTTCTGACACGGTATGCTTTGCCTCCCGACTTCATCTAAACACATCAGAAATGACATATGAAAGACTTTGCCCAAGGAGAATGCTTTTTTTTTTTCATAGATATGTAATTATTGTGCCATTAAGAAAAGTCTCTAAGTCCCAACTAATTGCAGGGGGAAAAGGGAATGTTCTCTCCACCTGACAAAAACAAGACCTCTGTGACCTGAGTACTTCCTCCTTCCCCTCTTGATTTTGATGCAATAAAAATGTCTCCTCCGTGGTCCCCCCACACATTCAAATCCCTATAAAAGACTATTATACTGTAGGAACATAGTTGAAATTTCAGCTTAACTTGGAGCAACGCTGATAAGAGTTATTATTTACCTTTAAGACCAAGTATATGGATTAGTTATGAAAAAGAATATTACAAAGACTTAAAAGGTAAAATAGTTAAGTGATAGTTAAAATAACCTATGTTAGCTACTACTTTCAATCCAAGTGAAATATCAATTGATATGCTCAATTTTGATGAGAAAGTAAGATAAGATCTTTAAACATCTCCTACCACACAGAAAAATGATGACCACAGAAAGCCATACATAATCTGAATCATAAATCAGTGACTCCAGTGTCATGCACTTTTTTCGGAGATGGTCTCTCTTTATCCTTTCTATGATGCGCTTTGTTGAAAGGCAGCTCAAACCGTGAAGAGACTGATCTTAGCTGAAGCTGTGGGAGTGAGAGTCTCACGCTGCTGTGCCTCCTAGAAAGCCTGCTGCTTGACGGTGAGGAAGGCAGCTGGAAGGGAGATGGTGGAACGAGCCCCCAACCCAGAAGTGAGCCACTGTCTATGAACTAACTGTGTGGGTGCCCAGAAGAGGGCTGCCTGCTGGCAGGTTCTTCCAGAGGGCTGGTCCTCGACCCTGACGGGGAGAGACTTGTTCCCTTCCACCGTGGTCAAGCACAGAGGAAAACTTTATGAGTTCCTAACATCCTTTCTAAAACGACTGAGGGTACCTATTGTCTTTACTGCCTGGGGTTTTGTTTATTTCGTTGTGTTTTTAAGAGGAGTTAAAATACCACAAAGAATAGCCTTACTTGTTGGTAAGGTTTATAAGTAGCGTCATATCTTTTAATATCACATTCTGTGTTAGGAAGTTAAAGCAGGTGTAGAAAATCCTTAACAAATGCCTGGAAGTGTGGCTTGGCCATCTTCTCTACCTAAACTCCGATTTCCTAGGATTGCCACCCTGCCCTACAGATTTCTAAAGAAGAAAGAAAAAAATTAGTGTATTTGTAAGTGGTGGTAATACAGATGAGTTTGGCCTTCCATTTTTTTGTTTGTTTCTCATATCATCCCCACACTTAAAGTTTTTATCTGGAAGACATTGTACTATAGGGAAATGTAAATTTTAACTTCACACGTGGCAGTGACTGCAATGACTGTCTTCTGTTTGTTAGTGCTCTGGTTGTAATTAGAAATGAAATAAAGTCGGTGGGATCATCTCCCTTGGGTTCTGTGACCCTTCAGCTTTCAAATGGTGGGTGGTCACCAACATCCATGTCAGGTTGGAATGGGGGCAGAGGGCAGCAACCTGCTATGACCTGAACGGTCATGTTTATCAGTTTGATACTGTCATCTGTGTTACTATGTCATGCATGTGGGAACCTTAGATATTTGCAGATTGTTTTCATGTTTTTTCCCCTTGAGACTGTAATGCCACTTCACCCATTTTACAGAAATAAAAGACAAATCAGCCTGTATCCTGTTTTCTAGAACCGCTTTTTTATCTCCCTGGCAAATGCAAAGCCTAGTTAGAGTGGACACGGTTTCCTCAGTGGCACGTGATATTTCGAGTACAATGTGAGAAGTGGCAGCCCATCTATCTCCCTAATTGTGTTTTGCTTGGGCTAACGAACTTACAAATCACGTACATTCTTGGCACATTTGCCAGCTGAGAAGTGGAGAATGTTCTGTGATGGGGGGGGGGGGGAGTAAGACGCTTTGAGATTCAAACTTGGCCATGTTTGAAAGCAAACCAATGGAGCAGGACATTTGCTGTGTGTGCCCAAGCATGTGTTGCCATGTACAGCAAGAGTTAATGTCTTCATTAAATAACGAACTGGCAAAACGATAACCCTGCTGACACCCAGAAGACAGAACAGTCAGTTCTCTCTAACATTATGAGTAAGAAAAGAAATATTTCCAGTTGAACATTTAGAAAGCCTTGTTCACACATTGCATTTTTCTAGGTCCTTTAATAACCGAAGGGATTATATTTAGACCAAATTGGAAAGAGGAGGGTACAAATAAAAGGTTAAATTAATAAATTTAATATTGAAAACTGTCCTTTCCAAAAATCACTGTGGTATTTTTTTATATGTGTTTGGATTCATAAAAATGTCTAGTTTGTTTTGTTTTGTTTTGTTTTTAAAAAAAAAAACTCTAGTAATTCTATAGTTTTAAGACAATAGTCACATGTAGAAACTGCTGTAAGACATTTGTGATACATGACAGGACTTCCCAGCAATGCCCAAGAATACTGCTGATCAAATGAACACGAGATAAAGGAATGGAAGTTTGCATGTTCCTGTGGTTATAATGACTTTCGGATAAGGAGAATGGAAAAGGGAGACAGACACCTGCGTCACAGCCATTGAAAGTGTTTTATTTTTGTTATTGTCTTTCCTTATTTTTCCAAGCAGCAACTGATGGGCCTTTTTTTTTTTTTTTTAATTCTCCTTTGCTTTTTATCGTTTTGATCTCTTCCTCTTCTCCACAGAACACAGTCTAGCCACGGCCCATCCACATCTGGAAAGCTGGGTATGGGTCGGCTATTCCAGAGAAGCAATGAAAAGCAGGATGTCTCCCTCAAGGTTTAGGACTGTATAAATGTTACCCTTTGAGACAAGAGCTTGGAATGGTTTTAGGTGGAAAAATACCTTTTCAAACATGTTTTTAGCATCAGGACTCGAGAATCTAAGTTGCCTTTGCTCAATTGCCATTTAAGGACATAAAGGGTGATTCCAAGATAGTCTGCTAGAACAGAGCTTTTCTGGCAAAATGATATTTCTGAATGATTTTATCAGGGCGAATCATTTGTCCTTTCAACAGAGATCTGTGTTATAATGAATTCTCTTACAAGCTATCATTTTAAAAACAAAACTAAGACTCCCCATACTTCCACCCCGAGTCAAGAATTCTTTTTATGTTTTCCTTGCATTGTCAAGAGCAGATCCCAAACCTGTTTGACTGTAATCATCACTGGGCATCGCTGCCTTGTCTGTGTCCTGTGGTTTCAACACTTTGATGTTTTATCTTGAAGTTCTCTCAGAAGTAAATAGGTACAGCAATTAAAAATAAACAAACGAAGAAAAGGAGTCTGTTGTAAAAACAGAACGTGGCGATTGTTTTAAGAGGCAAACAGTCTGAGGGAGGAGATGGGGAAATCGCCGAGTTCTGCCCTCCCACTCCCCGGGGTGACCCAGTGCGCAGCACAGTGGTTATGGCTTTGAACGAACAAACTTGTTTTACTCCATCCAAGCCAGTCAGGCACATGGTATTTGTTTATTACACTGAGCCTAATGTAGCTTTGAGACTCTAAACTCTTTGATTAAGAACTTTTAGCAGGGCAGTAGTGGTACTCACCTTTAATTCCAGCACCCAAGAGGCAGAGGTAGGTGGATCTCTTGTGAGTTTGAGGCCAGCCTGGTCGACAGAGTTCCAGGACAGCCATGGTCACACGGAGAAACCCTGTCTCATAAAACAAAAATTAATTAAAATATACTTACATCACTCCTTCCTTTCAACCCTCCCTATGCTCCCCCACACCCTCTCAGATGCCTTTTATTCTTGGGTTATTATTTTGTGTGTGCATGGGTGTGACACACACATACACATGCACACATAGTATGTAAATACAACCTACTGAATCCTTTCAGAGTTGCTTCTATGCTGGGTTACAGGTGTGTGTTGACACACCCACCTAATTTCTGGAATTATTAAAATTATTAAAAGGTTTTTTTGTTTTTGTTTTTGTTTTTTTTTTTTTTTACTTTTTTTTTTGAGACAGGGTTTCTCTGTGTAGCGTTACTGTCCTGGACTCGCTTTGTAGACCAGGCTGGCCTCACACTCACAGAGATCCTCCTGCCTCTGTCTCCCCAGAGTGCTAGGATTACAGGCGTGCACCATTGTGCCCGGCTTAAAAGGGGTTTTAAGTAAGAATTGTTTCTTATTTCTGTGGGTTTAATTTGGCTCCAGTACCTACTGGCAGGGAATATGTCTGCAGTTTGCTTAAAATAGCTAACTGTACCATTCAGATTAATGAGGTGGAGTTTCATCATTTATATGACTATTGATGCTTTAAAATTATTCTTAATGAAAAGAGACAGTGTTATCCTTTTAAGATAAGGGAAGAGTTAATAGTTCACTTCTCCTATCTGCAAGCAAGCCGAAAAACCCATCTCATTTACGGAGGAGATGCCTCGTTTCATTAAAAGGCTGAACTCTTTTCACCGTGGCTGTTAAACACGGTGATTTACAATTTTATTGGAAGACCAGCTAGTAAGTGGCATTAGAATGGCTGAGGGGTGGAGTGAGGAAACAGATGGGAGAGTGCCCACATCTGTGTATAATTCCCCCACTGGAGGAGAGGAGGCACTAGGCTCGGGCAGTCAAGGTCAACTTCAGCTACACACTGAGTTTGAGGCCAGTGTGGGCTGCAGGAGACCCTGTCTTGAAATTCAAATTAAAATACGGGGTTAGGATGTATTCTTACATGTTGGGAAGTAAAAATGCACAGTTGAGAAAATGTGTGCTAAGAAAAAGAAAAAAAAAAGGGTTAGCAACATTCATGTGGTTGCCCTACAGTTATCCAACACAATGGCAATCGGTTCCTTTCCACTGAACACTTCATATTAGCTTAGACGGTGATCAAGGGACAGGACTGCCCTGCCATGATCTAGAAAAACAACCACCACAATGTAGTATCTGAAACAAGTACACACACACACACACACACACACACACACACACACACTCCTACCTAACAGCAAGGTTTTCCTTTAAGTTCTTTTTTCAACTTTTAAAAACTTGTATAAGAGGAAATTTCAAATAGACATTTGACTTTTAAAATTTTAACATGTTTCTTCTTTAAAATAATTTTACAGTTAATTGTTTAAAAAGAAAGCAATGTACATGCTACAGAACACGATTTGACAATTACAAAAGAGAGAGAGAGAAGAATATATTATTCTATGCAATGACTTAGTTGGATATCAGCTATTTGTTGAGTGGCAATACCAATTCAAAAACGTCACATTCTATTTATTTATTTACTTATTCATCTTATGTGTGTAAGTGCAGGCACACACATAGCATATCATTCACGTAGAGTCTACAGGACAACTTTAGAATGGCCCCTCTCTTGCTACTCTGTGATCCAGAGATTGAACTCAGGTCCTTAGACTGTGCACAAGCACCTCTGCCTGCTAAGCCATCTCACTGGTTCCCAAAAGATTATAGTCTAGATCAGCAGTTCTTAACCTGGGGGTCATTACCTCTCTGGGTCACTTATCATATATCCTGCATATCAGGTATTTATATTATGATTCATAACAGTAGCAAAGTTAGAGTTATGAAATAACAACAAAATAATTTTATGGTTGGATGTCACCATAACGGCAGGAACTGAGGAAGGAGTACACAGGAAAACTGAGCAAAGAGTACCTCGGAGAACTGGGGAAAGAGTACCTCGGAGAACTGGGGAAAGAGTACCTAGATCAACTGAGGAAAGAGTACCCAGGAGAACTGAGGCTAGAATACCCAAGAGAACTGAGGAAAGAGTACCTAGGAAAACCGAGGAAAGAGCACCCAAGACTTCTCTACATTATCTTTTACAACTACTGCCAGATCATAATTATTTGAAAATAATTTAAAGCTAACCTTGAAAATGCATTCATTATTTTAGGACAAACTTCCTAACCTGCATCAATAGTGTGTTTCATCTTGGAATAAAAACATTAGTAGAACATTAGTATGTGCTAGAAAACTATGTACTAACCAGTAGCCCTGAACCAGGACACATATGATGGTGACGAACAGGCTCCTCACCTTGGGAACAAAACTATGGAAACCAACCCAAATTCCAGGATGCTTTCGAATGCTCAGAAGCCCCTGGGGATGCCAAGCTGCCCCGATGCTGGTTGGTGTTCAGAATGCTTTCAGATTCTCCAGTACTAAGCTCACGTCTTCTTGCTACCTCATAACAAAACATCAGGCTTCAACACACACGCACACACACACTATTGGAAACATTTTTCTTCCTCTACACGAACTTCCTTCACTCTAAAACAGCTGGTGGGGGTGTGTCTAGAGTAGAAGAAAGCCTCACTCAGGCGAGTGCCCTGGAGGAGTTCCATGTAGGGGAAGCAGCTTGCTTCTAGCTTCACATCCTCACCCCTGTGGTCCACGGAGGACTACAAACCCCCTCATCACCTTGAGTTGTTTTTTCTTCTTCTTTGTTTCCCAAGTGATGGAATTTGTCCAAGAAAACAATCTTTTGGAAGGGCTCCCACCGATTCCCTCTGTGAAGCCCACAGATCTCCCTGCTAAGCTTGACAACTATGCTGAGATTCTCCAAACCAGCTGTCCGGACCAGGAGGCCGTTAACAACTGTTCTAGAAAGAAATAACTCTTACTATTTCCAAAGTCAAATACTTTGGCCATTAACACCCTGTCTAGTTCTAATTTATCTCTTCTTGTGCCACAGCCTGGCTAACTCATGGCGCTCGTTTGGTCTTCACTCTCATTCACTCCGGTTCTTTCCTACTTTCTCTTGTTTTTATCTCCCAGAAGGCATGCCTGCTTTTTTCCTGTCTTTTTCTTTCCACGTCCCCTTAGCTCACACATCTCCAGAGCCACTAATTAGCAGGTATCTCCAGGGAAAAAGTCATCCTTTTTCTACTGTCACAGGGATCCTGGAAAACATAGCTGACTTTTAACATTGGAGGGAAGGAATGCATTGTGTTGAGATTCTTGTGGACAAGGTGATACAAGAAATTCTAGTGTTTTTATCTGTTTGGGGGAAAGAACAAGAATATAGGGATATTTGACATTTCCTGCTCCAATAGAACTAGGGTGAATCAGAATATTCAAGCCAGGGAAACTTGAGTGTGCCTTATGTAAAAAAGTTTTGAGCCTTTCTCTTCTATATATATCTGCCATGATAGCTTTGAAACATTTAAAATGAATGGATGGATGGATGGATGGATGGATGGATGGATGGATGGATGGATGCATACATGGATGAATGGATGAATATAGGAGCCCCATTTGGATGATTTTTAAATGAAGCTGGTGAAGTCTGTGCTCTGCACTGTTGGTGACTCAGACACAGTTGTCCCCCTGACACAGGAGATGCTAAATCTTCTCTAGGTCCCTCATTTCTCTGTACTTTTGTGGGTCCCTTGACTCCATCAGAAGTTTGGTGGTCAACATGGGTCACTCAGAATACGGAGAAGACCACTGTACTGGGAGAGAAGATAGCTCATCCATCCTACCACTTGGCTATAGAGACATCCTTCTCTCCCTTACTTCTCCATCCCCATCCAGGACACACTTTGTGGGTCTGCTGGCATGGTAGATGTGGAAAGCACCAATCAGATGAGGCAGGCTAAGGAGGAAGCCAGCACAGCTTCCAGTGTGGTCCTAGCTCCAGGCTGGACTCACCTAACTAAACATTGCTCTGGCTCCCGTCAGCTTTCCTCACAGTCAGTCCCTCTTTACTGACTTTCTGACTCCATTACCACAATCCTGCTCTGTCTCGCTGGGCTGCTTGAGCCTCAAAAGAATGTATAACAGTGGAAAACTAAAGTTTGTTTCCTAGGTCTATGTTCATATCATGTTGTTTACAATATTGTAAACAAAACAAAACAGTAAGAAAGCTAGTTCCAGTAGGAATTCAGGTATTTCGAGATGTATTTTGAGGGACAAACCCTGGTCGCCCTGGTTTTTAACGTCTATAGAGAACAAGATACTAGCTTCAAGTTGTGTGAGCCTAGGAACCTCAGAAGAGCCATGTCCTAAACCAGAATCTGTTTCTTCTTTTCAAGAACAAGTAACCTGAAGCGCATGGTTTCTGATTGTTTTCAAAGTTAACACCCTGAAGTTCCTAGGACATGAAATGCTGTCTTAAAGGAATTAGCAAATTTCTAGGTAAAACTTCAGGTTTAGTTAGTTCCACCCGCACTTCTTGCGATACAACATACATGGGAACCTTCTTTACAGACATGTAAACGTCATTTTGCTGCCTGGAAGACCGACAAGTGAACGGGTCACTTACTTGGTCTCAGCCGAACATCTTTCTGGGTGTCAGAGTAACACCTATTTTGATGGTGACAAGTGCTGTGAGAGCCCAACAGTGCAAGGCAAACAAACATGAACTGTCCTCAGAATGAAAGTAGGAGTCATTTTTTTTAATGCTCCAAAAGTCAGCCCTGATGGGGGAAAAATAATAATAACATTATCCTGTCATGCTAGAGCCATTTTGGCAAATCTTTATCTCCAAAAATGACAACAGGGCCATTCTTTGATTGAAAATCATGTGGTGGTCATCATCACCTCGATGATTAATTTTTGCTAAACTTTAGCTTATGTCCTTTGTATTAAGATCCAGTGAAACTTGCTTTCTCCTATTTGAAGGTATGAGGGTGGGGCTGGGAGGAGAGGAGGGAGGGAGCTGCGATTGGGGTGTGAAGTGATTAAAGTGAATAAATAGAGAGAAAAAAAGAAACTTGCTTCTTCCTTATAATCTGAACAAAATAGCTTTGTGTGTGCACATGTGTTTGTATGTGTAAGTGGGTGTATCTGCGAGTGCGTGTATCTGCGTGTATGTGTATAAGTGTGTGGATGTGTGTGTGTGTGTATGTGCATGTGTGTTCAAGCTTCTGGCTTAGGAGCTTCTTGGAATTCTCCTGTCTTCACCTCCCAGATTGCCCTAGGAGCATGGGGCCTGCAGCTGTGCAATACTGCATTCAGCTCTCTGTGGGGACTAAGGATCCAAAAGTAAGTAGTTCAGCGAGTGCTTTGCACCCTGGGCCTTTCCCCTTAGCAGTGAGAATTTAGTTGTGTTTAAGTGTTTAAGTGGATTTAAGAGATAGTTCTCCTACCTTTAAGCCTCAAGCCTCAAGAAGCCCAGAAGCTTACTGCAGAAGACCAAGAGAGTGCTTGGAAAATAGTGACCAACGGGTTCAAAGAATTCTGTACATGGATCACATAGAGTTTGTTCCATGGCTCTAGGCAGAGGGCAGCTGGGTAACTGGGAAGAAGAGGGCTGTCTTGAGGAGTTCGAGAATCCTGTTTGGATAACATAGGGTCCTGTCTGTGGAGGATTTAGCACCTAGTTTACACACACTACCTTTTAAATCCTCCCAACCATACGAGACAGTGAGTATTATGACCCCAGTTACGCAGACCAAGAAGTCAGAGGGGACAGTCCCAAATCCACGCATCTACCAAGAGGCTCACGAGACAAACCCAAACAGTCCTATGCTATAAACATTAGTGGCTTATTTTAGTTTTAGTTGTTTTTTTTTGTTTGTTTTTTTGTTTTGTTCGTTTTATTTTGTTTTGTTTTGAGACAGTGTTTCTCTGCGTAACCCTGGCTGTCCTGGACTCGCTTTGTAGACCAGGCTGGCCTCAACCCCACAGAGATCCACCTGCCTCTACCTCCTGAGTGGTGGGATTAAAGGAGTATGCACCACCACACCCAGACATTATCAGTTTCTTAAAGGACATGGAGCCACCAGCGGGGACTCAGGATCCTTCTGAAGGTTTACCAACTGTGCATTTTGTGCCTTTGTGCACACTTTCCCATCCTAACATGCACGAGTGTTCCTGAGCATCTCGCTGAGGTGATAACTCTGGTGGGAAACACTGCACATTCTGTGATTCTAATATGCTTCAAAGGGGAGTTTGGGCCACCAGTTGAAGAAGTGACTTAGAATACATTTCTCTTTGGGAATGATTTGAAAGAGCCAAAATGGCCTGGGAATGGTAACCCCCTACCTCTTTTGCAAAGTGTCCCTTGGTGACATAATAATAAAGACTCATTAACAGTCAGATGTGGTATTGCATGCCCGTTATCTCAGGTAGCACTTAGTGGTGGTGGTGGGGTGCTAAGGCAGAAAGATTGTGAGTTCAAGGCCAGCTTGGACTTCATCGTGAGATCCTGCCTCCTAAAAGAATAGAGAGCAGCTCACATTTAGCTAAGCTCCACAGGCAGATGGGCTCCCTTGCTACATGGGACAGGGGAATAAAAGTTAATCCCTCATAGTCTTAAGACACAGAAGTACCAACCTGATGTAGGTAGGAATGGAAAGATACTCTTTACCCTTTTCTAGGTGCTCTGGTGGGCTTTATCACTAACCTGGATAGTGGTCTACCAGAGTCCACGACTGAAAACTGCACCTGTTCTGGTCATTTTAGACAATGCCTTTCCAAAGTGAGCCCGAGGTCACATTGGCCACACAACCACTGGGAAGGGATTCTGTGCCTGAAAAGACTTAGAGCACAGGACGGGTCTTCTCTTAGCTCAGTCCTGTCTCCTCCAGGCACACACATTCCTGTTATTGGAGAACTGTGATTGTTTAACAGTAACTGAAAAAACTGTGTACAGAGAGATTGAGCCATTACCAGATGGACCTAAAATCTAAATAATAGAAACAGGCTCCAAACAGACACACAGAGAAAATATGCATGCCAAGGAATTGCATAAGGCTGGGGCAGATGAGGAGTCATGGGAAATGCAAGATGCTCACCGCAGTGACAGTATCAGCATCCAGAAGGAATCTGTGTGGATGAAATTCAGAATGGAACAGGCAGTGGTGAACACACTTTGCGAGCTGGTGAGGCTGCACCCAAAAGCTGAGAGGCCAGGAGCCCTGGGTTTCCACCACATCCAGAGGGAGGAGCGTGCCGTGTGTGTGCTCATGTGTTTGTGTTTGACAGGGAGAGATGACGAGAGCTATTTAAAGGCAATGAGGATAGCCCGATCTTGCCTTCCATTGTGCTGCCTTCTGGCTGGAACTGGATCGCACGATTTTACCGTTTTTTGCTACGATGTTGGTACTCTTCCAGTTTCCAGGTGTAAGCGCCGAAGTCCCTTTAGAAGGTGTCAGAGGGAGAGAGAATGATACTACACACTTCTCCCACTCTGAAGCTACTACACATCTTGAAAATGTCCAGACGTGAGTGGGAAGGAGTCTCCTTTTCTTTTCCCAGAGGTTCAACTGTAAATGATTTATTTGTCTGCCTTCGTTCTTGTTTTTGCTGTTGTGTGTGAATCGGAAGGCCCCCCCAAAGTCACAAGAGGACGTGCAGCTTGATGCCTCTGCAGTTGCTGACACCAAGCCGATCTAACATATCTACCCCCTCCCCAAAGTATCATTCTCTTGTCCTCTGCTTCTGGGTCCCCTCTCTTCAGGAGGTATCAGTTCATGGGGAAAGCCACCTTATTTCCTGAAAGGTGCCTGAGCCACGCAGTTTGATCAGTTTCACTTTCTTCATATTTCCTCAGCCCCAAAGAATGTCCTGGGGCAGAATTTGTAACTATCCTGGATTGGGCCCCCGCATTCTTTCTGGAAAAGCAGAACACCAGGAGCAGAGAAATGTCTCAGCTTGCCTTCTAGGACTCTAACGGTATCTTCCAGGAAGGACTCTCCATGCCCTCCCACAGCCCTAGAAAAACCAAAACACACCTTCAAAGGATCCACATTTTTTTTAATCTATCTACATCCCATATTCTCATTAAGATGACACTTTGCTCTGAAGAGATTCTGGTTGGCACATCAAGATTCTTCTTTTAAAAAAAAAAACTACTTAAATATCTGATGTGTGAAAAACATTGGATTGGATTTTCCATTTGTAATTGGAGCTCACATTAAGCTGAGTTTGTCAACAAGGTTTATATAGAAATGTATGTAAATACGGGGCCTTCTAGTGTACATACATAGCGTGTGTTGGAGGAAGAAACAAGAAAATATACAACATATAATTCCATAAGGCAGTGATTCCTTAGGCAGGAGAAGAAGACACATTTCAGGATACATTTTAGAAGATTAAAAGCCAACCCTAGCTGAGGGCAGAGAGCGGGCTTCATTGGAAAGCAGTCATTCGTCTCTCTCAGGTTTGATTGAGTGGCTGTTGTCTCCCCCAGCACACTCTTGTCCTGCATTCTGGGGAATGGGGACATATATCTGTTTGATTTGTTGCTATATCCAGAGCTGGCATTCAGTACAGTGCTTTGCACAGTGGAGGGTTTTTGTGATGGTTACTAAATGAGCTAACTCATACCTGACGGCTAAGAAAGCCCACTATTGCCTTAAAAAGCAAAGGAGGAGGTTGGCAAGGTGGCTCAGCTGGCAAAAGTGTTTGATGCACAAGTCTAATGACTTGAGTTAGATCCGACCCCAACACACACACACACACACACGTAAAGACTGTAAGAATCGACTCAGCAAAGCACTGACCTCTGCGCACACATACCACAATGCGCCCCACCCCCAAACAATAATACAATACTTAAGGGAAAAAAAGAGGGAGGAGTCTTGTTGCTTTCAAATAAATTTCTTTAATTTTACCTTTAGGCATGCCTTCCTTGGAACTCAAGCTTTGAGCTTGTATGTCAATCTTAGTCACAGAGGCTGCTCTCAAGGGCTTACTGTTTTCCACAAGCCCCGTGGGGTCCTGACAATACCTATTTAGATGGAGGGAATCTGTTATCTCCATCGTTACCATGCCCCGTTTATAGGTGAGGACAGTCATGTTAAAGGCATGCCCTAGAACATGGATTGCAGCCCTGGACTTGAGGGTCCACACCCCAAGTTGCGCGGCTGCAGTTGCTCCTCTGCGAACCCAGACCCATTCCTGAGGCTGTGGCTATGGATGTCAAGGACTGATTATCTGCCTTCTCTCAAATCAGAAGTTTCTAACTTAAAACTCAAAGCTCCCATCAGGACCTCCTAGGCTCCAATCCCCACTCAGAACATGTGACTTCGGGCAAATTTCCTAGCCACTCTGAAGGCTGATGAAACACCTGTCTCCCAAAGCTATGTGTGCACACTAAAAGTCTATGTATTTATATACGTTTCTATATAAACCATGTTGACAAACTCAGCTTAATGTAAGCTTCAATTACAAATGGCAATATGGATGCCATGTCACTGAAGTGAAAGATATTTATCAACAAACAACTGCGGATACAACAGAAAAACAAAGACAGGAGCACACATGCAGCGAGCCAGGGACACGGTGGCACAAATGCTGGCAAATATTTCATGCCTAAAGGCTGGAGAGCTGTGCTACAAACCGCCTCTATTTATAGCTGAGAATAGACAGCCTTGCAGAATTCATCACCACGCCTTCCTGCTGCTCCAAATGAATGGGGGTTTCTGCTCAAATCCCAAGTTGTGAATGACAATCCACACCAAGTTTTAGATTTAACATTTCCAGGGCCCCTATGTCATGAACCAAAAATTCGAAGTTCAAAAAAAAACTGGAATGGAATTTAATTTCCAGGGGGGGATCAGGGACTTGTGCAAGTAACTGAGTGCCTCAAGTGGAAAGGGTATGTACACACGAGCAGAATGCTTTAAGTATGAAGGCAGAACTGAGACCTCCTTTTAAAAAATGGTAAATACAATTTTGAGAACAAGCAAGTCCCTATATTTCTTGGGGTGGAAAGAATTGGGCTTACAGGCATTTACAAAACCAAGGCTCCCTGAAGTGTTCCTATCCCCACCCTTTCTCTGTTTGCTCATTTTTACACACCACATCACACACACACACACACACACACACACACACACACACACGCACAGACACACACCACTGCTCTGTCCAGGATTCCAATCTCAAGGCTGCTGGCTCCTGTGGGTGGTCACTCCCCTAAGAATGTTCTCTCTTGGGTTCCCCTGCTAGGAGGCCCCTGGTCCTCTTGGTCCCTGGCCTGCTTTCTTGTTGGCAGTTTTTTTACTCTCATGTCCCCACCCTGGACATCCATTCCTGATTTCCACTGAGTGCCTGAGTCCTGGGAATCTGAAATTGCCACACGTGTTCACAGTGAACATAGAAGGTCTAATTTAACTTCTAACTACAAAGACGTTCCCCTACAAAGAACCAGAAAAGGAACTTGGCCACGCTTTCAAAATGGGAAATAACAAAGGGGCCAAGGGAAACCTCAATGAAAACTCAGAGTGAACATACAAATTAGTCGTCTCATAAACAATTTTGTGTCCTTACAAAAACATGAACCTTCGTAACCCTTCTCATTAGAACATGGAAAGCCATGTCGTAAATCTGAAATAGTGGGGAGCTGCACGGAAGTTACAGAAATGACTAAAGAGTTTCTGCTGACTCTCTCCCCCAAAATACCGTGTTCTCAAGAAAGTGGCAAGAAAGCTAACGAAATGAAAAAGAACACACACACACACACACACACACACACAAGATTTAGCACATTTGATGAGGTGCTAATATGTGGGATCCATAAAGAACTCTTATAACTCAATAACAAGAAAACAAATAACCCAACTGAAAATGGGCAAAGGACTTAAACAGATATTTATCCAAAGATAAACACTGACTAATAAGCACTGAAAAGATGTTCTCTTCATCAACTCTTAGGAAAATGCAAATCAAAACCACAAAGAGATTTTCCTCATAGCCTTGAAGATGGCTGCAATAAAATGACAGGCAACAGGCAGCAGGAGACAGGATGTGGGAAAGGCAGAACCCTTTGTTGATGGGGACATACAGCAACTGTGCAGCCTCTTTGGGAAATGTTTTTGTTCCGTAGCTCCTCAATAACGTGAGGAATAGAGTTACCGCATGATAGAGCAATTCCTCTCCTGGCAGCCATCGAAAGTGTTGTTAGAACAGTCAGAAGGTGGAAACAGGGTAGTGAAACAGCTCACCAGCCTCCAAGCTTGAGTTCATTCCCCAGGGCCTACGGGGTAGAATTCCTTCAAGTTGTCCATTGAGCTCCACGCGGGACCTGTGGCATGAGAGAGTTCACATACTCACAATAAATAAATTGAACGTCTGATCTGGCTTTGCTTTTTTAAGTAGAAACAATCCAAGCGTTTACCAAGTCCTGAGTGGAATGTAGTCTGGTCACACTCTAGAAAAAAACAGAATAGTATTCAGCTATAGCCAGAAATCAGTTAGTACTAAATTTTAAAAATAATTTTAATAGCCAGGCATGGTGACACTCACCTTTAATCTTAACCAGCACTCAGGGAGGCAGAGGCAGAGGCAGGTGGATTGCTATGATTTCAAGGCCACCCTGTTCTACAAAGTGAGCCTAAGACAGCCAAGGCTACGCAGAGAAACCCTGTCTCTAAAAAAACAAAACAAAACAATAAAAATAAACAATTTAAAAATAAAAATCATTTTAATGAATTATTTGAGAATTCCATACAATATATCAATATATTCTGGTCATATATTGCCCCCAACTCCTCCCAGACCTACTTCCATCTCCCTACTCTCCCCCAACTTCTTGTCTAAAAACAAAACAAACAAACAAACAAAAAAAAACCAAAAACTATAGACTCCAATGTATACTGTCCATATATCCTCCTGTTTTGGGGGAACCATTCAACCTACTAGGAACCACCACCTGAAAAACAAAACGAAAGCCTGACTCCTTCTCGCCTAGAATTAACTTATTTTTGTTTATGTGTATGTATGTGTCTGTGTAAATGTATGCCACTTGGGTGCAGGTGCACACGGAGGCCAAAAGAGGGCGTCAGAACTGTTGAGCTGGAGTCACAGGGAGTCCTGAGCAGCCAGTGGATGCTGAGAACTGAACTCAGGTCCCCCGCAAGAGCAGTAAGTGTAACTACCGAGCCATCTCTCTTGTCCATTAACAAGTCACTTTATAAGTCACAGGAGGACACACTTTGAACATGCAAGGCCAACAGAAAGACACAATAAAAGAATATAGAGATCATGACTCCATATACATATGGAGTGTCAGAACCAGGCAAATCTGTTGAGAAAAAAGGCAGCTCGGTGTCTGCCCGTGTCTGAGGACTGAGTGCGGATATGAACTGATTTTCTTCTGGGGTGATAAAGATGTTCTAAAATTAGGTCATGGTGTTGCCATATGATTCCAGAAAAAGCACCAACATCACCAACCTGAGCAGATGAATTAGGCAAAGTCTGGGGCATGTGAACTGCATTTCAGTTTAACATTTAACATTTAAAGGTGCCCTGTTAACATTTCTGCAATTCTGTGCTAAACACCTTAATTCATCATTTTGTTCACAGCACACTTTAGCACACCTGCTAGACTATTTCAATTCTTAATGGTTAAAAAAATGTTTTGACATTAACATTTGAAAAAAAAAATGACAATGGTTGGGAGTTAAACTTTCCACTTTTCTCAGTGTAAGTACTAGGAAATACTGCACTATGAAGGATGGAATTCATTTCCTTTGGAGAGCACAAAGGATATACTTTTCAAGGCCTTTCCCACTGAAGAATGTCAAGCATTTTTAAAAAGAAAGTAATTCTTTTGAGAATTGAAAACACCTCCTGAGCATTTTCCCAAAGCTTTCAAATAAACATATCCTACCTTACTTTCTCAGCCAACAGCCAAACTCCTCACGTGGGGGCTCACTCTCTGTCATCATTCCCCTACCCCTAGGACCATGCATGCCGGTGGTGCTTCACAAGCGTATCTAGGAGAATCTGTGCATAGAGCGACGGGACATCTGCTGTGTGGGTTTGTGCTTCTGTTGGCTCCTCCACCTCTGCTGGGAACACAGAGAAAGTACTGAATGGATGGCATTCCCAGCTCTTCTCTGTGCGTTAGGCTAGGTGCTTGTTCTAGTTTGCTTTCTGTTGCTGGGATAAAATGCTGTGACCAAAGGCAATGTGGGGGAGGAAAGGGTTTATTTTTCCCATGCTTCCACAGCACAGTCCATCGCTGAGGGAGGTCACTGCAGGGCCCAAGGCTGGAACCTGGAAGAGGGAACTGGAGCCGAAGCTGTTGACTATTCTCCAAGGACAGCTCAGCCTGCTTTCTTTTTAATGTTTTTTTTTTTTTTGAGATTAGAGTATAAATACATCATTTCCCCCTTCCTTTTGTCCCTCCAAGTCCTCACACTTATCCCCTCTTGATCTCTTTCAAATTCATGGTCTCTTTAACTGTTGATATCTATATCTACATGTCTGTCTGTCTATCTATCTATCTATCTATCTATCTATCTATCTATCTATCTATCTATCTATATCCTGTTCAGTCTATATAATGTTACTTGTATGCATATATGTTCAGGACTAAATAATAATAATAATAATAATAATAATAATAATAATAATAATAATACAAGCAGCTAAGAACTGCTGAGAGCAAGGGAAAATCATCTTTCCCAGACCAAAACAACAACAACAACAACAACAAAAAAAAAAACCCAAAAAAACACAATGAGTTATCCATCTTCTTTCTTCAATAACCCAGGACCACCTGCCCAGGGATGGCACTGGCCACAGTGGGTGGGGCCCTCCTATATCAATCATTAATATGGAAATACTGCCACAAACACGCCTACAGGCTGATTTGATGGAGGTTCTTGGAAGTTTCCCTCTTCCCAGGTGACTCAGTTTGTGTCTGGTTGACAAGCACTGGCCAGCACACAGTATTGTTACTATCTTTCCGAAGATTTCAGTTCACTACGTGTTTGTGTCTGGGTGACCTGGGACGTGGAAGGGCATGCAGCATAACCAGAGACGGCGAGTCTCATTTGCATGACACCTTCGGTCTGCATGGGAAAAAAGCTCAGCAGAGATGAAGAGAGCACAGAGAGGAGCCCAGCCTTCATCGTGCAGGGGTGGGGTGGGGTGGCGTGTGGGGAAGGGGTGGGCGGGGCTCCTGGAGCAGTTTGGAAAGTAAGCGTCCTACTGTCTCTTACTAGGCGAGAGGAAGATACAAATAGCACCGTACACCCGAAAAGTAAAGAACCAGCCTAGGAGGAAGAAGGCTCCGACTCTAGAAACGAGGCGTTGGTAGAGGAGAGGGAGCCTGGAGACCCTGTGGAAGGCAGACCTCAGTGAAACACTGTTCAAGGAGAGGAGGACCTCGGCTGCAGGTTCCAAGGGATGTGGCTGTGACTGTATGATCGGGAGGTGGGAGCGAAGACATAAAAGCACATGTGTGAAGAGATTCGGGTCAGCAGACACGCTTCATGGCTGTTGACTTGCTGTGCGCTGAAAGTTTCTCACCCGTGTTTTCCACCCACTCTCTGCCCCATGTCACCATCAAGTCCAACAGTGTATATGAATGCTATTGTTATATTGGTCACAGTGGCCCAAACAGTCATTTCTGTTGTTGGTGTCGTTTTGTGACATAACGTCTTACTGTTGTTGTCTGGGTTGGTCACAAACACACAGGCTCAAGCAGTCACAGTGCCTTATCCTCTCCAGCAGCCGAGACTACTGGCACACACCACTACACCATGGATAAATAATTAAAAAAAAAAAAAGTCACCGGGCTTCCAAAACAGAGCTGGAAACAGCAGAAACTTTCAAATGCTATTTGGGAGCTTAAGACGGGCTTGAGAACAGAGGCTTGGAAATTGAAATGTGACATACACCGAGCAGCAGAGGTTTAAGGGCTGCACACAACAGTAATTCCATCTTCTAATGAGCCCAGGCAGCTCCAGAGCCTGAGTGGAGAAGAGATAGTCTAGCTTTTACCCCGCTCACGCATGTGACAGCTGCTCACTTTTGGTAATCACCCGATGTTGAGCAGATGGGAATAAGTGACCTGAGGTAGTAAAGCTCCCCCACCCTCGCCCCATCTTGGCATGCAAAAGCAAGCCCTTCTTCTCATCCATTTGTCCTTGAAGGAAATGATCATCAGGTTGGGGGACGGTTGGGAGCTTTGCACAGGTGATTTCCTTACCACGATAGAGAGAAGTGAGAAAGCCAAACTACACAGAAAAGGCCGCCTGCCTCTCAACCAAGCCCCTTACCCTAATTCTTTTTGAAAGGTCCTGCTTAAACTTCCCCTTCTCTAGAACATTCTCTGACCCCTTTGCTACACAAGGTCCCCAAGATTGTGATAACTCTTTGTCTCTGTGACAGCTCATACATCCTTTGTCACTTATCTTTTGTGTCTCCTTGGGTCCAAAGGAGGAAGATGGTGCTGCAGTGATCTGTGCATCTCTTGCCTCTAGAACTTGCCAGCATATGCCAACCTCCTGATAAATGTGTGCTGAACAAAAAAAATCAGCAACCGCAGCTTTGGTGCTGATGGTGATTCCAGATGGAAAGGCCATCCCTAGAGCTTCCCCTTCCTGCATTTCCCTCAATGGAGTCAACGCAGCCAGAGATCTTTCAGGTAGAACAGAGAGTAAAACTTTATTAAGACTTTTTATTTCCATCTTTTTTTAATTTATTTTTTTATTTATTACAATTTATTCACTTTGCATCCCAGCTATAACCTCCTCCCTTTGCCCCTCCTGATTCCATCCTCCCTCTCTCTTCTCCTCCCATGCCTCTCCCCCAGCCCACTGATAGGGGAGGTCCTCCTCCCCTTCCATCTGACCCTAGTTTATCAGGTCTCATCAGGACTGGCTGCATTGTTTTCCTCTGTGGCCTGGTAAGGCTGTCCCCCCCTCTCAGGGGGAGGTGATCAAAGAACCAGCCACTGAGTTCATGTCAGAGACAGTCCCTGCTACCCTAACTGGGGAACCCACTTGGACACTGAGCTGCCATGGGCTACCTCTGTGCAGGGGTTCTAGGTTATCTCCATGAATGGTCCTTGGTTGGAGTATCAGTCTCAGAAAAGACCTCTGTGCCCATATTTTTTGGTTCTGTTGCTCTCCTTGTGGAGCTACAGTCCCCTCCAGGTCTTTCTATCTCCTTCTTCTTTCATAAGATTCCCTGCACTCTGCCCAAAGTTTGGCTATGAATCTCAGCATCTGTTTTAATACCCTGCTAGTTAGAGTCTTTCAGAGGCCCTCTGTGGTAGGCTCCTGTCCTGTTCCCTGTTTTCTCCCTCTTCCAATGTTAGAACAAAGCCCATGTGCTCTAACTGCCTAATTTTGTGGGTGAGAAAAAGGGAACTTCCCAATACTAACCCTGAAGGAACCACATCTCCTGAGTGTCCACAGCATTCCTAATTCCTAACTATACCTGCACTGGGCTAGAAAGATACCAGATTAGACATGGATTTCTTCAGGAGAGGGTTGACTCTGGAAGCTGAAGACCTTGGTTTGAATCCCAGCTTCTTTGCATTACATCAAGCATATTTCCATCTGTGTCCTTATCTAGAAAATTACAAGAATTATTACCCCAGTGTCTACTCACCAAATTATTATGAAGATCTGGATCTGAGGTGCTTTCAAATCTTTCTTAGCCTTGCTAGTTATTGCTTTGTTCCTTGTTCTTCTCAACATATCTAAAGCTACTTAAGATAGGAAAAGAGAAGTTTGGCAGTGATGATAAATAATGAAAGGTTATAAAGTTGGGGTATTTGGAAATCAGGTAGTGAGGGAGGCTTGAAACAGGTACTGAGGCATGACTGGATGGGAGGGATTCATTCTGGTGCTGTATAGCAACATAAGGTGACTGTAGGTCATAGTAACTTGCTGAATATATAAGGCCCAAAGGTTCTCCGTACACAGGAATGACAAATGTTTAAGGACGTGGAAATGTTAATTACCTTGACCTGATCATACACTTATATCAAATTATCATACTGTATGTATGTATCAAATCACCATTATATATACATATATAACCCAATAGATGTATATTACTTTATCATTGTGAGTATACAAATATAATTCTAACTTTTAAAATAAGCAACATTCCATTTATAATGGATCCCTCCATAAAGTACTCCATGAATACACAGACATTTTTTTGTATCAATTGAAAAATTTTTAAATTAAAATGTTGAAGGTTGAATGCCTGAAGATGAGAAAGATCGTTTGATTGTAGAACGTAGCTGAGTTCGCCCTCACTGGGAAGGTGCCAGGTGTTGGCTAATCCAGAAAAGCCCAAGGCTACAGGCTGAGGAAAGGGAAGGCAGCTCCTATACTTCAAGCATGTCCTCTTGGACTAGATTCAGACCTTTGCCTCAACTGAGAAAGAGAGTTGTATCTGCTACTATAAGGTGACTTGGAGCTGTTTGTGCCATCAGGAGCATGGGTCACCATCACCCTGGGTTCTTGCACATTAGCAAAAGCTTTTCCTTGGTGAATGACATAAGTCTGCATTGCATACTTGCCTAGAGTTGGGAAGCCAAGCAAGCTCAGAATATCTGGGAAAGCTGCAGGCTCCTGAAAGGGCAGGGCTTTGGAGTCCGTCCTCCATCGTCCTCACTCATCTCTGCAGGGCAGGGACAGTCCGCGTCAGTGTCTGGGGCCAGCGTTGCTATGCCTCTCTTTCGCCTTCGTGTCTTGCCTTTTATCAGCCCTGCTGTAAAGAGAGTAAGACTACTTCAGTCACCCCCTGAGTGACAAATGGGTGAGCACAGAGGGGGCAGTGGAAGCTCTCCGATGCTGAGAAGACATGGCATGGCTTTGCAAGCCCAACTTTGGGGAAGCTGGCTGTCACAAGGTTTGTTTTGAAGATCGTAGAGGTCGAAGGAGGCGGCCACAGCGCTTCTAGATGTGAGCAGAGTCAGTGTACCGGACTGGCAGTGGGTACAGCTGGAAGGGTCCCCATGGAGTGCTCATTGAGTATGAAGTTTGGCAACTCCTCTGTAAGTGTGTTGAATTCCAATTAAGTTCACACACAGGGGTAAGGTACAGCTCAGCAATCACGTGTTTACTTAACATGCTCTGAGCCAGGGTAGTTGATCTTCAGTACAGGCACACACACACACACACACACACACACACACATACAAACACACCACCACCACCATCACCACACACACCACAGGGACAGTCGCGAAGAGGGTCTCTAGTGCTGCCTCTCAGGTGCTCAGCATTATCTGCCCAGCCTTGTAATATTAGACTATTCGCTTTGCAATTTCTTCCACTGTTTTAAACTTTTACCGTGAACAGATACTGTTTTACAAAACCAAACTTGATTTTAAAAGTAAGCAGGTCGGGGGTGAGGAAAGGGCAGCAGGGGAGGAGAGGGGGAAGGCAGACACAGCTAATCATTCCCAGGTTTCGCTCCGAGGTCCTTCGCTCTTACAGCCCAGCAAACAGTCCTGCTTTGATTGCTCCTCACGGCAGACCTCCTAGCATCTAACACAGCCACCCCCAAGAACGGCTTTCCACCTCCATCCTGAGTATCCCCACCTCGGCTCGCAGGCTCCTGGTGATGGTGGCAACTGGACTTTCCTGAACCTCGGTGAAGACTTACTTCAACTGCTTCAGCAAGAACCCAGCCATGCTTCTGGCAGACAGCTGCCTAGGGGTTCAGAGAAAGTGGCCAGGGAAAGCCAGACTCAAGGTCTGGCAGGAAGGTCTGTGTTCCCTGGGACATTGTGACGCCATTAGATGCATGCTGATAGGTCTTAGTTTCCTCCGAATAGACTCATAAATTGAAAGTCAATTTGCCCTCCTGTATCTTATGTCTCCCTCAAAATGGCCCTGCTGGCAAGAGGGGTAAGAAAAACTGTCATCAACCCACCAATGGGAACTGATAGCAAGAAAGAGTCTGCAGTGGCCACCCACTTGTAGAAAAAAAGCACCCTGTGCAACTTTTATCTGACTCCCAGGGTAGATTCTTTTGTTGTTGATTGGCTAATATAAAACAGAGGAAGCATTACCTGTTAGTATATCAACTAATTTGTGTGTGTGTTTGTGTGTTAAGTTCGTTAGTGCCAGGCGTGGTGTCACATGTCAATCATTTGAACAGGAGGCTGAGGCAGGCAGATTGACACAGGTTCTAGGGAAATATACGGAAATTGGAGTGGTTAAAATACCCTGCGGACCAGGTTTCCATTCCAGAAGGAGCTACAGCTGTGCCAGCAGAAGGTGGCAGCCTCTCTACCCACCAGCTTGAATTTATCAGTGTGTGTATGTGTGTGTGTGTGGGGGGGTGAGTGTATGTGTGTGTTGAGACAGGGTTTCACTGTATAGCCAAGACTGACCTCTGATTTATGATCTTCTTGCTTCAGCCTTCTTCGTGCTGGGATTCCAGGCATGTGCCAGCACACCCAACTGCTCGTGGCATTTTGAGAAAGAGGCTCAAAGTTCCCATTACCCTTCCAAGGGAATGGCTATGGGCTTGTCCGGCCTCCTTTGGAGTCAGAGCCTCAGGGTGCCTTAGTTCCCATCTCACTAGGCCCCCACTATGAAGGGTCACCATATGCAGACTGTGGCATCTCCTGACCACCCTCAGCTGTCCAGCTACGTGTGACTAAAGACAGCGAATTCCGTGCAGAACGGTTTTCTTTCCTGTGTGGACATGGTACCTGAGGCTGGAGAAGATACGACTGGGATCTTACCTCTCTTCCTCTGTGGATGAATGCAGTGGAACAAGACCAAGTGAAGAGAGGCCCTGAGTTCAAGCTCAGACCCTGAACAAACTTGAGCAAGCTGGATCATTGAGGCTTTTATATTTGAAGGGAGATGACGGTTTTGGTTTTATTCTCTCTCTCTCTCTCTCTCTCTCTCTCTCTCTCTCTCTCTCTCTCTCTCTCTCTCAACTTGGAAGGAGTCCATCAGCCGGAACAAGCAAGAATACATTTCAGCCATTAAGAAGCCACCACACAGAGAGGGCTTTGCTGTGTCTGCCATTTCATTTCTCTCATCACCCTATCTTCTGCTTGGCTCATAGTTCTGGCTAACCATTTGCATGGCACTCATGACTCTAGAGTGGCCCAGGATAAGGATCTGCTCTACTGAGCTGAGGACATCATGGAGAAAGTGCCAGGTTACTTGATAACTCATGCTTATTGTTTGCCTTGTTCCATTAGACTGTCAACTCTGCAAAGCTCACTGTCTGTCATATTGACTCCCCAGCCAAGCAGGAGGATGGTACCAGGACCTTTACCAATATCAACTAACAACCTGTATTGCTATCACCACTGGTACTTTCTGTTGTTGTTGTGTGTGTTCCCGTGTCTACGTATGCGCACATGTAGGAGGTCAGAGCTTAACCTTGAATACCCTTCCTCAAAACCGGCCAACGTTGCTTTTGAGGCAGGGTCTCTCACTGACCTGGAGCTCACCATTTACTCTAGGCTGGCTTGCCAGTGAGCTTCAGAGATCCACCCCTCTCAGTCTTCCCAGAGCTGGGATTACAAACACACCACAATGCCCTGATTATTTATGTGGGTTCTGGGGGTGGAACTCAGGTCCTCTGGCTTGCAAGGCAAGCATTTACTAAGCTGGCTACCTACCCGGCCTAGCATTGATACTTATAATCAAAATGTTGCCTTACAACGCAATGCAAAGAAGTGTATGTATTGACTTCTTTGACACAGTATCAGTTTTATAGACATGTACCACCAACATTGTCAACTGTAGCCCTCTTCCAGGGGGAACACCTGGGACGCAGTAGCATGAAGAATGCCACTCCAGAAAGAATTCTGCTCTCTGGTCTGTTCTGCTTGAAAAGTGACAGCACTTCAAGGCCTGACACAGGGACAGTGAGATGTCTGACCTTAGTGCCTCTCAGGACTGAAGTGGGGTACAGCTTTCAGATCCTGCCCATCATCGGGGTGGTTTTGTCCTTTACCATCTGACTAAGCTCAAAGGTCATGCTTTACATACTTTGTCACCAAACTGAGCATAGAGGCATGTGCCTTTATATCCAGCGCTCAGTAGGCAGAAGGTTGCCACAAACTGATGGCCAGCCTGAGCTACATAGCCACTTCCACACCAACCAGAGCTACATAGCAAGACCAGAACCTCAAAGCTTCTCTCTCTCTCTCTCTCTCTCTCTCTCTCTCTCTCTCTCTCTCTCTCTCCCTCGGCATCAGAAACTGGATATAAAAATACTGCATAGGAAACAGAAGTTTCTTCATTGCAGGGCACAAGGCAACAGAGCCAGGCCAGAGACAGACAATCAGTGCCAGTCAGCCCTGCTAGTGCACAGGTGTGAACTAGGCAGGCACCCACTCCATGACTACAATCTTCATCTCCCCTTATCTCTGTCCCTTTTACCTTGCTTCAAGGTTTTCTTTATGCTGTTGCCATGCTGGGCGCTGAACCCATGCATGCTAGACCAGCGCTCTGCCACAGAACTACAGTACCTACCTACAGCACCTACTCTCATATTTATTGAGGTTCCTGCTAAAAATGTTCCAGTCTTGTCCCAGCTAAGGACAGACAGGAAGGTGTGGGTCCTGAGGTGAGTCAGACAGGATGATTGGCTGACATCCCATATCTGTGTGGCTCGTACCCATCTGAGGAGCCTTGTCTGCCTTGTCCGTACCCTCCTTGGTTCTAGAACCAAGGTCATCTGGAAAGGATTTAGAAACCCAGAGGGGCTCCCTAGGCTAGCTAGCTCCCCACTCCTGTAACACACAGGCAGCCCCTGTGAACACAGTCCAGTGTTGTTTGGGGTGAATGTTGCAGGGAGTGAGGGTCTCTTGGGATATGGCAGGCATTTCTCAAATGGAGAGTTTCCAGGTCAAAGCAGAAAGGCAGTTTCGAATGGTAACCCGGCCTTGGAAGATGTGCTTAAGTTGAGGTACAGGTTGACCCTGGATTATCTGGGAAGCATCCAAATGCAGTTGAAAGTGTCCCTTTCAGTGTCCAGCCGTGGCAGATTTGATGCAGGTAGAAAGGGAGAAGAAGGTCAAGTGACTTCAGGAGCGGAGATAAATGTGGCAGCCAGGTAGAGTGGCGCCCACCTGTGATCACAGCACTCAAAGAGGCAAAGGCAGGAGGATCTCTGTGAGTTCAAGGCCAGCCTGCTCTACAAAGTGAGTCCTGGATAGCCAAGGCTACACAGAGAAACCTTGTCTCAAAAAACAATAAACAAAAATGTGGCCACAAGCCAAGGAATGCTTAAAACTACCAGAGAGCGGGGACAGTCGTTCCCTGAGCATTATGAAGTGGCAGAGTCCTCAAACCTTTTGGTTTGACCTGGGAGTTCCTGCTTCATGATCTGACATCCAGTACTGTCTTAGGGTTTCAATTGCTATAAGGAAACACGATGACAGAAAAAGCAATTTTGGGAGGAAAGCATCTATTTGGCCTACACTATTTATCATAAAGAAAGCCAGGGCAGGAGCCTGGAGGCAGGAGTTGATCCAGAGGCCATGGAGGGGTGCTGCTTACTGGCTTGTCCCATGGCTTGCTCAGTCTGCTGTCTTATAGAACCCTGGACCCACCAGGCCAAGGATGGCACCACCTACAATAGGCTGGGCCGTCCTCACCAATCACTAATTAAGAAAAGGCCTTACAGCTGGATCTCATGGGGGCATTTTCTCAAGTGAGGTTCACTCCTTTCAGATAACTCCAGCTTGTGCCAAAATGATACAAGACCTGCCCGCACAAGCACAGAGCCCAGACCAGTATCTCCTGTTCTAATTCATCCAGTGTGTGACCATTTGCCATAGCCCCCCACAGGAAATCAGCAGGATATTTTATTTAAAGCAATTAAATTCCTTAAGGTTGAGATATTTTCTGATTAATTTTTTTCCTGTTTGATTTCTAACTCCTGAATATGACTTGGCTCTTGATAGATGCTTACTGAATATATACAAAAGAAATGTTAGATATTTATGTATCTACAAGGGACAAAAAAATGTCTGGTGCTTCTCAACTTGCTTACTATGACCTTGCTCAAAAAGCAGATGGAGGCTGCCACTTTGGAAACCTCCCTCCCTTCCTTCTTCCCTTTCTTCCTTCCTTCCTTCCTTCTTTCCTTCCTTCCTTCCTTCCTTCCTTCCTTCCTTCCTTCCTTTCATCCTTCCTTCTTCTCTCCCGCCTTCTTTCTTTTCCCTCTTCCTTTCCTCTCTCTCCCTTCTAACCTCCTTATTTTCCTTCCTTTTTTTCCTTCTTTCCCTCCTCCCTTCCCCCCTTTTCCTTTTTCTTCCCCACCCAGATCTTTCGGAGAGGGGTTTGTTTGAATGGTGTGTTGCACATTGTAGTTTTGTACCTAGTAACCTGGTTTCTACCCTAGGAAGGGTCAGCAGTTTACAAATGTCCCATTTGAAGTGGGTGATGGGAGATTCTGAGGCTGCTGATGCTCAGACTGTCGGGGCAAAATGTTTGTTGGAGTGAGTGGCTCTGATCACTACCCAGGTACTATTCTTACATTCCCCCCATTAAGAGGTGAGGTAGCCAGAGTGTCCTGCTTGCTGAGCTCTGCAGTAGTAATGCTGTTTATTGCAGGGACATAAGCAGTGATGAGTGTTAGTAGTGGCGTCCAGTTTCCTGCTTTGAGCCCATGCTAACACTGTGTATTGCTGTCAGCCACGAATGATCAGTTACAGTTCTCCTGAAAGGGACCAGTTTCCTTTCTTCCCCAAGGTGATCGGTGGTGTTTACAAGAATAACAGAAGATCTCCCTTTCCTTACAGTTCCCAGCTTGCTTATTTTAGGCTTTTAAAAAGCAAACACGCACAGACATGACTCAGATTTGTGGGGACCCCAAGTCCAGGGTCTACTATGAATGACTGAGTTCCCAGCATGCTGAGTCCACCCTGCTCTGTAGGTACTTCTTTGCACTCTTAAGAAAGAGGTTCATTGCTGCAGAAACAAACTGGTGAAAGACTTCGGTGGCTGTGATGTCCATCATCAGGACACTTTTGGGTCTGTTTAAGAAAACCTTTTTTTTGCTCAAAGTTATTGGCTTTTCTTCCTAAGGAAAAAAAAAGGCAAAAAAAAAAAAAAAACCCACCCAGTTATACTAACAAATTCTAGTAATATTTAGAAGAAAGGGAATTATACACACAGATAGATGGAATATACTTACATATTAACTATTTATTTATCTATCGTCTGGTGTGTTGGCTTTTCTTCTCTGTAGTGGTAGGAATGGAACCCTGTGCATGTGAAACAGGCACAGTGCTGGCCAGGCTCACCCCTAGCTTGCTATCTTTACGTTATTTATAATAAAAGCTTATACCCCAGAAGTCAGCAGACACTGAAGAACAAGATAGAGTCCAGGACAGAGAGGGTGAAGTAGGTACTTCTTGCCTCCATTTCCAGTGATCAAGCACGTGAAGCTGTGCTCGGTCACCAAGTGACAAAGTGATGGCTATGTGTGCTGTACCACTTACAGACCTGTTTGTCCCAGGTCCTCTTGGGGAAATTGAGTTCTTCAGGGTGGTTCTTCTCTGTTGAGACCATCAGGGTACTATTTAAAATATCTGAAATCGAGAAATATGTTAATGAATGCATTAAAAATTTCTAGAGAAATAAATGAGCCATGGGGGAAAGGAACAAAGGAAATAAGCATGAAAAGTAAGGAAAGCTTTGTTTGGTGCACACCATTAATAGCATGAAAGTCCTGCCCATTCTGGAAGGGACCACGGGAATCAAAACCCGTGTAGTGTCTTTCATTCTTAGATGAAGAGGGATGACACAGAAAGCTATGAAGTCTGTTAGGCTATTAACGGCTTAAGATGTAGGGCTTGCTTTAAATGGGACTTGAGAAGAGTGAAAAGCAGTTAAAGCCAGTTCCTGAGATATGAATCAGTAACACGAAGGAGAAATCAGAAAATCAACTGTACGGTAAACAAGAACTAAACTCTCCATGAATAGCATGGAAAGAAAAAATACTTTACAGCCTGATTTTGCCAAGGAAACAGCAAACTGACAACTGGGTCAGTTGGCAGCAGCTGCTACTGATCCCATTATCCCTACGGAAGCTTCTAGTGTCTGAGCCCAGAACGGACAGTGGCCAATGCACAGTTGATTTCATAGGTGTTTAAAGTATTCCACATCTCCTGCCTCGGCTGTGTGGGGCAATTACATAACAGACCAGCTATAAATAAGGGACGAATCAGATCAATGGATGTATAAATAAATGAATCTAGGATAACGGAACTGTCACTAGAGGTCAACCCCTTTGACTACTCCAGCTTGGCTTTGAGAGTGCGGCGTGTTTTAGGGGGAGAGGCTGCCGTGGGTGGCAGAGCTAAATTTGATTTCTAAACTCCACATTCCTCCCAGCAAGGGCCCACGGTGTCTGACAGCCACAGAGAGGCAGCCAGCGAGGAACTGAGATTTCCCAGGTGAGAGTGGAGAAAGCCACCAGGATTGTTTTCTGCTGGGAAGGACTGTGTGGTACCAGCAAGCTGATACTGCTCTCCTAGCAGCCTGGTTTAAAGTGCAGTCGAAGCTGGTGACTTTCTGTTTTTAAAAACGTTTTTTTAGGTTAAGATGAGACCAGATGCAGCAACTAGGACTGCAACATTTCTTAGGGCCATGGAAAATACTCTATTACCTTTCTAAAAAGAAAAAGAGAGAAAAGGCAAGAAGGAAGAAGAAGGAGAGGAGAGAGAGGGTGAAGAGGGAAAAGGAGTGTGTGTGTGTGTGTGTGTGTGTGTGTGTGTGTGTGTGCTAGATTTAATAGCAGGAATCCTTGAAGAAAACTGCTGGCCACATATTTCACCTCCAAATAGCATTTCCAGTTTTCCGGCAGCAGATACTCAGCACCAGTGATACAAAAGTCCAAAAATTATTTTTAAAACGATTTATCTCAGACAGATGAGCTGTGAGGAAGAAAGCAGGAAACTGAAAACAAATAGGAAGTTACAGGAGTAGAATTCTGTGTCTGATTCTTCTGAGCTGTTATCACTTCTTAGTAACAAAATATCTGTTTTGTATTTCTGCTTGTGTCAAAGTGAAGTAAAGGTGTTTAAATAAGACATTTTCCAAAATGAAGAAACAAGAGAAATAGAACAAGTGAGTAGAATAACAAATACGTAACAAGGTCACAGTGGTCTAAATGAAAGACAATCTCAGTGGGGAAAATGTCCTTATTTTAGGCTTGTTTCCTTCAAGAAAACTTGAGTCAATGTGGAAATAGAAGAAGCAGTTGGTAAGAAAGTATCAATCAAACATTATGATCTCTGCAGTTTACCAACCCCAATTCGAAAATTTAGATAAGTTAGTGTGGGGGGGAGGAAGATCAGAATTTGAAAACCAGCAAAAGAGCAGTAAAGAAAGGTGTGTGAGCAATTTGAAGATGAGGACTTAAAGGGAAGCATAAAACATGGAAACTTTCACACACACACACACACACACACACACACACACACACACACAAAGAACACGCATTTACTAAGGGAAAAACACCAAGACTGCATTTAGTACCTCACAGATCTCCACTGGGGGGAAAAAAAAGTTAATTTGTTATTCTAAATATCAATGAAACAAAAGTCCGTTTATCTGGTTACAGAAATTTAAAATACACTAAAAACCAGGCTAAAATATATCAGTTTTTATGCATTTTATTAGCTATATATATTAGCCATCAAAGCTTTAAATTTAGAACAAAAATATATTTGTGTAAAGCATTATTTTAAATGTTTTTCTTAATAAAGTTTTTTTAAAAATTAAAAACAAAAAAAAAACCACAAAAATAAATTAAATTAAAAAATTAAAAACTGGAAACATTGATCTAGATAAAGAATCAGGCCAAAAGCCAGAGGGTAAATACACATGCTACAGTAACTCGGCTGAGGTTGTGAAATCTTCACAGGACTGAAAAATACTGAAGCACAATACTTAAAACAAAACAAAACAAAAAACTGAATTTACTGGCAAACTTAGTGAGCAAAATAATCTTCAAAAAGCAGAAAAAAATTAAAATCAACAAAAAGACCAAAAACTATTCAATTCTATGCCGCCTGTTAACTGTCGAGTTGCCTTTGGGTTTTAGGTAAAATGAATGGTTATATGAAGGTCACAAAGTTTTAAATGATATAACGAGACTCTGGGATGTGAATATGCCAGTAGCTGGGGAGAAATTAAGAAGGTTGAAACCAAGAAATTGACTTTTCAGCTACAGTGAGTTCCCTAATTTTTTTTCAAATTTTCTAAATAAAAACTACAACTCTAAGACTAAAAAACTAAAACTAGAAGAAATGTGCTCAAGTTAAACATTTCTTGTTTTATGCTAGCATGCAAAGATCATCCTCTTCTCAAAACCAGAAAAATTAAAAGAAAATTTCTCTTTAGGTGAGATTGCTTTTAGAAAAATATGTTCATAAATAGCTAATGCTTATAATTATAACATGTTCAGTTTGATAAACATAAAACACAGGATGTTTAAAGTTCAGAAACAAAATTTATATGGTCTTGACAGAAAATTTAAATATTTTATGAAATTCAGTGTTTTTTCCTGGTTAAACATTTTTTTCTTTATAAACAGAAAACATGATTATAAAAAAAAAACTATCACTGTGTGACAGTAATTTCTGAAACCTTTTACTTTGAAGCACAGATTTTGATGTTAAAATAGTTTATCATGTGTTTGAAGCACCCTATAGATGCTTCAAAAAATGTGCTAGAGAATCAATACCTTAAATACAAATCATTATTTTAATCGATATCTTAAATACAAATCATTAATTTAGGTTGACTGTGAAAAAGACCTTAGGATTCCAGCTAAAATGATTAGAAATCAAAAAGAATTCAGGAGCATGAGCTGCTACAGGCAGACTCAGGAAGCTCTGAGGTGGCTTTAGAGAGAACCAGAGAGAAGCCACAATCGCTGTGAGCAGTGTCTTCCATACTGTTCATGTTCTCAACTGCAGATGAGCAAACAAGCCTGGGGGTGCTCCATGGCAAAAGGGAGTGTTCTGGAGGGGGAGCAGGCAGTGCATCTGCTCTTTGAGAATAAAATAATTTTTATTTTAAAATCTGTTTTACTTTCTACAAGCCCTATAACAACACTTTTAGAAGTCTGATAAAAAAAAAACATGGAAAAATAAATAGGCATGAGTGACAAATACAGTTTTGAATATTTTTTCCTCATTATAAAATAACAAAATCAACAAAAATAAATAGTATGCTTGTTGAAATGTTTAGAAAACATAAGATAACTTGGTTGAGAAAATTAACATCACTCTGGTTTAGGTTTCAATACAGAAGTGAATTGTTCTGTGTAAGAAACAAGGAAAGGATCAAATTAACAAACGAATGGGAAAGTAATGACTATTTAACATTCCAGGAGTGTTTAGAAAGCAGAAAGAATAAAAAGTTGGCTAGTCTGAGACCTTCAACTCGTCCCTGTAATCAGCAATGGGTGGAGCAAATGGTGTGATAATAATTAATAATGATGCCTGGAAAACTGGGAAGAAACAGAACAATTTTGGCTAATCAGAGAATGATTTTGACTACTCAGCAGCAGAAAGAGTAAACTGATAGGATGAGGTTTCTAAAAATCATAAGAGAGAACGAGAAGTGGTTTAAACAAATAACAGGCAAATGCCTACTGTCTGCAAGGGATAAACGATTTATACAGATGTGTCTGAACAGAATTAAATTATCAGGGCTCGAAAGACAAGTGTTCAAGAAATCGGAATATAGAAGTAAAATGACGGGAACACACGCAGCTCACGTCTGATGAACCAACCACCTTTTTCAGAATTTGAAGAAATCCCTGTCTACCGTAAAAATAGAATCATTGTGTTTTCATTTTACACAACAGAAATTCAACAAAATTAAAGAAAATGCAAAATACTGCTGCATGGTCAGTCTTTAGGGAAACAAAAACTTTCTGTTATATGAATGGAAAGAAATAATTAGGGTTTTTGGGTTTTGGTGGTTTTTGTTTTGTTTTGTTTTTGTTTTTTGTTTTTGTTTTTGTTTTTGTTTTTTCAGTGAGGGGGTTAGGGGGAAAATCCACTCAGAAAAATTTGCTTTCCAAGATTTATCTTAATGAAGTTAATTGAAAAATAATTATATTCCCGATGTTCCTAAAGGCATCGTGAAGATTTCGGGCAGTGAGCAGCGACAGGGTAGGGCAGAGTTGCGGGGTACGCAGCCGCAATGGGGGCTAGTCCAGCACACAGCAGCCAGACAACCATGGCGAGCAGGGACTTACCAAACAGCGACAACAAAAGCCTGTTCTGCTGAAGAAAATCTGACTGCTACACTTTCCAGGGGGAAAAATAAGATAACTGTAATTGAAAAATGTGTGAGGTAAAGTAGGGAAAATCGGAACACAGAAGTGTAGGGAGGTGTGTAAAATTGTGGATAAAAAGGTAGTATAAAATCCAGTACATTTTGAAGGACTGAAAGGTGACGGGAAGAATAAAAAGATAATATGGTGAGTAAAGAAAGAATAAAATGGTGGAAGGGGGTGAATATTGTTTTTAGATTGGTTTACTAACATAGTTAAGCCCACAGGTTGAAGGGAAGAGGGGAGGGCGGACCCTCACGTCTCAGCTAGACTGGACCTGCTGCCCTTGAAGTTCGGGTTCTTCAGTCACACCCTAGCCCCTGTGCAGGGCGAGGGCAGAGTTAAAGAAAAGTGGCTCTGATGGTATCTTTGACGCTTTTCTTACTCATTTCCTGAGGCTCTCTGCTTTTCAGCAACAATACCCAAAGAACTGCCCGGTGTTTGAGTAAAGCAAAGCCCAGCCCTTGACTCAGTGGTATTTGTAACACGCCAGCGGCCATACTGTTATTAATATTGATCAACATGATATTAGGTAAATGACAATTGGTTGAGAAAATGAAACAAGCATTTTAATCAAACACCATTCTCCCCCTCCTCTTCTTATGGATGTCTTGAGTTCGTGTGTGTGGGAGTGTGAGCGCATGGGCACACACACATACACATTTCATTCTGAGAATACACTATAGATTCTGGGTTTGTGAGGACCAATGAGTCTTGCTTATCCAGTAAAAGGAGTTCTGGAAAAGAAATATGTGACTGTGTTTCCATATGACACAGCCCAACCTAATGCTCTCCTGATATTTCACTGTTGATTAAAACAACCACATCAAACAAAAAGACAAAGATAATGAGAAAAAGATGTGATAAGTGAACATAAAAGGCTATCCAGCAGTTAAAAAAAAATAGGTAGATATAAATGAATTCTATGCATCTTTAAGGAAAATTTACCCCACCATTCATGGTCTTTATTTCTTTTTTTAAATTTGTTTATTGTTTTATTAATTACAGTTTATTCACTTTGTATCTGAACTGTAGCCCCCTCCCTCAATCCCTCCCAATCTCACCCTCCCTCCCTCTTCTTCTCCCATGCCCCTCTCCAAGTCCACTAATGGGGGGGGGGAATCCTCCTCCCCTTCCAGCTGATCCTCATCTATCAGGTCTCATCAGGACTGGCTGCACTGTCTTCCTCTGTGGCCTGGTAAGGCTGCACCCTCCTCAGGGAGTGGTGATCAAAGAGCAGACCAATCAGTTCATGTCAGAGACAGCCCCTGTTCCCATTACTAGGTAACCCACTTGGAGACAGAGCTGCCACGGACTACATCTGAGCAGGGGTTCTAGGTTATCTCCATAAATGGTACTTGGTTGTAGTATCAGTCTCAGAAAAGACTCCTGTGTCCAGATTTTTTTAGGTTCTGTTTTTCTCCTTGTGGAGCTCCTGCACCCTCCAGATCTTTCTATCTCTCCCTTCTTTGATAAGATTCCCTATCCTGTGCTGCAGGGTATCAAAGCAGAGGCTGAGCCTCATAGCATGGTCTTTATATCTAGACAGCCTCCAGGACTAACCCAGCATCTCGATGCATTTTAACCTCTTGCTTCCCGAAGGGCACGAGTCCCTCTATTTTTTTTTTCCCTGAAGGACTGTTTAAGTGCAAACGTTTACCATTAGTTCTCTCTAGCTTTTGCACCCGGGTGTGATAATTTGGAAATAAAGTTTTAACTACTGTGTGTGGAGGTGGGCAGAGGACCACTGTGGAAACAGTCCCTATCTTCCGTGTGGGTCCCTGGAATTGAGCTCTGGTCTTGTACCTTCTTCTGCTGAGCCATCTCACCCACCCGTGACGTGACGTTTTCATACCAGAAAGGTCAAAACATCAATGGACGAACACACAGCTACCACGGCAACTGCTCTGGACATGGAGACAAATGTGTCAGGTTTTGCCACAATAACCATGCCAGCGGCTGGCTTCAAAGTCTAATGCGATGAATCGCTGCTGTGTCCCTTCATCTCATTTTAATTTTTAAGAGTTACCTAATTTCCTTTTCGTGCTAGTCAGTCTAATATTAATACATTTCTATAGAATTTCTTAAAATTCTTTTCGTTTGTTTTAAGACAGAGTCTTGGGTAGCCCAGGTTGGCCTCAAACACACTATAAAGTCAAGTATGGTCTTAAACTCCACATCCTCCTGCCTCCAGCTCCTGAGGGCTAAGATTACAGGTGTGAGCCACCATGCCTGGTGTCTATGTGGCATTGGTGATGGAAGCTTCGAGTATGCTAGGCAAGCATGTCACCGACTGACATGTTGAATTTGTTGAATTTGAAGAGTCTTTGATATAGTTGAATATTCAGAGTTGCTGAGGTTGCAGGAATCTTCTCAAACTTAACTGCAGAAAATATCTGTTGCAGTATTTCCTGCAAGGCAAAGCACTAGTACCTATGTATTAAGAAATTCATGTATTCACAACAAAGTTATGTTTTGTTTCAATCTTGGATTTCCGGTGTACGAACGAGTGCTTTGTGTGCATGTATGTATGTATGTTCATCATGTGTGTGCATTGTATCCTCAGGTCAGAGGAGCCCCACATCCCATGGAACTGAAGTTACAGATACTTGTGAGACACCAATTTGGGTACTGGGAGCTGAACCCAATCGTATGCATGAGCAATAAGTGCTCTAGATGACTGAGCCATCTCTCCATCTCTCTAGCTGCTCTGTTGTTCTGTTTCAGATCCATCATCTTCTACCCAGCAATTTTGTTTTGAGAAATCCATCCTAAGGAAATAATAAAACATTGATAACAGACACACCCTAAGATGTTCATTACGGAATGTTTAAAACTAAAATATTGATAATATTTCATATATCCAACAGCGGCTGGTGGCTTAAAAATAAAGGAAGGATTCTTTTATATACACAGTGAGGGAAACAAGCTATGGTAGTACCCAGTCCTTTGAGTATGTAGGAACATGCACATGTATGTGCACACACACACACACACACACACACACACACACAATTGTGACCAGCAAAAAGAAACTCGGTCATATCAGTCCTTGTCACCACGTGGCAAGATAACAGGTGGTTCCAATGTTGCTTTACTTCATAAGGCTTTGTAATGCCCTTCACTCCCCATCCAAGTTCTGGGACCGAAATCCAGGGGTTTCTGTATGCCAGCCGGCTACTCTACCGCCAAAACACATCTCCTATCCACACACCCCCTTTAACGAGGATCTTCCCTCCTACTGAAGTGGGCGCTGGAAGAAGCTGCTTTCTACTTTCTTTACTGTGGTAAAATATACCCAGCATCACTTACATTTTACATTTTAACCATTTTTATGTATCAAGTTAAATACCTCTCATAAATACTAGGATGTTGCATGAGCTCAAATATTTCCTCATAACTTTGGAAGATAATATTTGTCAGATTTTAAAACCTGAGAACTACTCCAGAATCAAGTACTTAGTGTAAAAGGCGGCATGCTTCAGGAGTGGAGTTATCTATCATCACCATGCTTCAGGAGTGGAGTTATCTATCATCACCACAATTTATTTAAAAAAAAAAAAAAACCAAAAAAACAAAAAACCTTCTCATCTTTCTTCAGAGACTCTGTCCCATTAAGCAATAACTCTCAACTCTTTCTTTCTCCCCACAATCCTTAATAAGCTCTGATCAACCTGTCTCTGTGAACTTGCTCTCCACAATCATGGGAGTTGGATCATTGTATTTTTCTTTTTGCGACTAGTTGATTTCACTTAGTGCAACAGCTTTAAGTCTCATCCTTTTTGTAGCAGGCACCAGAATTTCATTTCTTGTCGATGGTGAATATTTCATTCATGTGTATACCATGCTTTGTTTATGTTCTTTTGCTTTTGGATGCCAGGGTTGTTTGGGATAATGATGCAATAATAACGAACATTAATTATCTTCGTTAGAATTTTTATTTGTGAACACTATGATAAAAAGCAACTTGGTGATTTGAATGAGAATGGCCTCCATAGGATCGTGCATTTGAGTTCTTGGTCCCCAATTGGTGGAATTTGTTTAGGAAGGATTAGGAGGTGTGGCCTTAATGGAGGAGGTGTGTCAATGGGAGTGGGCTTTGGGGCTCCAAAGGCTCATGCCACGCCCAGCCCCACCCCTTTGTCTCTGTCTCTATCTGTGTCTTTGTCTTGGTCTCCCTCCCTTTTTCTCTCCCTCTCTGCCTCCTACTTACAGCATAAGATTTTTGCTCTCAGCTCTCCCTTCATTCCTCCATAATGAGCTCTAACCCTTGGGAACCTTAAGCCTTGGTCATGGTATTTTTGTTACAGCAATAGAAAACTAACCCACACACAGTCAGTGACAGAAGTCAAGGCAGGAACTGAAGCAGAAGCCGCAGAGAAACATTGCTTGCCGGCTTGCTCCTCATGTTTTGTTTGTCCTGCTTTCTTATACAATCCTGTGCAGGTGTGCTCCGCCCACAGTGGATAGAGCCTTCACGTATCAATCATTAATCAAAAAAAAAAAAAAAAAATGCCCCCAAAGCTTGCCTCCGGGCCAAGCTGGTAAGAGAAGTTTCTCAGTTGAGGTTCCCCCAAATTACTAGCTTTTGTCAAGTTGAAAACAAACAGACAAACAAACAGACAGACAGACAGAACATTGATATACAGCCCTGCTTTTAATTCTTTGGCATACATACCTAGAGTATGTTCCTGGGTCAAATGATAGTCTATGATTAACTTTTTTTTTGATGAAACTACTGCTTTTTACCACAAAATGACATATTTCAAATTCTAATGTGATTTAGTTTTTGAGGCTGTAGGGCAGAAAGCTGTAGTTTTGATATCAGTATCTACTGGTTATAAAATCGAGTGCCTTAAAAGACGGTTTTATATGTGCCCACACCAGTTAGAAACCTAGACCAACCTATGGAAAATGTCAGTATAAATTTAACTGAGTTCCTGCATCTCAGTAAGAAGTAAGCAGCCAAGTGCGGCAGGGCTGGGAGCTGGGAGACACTTTGTGATCAGCAATTCCTTTGGAATGTTTCAAGTTGCAAAATCACTCAGGGAGCCTCATCGTTTACTTCACTGGTGTCTTTTGCCAGCACTTACATCTTTCCCTCACATTTTCACACGCTAAATTTTCAGTTCCAGGCAAACTCCAAGTATTTTCATTTAAGGTTTCTTTCTTTCTTTCTTTCTTTCTTTCTTTCTTTCTTTCTTTCTTTCTTTCTTTCTTTCTACAAATGTCACTTTGAACATTTAGTCTGAAACCCAATATTGTTTAGTTTAAAGGAGATTTTCTTAGGTAACTTGTCAGAAAAGCATGATTGATTGCTTATGACTCGGATATTTTTTAAAAAAAAAATGAGAATAGTGGAATTTAATAAAATAGATTGTTTTCCCTGGAGGTTAAGATGTCTACACGGGATCCAACTTAAACAGGATGTCTAGCCTTCCTAAAGTTTTCTAAAAAAAAACCTTCTTCTTCTTAATCTGGCAAAAGAAATAAATCTGGCCAACAGTTGTCCAGACAAGAGGATTTCCCTTTTTGTTTGATTTGAAATTTTTTTTTTTTTGAAAATCCCTTGTATATAAAGATAATTTCTATAAATAGGAGAACGGGGAAAGTCTGGGTAGAAGAAAGAGAAACCTTTACAAACATGTGAGTTTCAAATTTTTAGTTGTGCCATCTATTCACATACCCTAAAGCCACAGGCATCTAAGATCCATTCTAGAAAAGAAGCAATCCAGTGTGCTTAGGTTGGAGCATGCTTTAAAAACTGGGGGGGGGGGGGGGGTACCGACACAGGACTACTGTGAAGAGAACATGAAAGCAGAATTTAGTAGACAAAGGAACTATGTACAGAATGTGTTAAAATTCCCATAAATCGACAAGAAGACAATGCACCTTAAGAACTGATGAAGGGACGAGAATGTATCAAAAAGAAGCTGAGGTAGCCAAGAGGCACATAAAGATATACACCGCTTCAGCAGCAGCTGGAAAAGGTTAATTACAGCAACTACAGAAAAGCGGTTCATGGCTGTGATATTGGTAGAGACAGAGAGGGTCTAAAAACATCAGATATTAGTAGCATGGAAGCAAGAAAATGAAGATACGCACATCCTGATGGGAGTGGAAACTGGTGATGTCACTTTGAAAAATCATCTGAGAAAAAAAATCTAGAATTAAAAAGTTAAAAAAAAAAAGTGTAGCATTGGGACCCGAAAATCCTAGTGCTTGGCATATATTCTGGAGGAGCTCTTATACACATGTTTAAGGGGAAAAGTACAAAATCTTACGCCCAAATGAGTAGAATTTCTGAGAGAAACATACCTATTGTACACTCATTAAATCCCACATAATTTTTTATCTACACTGGATGTGGTGGTGCAGTTCTGTGGTGATTCAATTTGAGAAGTACAACAAGAGTTCAAGATCATCCTTGGCTAAGGAGCAGGATTGAGACCATCTGAGGTTACGTGAGACCTCTTTAAAAACAAAACAAAACAAAACGAAACGAAAAAAAAATAAGAAAGATGAACCTGTCATCCAACCACTAACAAAAAAATGGGGTTCCTGGATGCTGGAACCGTAGATGCGCCTCACTGCAGCCTAAGAGTTGAGGTTCCTTCCATATTGGACAGCTGGGTGTCCGTGAGCTTGGTCAATTTTAATTGCTAATTAAAAGTGTGGGTTGGTGTGGTGGCATACATCCATAATCCCAACACAAGGGAGGTAGAGGCAGGAAGCTCAGGATTTAAAGTCGTCCTCAGCTACATAGTAACTTTAAGGCCAGCCTAAGCTACATTAGACCCTGGCTTTGTTAAAAAAACAAAACAAGCCAGTCATGATGGCACCATGACATCACATTCCAGCACATGGGAGGTAGAGGCAGACTGATCTCTGAGTTCAAGGACAGTCTGGTCTACAGATGGAGTTCCAGGATAGCCAAGGATACACAGAGAAATAATGGCGATGATGATGATGAAAAATAAAAACAAAAATATATTACAAGATAGACTTTTTCCTTGTTCCCTCATTTTAATAGAAGGGAAAAATGTTTTCAAGTTCATGGTTTCTTCATAAATACTTATGGTGTCACCAGATGGTTTACTAGTGAAAAAGCTTGGTAGTCCTTATAATCGCTAAGCCTGTCATGATTTGCTGTGAAGAAAGGCATTCCTGTGGATTTTCAACCACAATCTCTGTCCATCACCTAGACTTTTCTCTGTTAGTTACTGCAAAACAATAACCTTTTGGGAAAAGTCAGGTGTGAGACAACAGCTCTTTTTGTGGACTAACATCCTTTCTCTATTTACCAAATGAAAATTAGGTAATTTGTCAAACAAAACAAAAGCAAAACAAAAATCAGTTGTTGCAATTGAGTAGTTCAGAACAGTAGTTGTAGAGTGGAGTTGGTCATGTCCCTCACTCGGACGTAAGTCTAACAATCTGTAGTCAAACCTAGGATTTGATGCCACAGCCACTGCAGATGAACTAGGTCTGCGTCCCTCCCCATGAAGACCTTCAAAGCACACTATGAAATTTCCTACAGTCGCAGAAGCCCTTCTTAGAAACTCAGAGGGTCCTGAAAGCTCGTGATGTGAACTACTTTACAAACTTAAGAAGACAAATGCATTTGCTTATCCCGATTCACTGTTTGTGAGAGGCAATGGATTTGGAGACTCTGCACAGAAACGTTGACAATTTGTGAAAAGATCAGGAAAATGATGATGTGGGTTAATTACTCCTAGCTTTTCTGGATAAACTGAAAGGGAAAAGAACAAGGTCTCTGATAAAATTAACCAACTTTGAGCATCTCAGAATATGCGGAAGGGCACCAGTGAACTCAGCGATAAGACTGGCTGGCTCCAGATGTGTGTAAAGAGTCTGACATTTTCTAAGTGTGCCCTGGAAGAGAATCTTCTCCCCAGCAGACGCGGAGCTCAAGATGCTGAAAATCAAACAGAAACCCTCATTAAAAGCCTGGTGGAATTACAAATAACATTTGAGTCCCAGTCTCTGAGGGTGTTGGCAGTTAAAATAAAGGCATTAATTGGTTAAAAAAAAAAAATTGGTACCCTGTAACTTGGGATGGAGATGTGCAGAAGGACCTTATTGAGGCGCAAACTTTGAACCATGTGATTCCAAAGGGTTTATTTCTCTTGAGGAAGTGGTCTCTTCATCCTTAGCATGAGATATGCTCCAACTGCCTGGCCCCTGAAATATTGCCTCTTCTGCCTTTTACTGAGGAAATTAATCTTCATTGTTTGAAAAACCAGCAGTGACCTTCTCTGAAAAAAAAAATGCCAGGCAAGATAATACTGATGTCCCTCAGGGTCTACCAACAGTTGCCTCTAGACTACAACAGACATAAAGCTGAGCAGAGAGGAGGTAGAAAGTGTAGTCCGTGGAGGAACACCGCACCACAAAAGAGCTTAACGAGTTTGCTAAGTCATTCAAGCAAAAGGCTGGGGAATATGCGTGGGAAAGGATTTGAAGGGTATGGGGTAATGGTGGAAGGAACATAAAACTGGATCAGGCTGAGTTCATTGATATGGGCCCACTGAGTGAATTCTAGGCTTACTATGGAAACTCACACAGTTAAAAAAATACATATGTCAAAAGTTCCTTTGAATGGTTGGCTGAAGCATTTGTCAAAAGATGGCCTACTAACAAATGAGTTGGAGATGTCTGACATCTTTTGGCTTAGTGTTGATTGAGGGATTTTTAAGGCTCAAGGAAACTGGAGTGCTAGAGTTAGTACCCTGTGTAAAACCTAATTCTCCACAATGGGGAGGCCCAGAAGACATGCCCTTCATTAGTCCTATAATATGCAAAATGAAGAGAGGGGTGCCAGCACATTTGAAGAGCTTTGCTGTTGCCCCTTCCCTTGTGCCAGACCTTGGGTGGCAGAGACTCTGCTGATCAGTTGACTAAATTAAATGCAGTGGGTTTCATTGGGCCACAGTGTTAGGGGCCAGATGAAAGCACTGAATTGCCAAAGGCAAGGTGATCACAGTTATTATGGGCAGCATAGACAAGGCAATGTCCATAATGGCCTAATCCACAATGGTCAGTACAGGCAAAGTGATTTTCATGATGGCATGACTTGTATGGACCTTTGGTACTGGCTAATCAACCACGGTGTTTCCAGGCATGAAGTAGATAAGAAGCCTACTGCATTTTTATTTTTGATCTGTATAAGTGAAAAAAAAATTCTCAAGGAAATGAAAGAAAGTCTATGTTGGATCATGGCAAAATGGAATCTTAACCAGTGACCCAGACCCAGAACACCTTGCATGTAGGGGTGGTCAGGTTCCCCATAGAAGGACCTTAATAAAATACCTGAAAGTTTTACTGTTGGCCTTTCTCCAGTCCTTCCCAGGAAGGACCTACTGACAAGAATAACTGTACAGTGGCAAAAAGGAAACAATCAGACTTTCTGGGATTTATTGGTCTATTCTGGATGGATGTTGATTCTGGGAGACACCGAGAAACACTGGGACCCTCCAGCTTAAGTGGGGGCTTGTAGGGGTCAGGAAATTAATGAGGTTTTGGCTGAAGTCCAACTCAGAGCAGTTCCAGCGGGTCCCTGAACTCATCCTGTGGTTATTTCCTCGGTCCCAGAATGTATAATTGGAATAGATATACTTAGACATGGGCGGAATTCTCAGTTGATTCCCTGACCTGTGGAATGAGGGCTATTGTGGTTGGAAAGGCTAAAAGGAAGCCTTTAGAGTTGCCTCTGCCAGGGAAAATAGTGAAAAAGAAGAAACATTGCATTCCTGGAGGAACTGCAGAAATCGGTGCCATCATCAAAGACTTGACAGATTTGATGGTTCCCACAACAGTGTTCTCTAACAGTACTATTTGGACAGTGCAGGGGACAGATGGACCGTGGAGAATGACAGTTGACTATTGAAAACTAAATCAAGGAGTGACTCCAATGGCAGCTGTCGTACCACATGTGGTATCCTTACCTGAGCTGATTAACACATCTCCTGGTACTTGGTATGCAGCTACTGATCTAGCACAACACATTTTTCTCAGTACCTGTTCATAAGGACCACCAGAAGCAATTTGCTTTCAGTTGGCAAGGCCGGCAGTATACCTTTATGGATTTACCTCAAGGATAAAGTAGGATATGCACAGACAGCAACAATCTGTTATCAAATGGAAAAAACAACGCTTTGTCCTTACCAGAGTAGACACTTATTCTGGTTATAAATTGCCTTTCCTACACATAATAGCTCTGTGAAAACCACCATCAGGGACATACAGAATGCCTTATCCACCATCATGGTATTCCACACAGCATTGCTTCTAACCAAGGAACTAACTTCACAGCCAGAGACTTGGGACAGTGGGCCCACGATCATGGAATCCACTGTTCTGCATCATCCCGAAGCAGCCAGCCTGGTAGAAGGATAGAATGGCCTTTGGAACACACAGTTACAGCACCAATTAGGTGGCAGCAGGGGTCTCTGCATAGCCTTAACTGTCCTGGGCTTCACTTTGTAGACCAGGCTGGCCTCAAACTCATGGAGATCCACCTGCCTCTACTTCTGCCTCCCAACTGCTGGGATTCAAAGCATGTGCCATGAACCATGAGCAAGAATCAACTTTTAAAATCATTTTGAAAACAACAACTTAGGTTAAGGAGTTGTAGTATAAATACTCCCCCGAATCTCATAGTTTTCTTACAACACATTGAGAGCAAACTTGGTATTCATAGGGAGTTCACAGAGGGTCTTAGCTGTACTTCAACTCTAGATTTGTTTATAAATTATGCTCAGAGACAGAGGCAAGTTTTTAGATAAAAAACTTTGTTTTTATTTGCATGTGTGCTTATGATTTATGTGTGGACATGCAAGCCATAGCATGTGTGTTATGTTCACAGGACAACTTGGTGGTGTCTGTTTTCTCCTCCTTTTACATGGGTTCCAGGGATCTAGCTCAGGTCGCAGGTTGTGAACGAGTGTTTTTAGTGGTTTTGCCATCTTGCCTGCTGAGCCATCGCGCCAGTCCCAGGAGGAGATTGTTGCCCTGAGAGAAACTATAGCTTAAGAGACCACCACCTTAAAATCTTTTATTGTGTGTCCTTTACTGCAACGAACCTTTGCAAATATAACATTTAAAATGTCTCTGCCTACTTCAGTGTTAAGAAATATAAAGAGGGAAATGGGAGTAGGACATGTGGGCAAAAGGGAAGGATTTGGGAGAAAGAGAGGAGGCTGGCACAGACCACTGGAATAGAACGAGTGTGCCTATACCCTGGTCCTGTGGAGGGTGAATGTGCTCTTGTAGCCGTGGCCCATTGGACAGCAAGAAGCAAACATCTGCCTGCAAAACACAGGCAGATAGGATATTTGTAAGCATGGGTGGCACCCTGCCTGTGATGATTTGATTTATGATTTTTTAGTGTGACAGTGGTATGACGCTGATGTGAATGCAGGAAAAACTACTTCAATTTAGAGGTGTGGTTTCTTTCTGCATTGCTAATGTGTAACACAGTTTTCTCTTATGATGCCTAGTCCCAAGGTCAGAAGGTGTAGTTCCCCACCCCCTGCAGTGTGCTGTGGCTGAGCCATGGTGCTGGAAGGTCCACTGCTAATGTAGTTGGACTCAGCGTATGTTCAGTTTGTGATGGTTTTTCTCTGGAAGCTGACTACATGATTCTCTGAGCGGCAGCTGTACATAAACCACATTGTGGATTAAACAATTTTTTTTTGCATACATTGTCTGATGACCCAGCGTACGACTTAGCACCTAACACAAGGTAGGCATGCTGCACTAGACACCCATTGTGCCAGAGGGCTAAAAACCTCACCTTTACATAGCAGATCAGAGCGTAGGTGCGCTCACCTATGACACGGGGGTAGGTAACTTGACGATAAAGTTGGGACGCTCTTGTCCTAATTGCAAGCTCAGTTTTTCACCTAATCAATGAAAACAGAGAGACCTGACATCCATACAGTATGCATTTAGCTACCCTGACCAGAGAAGGGTGGGCTGAGTGACTGTTTCCAGGCTGAGCATCCACTGCCTTCATCCTAGCCCCAGAGACCTCGTATTCCAAAGAAGGTTTATTGCGGTGAGTCTTGTTTTTTCTCTAGCTTGCATCTCGTGATCCAGTTCCAATGCCGCCACTGCCACAGCCTCTTGAAGGTGCCCCTCCAGCGTGCCTGGAACTCTCTGTCCTCCTGGGGGTGGAGGTGAGGGAGGACTTCAGGATTTGATTTTGACAGCAGGTTTCTGATTGTATTTGTCTTTTGTCTGTGTTGCCATGAGTGCCCCTTAGAGGGGACAAGGAAAGACAGTGTGTCCCCACTCCCCAGGAGGGGAGCAGGTGGGATATGCAGTGGATGAGTAAGGACTTGAAAAGCCTCTACCCACAAGGTCAGCTCTGCAAACAGTCTGCATTTTTGGTTTAAATACCATAATAAGTTGAAACATTTCTTTGTAGTTAAAATATTTTATTTACTCTCTCTCTCTCTCTCACTCTCTCTCTCTCTGTGTGTGTGTGAGAGAGAGAGAGAGAAAGAGAGGGTGTGTGTGTGTGTGTATGTATGTGTTATGAGCACATGTGTGAGTGAGTGTGTGTGTGGTGTTTTGGTGTGTGTGCAAGAGTGGGTGGTATGGTTTTGATTGCAGGGCTATTTGTGTAGCTGTCAGAGGATTTTATAAAAGTGGTTTCAGGGATTGCACGCAGGCCATCAGATTTGCAGAGCAAGTGCTTTACCTACTGAACCATCTTTCTAAAGGAATGAGGGATGGCTCAGTGGTTGGAGCCTTCGGCAAGGACTCACTATAGCTTCACAGAGGTGCAGACCATTGCTTTTAGAGACACATTCTGTTACACATAAACATGAGGCAGGACACAGACATGCATATGTCCTTGCTCTACTGGCCGAGATACTCTCCTGCCAAGCATTTAGCCCAGCAGCAGCAAGCCGACTTAGCAGCCAGTGTTAGGAATTGGATGGCATCCTGAGTTAGAAGGAATCAGAGCACTTTGGAGAAACAACTGACCATAGACCAAGGCAGAAAATACAGGAGAAGAACCTACGAACAACTAGAAACAAAACCCAAAGTGAAAAAGGAGGGTCAAAGAGACTCAAGAGGCCAGTGAAATTGTCACCCCTCAGGTGACAAAGCTGGATCATTCTGAGCAACATAGTGCAGAAAGGAGTATTGAAATAAAAACGAAATGGTAGCATGAAAACATGAAATAAACATTCACACGAGCCCATTCTGCTACAGATAACTAACAGGGAGGAGGGCTCTCCGGATAAGCTGCACAGACACTCTGCCCTGAAGGAAGAGGATTACAACCCTCTTCTCCTTAAACTCGGGTGGCCCACCATGACTTTCCTTCCGAGAGTGTGATGCGCAGGTAGGCACGCTGCACTGCTACCATCGCCAGTGCCGTCACACCGACAGTCACACTCTTGATAGGATTCATCAAGAATGACACTTTATCGCTGTGTTCTTGTCTTCTTCCCCCGAACACATCCCCCAGTCTAATCATGAGGGAGGAAATGAAATTCCGACTGAGGGACATGTCATTAAAAAAAAAAAAAAGGACCAAAAAAAAAAAAATCTAGGAAGCTGTCACAATTCAAGGATGTCCTGGATGGCATCTCAGATAGAACTGGAAAACTGGGAGAAAACTCAGGGAATTCAAGTAAAATGGGACTTAGTTGATAATAAAAATAAATAATAAATGATACATCAAAATTGGCCTGCTAACTCTGACAAAAGGACTCTGGAAATATAAGGTGCTAATATGGAAAGCCCAAGGCAGCTACACAAGACGCCCTGTGATTATAGTAATTCTGTAACTCCTCAGCTGTTCTAAAATAAAAGGTTTTTAAAAGGCAAGGGAAGGACACGATTGATCCAGAATGCAGCAAACAGTGTAGCAGACCAGGGAGGTTAGCGGTAATGACGTTGTGCAGTTTACTATCTTTCCCTTTAAAGAGATACAAGCTTACCAGCGTAGCCGGGATTTCTCGCTGCACTCCCCCTCTCTTCTCATCCCTGACCATGCAGCCTGACGCTGTTCCTAAATCCTATGTATAGTCCGCTCTTGCTACATTCGTGTGTCTTCATTAACAATGGGTTCTGTGGTCTCTGGGTTGCCAGTTACACACGGGGGACAGGTTATTTAACCTTGGTGAATCACCCTGTTGATTCACTTAGATCTAGTCCCTCCATTTTAACCTCTGTATAATAGTCTAACCTAGAAACAAAGTCTGTTCCTCGTCCTTATGCAGAGGGACCATTAGATTGTTTCTACAGACTATGTCAAATTATGTGAGCAAACTATTACCTTATTCTCTGCCCTTGCCTGTTCTAACTGTTTTTTTCAATGTGACCGACTAGAAGCAAGTTCTGATCTCTGGATCTGGCCCATTGGATCTGGACCAGGAACCTCTTTCAGGAGTGGTTTGATCAGGATTTTCAGAATAAAGGATGAATTTAACATCTTTTGAGGTACTGCATCTTCATCCGTCGAGGAGATTCCCACTTAGTTAAAAACAAATCCAAACTCTTTCAGTAGACCACGAGACACAGTACTTCAAACACAGGTTTAGAATGCAAGTGTTAGATTAGAGTGGGAAGGGGCTATAAATACCAATCAGCATCATCAGGCAATCGAAGGTTTCTCTGGATAATTTCTCCCAAAGGTGTGGGTTTAGTGTCTGCACAGATACTCCTAAGAATGAAGGCTCTCTCTGCCACACAAATCGCATTCCTACCAGAGACTGAAAGAAAAAAAAAATCAATTTATTTGTCTTGCTAGGAAAAGAAGGGATGCATTTCAAAGAACAGAAATGTACCTTCTCCCCACTGGTCTTGCTCTCTGCATGCGCCACTAGGATCAGTTCTAACAGTCGTTTTTCAGATATTTGAAATCAAGAGCCCTATAAGCCCTCCCTCAATATCTGTGTGTCTCCGTCTATGCTCCCTGAATGTAGGAGTCAGCCTGTTTCTATGTCCCTGTGTCAGTGCTGGAGTCATTGCTCAATCAAAGATCCTTCAAGGAAAGATGGAAAGAGACAACTCAATTCTTCAGATGTGGCCAGAGCACTAGAGAGTCAATGGCATTTCCTATGTGCCTTCCGGAAAGATCTCCTGTCCAGCAGCCTGTTCTTATGGCCAGAGATGAAGTCAGCTCTCAGGAATCTTGCAGATTGGTATTGCTGCTAAAGATAGTATAGAAGAGGCAGGGGGTGGCGGTTCATGTCTTTAATCCCAGCACTCTGTAGGCAGAGGCTGGTGGATCTCTGTGAGTTTGAAGCCAGCCTGGTCTACCAGGTCAGCCTGGGCCACACAGTGAGCCCTGTATCTTAAGTATGTATATTTATCTTACAGAACCAGATTCCACTGGGACTCAATACTCCAAAGAGAACATTTGCAGAAACATTCTCAGGTGGTGCCTGTCTTTCATGGGTTACCTGTGGCTACTTCGTCCTGCTTTAGTAATGTTTCTGTTTGTCTTTTCAGACCCAAATTCTTAAGGAGAATATATATGGGCACTCAGAACCATTAAATATATTTTATAATCTAAGAGACACCAATTTTACAAACAAAAAACTCTTCTAGTGAAGCAAGGTAGAGAGCCCTCATTCCCTGAGCCTGGGTACAGTGGCCAGTATAGTGCTTAAAGAACTGTTGGTCCCTTGATAGAGAAGGCAAGGTACCTTATAAGGTGTTAGAATATCAATTATAAACCAAAGGGGCTATGGTGTCTTTGAGATGAAACTTCCATGTTACCATTGTCATTTCACAGAAATAAAAAAAAAAAAAAAAAAGACCAAAAGGTAGAAGGTAGAGAATGCCGCAGAAATCCACATCACTTAGCAGAGTTAGAAAGGGCGGGATAGAGGTTTGGTGTGTCTCTCACTGGAACACTGTACTGCTGCTCGAATGCCTCAGAGCTGCTGGCATTAATCAGAGGAAACAGACATTTGATTTTGCCCGAGTCTTCACGCAATTGCACGAAGATGCCCTGCAACACTGAAGAAGCATCTTTTGTACTGTCTGCCTTGCAGGGATTCTCGCTAGTGATACATCTGAAAGTTGATTACATGGAGGCAAATGATGGCACGCCTATTCCCTGAACTTACCACTGCAAACAATAACTGAAGAAGATTACACTCACGGACAGGTGGGGTATGCCTGCTTATGTCTGTTCATTTTCTCACAGATTATCATGCAGGATATGAATCATGTTTACTTTCAAGTCAGGTACTCTTACACCAACCTGTGAAGTACTGTGCAGGGTGTGGCCACAGGAGCCACAGGAGCCACAGGGGCTCCACCTTGGATCAGAGACAGTCCCAATGGTTCCTGTCAGTCCTAGCTAGGTCTGGAAGGTTCCTTGATGATGCTTCATTGAACAGGGTGCTGAAAGCAGCCCCCGGAGGGTGCTCTCTTAGCTGGTTTTATACACATGCATTTGTAACCTCCACATGGAGGAATACAGCATTTATGCCTTACAAGTTGGCTACCGGTGAAGCTCAAAATAGAAAAGTTTGTCAGTTAGTTGGGTGTGGTGAATCATTCCTGTGAGTCCAATGCTAGGGAGGCTGAGACAGAAAGAGCAGTAGAATCAAGAGTTTAAGGCCAGCCTGGGTTATGTGAGGCCATGTCAAAAAAAAAAAAAAAAAGAGAAAGGAAGTAAAGAAGGAAGGAAGGAAGAGAGAGAGCGTGAAAAAGGAAAACCTCAAGTCTGAGCACCTACAGATCTCTAGTTGCTTGTGGCTGTATGGAAACAGGAACCAGCCACCACAACACACCATACCTTTGGTGTCCCTGGACTTCTCTGAGTAGTTGAAGTGATGATTTCCATAGCTGAAGGCCCTTGAGAGAGGTCGATAACAGAGGCACTCCTAAAAGCTGCTCGTCTAACAGAGACAGCTTAGGATTCCTACTAACTCATGTAGAACCAAAAAGTAGGGAGCATCAGGTTAACCTCTTCTAGAACAGCTGTAAAGTTTTCAACATATGTAACACACTCTTCAACCTTTGAATTCAGATACAGCCATGCATAATGAAGTACCTGTGTCTCAGGTACCAGCTGGATGATTTTGGTGAACGCAGACTCTAACACAGACAATGGCCTGCCTGGGATCAGCCTGTGGCCACCACCCCAGAAGGTTCTTTGTCGCCCTTTCTTCTGAATTGTGGTTACTCACTCCCTACCCACCAAGGGCAACCATGAGCCTAATTTTTGGTTTGGTTTCCTAGATCCATTTTGCCCGCTCCTGAATGTCATTTGAACGGTTTAATACGGTATTACTTTTTTGTGTGTGTCCGTCTTATGCACTCAGCTTCTGAGACTTGTCCCTGTTTCCACATGGATTAGCAGTTAGCTCCACTTTATTGCCAGGTAGTATCCTGTTAGAGGACTTGTTTACCTAGCCTCCTTTTGAAGCACAGTTGGGTGGTTTCCAGATTTTCAATAGAATGATTAAACTGGCTACTAGCATTGTCACACGGCTATTTTCTTGTGAAGATATTTTTATTGCTCTTGGTTAAAAGGTAAGGCTAGAAATGCTAACGCCTAAGTTTGGGGTATGTTTAACCTTTTCAGGAGCTGCCAATTTGTTAATATGGATGTTTGCTAATGAAGCCGATTGTCCTACAAAGTGAATTCTTTTATTTCATTTTATGCTTTTTTTTTTGTCTTAAAGCATTGATAAAGTATGGGTATTCACTCTTCTGAAATGTATTCTTCAGTATCAGATTAATTACATCATTTTAGTTTTTCTTAAAAATATTTCTAGGTTGTTTACAACATAAATTAAAACCTGGGAGATTCCTATTGAAAAAACTTTCAATCTCTCACATACTTTGTTTTCTTTAATATTCAATATATGCAAAAATTCTTGGAACATGTGTTAGTCATAATCATAAAAATGGAGGTTTATAAATCCTTCACATTTCCAAGAACTTTCTGTGTGCTCAGGGGATTCCCCTCTTCCCTCCAAGGAAATAAATACCCTTCACTCACCTTTTATATAGTTGATATATTTATTTATACAGCCATGTACTGAATATTGTTGCTCAGAAAAAAAAAACTGTTCATTTTTTCTTTGCCTGTAGGAGCTTCATCAAAAATGGTATCATGCTATGTGGCTTTCTAGAACTTGAATATATTTTTCTCAACATTCTGTCTGGAAGATGTTACCCATGATGTCTAGACTGTAGTTTAAATCCTTGTTGTGGATTAAGATTTCATTCTGGAAACAGATCACAACATAGCCTATCACATACGTGTTACATCTATGGGGAGTCTGGTACATTCAACAGGACAGTTAGATCTGAAGCTGTTATCAAATTAAAAAAAAACAACAAGAAACCGATTTCTGCTCAAAAAAGGAGAATGTGTAAGTTGACTGGGGAAAATGATGTAAAACAAAATGTGTGAGTCAGCACCCCTGCAGGTGTGAAGCAAGCAGGACTTCCAGGGTTGAATAAAAGTAGGTTTGATTGGGTAGGCAGAAGTGATCACTGAAGAAAGTGAAAGCCGACATGTTTTTCAGTGTGAAGGCAGAGCCTAAAGGCAAGGCAGCTTTCATCTTACCTTCCAAAGGTTAAGCACTTCACTTCTCTGTCTAAAAGCAGTCATCTCATTGATGTCCTACTGCCTTAAGAAAACATTTCAAAATTCACAGGTAGAATACCATTTTTGGTAGAAAACAACTAAAAGCACTGAAGCAAACCTCTACTCCCCCCACAAAAAACTGTTGTTTCTCTTTGTTCTAGATACTTATGCTTGCAGGGACAAATGTGCAAACATTTTCACAGCTAATATTAAGAGCACATTGCATTTAAAGATTTTTATGTTGCACAGACCTAAAAAGCACTGCTAAACCTCATCTTAGACTACAAGTATGCCTCAAAACATGCTAAAACCAAATCTAATGTTATTCCTTTGCACTTGAATTACACGCTCAGAGCACCAGACTGGACTCATTTAAGAGCAGGGAATGCTCTGAAGAAATACTTTAAAATTAGATGACTAGATTTGTATTTTTAAATGATGAATCTCATATCAAAGTTCTTTATATTTATTTCTTAACGTCTAGGAACATCTAAAACCGAAACAATTTATTTTAAAAATTAGGCAAGTTTCAGCTAAACAAAAACAGCCCTACATGTATAGTTTTCCTTCTTTCCTTATTAAATGTCCCTTCTACAGAGCCAATTCACTGAGCAGAGCCCAAAATTTCCGAGGGAAAAACTGATTCAGACGATACAGAAAAACGTGGGCTTAGTTTCCTTTATGGGAGCTTTTGATTTGTTTTCAGCTCAAAATTTAATAAAAAAAAAAAAAAATCCCTTCTGAAAGATGGGATGCATAAGTGTAACGCTGAAATCTTCTACTATTCGAGTAATGAAAGAAACCTTTCTTTGCTACAGAACTGGTCCTCTCCACCGACCAGACAGCGCGACTGTTGACGAGACAAACACTCCTGTTGGATCCAGACAACCACAACTCTTACGAGCCATCTTTTTATTTTATTTTTATTTTATTACCGTGGATATCAATTAGCCTGAGTCATGAAGCCCGACCGCATTAAGGGCGACACGTGATCCAACCACTGTTTTTAAAAGTCCACGTCTTTCAAACTCCTCTCTCCAGCCATTGCTAGCTCCTTCTCCCCCTTCGAGGACCCGGCCTCCGCCGTGTTTGTTCGTTAGATGGCAGCCCCGGGGAAGCCTGGTCTCGGGGAAACCTCTCCTCTGGCACGTTCGAGAAAACCACCGAGAAGACTTGGGCTGGTGCTAGTTTCTAGTCACTTATGGATCGAGCGTGGCTGGAGGGACGCAGAGGGGAGGAGGCTTTGAGGCAGGTGCGGGTGGGTTTCTGCAGTGGCCACCGATCCGGGGCGAGCGCCGCACATTCTTAGGTTGGGATCCGAGCCAGAGGACGCGCGGTCCGGGTTAGGGTACCCGCCCGCAATCCCTTCCCCGGGAACCCCTCGGACACGCCCCCCAGCTCCGGGTCCCCGCAGCCCGACACGCGCTGCGGTCCCTCTCCGCAGCGGCCCACGTGGTGGAGCACCGAGCGGCGCGAGGCGGTGGAGCGCCCTCAGGGCTGGAATGGGATGGGGATGGGAGGCCCGGTCGACACGACCCAGCCGAGTCGGTCCCCGACTCGGGGCCCCCACATTTCCTCCCCCAGAGGGAGGGAGGGAGGGAGGCGACATTCCCGAGCCAGCCTCCCGGGCGGCCGTCGCGCCCTCTGGCGGCCGCCACGGAGACGCGCCCGCCCTGGGCACGAGGGGCCGCCTGTCTGGGTCCCCGTTCCAGGGCTCGGGGCCCGCGGTGGACTCGCCGTGCTCTCCGAGAACAGGGCCACGCGGACCGCACCCCGTCCGCTCCCCGACTGCGCGCAAGCACCGGAACAGCCGGGGAGCGCCGCCCGCCACGGGCGCCCGAGCTCGGCGTGGAAAGTGCCCTGCGTAGCAGCAGCCTTCAGGGGTCCCCTGTCCCCCAGGTGTGACCCCCCTCCCGCCGCGACCGGGCTCTCCACCACGCCGCGAGAAAAAAAAAAAAAAAAGATGCCGCATGCACGCACTTATTTATTTTGCAACAGCTGCAAGAAACAATGAAGCTTTTTCACCGAGCGGGGCCGGCGCGCTCTCCAGCCGCGCTGTTGTTGTTTTCAATGAAGCTCCGGGGCCGCACTCCCCGCCCACCGCACCCGCAGCCCGCCCGCCCCGCCGCCGCCTCCCCGGCTACCGAGTCCCACCGGCGCCCCGGGGCATTGTTTTTCGGAGTCCTGCGGGAGGGGAGGGCGCGTACAGGGCCGGCCGGCGCAGTGCGGGTGGGGGCGGAAGCGTGGGCGCGCGCGTGGCTCGGGGAGCGCGCGGGGGCCGGCGCGGGTGGAGGCGCGCGGGGGGCGGTGCCTCTCCAGCCCGGTCCCCCGACGCCCGCGCTCCCGCTCCGCACGTCCCTGCGATCCCGGACTCCGGCTTTTGGCGCCCGCCGAGCCGGGGCCCAGCCCTCCTCGGCGCGCCGGGACTGCGGCGGTGGCCGCTCGGAGGGTGCGCGCGGGCCCGTGTGCGCGACCCCGAGAGCGCGCGCGTAGAGCCCCCAGTGTGTGGCGGCGGCGGCGGCGGCGGCGGCGCGGCGCGGCTGAGGCTGAGGCTCTTGTTTACCAGCATTAACTCCGCTGAGCGGAAAAAAAAAAAAAAAAAAAAAGGAGGAGGAGGGGGGGAACCGAGGAGGAGCGAGCGCACCGGGCGAACTCGAGAGAGGCGAGCGACGGGGAAGCAGCCAGCGAGCCTGTCCCGGCGCGCCCGGCGCTCGCAGACCCTCGGCCCCGCTCCCCGGACCCTCCACGCCTCTCCCGTGCCTGCGAGGGCTCCACGGCGCGCGGCGTGCTCGGCTTTGACCTTCAGCGAGCCGGGGCCCCCGCGCACGGAGTCGGCGGCGGGTGGGGGCCGACGCGGGGCGGCGGGAGTGCCGAGTGGTGCGCGGCCGCCGCTTTGTGTGTGTCCTGGATTTGGGAAGGAGCTCGCGGCGGCGGCGGCGGCGGCGGCGGCGGCGGCGCTGAGGGAGGAGGCGGCGGCGAGCGGAGCCCGGAGGAGGAGGAGGAGGAGGAGCCGGAGGAGGGGGAGCCGCTCATTCATTTCCACTCCGCATTTCTGCCCCTCGCCGGCCTCGCCCGCGCCCGGGACTTCGGACCAGTCTCGCCAACTGCGTCGCGCTTTCCTGCCGCGGAGGCTCGGGCGGTCGCTCCCTCCGGGGATCGGGAGGGGGGGGGACACGTTTGTCCCCGCCCGCGGCGATCTGGGCTCCGCTCCTCTCTCTGTACAGTTTTTCCCCCCTCTCCTGCATCTCTGGGTTTGCAAATGGAGGCCGACGACGCCGACAGCCCGCCCCGGCGCGCCCCGGCTTCCCGACTCCGCCGCGCCGTGGGCCGCTGCTGCCGGCGCTGAGGGGCCGCCCCGCGCCACCCGCCCTGTCCACGCCGCCTCCCGAGGACCGTCGCCTGCGCTTCTGCCGTTCGGACGAGAGTGAGGACTGAGTTGGAGACTTTTCTTTTTCTTTTTTTTTCTTTTCCTTTTTTTTTTTAATTTTTTTTTGAGAAAAGGGAATTTCGTCCCAAATAAAAGGAATGAAGTCTGGCTCCGGAGGAGGGTCCCCGACCTCGCTGTGGGGGCTCGTGTTTCTCTCCGCCGCGCTCTCGCTCTGGCCGACGAGTGGAGAAAGTGAGTATTTCGCCCGCCGCCCGCGGCCACTGCGGGAACTTTTCCTCCGAGGGGCTGCGCCCTGTTCGGGGAAAACTCAGTTGCCACGGGCGCAGCTGTCGGGAGTCCGGGGCCGGGGAGCGGAGGGAGGGTGGGGCTCTCCCGGAAGGCCGGGGAGGACCGGGGCCCGAGTTCAGGGCTCCGGAGCCCCACAGGCCCCAGCTCAGCGCATCCGCGCGCGGAAGGGGCCTCGGGGCTTTCTCTTTCGCTGTCCCGGGAGCGCTGTCCCGCGCGCGGCCTGGTAGGTGGGCAGCGCTCGCCCCCCTGCGGTTCCGGGGCAGCCGCGTGGGCACTTGCCGGGGAAGTTGGCCTCCGGGTGGGCCCCAGGGTCCCGCCACCCTTGTGTCTGTCCTTACACCCACCCCCCCCGCCGTCCTGGCGCGCTGCTCCGCACCCAGCGCCCATCCCGCGCCCATCCCGCGCGGCGCACCATGGTGACAGCACCCTTGGAGGCTCTCGGCGGGTGGCTGCTGGGGTAGACCTAGTGCGCTGTGGCAGCGAGCGGGAGCCTCCCGCCCCGCGGGGCGCAAGTTGTCTCCGAGGGGGAGGTGCGGGGTGGGGAGGCCTCGCGGCCCCAGGACACGTTTCCAAACATCGCCGCGCGGCCTCCAGTCGCCCAACTTGTTTGGCCCATCAGGCCCCTCGGGTTCTTGGCCTTTCGCATCTCAGGAGCCTGTGGGCGTCTAGTCCCTCTTTCCCCCATGGCTTAGTGCTTCGGGGCCGCCCGGTGTGGCCCCGGGGGTGCGAGGTGTGTTTTCCCTAGATAAGTGTGAGCTTAGGACCTTCAGACTTCTTCTTGGGGGTGGGGGCTGGTAGTGGGGGGGACTGGATCTCCAGCTTGGGGGGTCCTTGGGCAGACTCATTTTCTACGCAGCCCTTGGACACTTCTTCCTAGAAGTGTGTAAGTAAGAGGTGGTAGGGACGCCAGCCCATGTGCAGAGCCGACGTGCTTTTCCACACACACGTGCTCTCGGCGCGGATTTAGGTGCATCCACAGCCACACGGCCACGAGGGGACACCTGGCCTCCTGGCCTGGGCGAGGGGTGTCGCGTGCGGTGGTTTGAGCTCCGTCAGGATCCGGAGGGTGGTAGTGGAGGGGTGGTTGTTTTGTTTTGCGAGCGCGGAGCCCTGGCCTCGGTTTTGTTGTGGCCAGAGTTGTGTTGCACTGCCAAACCCCCGCCCCGCACTTCCTTTGTACTCACTTAATAAGCAGTATCGCTCCACGCTCGCTATCGCTTGCAATCTGATAGCTTTTGTTTTGATGGTGTCGGGTAGGAGTAGGTGTGTACGTGGGGGGGTCTGTCTCTGGGAGTGAGAACTCTCCACAGTGTATGGGGGTAGGAGGAGGAGGGGGTTTTGTTCTCCAGAGAGAAAAAAAGTGTGGCATACTGGTGCTTTTGAGATGGTAGAGTAATTTGAACACGATTAAAAGTTTAAATGCAGTCTTCGAGTTGGGGCTGGGGAAGTGAGGGCGTGCAGATGAGTAATGTTTGCAGAATGTATGCAGGTGGTGCCCATTAACTTCGAGAAATCACGACCTAGCCTTGAGGAGTTAGCGAGGTGGGGGGACGGTGGAGGCTGCGTGGAGCGTGCGGCCCACCGCTTGGGCGGTTCACAAAGGCTGTTTCTATAAACAAACCCTTGAACCTCTTTTAAGAACCGTCTGCGGTGGAGTAGAGCAGATCTTTAAAGAACTGTAGGTATTTACTGCCTAGAGTAAGGCGCAGACTGGGCCGACCCCACAAATCTGGGCTCTCCTGTCCTTTGTTTTCCAAACTTTGAGCACACTGGATTGGGCGAAAGGCTTCTGGCTCCTTTCTGCTCAGGCGCTTAGACGGTGTTTGGGGAGGGGGGTGGGAGGGAGGGAGGATTACTAGCCTTTAAGGACTAAATATGGTTTAGAAATCACTAAGAACAAGTCCATTTGACTATGGCATCCTATTGTACTGTGTACTTTCTCTACTTTTGTTATTTAATAGTAGAAGTTCTGAAATGCAAAGCAGCGGCGATGGCCTTGGGGCTGGGTCTTCACGAAGGATTTTGTGTGTGTGTGTGTGTGTGTGTGTGTGTGTGTACGCGCGCGCGCGTGCGTGTGCAGAAGGAGGGCTTCAGGAGCAGGGTACTTTAATATGTATTGTTTTTAATCCCTTGATGAGCAAGCGCTTCCTGAGGCCTCTTTTATGATGGTCAGTTCCTTTAAATGTGATGGATGGCTAGAAAGCACCCAGGATCCTGGTTAGGGCCTGCTGAAGGCAGTATCTGCGCTTCCCTCCTGTTCACAGCGTTTAAGCCTGAGCGGTGCTAGACCACGTCACTCAGGAGTAAGCCCCTCCGAGCCAGCAGAGGCAGTCTTCGAGCCACGCTGGTTCACTCGCTGGTGTTGGATGTAGGGATTGGTGGTTCTTTGGAGTGTGGACAGCAGTGGGGTGTTTTGATCCTTAGCTTGGGAGGGTGGATGTTTCTTGAAGCAAAGGCAACCCTGCAGACATGTTTGCTTTGTAGCAGGAGAGTCAGCAGACCTACACAGGGGAGGTGGGGAGTTTTGAGTGGCAGCTGGATCATCTGCGGCTGTTTTCTGTTTTGAGAATCAGCATGCACTTTAGAGTTATTGTGGCCAGCAACATCCCGTTGTCAGAGGAAGGGAGGTATGTGAAATGTTGGTGTTTAAAGAAGATAGTGCTTTATTACCTACCAGAAGGAGAATCCAGAATAAGAACTTTTGGAAGAATCTAACTAGTAAATTATAGTTTAGGTTTTTCTTCAGGGAAGTAGCAAGTCAACGGTACTTTGTGGAGGGACAGAACGGTGGGGGTTCAGGACTTGAAGTTTAAAATGTCATATGTTTGGATTGTCAAAAGGGTTAGGAAAAAAATTCTCTGAAATATGCCAGGGTTGAATAGCGGGCCATGAAGTCTTACAGATAAAGTACGTGATAAAACACCAAATCCTGTATGATTCCATTTATGTGAAATGTTCAGCCAATCCGTGGAGACAGGAATTGCTCTCCAGGTGCTAGGGGAGGACAGGCTGGAGAGTGACTGTTAAGGGGCACAGGATTTCTTTTGGAGGGTTTGATGGAAGTGTTCTAGTCTTAGTTTGTGGTGGTGGTTGTACAACTCTGAATCTACTACAAACATTGAACTCATGCTTGAAAACCGTGGCTCAGGGTCTGTGAATGACCTCCGAACCTGTTTTGTTTTGGTTTAAATTTGCAAAGATCGAGAAGAATACATTATGCTGCCTAAGATTTGACTAAGATAAGTAAACATTAATGAAGGTTGGTGTTGCCTTTTTTTTTCTTTAAATTCATGAGCTTTTAAGATCCATGAATTACTGCAATACAACAAATTGATAATTGAAGTTGTAACAGCAGGGATTGGATGCCAGGCAAGAGACAGACAAGCAGAAAAAAAAAATTCCTGCTCTCACTTAGCTTGGTAATTGAGGGGTTGAATTTGAAGCAGCAACACACAAATGCCAATGAAAGTAAGATTTTTTTTTTTTCCGTCAGTAAAAAAACTCAAACTGAACCTGACATGAAGATCTGTAGGGCTTAGGAACCCAAGCCAGGGCCCTGTTTATATCTACAGTTTTCCAACAAAGACATAATGTGCTGTTTGTAGCAGGAGAGGGAGTTGTTTCTCTCCTGTAGTAACTGCAGGTGGTAGTGATGGCAGAGGAGGAATACCTCACTTCAGGGCACCGGTGCATCTTTTTCTTTTCTTAACTGAAAATTTTTATTTCTTAAAGACTCCAGAATCAGGGCAGGTGGGTCTTGATTGGTTACAGTTGTTGTTCAGTAGCCTATATTTAATTTTTTTAAATGAAAAATTAAAATTTCTTATAAATTTTAGGAATACAGTCAAGTGTATTTTTTGTTGTTGTTGTTTTCATTTTGTTCTTTTCCTCCCCAAACTGTTGTGCCTCTATCTAAATGTACTTTGCCTTTTCCATAGGCACAGACCTAGAAAGTAATGTTTGCATGTTTCCATTGGGTTTTGGTCTTTGACTCATGGTTTTTATTGATGAAAATATTTCCCGCTCTTGGTATCCTTGCAAGGTAGGTAGGTCAGTAATGAGCATCAGCTGTACCTTCTTCACTCTTTGTCCTTCCTTCCTTCCTTCCTTCCTTCCTTCCTTCCTTCCTTCCTTCCTTCCTTCCTTCCTTCCTTCCGGAGCCCCTCAAGGGAATTTTGTTTTCCTTTTAATCTGGTCTCATCAGTTTGTATGAAAAGTACTTCCAGCAGCAGTTAGCGAGCACCTACTGTATGAAAGCCGAATTCATGTTAGGCATTGCATTCACCAACAGAAAAAGGACTTTCTTTGCTGTTGCCTTTGGGGCACTTTCCATGTATTTGCATAAAAAGAAGTTACTCGAAAAACCGGCACACAGTGTTCAAATCCATGGTGGGGTGCATTTTAAAGGCCCTTTAAAAACGTGGCTGTAGGCTTGGCTGGTCTGCTGGGCAGCCAGTGTCACACTGTTCATAACCTATTCCACGCTCTCTTGTATTGGAATTTTACCACAGACCATGGCATATGATCAGGCCACCTGATCAGTCTCTGACACTGGTGTGACGGTTGTGATTAAAAGTGTGTGTGTAGCATCATGCTGAGTCTATGCATGCACCTAGTTCTCATAACCCTAGCACTCAGGAGTCTGAGGCAGAAGGATCACCAGATTGAGGGCAGTCTGTGCTGTGTGGCGAAACCTTGTCTCAAAAATCAAGACAACAACAGAAGTGAAAATAACAGCCACGGGTATGTTCATAAATGTCTCCTGGCATGATTTAGATTTCAAGAAAGGCGGGGTCTGTTTCAGAGGTGCTCTCCACGCACACATTGCTCACAGTTTTGAGAAATAATTAGAAAGGGTTCAGAATTTCAGGTCTTTTGTAATTTAATAAATGAATGGACTGGTTTTTTAATATTAAGTGTGAGGGTTAAGAATGAGATGGGGAGGCAATTATACCTTAAAAGACTTGGTTTTTTTTTTTTGTTTTTTTTTTTTTTTTTAATCATAAAGCATACAAGACCGGTTTTTCTCCCATTTGTTTTTCAAAACTTATTTAAAACTCACCTCTAGTTCATGGAAGAGGTATTTGTGCCCAGAGGCCTGCTTGCTTTGTATGACAGGTGCTATCCGAGCCCCAGAAACAAGCTCTTTTTCAGCTGTACCAACTATGTAGTACTTACACATGTGCTGTGGCTCCGGCTCTTGACTTCTCCGTCTGAGATGTCTGAAGGAAATGCACTTGAAAGACAACAGGCTGTGCAGCGGATGGCGCACTCAGAGCCTCCTGTAAATAGTGTTTGGCCGCAGGTCAGCAAGAGGAAGTTTTCAGTTCCTTGTAAAGATGGGTGATCTGGGATGGAGGCAGTCCTAGTCTGTGGTGACACAGAGTTCTGTGGACATTGAGGACATGGCAGATGTCCACTATTTGTAAAGTTTAAAGATTGAAACATGTACATGTGCCTACCAAGACCCTGGTCCCACGGAGCTGATTTGTTCAGAGCATGGGTTTGTATAAAATGGTTAGTCAACAAAAGACCTTTAAGAAAAGTCAGTTCATTGTCTCAGAAGGTGCTTATTCCCTAGACATGATTAAGTCTGTTTCTTTTGTTAAATTGTTTGGACTTATTTAACTGAAAATATTAATGTCTTTGATTTGGTGATTTTTGAAGATGCTGTTTATTTTTAGTCATTCGAATTGTACACTTCTTCAGATTTCCTTTTCATCTATGCCAGTTTCACGTACGCTTTATTAAAATGATTGAGTTCAGAGTCCCAAGTTGGTTTGTCTCTGCTTGAGTTGAGAATTCATCTACCACCTTCCTTAAATAGGTGCTGAGTACTCACAAGGCTCTGTTCTCTAGGTTAGAAATACTGATACCATAATGAGCCTTAGCATTAGTTTTTCTGAGTATAAATGGAACCGTGGAAATTATTGCCATGTTTGTTTAAAGAACTCAGAAGCTAGTGAAAGGCTTTAATTTTTCTTTCTTTCGGGTCCCAGACTAAGGATTTGTAAACCCACAGATTGCTATTCAGATGTTACTCGAATAGAACAGAAAGTAGCATCTCTTAATGACGAGGGATGAACAGCTCCCGTAATTTCCACAGGATAAGATGCTGCAGTTCCGTTGTTTTGTTTGTTTGTTTTGTTTTCCTGAGGCAGGGTTTCTCAGTGTAGCCTTGGCTGTCCTGGACTAGCTTTGTAGACCAGGCTGGCCTCGAGCCCCCAGAGATCCACCTGCCTCTGCCTCCTGAGTGCTGGGATTAAAGGCGTGTGCCGCCGCCACCACCCTGCTTGTTGTTCGATTTTATATTTATTCTCAACTTGGTCGATGCTGGTATGGGTTGTGTTCTTTTGAGGCTTAGGGACGGTCTCTCCTCTGTGTGCCTCCTGATAGGCCTGATGCAGTTTCTCCCTCGGGGTATCTGGCAGCCACTCACAGAAGGAGAAGGTGATCATGTTGGAAGCATGTATTACAGAGAGAAGAATGCCAGCCTCAAATTGTTTACTTGGTGATGGATGACAGACATGGCTTTTGAGAGAACTGGAGTTTGCTTTCTTGGTCTTGTTTTTCTAGAGATGGTCTTGCTGTGTAGCTCTCACTGGTCTTAAACTCACTTTCCTCCTGCCTCAGTGTTCAAGGCCTGGTGCCACCACCCTTGACTGGACGTTTTCTTTAGGTGTTTTTAGATAGTAGTTTATCATTATTGCAGAAAATTCCTGGTGGCAGTCGGAACGGGAAACTTCAAGCTTTATTTTGTTACTTTGTATCTCACTGCAAGAGTTACATAGTACCAGGTACTCACAGTTGTGTGTCCAGATGTGCACGCGTATATTTCTACATCTGCATTGACTGAGGTGCATAGCTCTTGGGCTTCTCTGTACTTAAACTTGCCAGTTTATTTTTAAACATGGCACTTTCTTTAAGCTGGCTTTGGAATGGTCATTTTTAAAATTAATCTTTATGTGGGTAACACATATGTTTCATGGTATTAAGGCATAAATATTTTGTAGCCCAGAACTTGAAAGTCCCTGGAGCGTTTTGCATGTCTACTTTTGCTTGTCTATAAATTGATCATTGGGAGGGTTTTTGTTTGAGTAAATGAGACGTTACCAGTTTCAGTCACTTGAAGACACAGAAGCCTGATGATAATTAGGTAGCAGTGAGTTAATACACAGGAATATTTCTCCTAATTTGAATTATTTTGATAATTAGCTGAAAAAAAACTAGGAAGCATCTGTAGAAATTCCAGCTGAAAACCATCCATCCGGTTGACTGGAAGTTTGACGAGAGCATTCTGAGTCACTAGCTGTCCACTATATTTAGACAGTGAAGTCTTCATCAGTTGTGCCCATGTCCATCTGTGCGATGTAATGTTTATTCTCTCTGCTTGTTTTCTCTGGGCATCGTTGCACAGTGGTGATACACAGGCTCCCACACTCAGGACCTGAAGGGAAGCCCCATTCATGGTTTTGTTGTACACTTTTGGAAGGGAATGGCTTCCCGGTGCCTGTTGAGCCACGGTGTCGAGGAGCGGAATCACAGGGTCTCGTTTGTTAAGAGTGGCCTTTCTCAGTTGGATGCTGTGTTCTCGCCGTTCCTTCTAACGTGCTGGTCAGTGAGCTTTTCAGACACCAAGATTGGCTCGACATGGAAATCCTAGTTAACCTCAGCTCTGCAGCCTGCCCTTTTCTGAAGAGACTGGTTAATTGAGTGTTTCCTCTCAACCTCACTGAGTCACTTGAAATCACGTAGATTTGCCTATCTCCAGCTCCACCCCCCATCCAGTCCAGACCTGCATCTCAACCCTTAGAGAGGACACACTCAGCTGGCCTCTGAGCTAGTTCTAAGCACTGTGGCCATTCCTGGGCTTGGTGTACTTGCCAACGCTGGGTCCTCACTCTGTGCCACAGATGAGTCTGAGTCCAAGGCCCAATAGCCTGGTATTGGGATATAATAGATTCTTAGCAAGACCTTGCTGTCAGGTATTGCCCTGGCTTTTGTGTGAGGAAGCTGTGGTCCTTCTTCACCCAGGCTTTTGCTCTGTTTCTGTGGCTTGGTGGGATTTCTGCTTCATTCTTCTGTCCTCTCCCCACACTGGACATGGGAAGTGCTACTCCAGAGCCCTGAAAGGTCCCCTGGGTCTAGATTCTTTTTAGTTGTCCATCGGTTCCCTGATCTATGCCGTTTAACTTTTCTTGGTTTTTACAAACATGTTGGAGACTCAAAATGATTGTGAAAGAAGATTTTCCTTGTCTCACTAAACAGAAAAATAGAATTATTTTCTAATATATTTATAGGGTACAATGTTGGTCAACTCCTCCCAGCCCCCAGGATGTCCTATGATTTAGTATGTAAGAGATGCCATCCTGTATTTCCTAACTGCTTCTTTCTCCTTCATTGAGGCTGTCTACTACCATTTCCCTAATGGCATAGATCTGACCTTCCCCTTCCTCCCTTTGAGTTCAAACACTGCTGGGGTCATTGGTAGGGATGCCTTGTGCTTTGTCCTGACGGTCATCGCTTACAATAAGGGAGAAGTCAAAAGAGAGGCCAGCTTCAGTGTTAATTCCTTGGCAGCTCAATCAAGTAAATCTTCTGTGGTTTTGTTTCCTCATCTGTGAAAAGGTGATTTTACTAGAACTTGTGTATGTGCTCACAGCTGAACCTGGCTACTAAACCCTTGGGCTTGACCTGCTTCTGTCTTGTAGATGTGCCATCATCAAGCAGAGACTTTCTTCCATAGTACTGGCAGTAGAGGGCACATTCCCTGTTTTCCACCCTTAGTTGTGTGGAGCCTGGCACATAGCAAGTGTGACGTAACTAAGGAGCTAGGGAGCTTCACAAGGATGAATTCTGTTTATAAAATAGTTAAGTCAGGTTGGTGAGATGACGCCATCAAGCCTAGAGAACAGGATTTGATCCCTGGGACTCCAAAGCTTGCACTCCCAACCCTCAACAAATACACACACACACACACACACACACACACAAATAAATTAAACCCAGCCAGGCATGGTGGCACAGGCCTTTAATCCTACCACTTGGGAAGCAGAGGCAGGTGACTCTCTTTGAGTTTGAGGCCAGCCTGGGCTACATACTGAGTTCTGGGCCAGCCAACGCTACATAGTAGACCTTGTCTCAGAAAATCAAAACCCAAACAAAAAGTGTTAAACCCTTCTAGGTTCTATCATTTTATATTTTTGTCCTGTGAGTGTAACCGGCTCCTCTCAGTTCACCTTCCATTTTTCCCTTTTGTTGTAGTTTTCTTCCTTAATCCTTCTGTCTGTTAGTTTCTGCCAGGGTCTTAGACGTGTCCAGTGTGGGCTTTGTCCATCTCACCAATGCATAGTCGCCATCTAGTGGCCACACTAAGTTCAGCCACCTCCCTGACTGAAGTAGGTGTTGTCCGGAGGAGAAGAAGAACCAAATCCTCCCAAATTGCCTCAGCTTTTCCTTGCTGGTGTGGTTCCTGGGAAGTAATTGCAAGACATAGTGATACTTCAGGCTTCTTTAGAGAGCACAAGGCTGCTTGTTCACTGTTCAGTGAGCGAATCAGAGAGGTAAAGCATTCCAAAGTGATGAACCCAAATCCCTTCCTATAGATCCCAGATAGAGTGTCTTAGAGCACTAACAGTCCCCTCCCCCATGCCACGGAACTTTTATGTGTGTTGGGTTTTAAAATATTTCTTTTGAGATGAGAGATTAAACAAATTACTGCAGGGGCCAGCAAGATGGCTCAGCCGGTAAAGGAACTTGCTGCCAAACCTGTGACTCTGAGTTCAGTTCCCAGGACTCAGCACAATAGAAGGATAGAGCTGATTCCTACAAGTTGTCCTGTGACCTCCATGTGCATGCCGTGCCACTTGCTTGCCCCCCTCCCAAATGAGGTGATTACAGTATTAAAAAAGACTACCAATTCATTTTGAACGGTATGTTCATAGAGCAAGGCCTGTGTTTTAGTGTTGTGCTTCAGTAAGTACTAACACTTCACATTTCACTCTTACGTGTGTCCCCTTGGGCTACTTTCTGTAGTCAAGATGTTCCGCCAACAGGGGTCCTGATAACACATAACTGCATTGGTGTAGCTCAGTCCTCTATTGGTTGCACTTTAATGAGTTTTTTTTCTGTTTGTCCTCAGATTTTATTGATAATTTCAGAATCTATTCTCCGATTTCCTCAGTGACGCTGAATCTAGTGGACTTGTTCCTTCATGTTTGTTTTTCGCTATTTAATTTTAACTTGGAGATATTTACTAGGCTAAGAGAGGACTACAGCCTGCTCTCCTCACAGACATTTCAGGCAACTCCACCAGCTGTTTCCCAAGGAGACATTAAATATTGCCAGACATATAACATACTTGATTTTGACTGCCCTAAGTTGGAATGCAGCACAGCATATAGCAAGTGTTCAATAAAAAAATGTATGTTCTGTAATAAAAAGTTTACTTTGCTGAGGTGTATAAGAATTATTCATAAGTTTGCCCCAGTGCCTGGGGCAGCCATATTATGATACTCCTTTAAGAATCAGTCAACAGTGTGTAGAACTCTCTGACTTCTTGCTCACAATGCATGGAACTCGTTCTTCCCCACCATCAGGTCCATGCTACCTTTGAATGCCAGGACTAGCCCAATGCTTGGAGGGTAAGAGGAGCTCAGGAAATGGTAGATTTCTTAAAGGGACCACCTTCCCCTTCACTACCCATTCACATGGACGCATGCACTGTTCCTTTACAGTGAGTCTTTTCCTCTCATCCTTGCCATAGTAGCTTTGCCCTCGAAAACATTTTATCACACCAGTTACCACTACATAGAACTTAGAAGCAATAAAATGATCTTTTAAACCATTGGTTAGGCATTTTTGTATGTAGAAATGAACAACAACAATAACAAAAAAATCAGAAGTAGAAAAACCATCTGCAAGTCTAGTTTTGTGTCCCTGACGTTGGTGACCATGCTCCTTAAGCTTCTTACAGATGAGAAGAAGTGAATAATTTGCCATTACCAATGCCTTTGTTTGTAGTGTGCATTGAACCATTAGGAGCCAGCTGCCTGGTTAATGGTTGTTGTTTTCAAGTTGATGTGTCTGTGTGTCCATCTCTAGTGGAGCCTGAGATCTGGTGGCCTCTATTCCCCTTGTTGTTGCTGAGGTCGTCCCTTCTTCAGGAGTGACTCCAGGGCCTGGAGATGGTGTGAAGCTTTTTTAGCCTTCAGATCCCAAAACAAGGCAGGGAGATATGGATTCCCAGGGAGGGAGGTTTGGACCCTTGGCGTCTCATGTGGACAGAAGTTTGCTTCTGCTTCTTGTATTGTTTTCTTGATGAGACCAGCAAAAAGTTCCCTTGCATCCCAGCAGGGATAATAGGTAGGTCTTAGAGACTCTTGTCTTTCAAGTGCCTGACGAGGTCTATCAGTTTTTCATAGGCCATTGGGGAAGGTGAGATGTGCTTCCTCTTCAGCCTCCAAAAGAACGAAGTTTACTTGTCCAGGATGCTGTAAAGAGACTCCTGAACTTAATAACCCCCCCCCATTAAAACAAAACAAAACAAAAAAAAAAAAAAACATGGCTAAAGACCTGATGCTCCTGAGGAGACATTCAGGGTGATCTGTTTCTTGTAGAAAATGTAAACAGAATCATTGAATCTAGTTTGCTTATATCAGATGTGACTTAATATAAAAAGCATTTTCTAGAAGTCACCACGGAGCTGAGCTCACCATCCTGCTCAGCCCTTGAGGAAGCCAGCTCTCCTCAGGTGCCTGGACTCCTAAAGAGGAAAGTTACGGACCTTGGTACCCACCTGTAAGTTGGAGTAGTGCCACTCAGGAGATATGCCAAGGGAATTAGCAAAATAATTCTAAGATGCCCAGCAGAAACAGACAGTAGAAGGCATCCAGCAAATGAATGCTTGGATTTTTCTCCTCCCACACTGCGGTGGGGCCCTGGGGAGTCCTGTCTTCTGGTGCTCCTAGCAGCCCCTGGGAAATCTGTGGAAGGGAAAGCTTTGCCATGTCTATTGTTTTAGCTTACATCTGAGAAGTGAAGGCTGGAGAAGGTGGCTTAGTTCAGAGCCCTAGAATTAGAACCCTGGTCCAACCCCAGCACCCACACGACAGCGTATAGCCTTCTGGCTTCTATGGACACTGCAGACACAAGGCTTACAGATGCACGTGCAGACAGACACCAATACACATAAAATAATAATTAAACTCTAGGAAGTCTGAATGTTAGGTTTTTGGAAGCATGGGTCAAGGCTCACCTGAGACAAGTAAGAGCTTAGAAGTGGGGAGGATACAGAGCCCTGTTTCCTATGTGGAGGCTTAGTGACCTTTTCTCCCCCTTTTACCCTGAAAAGTTTGTTGTCTTGTTGGGAAAAATCAAGTGCAGTAGAGCAGCCTTAGCTTGAAATCTGAAATGCTACAGAATCTAGAACTTGTAACCATTCTCTCAGTGCCTAGAAAATTTCCGATTTTAGTTTTCAGATTAGGGCTACTCAGCTGGCAGAGTCTACGCAAATATTCCTGAATCCAAACATCCCCATCTCGGAAGCACTTCTGGTTCCTTCATTTCAGATACCGTCAAACCGTAATGGGAAGTTTGTGTTCAGCACCGAATTACGGGATTTGAGTTCAAAAACAAAAAAAAACAAAACCATACATATACATGTATACACACACATAAACATACATATATACATACATATATACACATACGCACATACACATAAATACATAAACATGTATATACATACACACAAACATGCCCACGTACATATACACATGCATGGTTGGCCTCTGGAGGTCCAGTCTTTGAGCTGCTGAGTGAATGAGGGAGCTCTATCGTGCCCCCAGTGTTTAATTCAAAGTGGTGGAGACGGTGCCCCCGGAGATGGGGGGAGTGGAAGGTGGGTGTGAGAGCCAAGTGCATTGGAGGAAGCTGAGTGACGGGTGGATAATGGGGAACCTTAAAGGGTTTGGAGCATTGTGATCAGAGGAATAAGAGCTTTCAAGAGGCTGCCGTGGGACTCTGGTGCGGGAGGCTGGAGATGTTACAGACAGGAAGGCAGTGAGCATAGGACCAGGGAGGGCCATGCCTTCACTAGACCCAGGATCTGAGGAGTGGAACACACTGCATAGTGACTTGGTTCAGTGGCGTGGGAGTGGGGGGAGTGATGAGTTCCTCCCTGGGTGGGAGCTGGGGTTGTGTTCCAGTGAGATGTGACGCTGGGACAAGAATAAGGGACTGTATAGATTGTGGCCTAGAGTGGCTCTGGCTTGGCAGTGATCTGGGGTCAGCAGCACAAAGCAGGCCCTTAAGGAAGCACAGGATGAGGAACGTGCTTCTAATGAGACCTCGGACTAGAAGGCCATCTGCAGACTGTAGGAGTTACCTTTTGATTAAAACTGGACTTCAGGAAAGTGGTGAGGTCGCGGTCAAGCTTGTTTCTTTTCTCCCAAAGTAAATGTTCAGGCTCTCTAAGTAGGCACTCCTGCAGTTGGTTGCTGGGTTCCCCTTTCTGAGTTTCAGAGCAGCCCAGGCCAAAAGGGACTCTTGTTTCCTTCTAGGCTGGCCCTGCTCTGTGATACTGCAGTAACCTCGCTCTCAGTGCCTGAGACAGGAAAGCAGCCCCTGCTACCCCATTGTGCTGTCCAACTAGGTAGGATGGTTTCTGGCCCCTGCCAGCATTCTGTCCCAGTCTGGGCTGGTTACTGGTGTTTTTTGTCCTTTATGACTTCTAAGTGGGCTGAGTACATCATGATTTTTTTTTTTTTTTTTAAATGTGGCCTTGGCTGCTCTGGACTTGCTTTGTAGACCAGGCTGGCCTCGAACTCACATTGATCCAACTGCCTCTGCCTTTCCCCAAGTGCTGGGATTAAAGGCGTGCACCACCACACCCAGCTACATCATGATTCTTGATGAGAAGAAATTGCAGGACCTTAGCCGGGGATCAAAGCTACCAACTGCCTGGTCTACAACTGGAACTGTTCATTTTCACTCACAACTAGAGTATGAAATGTGGTAAGACGTGAGGCGCCCTAGGAAGGTGTTATCATTTGGTCTGTGGGCCTTGGCAAGTGGGAGTGTGAGTGCGTTCTGAAATTCAAGTCATTAAGTGACTCAGTGCCTCCCACCAAACTGAATTCAGCAAAGTAGGTCTCAGGCTGTCGCCGTTTCCTCCTCAGTCTTGCTTGGTGAACTTGGTTCAGTCCCGAGCCCAGAGCTATTGACTTAGAAGCCTAGTGGTAAGCTGTGCCCTGCTTACCCTGCTGCTCTACTTTGCTCATCTAGGAAAATGGAAGGAAACTAGTACCCACCTTCTGGGTGTCTTACAGGTGCTCTCTGAGTTAGATGGCAGACAAAGTCCTTGAGCTCTGCCTGTTGTACAGATCAGGAGGTGGTTGATGTTGCTCTTCAAGGTAGGGGGAATATCCAGTTGAAGATATTTGTGAGAGAGGGATGGGAAACAGCACTTTTCTGGGTGTGTACTGATCTGATGCTTGCCTCTTAGCTGTACCTGTTGGTTTTGATCATGAGGGTTTCACACCCTCCCAAGGGACAGAAACATTCCTCATCCTTCCATCCATCCATTTATCCATCCCTCTATCCACTTACCCTACTCATCCTGCTCCTGCCTTTGGGGAACGGTTGAAGCATCTTCTTCCAGAAGACAGATTTGGGCTCCAATACACTTTTTTAAAGAAGGCTCATGTGCCCTGCCCAATCAGTTTAATGACAGAAATGGATGATTGATGCATTATGATAAGTGAAAGCCCTGCATCTCTTTCTTCTTTCTCATTTTCAAGGATTGGGCTTCTGGAGGTCACATAGCTTCTAGGTAAGAGCTAGATCAAGGGACCAAGCGTGGTGGCCTATATCTTTAACCCCAGTGCTCAGGAAGCAGAGGCAGATGTATTTCTTCGAATTATCTGAACTATGAAGTGAGACCCATTTTTTGTTTTTGTTTTTAAGCCAAGTCAAGGGTATAGTAGTGGGGTGAGGTTTCCATTCCTAGTCATAAAGGTAAAGGATCTGAAGTGTAAGGGCCTACATTTCAGGAGACTGGTTAGATTGGCTGAAGTTAAGAATGGGACAAGTTGAAGTCCTTTTTCCTTGTATATATCAAGGGCTTCCTGGAGATGAGCCCCACAGTATCTGGAGAAGGAGAAGGCTTCATTCAGTGGGACCCTGACACAACGCACCTGGTAAGTAAGTTCTTGCAGGACAGCCTTCCTTGAAGATGGAGCAGGATCTTGCCTCTCGCTCTGCTCTGCTGCTGGGTTCTGGCCCTTTCCCCAGGACCTGCCTAGCCCTGCTTTAGTGTATCAGGTGGGCTTGCTAGGTGTTTCCAGAGAAACACTGGACCACTCAGCCATCTTCACAAATCATAGGCAGTAGTAATAATACTATTTACTTTTGTAACCAAACATCTCTAAGGAGTTGGAGTGATTCTTTTGGTTTAAAATTAATGTCTTGAATTCAGTAAGCCCCTGAGAAGATGTTAGGTACCACCAGTCACTGATGGACTGAAGTCAGAGCACAGCTGATACTACTTCATGCCTCTTGCTGTGAAGTTATGTTGCTAGGAAACCAGGCAGTAACAAGCGTAGCCGGGATGTGGAGAGGCTGGAGCTGTGTGCCTCAGCAGTGTAAATGGTGGACACTGGAACACGGTGTGGGCTCCTCCAAAGTTGAACACAGAGCTGCCAGGATCCACCTGTTACAGTTCTGAGTATATGCCCCATAGTGAAAACAGGGCCTTAAACAGCCATTTGTACACTAGTATTCGTGTTAGTGATGAATGAGTTTTAAAAGCCAAGGTGGAAGCAAACCGAGGACCCGTTGGAGCTGACTGAATACACAGAACATGACCTATATACAATGGTATGTCGCTCAGACTTAGGAGGTGGGTCTGTTATGGGCTGTAGCAAGGATGAATGTTGCACGCGGTATGTGAAGTGAAACTTGAGTTGTATGTATTCCACTATATTTTTAACAAGAAAAGCTGTCCACCTAATTGAATAGTGAGCATGTACCATGTGTGCTGTAGGAGAGACATTCCAGACAAGTGCCCCATGAGGCCTCATTGGAGGTGCAGGGCCAGCCCTGGAGAGCTGGGCATCACGGGCGGAGCCTGCCTTCCGCAGTCAGTCACAGTATTGCAGACACTTCTCCTCTCAAGGAAATCGAGTCCAGAGTCGGGCGCTCCTGCTGTCATTGTCACACATGAAATTTATTGCTAATCAGCCATGTGATGTGTAATTGCTTCTTCATTTTCTCATTTTTCCAGAAGAGAGCCTTGTTTAGATATTTGGTTCCCTCCCTGATTATACTGGAAGTTTTTCATTTGCTTTGACAGCTTAATTTTTTATTGCAAATGGACTGCCCCATCGTGTAGTGAGATGAAAGGAAGGGATTGGCTACCGTAGTCAAGAAGTCAAGAGCCTGAAAGTTGAACGTGGCCAGAGGGTTTTCCCCCCCTTCACAGGTGAGGAACCCGAAGCATGTCCAAGGCCAGTGCTGCTTGAGGTCACAGGACACGTGCGCTGTGGGGCTTACGCCAGCGTTGCCTCAACACCTCCCCAGAATGTACGCTCTGGGGCCAGCCCTTTGGACGTGTGTCTTAATCTAGTTTAACAGGGCACGGGACGCAGGCCTGGACCTGCCGAATTCCAGAGAAGGCTGGGAGGTAGCCGAGCCTGTCTGGCAGCGAAGGGAGCCTCCTCCACCCCACTGACCCACCACAGCTCCTCTCGGTCTGTGACCTACGGGAAAAACCATTGCCCTGTCTGTGAGTTAGATTAGTGTTTCCTCCTATGTCAGAAGCAAACCTGAGTCTCCTCCTTGCCTCCCCTGGCCCTCTCCAAACTGTTACGCCTGCCTGTCTGTGCCTGTTTTGCCTGGCCATCTTACAGGAGGTATTACCAAGTCCAAAGTGGGGCAGACCCTTCTCTGGCTTAGTGGTGGGCTCCTCTAAGGCAGTGTGGATGTTTTGGTCAGCTCTGGTTGCTATGGCAGGCTACAGAGGCTGAGTGGCAGTTCTGGAAGCTCCATGCCCAGTGTTGGAGTATCAGCTAACTCAGTCTCTGGTGAAGGCTGATTTCTTGTCTCACAAATAACAAATGTCTTTTTGCGTGTTTTCTTACGGCAAGGAGAGCAAAGGTCTCTTTCTCTTCAACTAAAACACTGATCCCATCATGTGACAGCTTTCTAGTGACCTCTTTTGAGCCTAATCTTGTCCCAAAAGGCCTATCTTCAATTACCATCCCCCTAGGACCTGAAGCTTCAGTCTGAAGTTTTAGGGCCCAGCAATATTCCAGTCCACTATAATGCGGTGACGTGTTGTCGTTAAGGATTCTCAAGGTCATGATCCTGTTTGTATTTAAGTTCTTGGCCAAGTCTGAGAGTTGATAGCAGATTAATTGTGAGACTTGAGTGAAATTGGGTACCTAATTGTCCATTCAACCCTTTATATCTACGAGCTCACTTTCATAAATTCAACCAGGCACGGACCAGAAATATCTTGGGGAAAGAAGCGTGCCGTATTGAACCAGGAACCTTGTTTCTTGGCATTACTCTTTACAAAATACATTTTGACATCTGTGTTATGCCAGGTCCTGCCGGTCTTCAGGAGTTGAATGACAGGTGTAGGGAGAGTGGGGTATGCAGATACTTTTTGTGTATGCTGAGATTGTGGCTTTTGTGTAGGGATCTTGGATTCGGTCCTCCACTGACGCTGAGGGACCACTGTATGTGTTCTGAGTGGCATTGAGCACCCCGTTGTTTTCTTTCTAAAGTAGATGCCCTTTGAGAGGCACCTACTTACTGGGAAACTACGCATGACCCTATCTCCCACTTTAGAAGAGATAAGCAGCTTATTTTAAACTCTGCAGTAGCTACCTGAGGGACATTCATGCTCCAGGGGAGTTGTAACTTGAAAACCCAGTTCTGTGTAACTCCCCATCTTGGCGAGTGTGCTCTTATCTGACCTATGGAATGAGGTCAGAAGTGGCTCATCCCGAACTCTCTCCGGGGTCTGTTTTGTGGAGCTGACACCAGCACCTGTGGGTTGCACGGGTTGCAGCAGAGCACAAGCCTGCCACTGCTGCTCCTTCAGAGCCCGTGAAACTAGGCTTCTTCCGCTCCAGCAGATCCAGAAGGCCGGGGAGGTTGCTGCTAATTGTTTACAAGCATTAACAGTTTACCAGTCATACTTGCTATTTTGAATCTGACCCTGCTATTATGTTGTTTGTTTCTGTTCACAACTGAGCTTTAAGCTGGGTAGATTTTTGTGGTGAGTCACTTCCATGATGGCAAGACCAGTATCGATCAAGCTACCCTGCTAATCCTGAGAACCATTTAGAGAGAGATGAAACAGTGAAGGTTTCCTGCAGCTGGGACAGCCTCTCCCCATTCCCAGAGTCTTTGTGCGCAGGTCAGGTGAACATGGGCTGTCTGCAGCTGAGTCTTCCAAGGGGCCCGAGGGTATTTATCGCACTTCTTGGAAAGGCGAGCTTGGTTAAAGGAAGGGGAGACAAGCCCCTGAGAGTGTTTCTCTTCATTTTTGTTCTTTAGGCTCTGTCCAGACTACCTGCTTGTGTTTTCAGGAGCCATGCACACTTGTGATTGTTTTCTCCCTGAGCCCAGGCTTTGAAGTCCTGAGATGCTGAAGGTTGATTAGAGTTGCCTGAAGGGCAGGTGTATGTCTGTGAATTCTTTCACTGGTGTACAGTGAAATGTTGATCATTAGAGACCTAGTCGTGGTGTGGATGGGCAAAAGGACATCGATTGGGACCCTCTGTTTCTGGACCCTAGGAAGTCAGTCCTTCCACTCTGACTCCCTTTAGGGTCATCAGTTCATACCCACTTTACTGAAGTTCCCCCCGGGAAGATTTGTTATGCTGTCACCATTGACATGTGAGTCAGCTTTGAGTCCGAAGGAAGGAGGTACCCAGGGCCCCGAGGGACGTTTTGGCCCCTGTGGATGCCTGATTTGTCCATGATACCTGTGAAAGAGCATGGATGTCACTGGATTTTTGGGTTTATCGGTGTTGCTTTCTCACAGTAGAGGAGACAGCTCACAGGCCCCTCAAAATGCTAGGCTGAGCTGAATTCTGCTGTGGAGGAACTGGAGAGGGGTAGATCAGAGTGTCTGGGTGTTCAGGGGCCTATGGAAGGCTGTGTAAGATACAGCCACGCCTTGCTAAGTGCTTAATTTGAAGAGGTTTCCTGTTCAAAGCAGTTGGGAATCTGAAAAGACCCTGTGTTGCTGACAGTAGATCATTGTGACCCCAAAATCTTGAAGATCAGGACTCACTAGGCTTGGGGGTCAGGACTTAATGGAGGATGGGACTAGAGCAAGGTAGGAGAGGTATATTGAGGAATGAGTCCTGGCCTATTGGGAGCTGTTTCTAGGCCAGGCTATGGTGAGCCCATTGTTTCTTTAGAGCAAAGGAATTTTCTGTGTCTTTTAAAGCAACACACTGGTGGCTCCTGTTGTTTGACCTTAGGCCTTTTGGGAGTGAGGTGTAAAGAAAATGGGCAAAGAGTGGCTCAGGTATCCTGGTGGACCTCTCTGGCTTATTTCAGTGGGCCTTGCAAAAGCCTGCTCTTCATTGCTGTTTGACTTGGGAAAGGTTGACTCAGGAAGAAGGCCTCTCAATGACTTTACATCCATTTCTCCTTTCCCCAGGTTAGCATACAAGTTTAAAACTTGTCCTTTGACGATACCTGCTCATAAAGCTGTGTGCCTTCTTCCCTTACAGCATAACAGACCCAGCCGCCATAGTATCTGTTACAGGTTGGGGGTTGATTCACCCATCTCCCCTCGATGCTACTGTTGTCTTCGTAAAGTGAGTTGGATCCTGTACTGTTCCTTTGCGTTTGTCCAAAGGTAGTGTTTTCCTGGGATCAAATGATGGCTGTTTTCAGGCAGAGTAGAGGACATTGGAAGATGTGAAGTGCCTAGGGTTCTCAGTGCATTCCAGGTTCAGCTTTGGGGAGGCATGACAAAGCTATAAGTGTGAGGCAACAGACTGTGCGCAGAACAGCTCTCAGCTTCTCTTAACAAAACCCCATTTGTAAGTTCCAGCTGATTACTTAATTATGGGGGTGACATTTGTGGAGCTAGAGGCTGGGGGCCTTACTGGCCACCTCATTTTTCTGGGCCCTGTTCTTTCAAGTCTCCACTCTTTTTAAGATTTGAAAAATAATGCAGAATGCCTAAGATGTTTCAAATTCTTGGCTTTGGAGACCCGACTACATAAAAGAGCCAGGGTTTTCCGGCTGGCCATTTGAGGATCTGCAGTTTCTCGCTTCCTGATTCCTAGCTTCCAGGGTTTGTAATGCCTGCAGGCTTCCCCATTGCAGTTTAAAAGCAGCCATTGACAGAAAAATAAATAGAAAACTCTATCCAGAAACTCTGCTTCCTGTTGTTGTCATTGCACTCTGACAAATAGCTTTGCCAGTTTAGGCTCTTGTTTGGGTTTTTTCAAAGGAATTCTTGAACTCTTTCCGTTTGGATAAGCTGTATGGAGGCGATAAGTTAAAAGAACCCTGGCTTAATCAGTGGCTTGCAGAGGCTGCATTTCAGGGTCTGTTTTGGCTTTCTAGCAAGCATGTGAATGTGATACAAGTGACAGCCATCTGCACAGTTGGGGCAAATGGGCGGTTCTCACAGCGCCAATTGTTTCCTCCATAATGTTGAGTGTTAATTTTTAAAAGGTATATTTAGACACAGATTACCTTTTGTAACACCATGGAGGGATGGGAGGAAGATCCAAAGAAATGCAGCCAGTGTCTGAGTGGCAGACTTCCCACTGTAGATGAGCCCCTGGGAGTTTAGGTGCGTTCTCGCTACAGAGTTTATTTGCCCAGTTTGAAGATTCTGGTCTTCTTGGTGCTAAGTTGAATAACATTTTGAGAAAGATGACTGTTCAGGTTTTACAGGGTGGTGTATTGGTCTTCAAAGTGCCTGTGAGTCAATTTTATCTGTGGTGAGTGGACGCCCCACACAGGTGCCTAAGCCATTGAAGCAGTGTACCTGGTGACGCGTGACCAGAGACCTAATTCAGTGGCTTCCTACTGTCCAGTGTCTACTCCACAGCAAAGTAAAGTGGGTTTTCTCTGAAGACTTGGTTGTTACCTGGGAGTGTTGTGAAGAGCCTTGGCCATCCTTCCCTGAGGTTACTGTGGGGTCCTTGTGGAGCACAGCTGGTTTTATACTGTATGGTTAATTGATAGTATGGTGTGTCAGTTGTACCGTATGGAGCATTATATGGGTTAAGTCACCTTGCAGTTGTGAGCATGCTGTGCGAGCATGTCTTAAGATTCAGTGTCATTAAATGCTGTGCGGCCAGTTGAAATACTTCCACTTGGACTTTACCGTGTGTCTCATTATGAGATGTGGTTGATTAATACACTGGCCAAACAGCCATGTTCTGAAGGGCTCTTGTTTTGTACTCTCAGTGGCAGAGAGGAGGTTGTAGTAAAATAATGAACTTCCTTGCTGGTTTTGTTTTTTTCTCATCAGCCCTTCTAGGAGAGTGACAGGTCTCTTGACTGCTGCCTTCTGGGGTTTTTCTCCACAATAGAAAATGGGGGAAAAAATTATAAAGGATCCCTGGGTGGTGACTTCCTACCAGTTTCATCCAAGCAGGAGGACTGTTTGTCAACTGCTAGAGGCCTTATAGCTCATGCTTGAAAATAAGCTTGTGCATGCCGATTGGGGTGGTGGCCATTCGATTCTCAGTGCTGGCTCTGTATTCTGTAATACGACCACTCCCTCCCCCCTCTCCCCGATGCACTTTTGGCTAACAAAATCTTATCAATTTCTACCTGTAGCACAGAGCTCTTAGGATTGGAGAGCTCTGAATTGCAGGTGGCAAGAACCTGTGAAGGCTGCATTCATTCTGTGGGAGGGCTCATGGTTAAATATTCCATAAGCACTCCTTGATGAAGCTAATACCTTTTAACTTTCTTTTTTTCTTCTCTGGAAATCCAGTATGGTTCTTTTTCTCCTCATTCAGTGGATTTTCTGTTGTACTCACAATTCTTTTAAAAACATTTGGGGAAAAGCAGCAAAGGTTTTATCTGAAGGGCAGAGTGACTGCTTCCTGGGGTGGTACTGTCTTCAGGAGCTAGAAGATCTGTGTTCATAGTGTTACTGACCAAGTCTTAGGTCTTCGGAGAGTGGACTTGAAATGATTTCTCTGAAGGGGATCTGAGTGTCATGTTGAAGCAGAAGATCTTATCGAACCATATTTGAGAAATGCCAGATTGGTAAAACTGCAGTGGTCACGATTGCTTGAGCTTAAAAGACTTGGACCGGAAAGGCTGTTGAGATGGTTTAGTGGGTAAAGGTATTTGCCACCAAACCTCAGTTTGATCTCCAGGACCCACATACGGAGAAACAACCTCTACAGGGCGTGTCTGCTGTGGTACGTACGTCCACGTACCTGCACCCATAGAATTGTAAGTGTGATACAAATGTAAGAGAATTGAACTGTAAGCCCCCCAGAGCGAGAACTGTCGTTCATTGTGTGTGTGTGCAGGAGTGTGGGGTGTTAGGGCCCCAGTGATTTCTGACGCAGCGTAGATGTTCTCTAAAGGCAAGGTAAGACATGGATATTCTGAGTGTTCTCAGGTCACAGGCTGTTCCTCAGAGTTTGTTCCTTCTGGCCGCTAAGGCCCCCAGGAGAGCCTGGTTCTCACGGCTGCGTACTTCTCTTTCCACAGCTGTGTCTGCACACAACACCTCAGTAGTTTCACATGTGACCTGGTTAAAGATAATGTGCAGCCATGATGAACATGGCTTTAATTAGGGACAAATTTGTCTGCCACTTCACTACAGTTATTTTATTGTGTTTAATGCCCCCACCCCAATTATAATAGTGGTGAATGCTTATTAAGGAAAAATATAGTTAGGAAAAAAAAGGGAAAATAAAAATTATCCTTAATCAGCCAAGAAGTAGCTTTACCATTGTTATTTTCTGTTATATTTTCCTAAAGGGCTCTGGTCCATCAACTTGTACATTTATTTATATATTTAAAATGCAGTATATTATACGTACCACATTATTTATCGTAATTTTCCCATTTATCGGCACATTGTATATTTCTGTCTGTTACATGATTTATGCTCTTTATGTCTAGTATGTGGTATTTAGGAAATTATTAAAATTAGTTTGTCACATAAAATTATTCAATAATTGCAAAATTTAAGCATTTAACACTTTTTGCATTAAAACTATTAGAGAAGTCATGTACTACTGCTGATGTGCTATTCTGGCGAATTCTTTGGGTGAAATTTGTAACTCAGTTTCTTAGCAGAGGATGCTAAGATTTGGGGGGAGGAGGTGAAGAGGGAGAGAGAATGTTTGAACAAGTGAGTGAGTGCTCCATCTTTGATAAATATTGTCAGAGTAATTTCCAGGAAGCTCCAGTTTTCAGCATCAGAGGCAGTGCCTGTCCTCTCTATTGAATGTTAAAAAGAGCCCTGCAGTTTTAGCATTAAAAAAAATTATATCCCATGTTTTAATTTTTAAAAATTTCTAGTAGAGTTTTCGTCAATTCCCATGTTTTTGCTTATCAGTTTATCAGTTCGTCAATTCCCATGTTTTTTGCTTCTTGGTACAGATTTGTGTGGCTTCAAGATTTAGTGGATCACATGATCTCATCTACATATCTGCTGCTTTTTTATTTTAAAAGATTTATTTACATGTACACCTGCATGCGCTCCAGAAAAGGGCACCAGATCTCGTTATAAATAGTTGTGAGCCACTGTGAGGTTGCTGGGAATTGAACTCAGGACCTGTGGAAGGACAGCCAATGATCTTAGCCTCTGAGCCTCTCTCCAGCCCCTGCTGCTTTTCTTCAAAGTCTAAGAAGTTTACTGACCGACAGTGCTTCATTTGAATGTAGAACCACAGCCTGTACGCTCTTCACTTCAGTTCAGTGCATGTGTAGTTCTTGATACATTTGTGTAACAGTTCACATTCCTGTCAGAGTCAGTTAAGCTTAATCAAGTGTGCGGGCTTCTCATTTGTTCCCTCTTTTCCTTTTAATGTCTAGTACTTTATCTCATATTTCAGTGAGGTGAGCTATCTACTCCTGACAATTCACTTTCCTCTCAAGATGTCTTTGCCATGCTTTTCTTGACTGAATTTTCTACCTTCTTGCGCATTAGTGGTACTTTGAAGTTTTTACCACTGACCTGCTGTCGTGCGGGACACAGCCCTGCAGTCTCAGCACGCGTGTTACAGCTTGAAGAGTGTTCATTCCTGTGACCTTAGAGCATGAGTGTACGCACATGTCTTTATTTTTGTTTTTTCAAGTCTTTCTCACCACGTCCCCCAAACTGGGAAAACCAAACAAACAAACGAAACCCCAAGTCCCAAAACAAGAAACACTGGACTTTGATTGTGATGGTTAGTAAATCGGTTTTGGGGAAAGTACCATTTCCAAATACTTGAGCTATTTATTTAAGGCATATCATTCCTCTCTATTCACTCAACGTTTATTTATCAAGTCGCAGATAATCATGGGGATCTTGTAATTTTTCTTTTCAGTTATTTCTGGGTATTTTAGCACCTTATTGTTAGTGTAAAGGGACTCTTGATTCCTCATTGGATCATTCCCCTACTGCTGTGTGTCTGCTGAGAAAGCTAAGGTGTTTTGATTTATTTTGCAGCTACCTAATTCATTGATTATTTCTGTTGTAGTAGTTTTCCACTTGAGTCCCCCGATTTTTCCTGTAAACAGAATACATTGATGATCAGCAGGAATACTTGTCTTCATTTTCCCAGAATCCAATACCTCCTTATCTGTTTAAGGTTTCATAACATTTAGTTTTAGTTACTTTTCTATTGTTGTGATGAGACCATGACCAAGGTAACTTACAAAAGAAAGAATTTAATGGGGCCTACAGTTTCAGAGGGTGAATCCATGGCCTCCATGACAGGCAGACATGGTGCTGGAACAGCTGAGAGCTTACATCTTATCCACAAAAAAGGGGGGAGGGGAGAGCAAGAGAGAGAACAAAAAAGAGAGACAGACAGGCAGACAGAGACAGCTCCTGAGTGCACTGGAATACTGGACTGGCATGGGCTTTAAAAACCTCAAGGCTCACCCCCATTGACGCACTTCCTCCAAGAAGACCGCATTTCCTAATCCTTCCCAAACAGCTCTATCAACTGGGATCAGCATTCAGAGCTTATGGGGGCCATTCTCGCATTTCCTAATCCTTCCCAAACAGCTCTATCAACTGGGATCAGCATTCAGAGCCTATGGGGGCCATTCTCATTCAGACCACCACAGGAATATACTGTCTTAAAACCTGCCTAATAAAGGCTGAGTTTTCCCAAATTAAAGAAGTCTGGAGGGAAGCAGGCTGTGGCCTTGGCAGTGTGATTTTTCACAGAGGCCATGGAGGACCGGACTCATGGCTTCTGTATCGTAATTATTAACATTTGTCTTTGATCTTCCTCATGGTCACAAGATGGCTCGCCTATTCTTCAGGCACCACCACTGTATTTCAGGCAGGAAAAATAGAGAAGGAATTAAAAATAAAGGACTTTGCAGGATGAATTGCAAGCCAAGCTCTACCAACTGTCCCTTTTTCTTATTGGCTAGTCCTAACTCACCTGGCTACTGCCAGTGGGTATGGCTTGTGAGCTGGCTGTGGAGGTGGGTGGATCCAGCAAGGTCTTTTTGCTTTGCTTTCTCCTTCCAAAGTCATGTTAAATGCTGATCATGGTCTATTTGTCTGCTCCTGTCTTATATTGATGGTAAAACCTCTCATATTTCTCAGTCTGTATGATATCCTTTAGTTTAAGGGAGGTTTTCATCATGTTGAGGAATTACCTGTCTAGTTCTCATGGGTGATTTATTAGGGATGTGAATGTCCTCCCATGTCATTTGGGCATCTCTTTGGATTCAAATGTTGTTACAGTGTTAAGCATGATGTAGGAATAGATCACCTGATGGTAATCCTGTTTCGGATTCCTTGAGACATGACTTGGGGTTATAGTGAGCGACTTTAAAAATCTTAATTAAATTTAGTTTGTTAAATGGTAGAATTGGGTTTTTCTTTTTTTATCTACTATTTAAAGAAGGATGTAGCTTTTCATTTCTCTGTATGCACGTTCTCTTTGAGACTTTGCTATTAGGTTTAGGGCAGCTTTGGAAGATGAATTAGTGGCTTTCCTTTGTAGCTTCTTTGTCATGGCTTATGTAGTGTGGCAATAAGCTGCCCTTTGTTAAAAGCTTAGAGGCTAATGCTTTAAAAACTGCCTAGTTCTGTCAGTTTCTTAAAATTCGTCTCTGGGTATTGGTGTGCAGTTGGCTTCTGATTTGTTTCCTGATTAATTTTTGAAATTGGAAAATTTTCAACAAATCAGTTTTTAAAAGCTCAGTTGTATGTAGGGTTTTCTGGTCCCCCTCCCCTAGCTGAGGGTCGAACCAGGCCATGCTCTCACTAGGCAAGTGCACCACCATTGAGCTAAACATCCGGCCCCCATGTAGGGTTCTCTTCATGTTTTCCTACCATGTGTTTTCCCTGGCATTTTCAGCTGCTTTCTCTTTTCATTCTTGGTCAGACCTGCCAGAGCGCTCCTTGTCTGCAGGTGCGTCCATCTGTACTGTTGCTTCTGTCTGTAGTCGCCATGGCACGTTGCTGCTGGTGGGTAGGCTCTGTCTTTTCTTGGGCTTGCTTTGTTGATATGGTGTCAGTGGCTTGATGATACACCTAACTTTTCTGTGTATACCTAACTTGTTTCAGGTAACCTCGGAGTGCAGCCCTGTTGTTTACTGCTTGTATCTCTGCTCTGTCCTTGTAACCAGCTGTTTCCTTAGTTACCAGGAAGCTTTCAGTTGCCTAAAATGTTGTGCCATGGGTTGGTAGTAGATGCCTTGATCTTAGAGTCTCTGTGGAGTGGAAAACATTAGCAGGTATCTGGATTCATCCCAAGGGAGTTCCCTGAGTGAGTGTCCCAAATTGAGGTAGTGCTATGATTGGCTGACTCTCTGAACCTCAAGAGTTTTGGTGTGCAGAACTCTGTAGCTACAGAGATGGGAAATGGTGGTGGTGCCAGTGGCCCTGAGATAGTTATGTGTGGTGGGTATCTTGGAGCCCTCTCGGGACCTCTCACTCCAATTCCAAACTTGGACGTGCCGAGACATGTTACTCCCTACCTGAGGACTCTGGCCACCATTTTGTTAACAGTCTGACTAATTTGAAAATTCTGTTGACCCCTTGGCCACGCTGCTTGAATTGAGGATCATGTTTTGATGTCCTTTGAATTCTTGTTTGACATGGAAGAGGCTGCTAGGAGCTTATTATTTGGAGTTGTGAGGCAGGAAGAAAAGCTTTGCTTTTAGTTGGGTTATGTAAAATCCACTTTGAGTTTTGAAGGGGCCACAAGTGTCTTTTGGACTCTGATTTTAGGCGGTAGGATTAGCCATGTGTGACTACACTTGCCTTTTTATGTGAGCCCTGGGGATTTGAACTCTGCTCCTCATGCTTGTACAGTCAGTACTTGATGAGCCATCTTCCTAGCCCAGATTATGTTTTGATATCAGTTGTAATTAGAAGGTGTCTCCTCCTCTCCCCCCTTCCCCCATTTCTTAAAGGCTTCAGAAATGGCTTCTTAAATGCAGGTTTAAATTGAAGAATTTAGTTTTGTTTTTACATTTTACATTTATTTTTACATTTTATATTTTTCCTTAGCAACCCAGAAACTAGTACCCTTTTCTGTGTTGCTTTTAAACTTAAGCTTCATATCTTAGTTAGGGGAGGACTTGCCTCCCGCCATCCAATGGTGTGTGGGCATGTCTTTGAGGTATTTTCTTGATTGCTGATGGATGTGGGAGGACTCAGCCCATGGTGGGCAGTGTCATCCCTGGGCACATAGGCCTAGGCTGAGCAAGCCAGGAACCAGTATGTAGTTCCTCCATAGTTTCTGCTTCAGTACCTGTCTTGACTTTCCTCAGTGATAGACGGTTACCTGGGAGTGTAAGATGAAATACAGCCTGCCCTTCCCACATTGTTTTAGGCCAGGGTGTTCATCACAGCAATGAAAAGCAAACTGGGACTCCATCACACGGGTGGTCTGTCTGTCTACTAGAATGTGTGGTATACAAAGCTGAATATTCTGACCACACGGTGCTGCTATAGTGGCCAAGTCTTCTTCTGTTTGAAAGCATACAATACGTTCTTTATGTTTCCAGCATTCAGTAAAGTCGGTGCCACACAGTAGGTGTTCATTAAACCTCAGGATGCACAGGGCTTTAAGAAAAGACCTAATTTGAGCATGGCACTTGGCAAGGAGATTGTTGTTGGTTTGTTTGTTTTTATGAAAACATGTCTACAAGTTCTCATGGGTTTGTTTACGACTCAGCAAGTACTCACCTTAGCAGACTGTTTCACTGTCTGTTCTCCAGTTCTGCTTGTCCCTCCTTAGAGGTCCCATACTTGGTGCTGGTTTTGTTTGGAAGCCCCTTCAGCTCTGCAGAAGCTGTGTGCTTGTATGGGCATTGTCTGGTTGGATTAGACCTTGTTTACTGCCATTGGGGTTTAAGGAATGGGGTCACCTTAGCTTGACTTGATGATACTGTGGTAGTGTAGTACAGGAAAGTTTGGTTTGTTGGGGAAATTTTTGTTTATTGAACTTGAAAAAAAAAATGTTAGCCAGAGTGGGGGCGCACAACTTTAATCCCAGTACTCAGGAGGCAGAAGCAGGTGGATCTCTTGAGTGCAAGGCCAGCCTGCTCTACAGAGTGAGAGGTGGGGGTGGGGGAGGGGGATGTTAGGGACGTTGGGGCGTGCAGGCAAGTGAGTAAGCTCATCTCACAGGCTAGTTTGGAAATATTATCTCTCAGAGTTGGGTGGCAAGGTTTATTGTTGAAAGTTTCATTTTCTTCTTCCTTTTTTTAAGGCTGGGGAAGGAAGATTCTACATAGAAGCCAAATAGTTTCAGAGGCCAAGACATGGCATGAAGGCCGTGGGTGTTTGGAAATCTGGGTGTAATTCACCCCTGTTGTTAATTTCTTACTGGCAGTCTGTCAGCTGTTAATTGAACCATTTGTGCATAAGGTTAGAGATGTGAGGGCTGTGTCCTGACCCCGTTGGTGGGTGCACTCTTTGGGGTCCTCCTCGGCCTGGCAGGGTTGCCATATGCCCAGCTATCTCGCCAGCTGGGCCTTAGAGTAGAATGGGTGGCAGTGTTCATTCTTAGGCTGAGCTGAGCCAGTTATCAGATCACTTTGGATGTTTTGACAGCCTCAGAAAGTCTCAACTCAACAAATAAAGTTCTGATTTTTAAGAAGCTAAGGAAATGGTCTCCTAGTGAGACAACTTCTGCCTGAAAAATAAAAGCTTCTAAGACATAAATTCTATATTAGAAACAACTTGTAATTTTCATAGTTTTCAGTGTTAGCACTAGCAGCTTCTATGATAGATCTTAAATATGTTTATCACAGCTGGAAAAATGTTGTATTGTCATCCTTGTTTATCATAATATGCCACCTACTCTGGTTGTGCCTTACAGTGTAGCTCTGCTTTTTTTATGCTTTTTAATGGGGAATTGGGGGGCTGGGACCTGATGAATATAAATGATACTTAGAAATTGAAATGGAGAAAAAGAATGTATTCAGCCAGGACACTCTGCAGTCACAGTGAGAGTTCGACTGGCAGCCTCCACACTGTGGCTTATTGAATAATAATGCCCGTCACAGCCCTGAGCAAAGATCCTTTTGGTGGCTATTGCGGAGTGTTTTACACCCATAGCAAGAATGTATCAGAGTGAAGATGGGACCCTTCTTTTCCTTCTTTGTTAAAGTGAGGTGAATTTGGCTGTTGGGATGTTGCAGTTTGGAGATGCTGGAGAATTGGAAACCTTGCCACTGTGTGCCAGGAGAGCTTGTGGTTGTCGGCAGTCTGCCTTTTCATTCCATCCAGTGCTAGTGCTTGGGAGCAAATAACATTAGGTATTTGCTATCCTTTAGGAGAAGATTTACCTATCCTCTTGGAGCCGTATATACAGTCTGCCTGCCTCACTCACCCGCTGCGCCCACTGCTTCTACAGCAGCAGGTTCTACCAACCTCAGGCTTAAATATTCTTTTAAAAAATGCACCTGCGTGAACATTACAGACACCTTCCTTGCCATTTCGCAAACAACACGGAATAGCGGCTTTTTACATAGCAATTACGTTGCACTAGGTATTAAAAGTGATTTGGAGATGACCTGAAGACTGTGGGAGATGTGCATAGAGTTAGCTGAAAATACTTCACCCTGTTAAGGAAGAAGTTAAAAGTGTGGATTTTGGTAACCAAAGAGAACTAGTGTCACCGTCAGTCACTCTAGGATGCTGTAGAAGTACTGTTTCTCTAAATGTGAGATCGTTTCTAGATTGATTTTCTTTTTTTAATTTCATAGTTTTGCTATTTGTTCTGCCACTCTGCTCGTGATTGCATACCATTTGTTAACATAATTTGAGAACTGCCGATTCGCTTTAATAATCTCCAAGGCCATGAAGAATCATATTGCAAAGCTAAATGCAAACCAAAGTTAGAATATTCTCTGTTTCTTTCCCATTCCATTATCTTGTGTAGAACATTGGATTTTACTAGATTGAGTGTCTCAAGATTGGCCCCTAGCATTTTAGAATTATATTTAATTTTCAGTTTGAACTATTGACTTTTAATAATGTGTTTAAGTTTATAGTAACAGTCCCATGGTTTCTGGGAAGTATGTAAAAATGTTGGCTGGTAGACACGGAGCCCAGCAGTGGTACGTTCTGTCGAGCCTAGAATCGGTCCCTGTGTGTCCTCTATGGGGTATAGCTATCTAAAGGATGGCCTCTAGATACAGTTTGGTGGTTTCCACGGAGTTGGTATCTGCCTTCAGCTTCTTTTATATCCAGCTTTCTTTTCTTTTTTTTTATACACCCCTTTCTCAGGAGCTCAGCTCCAGGCTTCTGTTCCACACTGGCTCACTTGGTGTCTGTCTGTATCTGCCCATTGTTGTCCATTGCCTTTCCAAAGATGTCTCTGTGGTAGTGCTCCCCCAAAGGGATGGTTGAAGATAAGTGTGAGGTGCTCCTGGTGGTCAAATTGGAGTTGGAAGTGAGTCTCCTCTCCTGAGGCTGACCCTGACCACTCACTCTTGGAGCTGTGGTTTCCTTAGCTGATCCTAGGGTCCTACTTACAACTTCAGAGCAGTGCTACACAGGAGGATATTATTAAGGACTGAGTTTTGTTTTGATGTTTTATTAACATTTGAGTTTTCAGAGAACTTCTCTGTAATGCTTCAAACTTCTAGTCTTCCTGCTTTTGCCTGTGGGCCTTAATCCTGGCTTAAAAGTTAATTTGTTTTTTAAATGGTTACCTCACTTTGCCTTAAGACTGGATCTCACAGACTCTAGCTCCCTAGAACTCCTGGTCACTGGGCAGCCCAGGATGACCTTGGCCTTGTGATCCTCTTGCCTCTACCTCCTGTGTTCTGGGATTGTAGGTGAGTGATACCACACTTGGTTTATACGGTGCTGGGGGTCGAACCCAGGGTTTTGTCCATGCTAAGCAATATGAAAGCTGCCAACTGGACATCCCATTTGTGTTGTGCCCATTTTGACGTGCAAAGCGCAGTGGCTTTGAGTACATTGTATATACCACCACCCATCTCCAGATCTTTTTCAGTTTTTCAGACAGAACCTCTGTAACCAAGCAGCACTAGTTCCACATTCCTTCCTTCCTTTAACTCTGGCAGCCACCATTCTTTGTGTCTCCAAGAGCCTGACTGCTGAGGCACTTCAGAGAACTGGAGTCATAGACTTTGCCTTTTATGCCTGGCTTATTTCTCTCCACATAATGTTCTCAGGGCCTACCCATTGTGATAACTTCTTTTTCAATTGGAATAATACTCCAGTATATAATGAGCCTATACCACATTTGTACCATATGGCACAAATGCTTATCCATTTATCTTTGGGGTGCTTGAGTGGCTCCCATCTTTTGGTGCTTATCAAGTAATGCTTCTATAAGCATGAAATAACAATAGCTTTTCAAGTTTCTGCTTTGAGTTCTTTTGGGCGTATCTCCAGATGTGTCGTCATATGGCAGTTCTACTTGTAATCTTTTGAGGAACTGCCACGTTACTTATTTTCTAACCTTCCCTCCCCTCCCCTTTCCTACGGTGTTGACAATTAAGCACAAAACCCACATATGCTCATAAGTGAGCCTGTCCCCAAGTCTAGCATTTCAACCTTTTATCAGTACAAACTGACTAAAAGCTGAAGGTTTGGGGAGGAGGAGTTGAGATGAGAGTATGTGTGGACAGTAGTTAGCAGCTGCTGGCCAGGAACCCCAGCACTCCTCAGACCCTTACACTTAGCCCTTGGGACAGAAAATAACTGCAGTCCCAGCTTCTCTGGGTGATATAGTCATCACCACTTCCATCCAGGAGAGATGAGCTGGAGCTCCATGACACTGAGTTGAGGCTTGAAGGCTTGTATCCCAGAAGATGGGTGTTGAGATAAAGAGTTTCTGAGAAGCCGGTGTCCTGGAGCCTCAGGTGGCGTCATAGCCCATGCAGTGGGTCACTGCTAACCTGTGTTCTGTGTGCTGCATGCTCTCTAGAAACCTGTCTGTCTGGCACTATGAGATCAGGCTTTCATTGCGACCCTCCTGCTGGTTAGGAGAAGAATTTGGATACTGTCATTTAATATTTTTTGGCATCCATTTACTCAATTGAAAAATGGCCTCACAGGTGATTTGTAGCCCAGAACCGCTTAGGATCCTTCCACCATGATATTATTAATGCTTTGTCCATGTTAGGAGAAAGGCTCAAGCTTTTATGAGACTTCCTGGGGAATCCAGGACCTTGGAAATGTTGAGCAAATTTGGGGGTTCCCTTCCACCCACTGTGCTTCCTCATCTGTGTGTGCATGTGGACAGGATAGCCCTTCACAGTGCAGCTCTTTCTCTGCAAGGTGGGTGAGAGTGGTAGCTGCCCAGATGTTCACATCAAGTAAACAGAAGCTCAGTCAGTGCAGGGAAATTAAATCACCCTGCAGAAATCAATGTTAGTGAAATTAAATCACTTGATCTTAAAAGCAACAGTGGAAGAGCCATTTTTCATCTTCACTGTGCCATTTTCGCTCTCTGCATGACTTAAACAGTGCGTTCGTTTGTTTCTTGTATCATTTTCAAGGAGAGCAGCTTCCGTTGGTTGTACGAGATTTTTACATGCTGTGGTTGAGGCCCTGGGGATTTGTAATCAGTTGATTGATTAATCAGGAAATATTAAAGGATTAGACTATATCTGGAAATGATGCCTTTTGATGACTTAGAAAGCAGGCTTGTACTCTTGTACTCTCTGCCATACTGCATGGATGTTGTTTACCATATTACACAGGTCTTTCAGGATGAGCAGACCATGTTTAGTAGATACTGTTAGCAGCCAGCAGTGTGAGCAAAGGACAGGCCACATTGAAGGGTAGTGATCTCTTGTGCTTGTCCCCAGGACCAGGAAACAGGGGCAGAGGGAGCATCATATATCCTAGCTTTAGAAATTTTGAGCTCCAAAATTTCTGTTGGTGCCACCGGGTGTGGTTTGAGGGTCAAGGAGGTGGAAGAGGCAAGAAATAAAATCTTAAGGACTTGTGATCATTTTGATGATAATGGTTATGGTAAAAATACCATGGTAAAGCACTTAAACAGAAGGTAATGCGAACACCACGCCCTCTCTTCTTTTTCTCCAATTCTTCCTTCATCTCTGCTGCCTCCAGAAGACAAGCTTTGCATACGTCTTCATGCAGAGTAAGCATGCTGTGTCCCACTCTACTTAAGAAAAAAATATTTTTTTTGTAATTTTTAAAATTAATGTGTCTTGGCTCTCTTCCTATAGTAAGATGATCTTTGTTCTTAAAGTGGCTTTGAGTATTATTACAAGGAATCCATCCATGAACTCTGAGTTAAAGCGAGCAGTACGGAATCACAGACTAGAGAGTGCTAGTCTGCCCTCTTCTCTCCCTGCCACTCAGTGCCTGTTGCCCTCTGCAGAGGTTGGTCAGTGTCATCCCCTCCAGGTGCGTGCATCTCTGTATAGGCCAGCAAGGGGGTGGGAAGTGGCAAGATGCAGAGAAATAATAATGGTATTTTTTAGAAAATACATCACTGTTGTCCTTGAGACCTCCTCTCCTGCGTGCACAAGCTTACTCGCTCTGCCTTCTAAAATACTCTTTTAGAAGAGTGTTGGGTTTACAGAAAGAGTGCCTTTGATAGTACAGAGTTCTCCCGTACACCTTAACCGTTTTCTTCGTCAGCACCCAATATTAGCACAGCCTAGGAGAGAGAACTGAACTCAGTACTTCCTTTGAGCTTTCTCCAAGGTACTGCTGCTTCCCTGATCGAGGTCTACTACAGGACACCGTGTCATCTTTAGTTGTCATGTCTTCTTAGCCATTTCTGAACATATAACGGTGCTTCAGTTCTCTGTCCTCCTTGGCCACTGTGACAACTTAAGGAACGCTGGCCAGGTTTTATGTCCCTTTGCTTTAATTTGTCTAATGGTTTTGATACAATTAAGTGGAAATAGGAAGCTTAAGGAGCAACTACAGAGCTGAAGTGCTTCTTGTCCCATCATGTTAAGGGGGCGTCACTGTCAAAGTGACTTACTACAAGTATGTGAATGTTGATCACCTGGATGAACCTTACAGAAGCCAGCCACATAGTCTCTGTTCTTTTTAACTGCTGTGTTGCCTTGCAGTGTCTTTAAAAGAGTCACATTTAGGATTTTGGCTATAGAAGTCAGATCCTGGGGGATACTATCAAATGTGTATCCCTAATTCTCCAGCCTGTGTGAGGATGGCATCCATAGAAGAGAAGCTAATGAGTCAGAAGACTGAGCATTGGGAATCGTAGATGTTTCTTCTCCAATGACCCCGTGCACCCACCAAGAGGGAATTGCTGTTTCCCTGTAGCCATGCTCAACAATGGTGTTACTAGATCTGTAATTTTTCCCCCTGCAAATTCAATAAGTGAAAACATATTTTATTTTGCATCCTTCTAATTGTGAGAGGCATACCCCATCTCCTGGAAACCTTAACATAAGATGACGATGAGAACAGGAGTCTCTAGTGACATTTGGGAAACATCTGTTATAGTACAAGGCTTTAGTAAAAATATCTACTCTCAAGGAACCAAGCCTTCATCTACAACCTCTTTCCCACAACATATAACTGCCATGTTACCTTTGGTCCTAGGCCCCACCATTTAACTGTAGAGTTAGTGTAAGCCTGTCATTTTTCTCTCTCTCTCAGTGTGTATATGTATATACATGTGTGTTTGTGCGTGGTTTTGTACACATGTGTCGGCTTGTGGGTGGAGGCCAGTGAGTATCTTTCTCAGCCTTTTTTAGAACGTGGAGCTCACTAGTTCAGATTCACTGTGACCAGCAAGCCCTATGATCCTCCCATGTCTGACTCCCCAGCACTAAGATATAGCCGCGTGTCACTCGTACCTGGCTTTATTACATGGGGGCCATGGATCAGACTCAAGGGCTCGTGCTTTTGCAGCAAGTGCTTTACTCACTGAGCAATCCTCCTAGCAATCCTCCCAAGTCTGTTCTTTTCTGTTTAATGCTTGATGAAGGAGTACCTCAAAATGGCTCATTATCCAGTGTCCTAGGAGATTCAGGGTGGGATGATGTGAGACCCTGCTTTTTAGTTTCCAGAGTCAAACATGTTATCCCATGCCCTGTGTGCTGTTTGCCCCCCCCTCCAGATTTGATGAAAGAGCTTGAGAAGCACATGGAGCATGTCTTTGGTGTTTCATGGGGCTGTGTAGTCTCCACAGCTTCCTACCCCCACCTCCAGCCCTGCTGGCTGATCCCTTTCCTGGAGATCTCTATGAGTGTGGCTGGCTCGGGAAGCCCGTCACTACTGGTCCTGAGATGAGCAGAGGGCAGCAGATATAGAGGTGTTCACCGTGGGCAGGGAGTGTTGACCTTGACTTGTTTGTGGTACCGTGTGCAGGTGGTGGGGCAGGACTTAGTACCTATTATGTGGGCGAGAGACTTTCTCCTCCATTGCTGAGACATTGCCTGGCCTAGCACCTAGAGTTTTGTTCCAGGCAAGTTCCTCATGGAGCTCCTAAGCAGGGCTGCTGTCCAGCAGATGCTGCCTTCTACCACAAGTGCTTAGTGGTCTCCAAAGCCCTCTACTTCCTGAGCACCCTTCACATAGAGCCTTCCTTCCGGACCTTCTCTTCCCAGCAGGGATTCGTTTGTTCCTTGGTAGAACGATCTTCCATTTTCTGTGCTCTTCTGCTGCCCGGGGTGGAGTTCTTGCAGACTGTCCCTTCATTATCCACAAGAGGAGGAAGCGGGAGACAGTGTCCCTCTGAGAGAGCGGAGTTTGGGTTGGTCTGCTTAGCTGGGCCATCTTAGTCACGGCCCCTGTTATCTGCCACCCAGAAGCATTTCTTGTTTATCTCCAGCATTTAAGCTGGAATTAAACTTTTTTGTTTGTTTGTTTGTTTGTTTTTACTTTTACATCTCTGGCTTTTGATTGGATTTTACATAATTGTTCTGGAAAACATGGTGGGCCCCACCTCTGACTAATATGCCAAAAAACACCTTGCCCATGCTAGGATGTGAGTATAGGGAAACAAATCTGGACAGTTAGTTGAAGCCTGACTTGGATCCGCACCAGCCTACGGGTACCAGTTACTCATGTGCATTGGTTCCCTGCTAGACTCTCGTGTCTCATAGGAGCCCACTTAGTTGAGATGCCTTCCCCATCTTCAATCAAAACCAACCCACATGAGACTTTTAGGCCCCTATTTGTTGTGTTTTGTAGCTTTGGTACTTCAGCTGACCCTCTGAACTAGCAGTATGGTGTGGCTAGACTCTCTTTCTTGTCTAAGGACCTCAGTTTTCCTGACTAGGGCCTTCTGTCTGCAAGGTTAAAGGAGCTGGTCCTAGCCTTACACCTCACTGAAGCAGGGTGGCTTTAAAGGAAAAGGTTGAAAATTCCATGTGCTTGGGAATTATATTAGTCTCACCCAGACAACAAATAGAACAAAACAACTCAGGAGTTAGAGAGGCCGTGTTAAGGGCACTTGCTGCTCTTGCAGAGGACCTGTGTTTAGGTCCCAGAACCCACATTGGGTAGCAGCTCCAGTTCCAGGACGTTGGATAGCTTCTTCTGGATACTGCAGGCACCAAACACACACATACATATCTGCAGTGCGTCACACACACACACACACACACACACACACACACACACACTCAAAAAATATCCCAAACTGTACTTGTTGATTTTCAAAAAACATGTGGCCTTTTGAGTGGTAATTTTTTTTTGCGTGTGTATGTATATATGGGTGTGTGTGTCTGTGTGTGCATGTGTGTTCACATGTGTGTGGGCCCACTCCTGTATACAAATACGTGTATATGGAGTCCCAAAGTTTATATCGTGTGTCCTGCTTGGTCCTGCTCCGCTTTATTTACTGACGTGGAGTCTCTTGTGGAGGCAGAGCTCCTCAGTTGCAGTTAGTCTAGTTAACTGACTTTCCCTGTCTGTCTCCCTGGTGCTGGGATCACAGGCGGCTGCCATGCTTGCTCTCCCCCTCCTGATTTTACTTCAGTGCTTTGTGGTCTGAAATCTGGGCCTCTCACTGGCTCAACAAGTGTTTTACCTCCCAAACCATCTAATCTCTAGTGGTAACTTAAAACAAACAAACAGAAACTCTTCATTTGTTTTCATTTTCCTTCTCTCTCTCTCTTAGTGTGTGTGTGTGAGAGAGAGATAGTGTGTATATGAGGATGTGGGGGTGTGATGTGTGTGTGGATGTGGTGTGTTAGGTATGGGGTATGTGTGTTGGGTGTGTGGGAGTGTCGTGTGCATGTGTATGGTGTATGGGGGTACGTGTGGATGTGGTGTGTTGTGGGAGGGTGAGAGTGTGGTGTGTGTGTGTATGGTGTGTGGGGATGTGTGTAGATGTGCTGTGATTTTTCTGTTGGGGGTGGGAGTGGGTGTTGTATGTGGGTGCGTGTGTACCGTGGTATGCATGTGGAGGTCAGGGGATGACTTTGTAGAGTTACTTTTCTCCTTCCCCAACAGGCTTGTGTGGCAAAGCACTTTTACCCACCGAGCCATCTTGTTGGCACGCCTGGTGGTCGCTCTTCCTGTTACGGGCTCTTCCTGCAATCTGAATACTAGCATCAGATGAAGAGTGTGTAGTGAAATCAAGGAAGCCAGTTTCTCCAGGCCTTGCAGAGGGAAGTTTGAATGGTATCTAAGTGCTGCATGGAAGCAGCTGTCTACTTGGGAGTTGAGATAAAGAAAGGAATGTGATTTGATATCGATGGGGAGCTAATGGCAGATGCCTGATGAAGCTGGAATCCTCTGTCCTGTGAGGGTGCCTGTAGAGTCCTTGTGGTTATGTTATGTGCTGTTGTGCTTTCTGTCTTCATTTCTTCTCATGGAGTATGGGTTCTGTAGTTAGACACTTTTATTTGTGGAAACACGTGCCTTGCCTTTTAGGGACATTAGGTCTGAAACAATAGTGATTTCCCCAGGAAAGCAGGGCTTTTTCGAATATGGGCTGAGAAGTAGAAAATGAAGCCTTGCTGTGCCCTTTCCAGCTTCCCTTGGTGTCTTTCTTTGAGGGTCCATGGGGAGACACTGACATGGGTGTCTACCGATGTAGGCACAGTACGACAGTGCCTACGCTGGTCAGATGGCTTTCTGGGTACACAGTTTGAGAGTCTCTTTTCAGCCTTCAGAGACATCTCCATACAGCAATGCCATACCATAAAATTGTACGCGCCAGTCTGGATTTAAGCTCTTGCCCAGACCCCTTCCCGCTATGACCCCAAACAGGCCATGTGCCCTTATTTACCCTCAGTTTCCTTTGTTGTGAAACAAGGCAGATGGGGGCTGAACAGTGGTTAAGAGCGCCTGCTATTTTTTTGCAGAGGACCAGTTTGGTCCTCAGCATGCACATCAGGCAGCTCACAAGGCAGTAACCCCCGTTCCATGGGATCTGACTCCCTCTTCTGGCCACTCTGGGCACCAGACACATACGTGGTGCATATACATACATGCAGGCACTCACACATACATGTAAAATAGAAATAAGTCTTAAAACCAAGGGAGACAAGAACCCAAGTGTTTCAGTGGCAATACAGTCAGGCTTATAAAATCTTAAAAATGGGCTGCATCGAAAAAATGCCTGTTACTTTAATAACAAACTTAGTGTGATTTACAATGAATCCTTCAGGGTATGTTGGTTGAAATTCTTGATCTGCTTTCCCCAACAGATCACAGGGGACCCAACCAGCCCTCCCTAGGGCCCTGTTATGCTTATTTTCTGTAGCTGGTCCCTGTGATGGGCTTTCTGGTCTCTGCCCCTTTCTGCCTGTCACTCAGATGTTTTGTTCACTGGCTTGCCTGTCAGTGTGGAGGCAGAAACAAACCCAGAATTTGGGGTCTCTTCTATGCCTTGTTCTCCTAAGGACCACTTGGGTGTAGCCTAAGATTGTCTGATGTTTTGGGGGTACAGGCATAACACTCCGTCATCACATACAGAAATTATGTCTAATTAAGTTGCCTAAGTCTTTTTCACACCTCCTACATTTGTGCGTTTCTTTTTTTTTCACCCAAGTGTCCAAATAACATTATTTCCTCTCTGTTGCAATTCCAATCTGTTGATCTTTTTATCTCTTGCCTCTCATCCAGTGCATTTGCCATTTTTTCCCCCTGGAAACTTGTCGTTCTTGAATTAGAGTAACATTTTATTAGTATCATTGATGAAGGGACTGATAGAAATGCTGAAATAGATACGTCCCAGAATGAGCACCATGACTGTTCACCTACTGTTCCTTAATCAGCACCTTGAACTGTTACTAAGCTATTGGAATGTAGTTCTTATTTCCTTGCTTTACCAACAGGGATGTGATGAGATTGTTTTATGTAACTCTGTAGACAAAGCATGTGATCTTGAAAACAGCCACTTTGTCACGGAAGGGAAAGACACATGTCAGAATCCCTAGCCAAGTGGTACGGATGCTGGCTTGTGGTCTGTGACCTCTGCCTTCATTCTACATCAGTATTTTTTAAGTTCTGCCTTTGGTTGATGATGGCTCAAGGATGCACATGAGGAAATGTTACTGCCATGTCTGGGCTCATGTGCAAGGTATTGAGGCAGTGGTGAGAAACAAGACTTTTGTGGGCTTTGATTTCGGACAAGTTCTCCTGTAAGGATACTGGGAGCAGAGCTTGTAGTCTTTGGCCTCCTCTGCCTTGTGGAGAAATCCTAAATTCTGAGGATCTGATGAGAAGTTGCCTCTGAATAAATGAAGGGTTCACATTATTCTCTAGATACTTGGAGAATGCAAAAGAAAAAAGAAACCTATTGATAGTGGGGGGTCTGGAGGAAGCAGAGCAGAGTAGTATAAATGCAGAAATTGTAGGACTAGGTGAGGTGAGGGAGATGGCGACAAAAGGCAAGCAAAGGGTGTAGGGGTGGGCAGGGTGGGGCTGTAAGATGCCCCCTTTTCCGTGATGCTTTACAAGGCAAGAAAGAGCTTTGTTGGCATTCACATAAACCTGCACTTAGGAAAACAAGCCCCAAATGCTAGAAAGTCAGCGACAGACTTTCTAACAAAAGTTAGAAAGCCAGTGACAGGGATGCAGATTCTGTCCTTCAGTCATAGCAGATAGTGAGATGCCATTACAGTTTGGTTTGCAAAGATGGTGGGTTGCGTATGACATCATGGCTTCTGCCAGATCCAGAGAGGTGCATGCAGGCACCCAACTGCCTCACTGTGCGTGCTTGTTTGTGAGTTGTGTGTTCAGACCTCATCTCCTTGGCCAGTCAGCGCGGGACTCTGCCTGGACCTCGGTGCCTGTGTATATGCGCTGTGGTAGAGCTGTGGCCAGACCTGCCTCCCTTCCCACTGGACTCGCTTAGGTCTGCGGTAGAGGGTATGGTATAGCCTTCGGCTGTGCTTTCACCTTTGTGTGACTAGGAGTAGGGTAAAATGGGGCAAATGTTTTAAAAGGGATTTTTATTTTTCTCTTCCCTCTTAAAAAAATACAGCAAATTACATAGAAAATAGACTAAGCCATTTTCATAGTTTTACATTTGTATAATTTATGTTAACCACATCTCCAGGATTCTTTTCATCTTGCAAAGCTATTCCCTGTATCCATTAAACACCAGCTCTCCACTCCTTCATCCTTTCTGTCTCTGGTAACTATGATTTTAATTTCTGCCCCTTTGATTTATCCCCTCTGTGTGCTTTGTAAGTGAAATGATACGGCTCTGTTTCGAGTGGCATATTTTGCTTAGCACAGTGTACTCAAGGTTCATTCATACTTGCTATACATTAGAGTCTCACTCCCTTGTGAGGCCAAGTAATGTTCCATTGTGTACCTGGATTTTTTTTTTTTTTTTTGTCTGTTCATCTCTTGGCCAACACTGGGTTATTTCCATATTTTGACTGCTGTGATTAACACTTCCACAAACGTGGATGTGTGGTCCCTTCTGCTTTTGTCTGCTCATTGTTGAGTGTTTCTAGTGTTCACCCCTCAGAGTCCACAGCAGCAGCCAGTACCTTTCCATCGCTTTGTCGGTGTCGAGGCTCTTACCATGGAAGTTACCCCTTTGGACTTGAGTATCTTCTGAGTGAGGTCTTTGCTGGTCTGGTCTGGCCTGCCCTGCCCCTTTTGTGTTCTCATCCTCTCTGCTCTTTTTTTCTGTCTCTCTCTGTCTCTCTATCTCTCTCTGTCTCTGTCTCCTCCCTCTCTCTCTCTCTCTCTCCCCCCCATTTCTCTCTCACACATACATACACACTCTGTGTCTCTGGTTAGTCCCTGTTCCCTAGCAGTCTTGACATCAGCTGCCTACTTTCAGGGACCTCACCTTCCTGAGTTCTGGTTTGATGAAGATTTCAGTACCCTCTCAACTATTCCATCTCTGTTGTCTCAGACTCACATTCTACACCCTGTCTTGGTGTGAGTGTGCATCAAGCTGGCAGCATGGCCTCTGTATCCTGACCACAGCATACAGAGAGAACCTCTCTGGGTCACAGGTGGGCTTTCATTTCTTCATGGGGGCTACCCCATGAAGTCCAAGTCTATGACTGCTCAGCACTTGGGAAGCACTTAGCTTGTCATAAAACATCACTTACGTAAGTACTGGAAGAATTAATAAATTTAGTCCCAAACCATGAGGAAGCTGAGGCCTAAGGCCTAGGGTGACTGTGGCTGTTCTCAGTCCTTGTGGGTGGTGAATGGGAACTCAGCATTACTTTAGCAAAGCCCTCAAATTAGAAAGGAGCCTCTGTGCTTCAGGAGGCACAGGCAGGCTTGTATATGAACATGCACACAGTCTACATGTATATTTACATATGTTCATTTTTATTTGCCTCACATGGGGATGGAACCCAAGGGCCTTGTACATGCCAGGTCAGGGCTGTCCCACTGAATTACATCCTTTAGCCCAAGGTCCACATTTTGATACCACCCTGGAGAATCACATCATAGTGTTGGAGGAACTTGTGAGCAAATGGGATTTCCACACCTATTATCAGCTAGATTTAGGTAGCTGGTTGGTTACCATGAGCTCAGGTCACTTAAGGAAACTGGAACCTCGCAGGGCGAAGAAAGACGCTCCTGGAATGAGCATGAACATGTAGCCTGTAAGCAGAAAGATGTAACAGGTCTGACAGGCAAAGCTAGCGTGCTGGAGGACAGGGGGCCGGCCTTTACTTAGATTGCTTGCCTGCTTCTGAGCAGAAAAATTACAAGTCAGGAGAGGGGAAAGGAAAGGAAGTTTTTCTGCAGGCCCATCCTCAGTGGGAGCTTGGCTGCCCTCCAAAGGTGCCCGTCCCCCAAGGCTCCAGCAGTAGTTTCTAGCTGTGCAGTTCTCTGTTGGTAGTGCCAGGTGAAGATGGAGGTGTGTGACCTGCTGAGGCCCAGTCCTGGGGAGGGCCTCTCAGTGAGGTGCTGCACTGGTTCTCCGGATTCTCCCCCCACCGTGTGTGGGGTGGCAGGAGGGGTTCTACCTACTGGACCTTGTCTGCCGCCTTAAAAACATGCCAGTCACAGCGAGTGGAAATAACGAAGAGGTTTAGAACCTTTTACAAAGGTGTTCTTTTAAAATACAAACAATCTTGAATATTGGGCTTCCGGACATTTTGAGACTGGAAAGGCATGTAGACTATCTGTCAGAGCAAGTCAGGCTGTTTTCATGAAGATTTGTGGAGACAGTTGCCCTTCTGCCGAAGCAAACCCAGCTTCATTCTGCACAGATCTATTTGGCTGCAGACGCCTTACTTGGAGGGACACTTGAGTGTGCTCCCTTGCCTTGGAACTAATTCCCTGTAAATTTTCCATTTCTTAATTGGCAGGGTAGGATAAAAGCATCGCGTTCATCTCTTTGTAAATTCCTTACCACATCCAGCCTTGGTTTCAATGTCCCCAGCCTTCAGGACTGCATTTTATGTTCGTGTAGATTTTTAGATTGTTTCTATGGTGAGACGGCTCTTCTGTAGGGCAGCAAAGAACAATTTGCACATTCAGAATTACATTTGTTTTTTTTAATTTCTGTTCTCAAAGTCACCCATGTAATGGAAATCCCTAACATTCCTGTCATTGCCCTCACTTACTGAATATATATCAGGTGACCAGGCTGTCTTGTCTGTATGAAATAGAAATGTACATATACAGTGTAAACACGTCCTAGTTGACACATGAAGATAAAAGGCTTAACATGAATTGTGTCTGTTTACACTTAACACAGAGAATTCTACTCTGACAAACGCTGGAGTATCACTAGTGTTTGTTACCATAACATTCTCCCCGCCCCCATCTCATCTGATTTTCTGGCTAGTTGTGCTTTACTGCAGGTAGAGGCCCAGCTTCTACCCCAGAGCTCTGGGTTTGCACTGTCAGTCCTTAAAGGACAGCAGAATCGGCAGCTGTGAGAGAACTATGTGTATTCGCTCTCCACTCTTTTTTTTTTTTTTTTCTCCCTTGGCCTTGGTGTGTTTCATTGCATTGTTGATATGGGTTGCTTGGGGGATTTTCTCGGCTCGGTGGCTCAGTGGGTTAAAAACACTTACCATGCAAGCACAGGGACCTGCCTGTGTTTGAATCCCAAGCACATAGGTTAAAAAAAAGCCAGGCATGGCTGCATGTACCGGAGCTCCCTGGCTAGCTAACCTGGCAAAAATGGAAAGAGTCTGGCTCAGTGAGAACCTTCCTGAAGGGAATAAGGTGGGAAACAATAGAGAAGAAGAGAGTCCTCTACCTTCTGTATATAGACACAGGCATGTGCGCCTGCATACCCAACTGCATGGGACACACACTCACACCCACACATGCTCATTCATACACACACAACAAATACAAGTACATGGGCTTTTCCCAGGGTCACACTGCAGATCTTGGTGGGTGCCGAGAGAGGGTAGTGACAAGAAAGAATTAGGAGGATCTTTGCCTCTCGCAGAATGGTGGCTCATCAGAATCAGCATTTGTCATTTATCCAGTGGACAGATTTGGGGGGCTGCTTCGTGACTGAGCAAGCTTCAGGGAGTTTGAATGCCATCCCACGTGCAGAGTTGCGTCTCAGTCTGTGTCCTAGTCTCTGTCCTGCTTTACGTGCTTACTCTTCTCTCTGCTGTGCTGGCTGCGCCGCCGGCGTTCCCTCAAGCGGCCAACAGTCAGGTGAGCTCCACACCGCCTCCAAGATGTGTCTCGTTACTCTCTGCCTGGGTGCCCTGCCCCTTACACTTTGTGAGGCGTCGTTTAGGTCCCGGCTTTAGACCATCTTCGGGGATCCCCTCCTCTGGCAAGTGTTCCTGAGCCGCTTAGATGTTGAGAGCTGTGATCCTCGTTCTCCACATTCCCACCCTCCTGCCCATTGAGCCACACTGCAGAAGACTGTTTTCTTAAGTCTGGCAGTTGCTGGAGAGGGGGTTGTCCACTCTCCTTGTGCAAAGTCCATTGAGAGTAATCTTCTGCCACTTTGACTTCTACAAAGCAAAAGCAACTAGAAGTGGTTTTTGTTGACTCAGTTACTGGTACCAGTGGATCCATTTTAAGAGAAGTGATTATTATGGCGAGCCACTGGCTAAGCCAAACAAGTCTTCTTTCACAATGCAGAAGCTCTGCTGTGTTGGCTCTCACCCTCAGAATTGGAGATGGTCAGTTGCCCAATGTGTCTTGCTCCATCTTTAGACCCATAGTAAAAACAAACAAACAAACAAAAAAAACAAAAAAACAAACCTATACCTGCTCCGTATCTTTTATTTTCAACCATAAACTATTCCTTATTTCTGAAGGAAAGTTGATCACAATTGAAAACAGGTAACTTAATGATTCTGTGGGGATGGTTGGTAGGTTAGTCAGCAGTTGTGCCAGCTTCCTTCCTCCTCATTATGTTAGCAGTATTTAGATTGGGGTAACAGAATGGAGAGATGCTTCCACTAATGCTCAGTTGGCGTATCCCTGACGACAGTGACACAAAGCACCTACCTGACTCTTGTCACTGCAGTAGTGACAAGGTGTTTTACAGATGAGGAAACTGAGGCATGGGGGCAGAGATTGTTCACTTGACAGTGGCATGAACTGATAAAGGACATTCGAAAGGCTATTCAGAGATTCAAACCCCAGTTAAGCCCTTTGTCACTCTTTCAGGACCCTTTGGTGCCTTGCATAGGACAGATGCTGAACACAGAAAGCTTGTGTTAACTCTTTCAGACATTCAGATACCCAGGTTTGGGAGAAGTTCTTAGGGATTGATGTTCCAAATATGGGTAGATTGCTCATGGCATTCTCTAGAGTTCTGCCAATAAAAGCTCTGCCCCTTTAACTTTCAGAAAATACCTAGGAGTTTTTGGGGAAAAGTGACTCTCTCTCCTGAAAAGGTTTATTTAAGATGGTGTCTTTGCAGAAGTAAATTCCAGCCCTGGGTGGCCTGCTACTGCGCAGTGGCCTCTGTCTGTTTTGCTTCTGCTGTCCTCATTCCATGGTTGGACCTTGCAGCTGGGGTCCACCTCAACCCCTCCCAGCACTGGCCTCTCTCTCTATTCCTGTCTGCCTTCATCTTCATATGCTTTTACTATTCTTTGTAGGTCACCTGGGACCTTACATTTTCAAATTGATCTTACATTCTGAAAGCAAGTATTGGGGTCTTATTGGATCTGCCAAGTATCTGTTGGTTTTGAAAGGGAGAAAGGGTGTTCCCACAACTGCCTGCACTCTGCTGTGAGCAGAGGGCGTGTCTGCTCTGCTTCACATGCTGTGGGGTGTCCTCTCCCTCTGTGCATGGATTCGTTGACAGGCAGGCGTGCTCCGTTTGCTTTCCTGTTTGTGGCTTGTGCCTTTTGAACACTGTGCTATCATTCACAGCCCGGCTTGATTATCCTCTTTTTCTGTTTCTGTCACAAAATACCCAAAGACCAGCAGTGTCGGTCAGAATCCAAAACGGCTGGTTGCCCGGCCCTGCCTTGTACTTTGTGGCTTGGGCTTGTCTTCTCTTCTGGAATAAGGGGGTAGTTTCTTCCTATTTTTTCCTTTGTTCTATAAACGGGGGTGGGGTGTAAATGATGAAATGGCTCTTCCATTCAAAGGAGCTGCCAGTCCCAGCTCTCTGTGACGTGTGGCTTCTGTTCCCAGTGGTCTTCTCTGGTGGAAGAGGCCAGCTGGCAGAAGGTAGCAGGTCCTTCTGCATATTGATTGCATGTGAAAGACATGTTAACTCTTTCTTCCTGCATTTCTTTGGTTGGCCCTGAATTCTTACTATTTATTGGAAATAGTAACAAATGACTTTACACCTAATGCTTTGATCAAGCACATGTTGAAGACAGTGATGTAGTTCAATGCTCCTGTAAATTTAGGAGCAAATTAATACACCTAATTTGCAGTGGTAGAGAAGGAATAAGATATTTTAGACTGGGCACAGGGGAAAAGAATTTTTTTTTTTCACTTTTCTGATGGATGGCTGGTGCCATTATTCTCAAGGGCTTTGAGTCATTGACCAGAAGCTGAGTGAAAATGGAGAAGGGAGAGCTGGGGAAAGAGAGGGGAGCCGGAGAATAGTTGGGGGGAGCTGTTGAAGCGCAGGTATTAGCAGAGAGCTCAGATGAGGTGATGTTTGAATTGAAACCTGAAAAGAGAGAATGGGGCTGTGTGTGGAAGGGAGCCCTGTCAAGGCAGCAGGCTGCAACTAAGGAGGAACCGAGCCCTATTGGAGGCTAGTGAGCAAGTGTGCTAAGCAAGGATTTGCCAGAACATGAGATAGAAATGGGTAGGCCTGAACTCTGACAGAATCACGCTGACTTGGTTTTTGGTCAGGGGTGGACTTGGTTGGAGGGGTAGGCTGGAGGAAGGTATCACTGTCACTCAGGTCGAGGATGACATTGGTCAGCTCAGAGTTGTAGAGGTAAAATGGCAAAGACAGGGCACAGTTCATGTGTACTTCACGTGTGTGTCCTCTGGTGTCTGCCAGGTATCAAGTCATAGTGTGTTAGCCTCTGCAGACATAGCTTGTGAACTAAATAGGAAATAATTTCCCATCCTCCTGGAGCTGCCATCAGGATGGGAGTACCCAGAGTGAGAGAACATGAGAACAAAGTCTAGAGGGAGGTTCTCAAGAGGGTGGAAGTACCCTAAGCGAATGGGGTTGGAGGTGAGCAGGGAGTAAGAAGAAGGGGGTTAACCATGAGGAAAGACCTCCTAGAAGGGAAGGGAGCCCAGATGAGTGTTACTAGAGGGCATGTGTGACAGGTGAAGGAGACGAATTGGCAAGACTGACTTTTGGCATGAGCAAGTCACATGGCAGCATCATTGAACAAGATGTGGAAACTCAGGAGTGGATAACAGAATGAGTTATGAGAGAGCTCTGTGAGTCGTGGAGCAGGGTGGTGGATCTGTTCTTGAGGTCTGGGTCAGTACTGTACGTTGCCTCCCAGGGTCACCCTGAGTATAGATGGCACAGGGGGCCATTTGCTGGGTGAGATGACAGAGAAGGCTGAGGACAGGGATCCCCCGTGAGTGGCTCCGTATGAGGGAAGAATGGGTATTGGTGGGATCGTGACATCCAAGCAGCACAGAGAAGGCAGCAGTGCCACATGCTCTGCAAGGCTTTGTCAAGAGACTAACCCACCCGAGGCCTCCCTTGGACTTCTTTCGCCTATTGGATCCTCAAGGGCTCCATTCCTGCGAGGTAGTGCTCACCCTGTCCCATGATCCTTCATGGCAGGATTCTATCAGGGTCATTGTCTTTGGTCCTTCTTTGTATCCCTGACCTCCTGTCACTCTGCCTGTCTCTGGCTTCCATGATATCACAGGTCATTTAAAACTCATCTTTGATGCTGCCTCTCCTGTGTCCTGTTAGAAATTGGAGGTTTTCCCTGTGCATCTTGCCCTGTCTTGATAGTTGTTCACCATGTTCTTAGCTCCTGGCTGTTGCTATGAGCTTCTTTGTGTCTCTCATGGAATCAAATTAATGAATGTTTTAGTAATGGTTGGGATTATTAAATACTAGGAAAGTATAGTAAACAAGGCTGTTTTTCCATGTGCATTTCAAACTTTTTAAAATAAAAGGTTTAGAGTCTAGAAAGATGGGCCAGTGGTTAAAAATGGCCTCCATGTTAGGTGAGTCTCAACCCTTTGTAACCCCAGCTTCAAAGGCTCTGCTACTCTCCTCTGGCCTCCTGGGCACCTGTACTCATATGCATAGAAACATACAGAAACAACACAATTAAAAATAAATAAAACAAAATTCTAGGCCATTTTACCACAAACAGAAATCCAAACAGACCTGTTGTAGTCTACAGATGCCTTGGGCTAGTTCCTCTGCTTCTAGGATGTATCTTTGGATATCTGGTATATTGTTTATAGTGTGAAAAATTACAGATGACCTTATCTAAGCAATAGGGAATCAGAAGGAACAGGGACTTGTATTTATTGGTAATTTAAAACTAGTTTTTCCTTTAAAAAAAAAAAAGTTAGTGCTTTTGGGTGTACACATGCATGTTTAGAGGTCAGGACGTTTTGGGTTGGTTCTCTTCCACAGTGGGTTCCAGGGACCAAACTCAGGGCTGCTTATCAAGTGCCTCTCCCTGCTGGAAACACCCCCCAGGCACCTAAATTTTTGTTTGCTTGTTTGTTTGTTTGTTTTTTATAAATGATGCTGTAGAAAGACTTCAGTGTGCCTGAATGTTCATGTTAATTAAGCAAAATAAGTCTGTTTACAAATATTATGTTCTTGTCTGACTTTATTTCATTATTTGCAGAGAAAGGATTGGCTTACGTGAATGAATGCTGCTTATCTGTAGCCATTGAGATCACTAATATTTTTTTTTGCTGATTTTGCTGTTGCCTAACTTCTGTAGGAAGCGTCTTACTTGATTAACACAGCATGTTGCATTAGAGTCGGAAGCGTGTGTCTCTTTCATTCATTAAGTCTTTTCGTAGGTTATTTATTTTGTCTGTTTTTTTGAGGAGAGCACAGGTCACCTGGTCCATATCAAATGGCGCCTTCTTTCCGGGTCACCGTGACTGTTCTTAAGCAGACTGCATTGCTTGATGTCCTTTGGGCAGGACACGGTAGTGGTTGACACTTGGCTGCCAAGCTTTTGTGTAGGTGCTGCGAGCTCACCTCTACCTTGGCAGCTCTGGTCTAGCTTGGGTTGTAGCATGAACTTTTGCACTCAACCCTATATGATTTTGGACTGAACGCTCTAGTTTGGATGGTTCCTGTAGCTGGCTTCTTCCACAAGTCAGTGAGCACGTGGTACAGTGTCTGGGCCAGTGCAGGCAGCGGAGTGACAGTAACCAGGTAGCTTCAGCTATTCAGGTGTGCAGTCTGCCGCCCGCACCTTGATCTGCAGTGAGAAACCGAGTCACCTTCTTCTGATAATCATACGAGTTTTATGGAGATTCATTCTCGGGGGGGGAGGGCTGGAAAGCCATTTTAAGAACGATCTCTGTTTAACAGAATGCTCCTCTTGTCTCCCTTCAGTTTGTGGGCCTGGCATTGACATCCGCAACGACTACCAGCAGCTGAAGCGCCTGGAAAACTGCACGGTGATCGAGGGCTTCCTCCACATCCTGCTCATCTCCAAGGCCGAGGACTACCGGAGCTACCGCTTCCCCAAGCTCACGGTCATCACTGAGTACTTGCTGCTGTTTCGAGTGGCCGGCCTCGAGAGCCTGGGAGACCTCTTCCCGAACCTCACGGTCATCCGTGGCTGGAAACTCTTCTACAACTACGCGCTGGTCATCTTCGAGATGACCAATCTCAAGGACATTGGGCTTTACAATCTGAGGAACATTACTCGGGGGGCCATCAGGATTGAGAAGAACGCTGACCTCTGTTACCTCTCCACCATAGACTGGTCTCTCATCTTGGATGCCGTGTCCAATAACTACATTGTGGGGAACAAACCCCCAAAGGAATGTGGGGACCTGTGTCCGGGAACATTGGAGGAGAAGCCCATGTGTGAGAAGACCACCATCAACAATGAGTACAACTACCGCTGCTGGACCACAAACCGCTGCCAGAAAAGTAAGAGTGTGCAGACACGGGACTTCTGCTTTCTCCTTCTTGCTCGCTTCCTCCTCCTCCACCACCTCCCCTTCATCCTTGGCAGGGCAGGACGAGGGTCTCTCACATTTCCACACTGCCTTGCTGGAAGTGCCTCTTGGGGACAGGGAAGGGTGGGTCGTGGTTAGCTTTTTTTCTGTAGGTGAGAGTTCTGGGAATGCAGAACTGAGTCCAGATGGAGGCCGCTGTGGCTGCTGTCAAGTCCGGTTAGAAGAGATTCACTGCCTCTGGAGGCTAGAAGTTTACTAATCTTCAGCTTCTCTGATGAGAGAGGTGACTTGGGATGAGCATTTCATACAGGTGAATTCTTGTATCCCCTGTGTAAAGAGATTTATAGTATCATCACCACCACCACCATCATCTTCATCCTGTAGAGCAAAAGTGCTTTCTCATGAATGAACTCAGAAAATGGTTGAATAAAGGAAAAGCATAGCATAGTTTCTCGGGACCCTGATGCTTAGAAGACCTGGTTTAATACGGAACACCTGCTAGATAGGAGGCCTGCGTGCCAGTTTCTGGGAGTCACTCGTTCAGTCTCTACTTGACACAGCTCTGTAGGAGGGTGTTTTTCTGAACCCTTGGGCTTTCATTTCTTTTCTTGTACCTGTTGTGAAAGTCTTATGCAATCACTTAGTGAAGGAAACTTGAAAAACATTCAGTGATCCTGGAGTCACACTGTTTGAAGCTTGTTTGCCTACAGTACGCACATTTTCTTTGTAGGATAACCTGGACTCTTACCTTGGTGTGACAAATGCCATGAGAATCAAGTTGCTTTCTTTTTTTTTTTTTTTTTTTTTTTTTTTTTAATTTTATTTTAGCTAGAATGTGGCCGTGATTCAGGGAATTGGCAGTATTGGATTCAATAATTCAACAATATTTAGACACATGACCAGCAAGGTTCCTCTCACTCGTTTCCCTCAGCATGTTAACTATTATTTTAAGGCTGTCTCAGTTAAAGATCCAAAGAGTCCATATACCCTAACTAGTTATAAAGAACACCCCCCCAAAAAAAACTCCCCAAATTGTTAGACTTGTCTAATCCGTGAAGTGTGTATAATCAATAGATGAAAGGCCAGTTGTCACAGGTATCTTTTTATGTCAGCATTCCTTTAGCTGGGGTCAAAGTAGGAAGTCACACACCTTGACGGCTTCTGTAATTTGATCTGTGTGTGTAAGATATGTGCAAATGTGTGTGTTGGGGGTGGGGGGGCTGTATGAGAGATCTTAGTAGAGGCCAGGATCCCATTGGCCAGTTCAGATACTTTTCCTGATTGATTAAAACAATTCCATATTTTTTTGTCTTAATTGGTTGTTTGAAGAAGCATTAATCTTTTTGGTTGTTTTTGAGATAGGCTTTCAATCTGTGGTTGGCGCTGTCCTAGAACCTGATATGTTCTCATTACTACCTTTGAACTCAGGACAGTTCTCCTGTGTCAGCTTCTCAAGTCGTGGATTATAGGAATGAGTTCTTGCCTATTGTAACAAAATTTGGTTTTTGTTTATTAATTTCTAAATTTTTAAAAAATTATTTACTGTGTTTGGCTGTTTTGTCTGTTTACCAGAAGAGTGAGGTGGCAGGGGAGGGAGCGGAGTTAGAGACAGTTTTTGAGCTGCCGTGTAGGTGCTGGAAATCGAACCTGGGTCCTCGGGAACAGCAGCCAGTGCTCTTAAGAGCTGAGTCATTTCTCCAGCCCCCAGCATTTTGTTTTTAAAGTAGCCTTGGCATTTGAAAAACTTTATCTTACAAAGCATCATCAGAGATTTGGATGCAGAAATGAGAGTCCGGGATGACTTGACTGGCCAGCTTGCCTGAGCTGTGCTTAAGCTTGTCCCTGGAGCAGCCAGGCATGTTGTCCTTTCTTGGTGACCAAACTAAGTACAGACAAGCCGGCATTTCAGAAACTTATAAGCTCTACACAAAAGGGGAGTGCTGTTTACAGCATCTCCAGCATCATCAGACAGCAACTGCTCGGTCATTCCACAGATGCTTTGGCCTCATTGCAGCTTTTCAGACGCTTTTGAAGAAGTCCAGGGCAGAGATAAGGCTTGTATTCAGGGTCAGAGTCTAAGGTCAGTAGCTAGAAATTATTAAATAATTTAAATTGTGTGGGCTTTAGTTTCTTTATCTTAAAAGTGGCAGGGCTCCTCCCTCCCTCACAGAGTTGATGGAAGGTTAAATTAAAATAAAGAAAAGCAACCTGGATTAGAAATTGAGCCCTGATGCCAGAGTGTTTTTTGGCTGGACCTGGTCTTCCCAAGGCCATGCTCTGTTGCCTTTTCCTTGGCCAGCTGTACCAGTCCTGATGATGTGTTTTGTGATTTCACAATGGAGTACTTAGTTAAAACTGCTGAGTCCATTCAAGGATATTGTCTTCTTACCTTGTCCTGAAAACTCAGTCATGGCCATAGGTTCCCATGGTAGGTTTTCTAATTCTGCTAAAATACTTTTTCTCTCAGTAGATCCTATTCAAGTGTATGCTGTCATGTGTATAGTAGCCATTAGCCACGTGTGCCCGAACTGAGTGCTTGACATGTGTGGCCTACCTCTAGTAAGACCCTCTTTCAGTATAGAATTTCCAGGATATAGTATGGTGGAAAAATCTTTGAGATGTTCCACACGTTTTTGTTTTTTTTTTTTTAATTGATACTATGCTGAAACACAGTGTGATGGATATACTCCAAAAAGTAAAATGTGCTATTAAAATCAGTTCGTTTGCTTCCGGATGTGGCCGCCGGGATGTTTGCAATCCAGATGGCTGCTGTTCTCTTTCCTCTGGACAGCACAGCTTTAGCGGCATGCTTTGTAATCTCTAGACAACTGGCTTCAGTCGTGCTGTCTTATCCTGCCTGTCTTCCGTCAGAGTTCTTGATCATCATTCAAGGAGCCAGGGCAGGGGTACTGAGTCCTCACAGAATGCCCACCTTGAGTTCATATAGCCATTTTGGAAAGAGTATATGAAGACTCCTGTTAAGCTACTTTCTGCTGCGTCATGGCAGAAGAGCGAGAATTCAGCATCTGCAGAGAAGCGTCTAGTCGAGTTGCTGCTGCTGTAAAGCAGAAACACCTGGTATTGCCGTGCCGGTGGACTGATTTGATTTGGTGTCTCCACCCCTTTTGGATCCTGTCTGCTGGCCAGTGGTGTGGAGACCGCCCACTAAAGAGGGGCCGCTCTGCTGGTTACACTGTTGGTCTTCATGTCTTTTGTTTTTGTGATTTAGTGCAGGCCTGAGCTGTTCCTAAATAGCCAAGGGCCCCGAAGGAATTGCGTATGGCTTTTTGCTTTGATAGGAGAAAAGCTGGCAATGCCCTCACGCTTGGTGTTTGCTCCTTCCTTCCTTGCTTTGAAATGGCTTCTGCTTCTCTACCTTCCCCCGTGGCAAGCTGCTTTTTGTTGGTCTTTTCTCCTCCATCTAGGCTTTAGTAGTTGGTTGTCTCTGGCCTTAATCCATTTGGGCTGCTGCAACAAAATTTCACAAGCTGGGTGGCTTACAAACAGTGGATTTGTTTCTCACAGCTCTGGAGGCTGGAGGTCCAAGAGAAGGTGCTGACAGATTCTCCGTCTGAAGAAGGCCTGCTTCCTGGGCTTACCCCTCCACGCCCCGTGCCTTCAAATGGCGGAAAGGGACAAGGCAACTTTCTGGTGTGTCTTTCACGAGGGCACTAATCCCACTTATGAGGGCTCCATCCTCATGACCTAATCACAAAGCCTCACCTCTTAGTACTGTATGGTCAGGTACTAGACTTCAGTCTGTGAGTTCTGGAAGGCATAATCATTCAGACCAAAGCATGGCCCAGAGGCTCTCCCCATTCTCCTCCTTCATTGTATGCACTGGTCCTTTAGCATCCTCTCGTCTCTATCTAACTTTCAATACCATCTCAAGTCCAGACCTCTTTTTGAGCTTACTTTTTGGCTATCCTATAACTCGCTTTGTAGACCAGGCTGGCTTTGAACTCAGAGATCCTCCTGCCTCTGCCCTCTGAGTGCTGGGGTTAGAGGTGTGGGACACACCACCACCTGGTTTCTTTCTGAGCCGTTAACCGCATCCGTTTACATGAGGATCACCCTAGTAGATCACTGTCCTCACGGGAAATCTCCTTGCTTCTATGCTTTTTCTATACCCCCTAGCTAAGGATCATGCCAGAAACCCTAGTGCTTGAGTCTTTTGAGTTGCTTCCCCTTCTGATTGGCCATCCAAGTGCTTACTGTCCCAAATGTGTCTTCACTCTGCCATCTTCCGCCCTACCCAGTGCTTACCCGGTGATAGCTCTTCTACAGCCTCTTGCTCTGTGTCCTCCCTCCTCACTCCAGTAGTGACTGTCCCATTGAGTAGATCTCCTGTCCACCTGCACCTCTCTCATAAGGCCCTTACCAGAAGCACCCCCATTGAGCTGCACCATGCGCCCTCCCTCCTGCATGCAGCACCCTTTCCTAGTCACCTTCCTGCTGGCCAGTCTGCCACCCTCCACCTTGACTTTTCTAGAAAGACGACCCCAGAGCTTTGGAGCCTCCAGTGGTCCTGCCGCCTGGCACTGTGATCTCTGCACTGTTGTGTGAATTCTGGCTGTATCTTCCCTCACATGCCCGGCACTCCAGGGGTGAGCACGGTACGTGCTTTGTGAAGGTCCACTTTCCCCCAGGCAGACAGTAGTATGCAACGCAGTCCTCAGGAAGCTCAAAGACGAAATGTGGTTCGTATCTTCCTTCTGTCCCTGTGACTGCTACTGAGGAGCACTGCCGCCCAAACCATCTCTAACTTTAAATTGGCAGAGAGGATCTCCTGCAGATGGGAACTCTTCTCTTTCCTGCCATTGTCAGAATGATCCAAGGCCCAAGATGCAGAAGTCTAAAGGGTTGAATCCTGGCCCCCAGAAGCCGTTTGCCGAAGGATGGCCAGCCTTGTATCCAAAGGGCCGGAGGTGAACCCCCACTAGTACCTGTGGCTTTCTAGTTTCTCAGGGAATTTACTTAAAGTGATGCCTTGACACAGAGGCTTCCTAGTATCTGATTTCATGTGCCGACACCTCCTCCAAGAAAACAGAACAAAACAACACCAAATAAAAAAACAACAAAAGTAAAGCCTGAGACCTTACTGCTAAACTTGGCCTCTAAGTGTCAACAGCTTGGGATTGGCTCACAGCACCCCACTGCACATTTGGAGAACAGGTCTTTGCCAAAAAAAAAAATCCGTGAAGGCGTGAACCTGGCCTCACTGGAAGCTAGCTTTGCTGGCAGGGCAGCCTTGTTGCAATGAAAAAGATACTGACCCGGGCAGTGGTCCTGGAGGGCCTTGCAATTTCCATCTGTCCTAAAAATGAAAAACCATGGTCATCGTATGCTGGGGCCTTCAAGACGATCCGAGGCTCCCTTTGTTGACAGGAAAACATTGCTGTCTCAGGATGGGTCCAGGGTCTCAAAATGAAGGCAGGTTGTGTCAAACAGACAATTCTGGGTTTCATTGTTTTGTTCTTCCCTGATACTGGTCCTCTAGTTGTTGTTTATCAAACACTGGTCACCAGGACAGCATAGGCCTATAGAGAATTGCTTCTTCCCCATTTCTTTGCATTTCTTTGCAGGCTGGTAGTACATGTCCCCCAGGGAGAAAGTGAAAGGCTTGTTCAAGCATTTGTGAATCCCCCGGAGGTTTTGTGCTGTGGGAGTCCAGCCCTGTGTTTGGCAGAATTTTAACTTTGAATCTTCAGCTACCTGGGAAGACCCAGAGCATGTATGGAAATGCCGCAGAGTCCTTCACCAAGCTGGTACAGACTGCTAAAATAGATCATGATGTAGACCATGAGACAGACCCGTGGGTCCTAGTGGGTAGGCAGCCCCAGGGTTGAACAAGTGGGCTCCGATTTGTCACATTGTGTGAAGAGCTTGTCTCCATTCCCTGGGAATGCCTCTGGTCTGGTCAGCTGCTCCCACTGTGGGGGTGATCTTTATTTAGAAGGGGTCACATGCCCTAGGCCTCAGTGCTATATGCCTTTTATAGCCGGGTGTGGAGACTGTATTCTATCCTGATTGCTAACCACTGGTTCTGAGGTGCTAAAGCAGTTCGAGTCCATATTTTTCTGGGACATCGCTTAGCAGAGTTCAGTTCTTAGAGGACCCTGTCTAGTTCCAGAGAGGCTTTGCTTTGGGTAGGTTGCCTCTAGTTGAGGTGTCACTCTTCTGGATCCACTGTAGAAATTAGTTTTCATTACTAAAAAGATTTCAGAAGCTCTTTATAGTGTTGTTGTTTTGTTTGTTTGTTTTGTTTTGTTTTTTCCCCCAACTTGAGGTTTGGTTTTTTTTTGTTGTTGTTGTTTTGTTTGTTTTTGTTTTGTTTTGTTTTGTTTTGTTTTGTTTTGTTTTTTGGAGAATACCTGAGTCCCTTTATATCTCTTGGCTAAGCCTACTTGTAGAATGGTTCTGATGTCTGCCTGTTTCCTGATAACCCCTTTCTTTGGTTGCGTATATGCTTCTATCTTGCTCTTCTCCTGTGTATGCCAGTGTGACATTTCCAACTAGAGTGGGGGTAGCATGGACCATATGGGCCTGTGGCTAATCTCATCCTGGACTGCATTGCTCAGCTCCAGTGCATTATAGTTCAGAAGTCAAGTTCAAGTTTGGCTAGTGGTGTGGCTAGAAGGCCTCACTTGGAGACCTGCCTCCTTCCAGCACATGGTGTGAATCAGGGACTCGGGTTTAATAAGGTGGGTCTCCTGAGTTTGGTCCTAGGATGGAATGTTCCCCTTTGAAATGGAGTAGCATGGCAGGGCTTTTCTCCCATCCATGAAACAGGGATGATCATATAGTACCTGGAAAGCACCTACCAACCTGCCCAGCACTTAGTGAGTTCTTGCTCAGTGATAGCAGCTGCTGCTATTTTAAAAATAGCTGTGTTCAGAGGCCATCTAAATTTTTGAGCATTAAGCTGGACTGACTATATATTTATTGTCATATCTTAAGTGGTCTTTCTCTGTTGCCTTTTCTGAGTTGCAAACATTCAGTTATCATAAATAGCAGGGCACAGTGTAGAAGTGGTACTTGCTAATTTAATCTGAATTGTTCAAATTTTCGTGTCTGCCTAGATAAGCCATATCTTTAAAGAACACTCAGTGATGTACATGTCTGTGTCCGGATGCCAATAAGGACCTTATGGGTGTATGTAGACTCTATTTCTTTTGTTATCAAACTCCATGAATTTATTCTGCTTGCAAACTTGGTATTTGAGAGAATTTAAGAAATACCAACAGATTTTTTTGTTTGACACTGACATTAAGTATTATCTTTTGAAACATTTTTTTCCCTTTTCTGAGAGCATGGTTAGAGAGTGGGTATAGTTTTCAGTAAAGATAACAAGGCGGTACATTTTTATTGGTGACAACTGCAGGTCTCACATAGTGAAGGTAGCAGCCATCTGCTCCTGAAGCCTGTGCCTATTTATGCTCCTCTTTGGGTAATAATAGCTGTGTGAGTACACGCTTTGTGTGCGGCCATGTGTTTGCATTTGCACATTTGTGTGTGCGTGTGTGCATGTGTGTTTACGTGTGCCGGCATATGCAGGCGTACCACTGTCTTTCCCACCCGACCTCCTCTCCTGCTTTGTTTTGTTTCGTTTTCCTCCTCTAACTTATTGCAGGAAACAAACACTGGCTCTCTGTGTCCTCTCTCAGATCTTCCTTCCGTTCCAGGGGATCAGGTGGGTGGGAAAATGTTGTGCAGGAATGCCAGGCCCTCTTCCGGAAGCTGGGCTTCTGTTTCTTCTCATCATTGAACAGAAGTTGCTTGTTTTTCCTTTGCCTTGGTCACAAACAAGCACTCAGTCCTCAGTCCTCTCTTCTTCCTGCCGTTTGTTTTTCTTCGTGGGACCACGTGGCGACGGAGACTGCGCTTAAGTGACTCTGTTCCTCGATACTCAGCCCTGGTTAAGAGAAGCTGTCAGTGTTGACCCCATACATAGACGCTCAAATTTGTCTTTGCCAATCCTAATGAAGGCACTGGATAAAGTAGCCAGGGTTGCACAGTAGTCTCCCCTGCGTGTTCCAGGAGCTCCAGCAGGTGAATAAAACCACGTGTGTATTCAGCCTTCTATAGACTGGGATAAAGTTCAGTTCAGAAGTTGGACACAAGTAGAGATTAGCAACAATAGTTGCGTGCTACAGTTACAGCAGTATGCCATGATAGAACTGCCAGCACTACTGCCTCTGCCCTTAGGGGCCATTGTTAAGGAAAAGAATGTTTCCTTGGAATACAGACACTGATCTGATAACCGGGGTGAGTACTAACTGACAGATGGGAGGATGGTGTGCACAGCGTGGCCCCCCTGGACAAGGAGAAGATTTACATCCCAGGCAGGACGAATGGGCACGGCTTTAAGTTTCAGCTCACTGCTCAGAACAGTATACGGTTTAGTTGTTTGTTTCTAGACTTTTCCATGTCATAAATTTGGACTGTAGCAGACTGGGTGATTGAAACTTCATAAAGCAAAACTGCAGAGAAAGAGACTCTTGGGATCCACACAGTCAGACCTAAAGCCATGGAGACTAAATGCCTCTTGTGTAGAAACTGTGGCTGAGAATGCAACTCTAACAGTCACTGATGCCCCGGCTGAGGTGCTGAGCTGCCTGTGCCTATGAGGCCACCAGGAAGGAGGACCCTGCCATCATGCGATGCATCTTCCATAGACAGCAGGTCTGTGGAGTCAGGTTGCCCATTCTGGGTTTCTTCAGAATGCTTGGGTAATTTTGACAACAGCTGAGGTCAGGGGGTGCACTCAGTATTAAAAGCAAAGAAAAGATCAGCATACTGAGAGCATAGTCCCCCCAGGAGAGAAGACTAGTAAAAGGAAGATGATCAGTCCCCCTAGAAACACTTCCAGGCAGTTCTAGGGTTTGAATTAGGTCTCCTGCTGCCTCTACTTCCTGAAAGTACTATGATCCGAAGACGAGTGACGACTAGGCAGGTCCTCATGACAAGGGAAGACTAGCTCTGCTCCTGGGGAAGTGACTTCATACGATGTTCCCTCTGATCTTCTTGACTCCTGGAATGGCCTCCTTACACTTGGCTGAGTAAATGCTATCAGATTCTTGGCTGTTCCACAGGTAGGATGTAGAGGAATCCTTTTTGTTCCATTACTCAGTGGGTTTGAGATAATTGAGTTATTCTGTGACATGTCAGTGTCTCTTCCGAAGCTTTCGAATAACCAAGTCATGGAAGCTTCAGAGACCAGCAAACCAGAGAGGTGGGAAGGGTATGCTGTGCTTCCTCCACTCACAGACGGAGAGGCGTGGAGCAGATGCCCACACCGGTACCTCTCTTCACAGTTTCACAACCTGTCCCGGCAGTCCTGTGGGGTCTCTGCCTCAGACCACTGGGTTTCTTGCCCTCCTTCTACCAACTTCTGCATCTTTCTGACTGTCCTTTTATGAGTACATCAGGGCTCCAGTCTTGATGGTCATACGGGTTTATGAATGGAATTCTGAGAATGTATAATTTTCTCTGAAGAATGTTTCTCTAGCTCAACAAACACTTCTTGTTTGCTGAGGTGTTGGGAGGGGGGGTTAGAGTCTTTCCAAAGAGTCACTAGATGCCAGAGATGACAACTAGGGGTGAGATGGAGCTCCGGGTGAAGCTGGACACCGACACCGACACCGACACCGACAGACAGTGGTCAAAAGCCAGAGCTCCTATCCTGGCCAGAGGAGTTTGTCTTGCAGGATTAATTTCTGTTTGTTGCTGGCTACACGGTGACAGTGGCATTTGGTACCCACTGCTTATAATGATAAGGGCTCATTTGTACTTTATTCTCAGCCAGAGGCCCTATGAGCCTCACGCATTTGCCTGGCATGAGCGGGTTTTCCGACCTTTGAGTTGACTCAGACTCACTGGGAAGCTTCTTGAACTTCTTTGGAGAAACCACAACTTGATCGTCCTCGGCAGTGTTGTCACGCTGATTCACGAAAGCCTCAGATTATGGCAGCAGTGGGCCTCGACCCCTTTGGGGGGGGGGTCAGAGACCCTCACACAGGGGTCACCTAAGTCCATCGGGAAAACACAGTTATTTACTTTACAGTTCATAGCAAAAGCACAATTACAGTTGTGAAGTAGCAACGAAAACAGTTTTATGATGGGGGGAGGGTGTTACCACAGCATGAGGAACTGTATTTAAGGGTCGCAGCATTAGGAAGGTTGAGAACCACTGGATTATAAGGGAAAAGGCTGCAGAAAATGAGTTAGGTCGGCTACAGAGAAATGGTACTCAGGGTGATGTTCAGACCCCACTTCACCTCACAAATTAAAGGTGAGTGGCTTTATCATGGGCTGCTCAGATTCTTTTAGCAAGCTTGGTGTATATACAGTTTTAAAAGTAGCACTTCATTTGTGAGTTCTTCAGCCTATTATTCCAGTCTGGGTTTTGGCTGATGTATTCAAATCAGTACAAATCTGACCGTCCTCTGTGCCTTCCCATTTTGAAGCCAGGCTTAATGCCCGGATGATCAAGTGTTAAAAGAGGAAGGCACAGCCCAGCCTCGCAATCGGGGAGTTTTGCATGAAAATTGTATGTGCATGAGAATGACTTTCTCGCAGTACGGGATCACATTTTCCTGGCTTTTGGCTTACGTGAGTGTGGCCCAAAGGAGCTTGACTCTTAACAAAGTGAGTCCTGAATTTTCTTCTAATTTTGAGATTTAATGTTGAGGAAGAGAGTGGTAGGGATCTAGGATGGACGTGCCAGCTCTGGATTTTTGACAAATGCTAAGATTGATGTTAGCCATTCTAGCCAGTGTCTTTGGATTGTACCCTCCTGTAAAGAGCTGGCTTTTAGAAGTAGGCAACTGCAGCTCACAAGTTCCTAAGAGTTTTCTGGGAGCGAGATGCAGGCTAGAAGGCTAGCAAAATACCTCCGTGATTGGGCAGAAAGAAAGAAAGATGCTCAGAGGAGTTGAGGGCAAGAACTGCAGGTAGGCTTTATGTTAAGTGTTGCATTTTTGAGAGACATTTTCTTGGCCCAGCCTTTACCGTTATCAAAGTGAATTATACCTAAGTACTGAGGAGCACCAGTGAAACTTGGTTATGTGGATTGAATTTAAATTCATTGAAGTCATTCTTTTAGACGAATGTCAGCTTTCCCTCATCTAGAATCCAGCAACTTGATAAGCTGGGAAGAGCGTCCTCCTTCTCTGGTGATGATTGCTGTGTCCTGTGGTGCTGCTGTTGAGGGACATCAGAGTCCATAGTGCTGACGGAACGATGTAGTAAATGAACGTCTTCCTTGTTGGTTTGTGAGTTGAGTGTAGTTTGTTACGTGGTTTTCTCATAGGCATCTGGGTTTGGCATGCCTCAGTTTCAGCTAGAGCAAACATTGACTGCCAAGACATTCCACAGATCTCCCCGTATCTGTTGTCCAATCCTTGTCTTCTCATTTTACACAGAGTTTTCCAGGTCTCCCTTACCAAGGGCTCTTTGAGTTTGTGCTGGGATAGATCTGTGGAGGGTGTGATTTCTCTTTGTTGTCAGTAAATTGAAAAGACCTTGTTCACTCATCCCTCACCTCATTCCCCAGACAGTTAGTAAACTACGTGACAGTTCAGAATGATATAATATATGTTTGCTTCTCCTGCCTCAGGTGATGGCAGGCCTGTGGAGGAGGCATTATGTAAAATTCCACCTTCCATGTGGCCCTGACCATGCATAACACTTCAGTAGATTGTTCTTAATGAAGACAGGAGGCTTAGCATGAGTTGGGGAAGGCTGAGGACAGAAAAGAAATAGGGTCAGGGTGAGGCACATAGAGCTAACTCTTGAGAGTGAGAGCTGTTCAACTTCAGTATCCCAGGGTCTTAGTTACTTTCCTGTGACTGTGAACTGACACGAGGATCAAGGCAACTTAGAGACGAAAGAATTTATAGGTGCTTGCAGTTTCAGAGGGTGAATCTATGACCATCATGGAAGGGAGCTTGTGAGCAGGCAGGTAAGTCTGGCACTGGAGCAGTAGCTGATAGCGTACATCCGATGTATAAGCAAAAGGCAGAGAGAGAGAGAGAAAGCTGTTGGGAATGGTCCACCCCTAGAAACACACTTCCTTTAATAAGGCCACACCTCCTAATTCTTACCAAATAGTTCCACCAACTGGGGAACCAAACATTCAAAATATAAATAGACATTTTATATACATACATATATATATATATATATATATAATGTCTATTTATATATATATGTAAGACATATTTATATATTCTTGTTCAGATCACCACAACTAGACTGTAATCTTGTCATTACTCTCCTGATGCTTCTGGTAGGGATGGAAACTTTGAAAATGGACTTATAAAATATTTTCAAATGACCAAAATGGCCCATGGTTACCTGGGATAAATAAGCCAACTAAATTATAGAGTTTAAGAGTGAATGTATGTATGTCCCCAATCTCTCACTCCTTCTGCCACCCTTGCAGCCCAGTGTCCTTGGTGGAGAAGAGGTCGGTATTCCTGTGGAGGACAGTGGTGAAGAGTCTTGCATCATGAGGAATGTCTAAGTACAGAGTTCATAGATTGTTTTTTTTTTGTTTGTTTGTTTAGTTGGCTAAAGTGTCTGTTTTCCCCCTGTGCCTGATTGAGCTGTCCGTGTTTGAGCTCCATGCTGAGCAGGATGAGATGATACAAGCTTATGATCTTGTTGTGTGTTAGGATAAAAACACACCATGCTGAGATGGGGTGGTAGCTTATTAGGCAAAGTGTTAGAACCCCAGTTTGACACCCAGGACCCATGCAAGAAAGCCAGATGTGGTGGCGCATTCTTGTCGCCACAGGTACAGATGGGTCCTGGAGCTTGCTGGCAGGGCAATCAGCCTCACCTACTCTGTGAATCTCAGGCCAGTGAGAGACCCTGTCTCAGAAAACATGGTGGATGGAACGCACACGCACACACATGCACACACACTCTTCAAAGAATAAGAGGATGACAACTCACACTGTGTGGCAGGGTAATCACAGCTTTGGCTGAAAAAAGGAATAGAAATAATAAGTGCTTAGAGCAAGCTTGGTTGGTATTTAGGATTTTGTTTGGACCAGATAATTGCCTCCGGTGAGACTGAGGTCTTCCTTTAAGAATGCTCACACTGGCTCATTCCTGTTTACCCAGCATTGTATACACGGCTCTCAACTCGTGAGTAGGTTGTACTTGAGATTTTAAGATGTTTGGAATGTGAAGTATCTTACATGAAAGCAGAGGCTTAGGTGGTGATTTGGATCCCAGGATCTTGACATCTGCTTGGGTACTGGGACTGTTTGGCTCAGACATCGTTTCTATCTGCCTGGTGTCCATAGCTTTAATTCTGTGAGGATAAGGCCAAGTGTTAATTTTTTTTTCTTTTTTTTAAATCCTCTCGGGTAATGTAGGATGGTTGTAGGAAACTGGTTGTAAGCATGGGTCAGCAGGGGTGCAGAGGTTATGGAAGCTGGAAACCAGTACTCCTGGCTCTCTGCTGGAATGAGGGACGTCTTTCCCAGGACTTGAATTCGTTTCTGTGATGCCTGTGTCTGAGGAAGTATGGACTTAAGGTCCACATGCGTGTTAGTTTCTGCTCTACATGGAAGGCAGCTGAGAAAATTGGATGATGCAAAATCAGTATAGTCTGCAAAGTCTGGCAGAATTTGAATCTGAAACGGGAGGGTCTAGATACAGATGTTAGGTGTCTTTTCTGGAGGACTGGTCTCCGGAGTTGTCTGTGGGAACAGAGATACTGTAGACCACCCCGCCCCCTGCTTTTGCCTCCTCTGCTCTCTAATTAAAGAAAAACTCTTGGTTGTGATCATTGGCCTGGAGAAATATTAAATCTATGTTAAGTATGCAGGCATGAATGGGCAAAGGAGGGATTTGTGGATGAGAATCTGCTGAAACAAACAAGTAATGTAAATGGGCAGAGAGATATACTAAATTGATTGTATCTTTCAGCTCCTGGGACGTAAGGCGGAGATAAAGTGGTGAGAGAAGGTTGTCATTTGAGTGATGAAAAGATGAGGGAGTTTTGAAGCTAGCTGGGATTTTTCTGCCTGGTGATGGAGTAACTTAGTTGATAGCATATACCAGAAAGAGCAGAGCAACTCCACTTAGAATAGAGCACGTTCTCGGCTGCTTTCTGAACTCATAGAGGCCGCTAACGTCCTCAGGCTGGAGTTTATTGGATAACAGTTTGTTAAACTCCTATCGGGAGTCTGCATTTAACGTTGTGGGAAGACTTGCAGTATCTACATTATGAAGCTGTTTAGATTTTTTTAAAAGCATGCACATAAATTATTTGCTTATTAAGTGAGCCATAGACTAGGACTCAGTGCAGCTCTCTTCCTCTATAATATGCCCAGAAGACCAAGATTTCTTGGGATTTTTATAATGAAAGTAGCAAGAAAAAAAAATTTAAATAGCAAGATAAAAAAGAAATGAGAACAGTTAAGGCCAATCCACAGTTAACTACTGTATTGTTGATTAATATTTTAAGAGATTAGAAAGAATGAAGCAGATTCACCCTTTTGGGGGGATGGGAATTTAATCTTTCACGAAGATGGCAAATGAATACATGCTTGAATTACCAGACTGCAACAAATTACAGCAAGTAAGTTGTGACATTTGTCTGTGTATATTATCCCATGCATGGTGTTACCTATAAATCCTAAATCTGTAAAGCTACAAGCATGATTGACTGATCATGTGCATGTGTGCACGCGTGCAAGCATGTTTCCTAGAGCTGGTAGCCAAGTGCTCTAACACTTAGACAACTTTTCCACATTTACATGTAGGAAATTTTATTTGTAGACCACAAAGTGAGTCCATTGGGGGGGGTGCTGACTGCATAGTTGAGGGGCCATTTCTGAATTAGCGTTGACCAGTGCAGGAGGAGCTGACTTGTATCATGCTGTGATGGCATGGGTTTTGGTGCATAAGGTGCTCGTCTGATCCTTATTCAGTTCAGGAATCCTTTTCCCACTGACCTTAGCAAATGCTGTCTTGACTGTACTCGTGTGGCCCGAGGTAAGCGCTGCAGCCTTTCTCTAGCCTAGAACTCAGTTTTCTGGTGAGTGGAGACACCAGTGTCTCTCTTCCTCATGTCTACAGGTAGGTGCAAGTGAGTACATAGTAGGAGATGATGCTCCCTCCTGAGGGGTCCATGGCCTGGACAGAGCGAGGACAACCGGAGGTACACACTGGCCTTCCCCCTTACCTTTCTCAGCAGGGCCCTTCAAACCTGTGACTATCTACAGGATTGTTAATCCAGTATATGCTGCTGTTGAACCAATAGAAAAGGCAGCTCCCGGAGTTGAGTTTGGTGACAATGCCTGTGTTCCACAGCACATTCTAGGAGATAGCTTCATGGCATCCTCTCCCCCACTCCAGAAGAATGACACTGAGCCAGAGTGGGCACTGGCTTGGACAAAGCCATCTCCAAGGTACTAGAGAACCTGAACGGTCCCAGCTACTGCCTGCCTCAACTGGCCTTTTTAACACTGTCAAGTACTGTGGTCCAAGGCGGAGATGGGCCAGTGGAGTGAGCCACACTGACCTGATGATGGAGATGATATACAAAGTCTTCTTAGGTCAGCAGCTCTGTCCCCTCTTCTAAGTTCTTTACATTATGCAGTGTTTTCTGTAAGGGGGACGAGAAAGTCACTTGTAAATCCCAAGCGTTTGATGGAAGGACCTTCGAAGGCTGATTCATGATTAAAGCTTTTCAGAACCTTCTCGGAGATTCCCCCCTACATTTTGAGGTTTTGCAAGTTAGTCCCCGAGTTTTCCATAACTTGTACAGTGACCTTCTAGGGTCTTGTCCATGTAGACCCAACCCACACGTAGCAGGCGACCCCCCCCCCCCCTTCAGGACAGCAGGATGTGGTTCTCAGGGTGTGAAAATGGCTACATGAATCTGCCTGATTGGATGACCCCAGTCTCTTCTGGACTCCTGTGAGGACGACTCTCTCAGAAAGGACTATGTTTAATAACTTCAGTGGCATTTCTTGAGCAATGGCCAGAATCTGTACAGCTCAACAGTTTTCTCATCTGATCTGTATGTTGCCTGCCACAGTTTGCTTTCTGTTGCTATACCAAAGCAATAGCAACTTGATGAGAAAAGGGTTTATTTTGATTACATGTCCCAATCACAGTCCATCATTAAGGGAAGCCAAAGGCAGGAACTCAAACAACACTGGCACCCTGAGGGTGGGAACTGAAGCTGAGGCCGTATAAGGATGCTGCTTATTGGCTTATTCAACTGGCTTTCTTATATTACCCAAGACCACCTGCTCAAAGGTGGCACCACACAGCGATCTGGGCCTTTCTACATAAATCATTAATCAAGAAAATGCCCCACAAGCCAATCTGATGGTGGCAATTCCTCAACCGAGATTCCCTTTTCTCAGTTACGTCTGGGTTTATGTCCAGTTGACAGAAAACCAACCAGCACACTGCCAATTCCCTTTGTGCGCCAGGAGACTGAAGCACGGAGTCCTGGCGCAAGTTATACAGGGCACCTTGCAGCTAAGTCTCCAGTCCTGCCTTCTTGTGGGAATGGCTCAATAGCCTCTCTTGCTTAACAGAAGGCTGAGGCCCTGTTTGATGAGTTCTTAAGGATGCTTATGCTTGTATGTTTATGTATCTCCATGGTGATGAATAAATATGGTCAGAGCTCTGTTGGCATGGTATCCTCCTGCCTGCCCCTCCCCTTTACCTGTTCATCCCTCCTTCCCTTCCTTCTCTCCATCTCTCAACCCTTCCTCATCTACTCTACCTCTCCATGCCTCCTCCTTGCCACTTGTCACTCTGTCTCTTCCCAAGTCCCCCTTTCACACGGCTGTGATTCTGAAGATAAAAGAGATGGCGTTGAAAAGAGTGACCTAAGCGTATTTAAATTATAGCTGCTTAATTGCACAGCAGCTTGTTTCTGAATGGTAAGACCTTGCTTTTGTATGACTTTTTAAAGTTTCTGTTCCCCAGGCAGGGTTGGGTTTTACACTGATGAATTGTTTTTATATGGGAGGCAAAACTTTGATGTCGATCAGTGATCAAGCACCTTTGTTTGGCTGATTTTTTACTAGGGAGACTTTGTTTTTGAACTGTTCTTTAATCTTATGAAATGGATGCTCCAGCATTGGCAGGTTGTGGTAAAGGGAGAAAGGCATGTGGTTTACAGTAAACTTTCCATCCTTTTATGAGAAGAATGTGTAATCGACAGAGTGAAAATTTATCAAATCAGATCCTGGATGGCAGCTTTCTACCCTGAATTGGGCTCCAGAAATGCGACTGAGGCAGGCGGTGTGTGACCTGACACTTACTTTCTTGCCTTTTAACTGTGAAAGCTGAACCCTAGGTTACCTCCTCAGAGCCACCAACGTTTCCTGGGTGTTCTTTTCAGGGTTATAGAAGACGACGTATAACCTGGCTTTCTGACCACTTGGAAAAGTAAGGTCTGAGTATGGAGCCAGATGCTGTTGCAGAGCCTTGCACTATTGGGTGTCACCTGAGCACAGATGGGCATTGCTCCTAGCCACCATGTCCCAGCTCCCCACACCCGAGGACTGAAGAGTAGAGTATGGTCTTCCTGGCTAGGGCCTGGGCAGTCAGGGCCCTCCCTGCCTCTCCTGTGTCTGCCTGTCCTCTGGGTGGGTCTAGCGCTGACTGGGATTCCTGTGGACTTAGTCACCATGCTGCAGTGGTAGGAGGACAGGGAAACCGCTGGGTGCTCTGTCACCCCAAAAGAATGCAGGCTGGGCTGGGACTGCCTGGCCCAGAAAGTTCTCTAGATCCCTATGGCAGATCCAGCATAGCTGACTGAAGTCTACCACTTTCTTTTTCTTTTTTTCTTTCTTTCTTTTTCTTGTCCTATCAAAGAAAAAAGAAACAGGAGATAGGAGCATGAGGTGGCTGCTTTATTCACTGAGGAGGACTTTTAAAAGCTCTCTTTAAAATGTATTTTTGTTCTTCACCTTTCCAGACCTGTAAACACACAGTTACTCAAGGCAGGCATTTTCCTGAGAGCTGATGTTTGAGGAGAAATCCTGCCTGTTGTGGCTGTGTTCACTGGATCCTTTTGTTTGTCTCTAGGAGGCTGGCTGGTGGGGTGGGGTGGGAGTGTCAGGTCACTCCAAGTTCTTGTTGTACTGTAGACCCACATGCAAGGAGACCTTAAAGTAGGGCTGGGGGTTGGCCGCCTTCCTGCTGCTTCCATGAGCAGGTCTGGCTTGGTGCTGTGCTATTCTCAGGTGTCACTGCTAACCAAGAGTAGACTTCCAGGGACTGAGCCCAGGCAGGGGTCTAGTGATGAAGATGCCTGGTCACAGCCATTTAAATCTAACCCAGAACAGGCACCTGGGCTGCAGCTTGGGGTCACCTGCAGGGCCAGCCCCTTGGCTCTTCCCTGTCCTCCAACCCAGCTCCTGAGCGTTGGTGGTTCAAACAGCAGAACCATTCCTCACGGTAGGAAACAGATCTGACTTAACATTTTGGTCGGCAGAGCTGACCTCTGGGAGATTTGCAAGGTGTCCAACTCAAGACACACTCCGCTCCCTTTGAAAGGAGTTGTGAGTAGGAAAGACTGGGCTGAAACAGGACTGGTATTGCGGGGAGGGGGCTCTCTGTTGAATAGCTGTGACACTATTGTTACTATTACACTTTAAAAAAAATAAAACTTGCACAGTAGTTGTTTAAAAGGAATTGCATAGATAGCAGTTCACAATGTGACCCCTTCCTGAGGGTGAGGCAGCCCTTCCACAGGGGTCGCCTGACCGAAGACCATCGAAAAACATAGATATTTGCATTACGATTCATAGCAGGAGCACAGTAACAGTTATGAAGTAGCAATGAAAACAACTTAGGTTGGGCCTCACCACCGCGTGAGGAAGTGTATTAAAGGGTCACAGCATTGGGAAGGTTGAGAACCGCTGCCCTAGAGAAAAGTAGGACAGTCTGAGTTTCTTTCTGATTCAGAAGAACAGGATCTTAATTGACAACTGCTTTTGTTTTTCAGGTTAGATCTTGGGGCAGGAGGGATGACTCAGTGGTTAAGAGTACCTACCGTTCTTCTGGAGGATCCACTTGAGGCTGCTCACAGCCACCTGTGACTCCAGCTCTGGGAGACCTGAGACACCAGAGGGTGTCTGCACTGAGTATGCACCGGCCCACACAGACCCAGACACACACTTGAAAACAAAATAAATTTAAAATTTAGATCTTTCTATACCTCTTTAAATTAAGTGGAAAAGGTCCAAAACAGCACGGTCTCTGATTGATCAGCTCTCAGCTGGTATAATCTTTAGAAGCTTGCCAGAGGGATCCTAAAAAGTAGAATGGGCCTTCTGTAGCAAGGAACTGGAGTCACAAGGTGACCTTCAACACTCAAGTTGTATTTTCTTGGCAGAGTTTATGTTTTTAACCCATGTGTTTTTACCTTTTTTTTTTTTTCAAGGTCTACTGGTGTTATCTGGAAAAAACGGCGTTCTGGCCCATTTTGTTTTCATTATATTTCTTTGCACTAAGAAAAGCACACACAAGATACGAAACTAAACCCAAACCTTAGTATTGTTGTTTTCCCCAGGAGGACTTCCCCACTTTGAGCTGTCCTTCAGAGAGCACACACAGGCTATGCATGGCCTTCCTGACCTCCCAGCTCCCTGGAGACAGTAGCTGGGGTCTCCTTGACTTAGCTGGGATTTCTCAGGCATTCGAGCCCGGGTGGGAGTCATCTTCCTTTAGAAGAGCCCAAACAGTAGGTCTTTGCAGGGCCTTTAGTCTAGAATGTTCTTGAGACAGCTTTGTATCTTCCCTTAGTAACTGGCCTTGAAAATGCGGTGTGCTCTTGGATGAGGTTTCCCCTGCATTACCCTGGGAGGGCATCACTCTCACTTGTAGCATCCCGTCTGCATGTCCACGATATTGCAATTACGAGATCACAGGGCCCCATTTGCAGGGCATCTGCTCTCAAGGCACATTTAAAAGAATTTGTGTTGGTGGTTCCCTTAATTTCTGAAATACAGCTATTTGTGGATTCATCCTTCTGGATACTTGTGTTGATTATTTTATTGACAAGTGGAAAGAATGTTTAAACACGAGGAGTCTCATGTCTGAATGGATCCTTGCTAATAAGTACGTTCACCATACCAGTTCATCTGTCTTGAAAATAAGACATCATAGGATATTAGCGGTTTGTTGTTTGTTTGTTTTAAGCCAGACCCAAAGTAAGTCCCAGATTTACATCTCAGATGAGACAAATAACTATAAAACGAAACGGGTTTTTCAAAAAAGACTTTGACCCAACACTTATCCACAGTTCCCAGGTATTGCCAACAGCATTTTCTTACTCTGCTTGAATGATAGGTGTTACTTGCTTGGATGAACTTTGAGAACTGCCAGTGGAACTGTTTTAGAAGCATTTTGCTAAAGCCCTCTCCAGCTCTGACTGAGCCTGTAGTCTAGGCTGAGGACCCAGTTCTCACACACAGGGTGTTGACCTTTGAGGTCAGCCTCTTGTTTTCTTATGAAAATGAGGCTCTAGGGAATTAATTGTGTCTTGGTGGCTACCTCCAGAGGACTGGGAGGAATTTAAGAATTTGAGTATAGGTTCCCAGTGGTAGTCTGTATTTCATTGTTGGATCACAAATATTTAACAACATTTGAAATCTGCTGAGCTTTGGATAATTTACATAATCTCATTCGCTGTAAAATTATTAAACATCAGCGATTGAAGAAAGTATCCTTTTTAAAATATTTACAATAAATTTAAAAAGACATCACGGTGACATTTTGTCTGTGGTAGCATGGTATTTGCACACTTACTGTGTACCACGGCTTTTGCTAACGCACACTTGTTGGTAACTGTATGGACAAAGATGTAGCAAAGCTTTGATAGGAATCATCAGATGCATTTTGAAAACATCTTGTTCTGTAATACAGATTCAAACTGTTGTGGACTGGTGCTTGGTAACTCTGATGGCCATTTTGAAGTGTTACCATAGTGATAATTCTTCTGGAATCTCCAGTCATTAAAAGTGATATGGCTAGCTCTTGGCCCTGTGCTGTAAAAATAGATGTCATGGGTTATGTGTATCTTTTTTGTTCCCCAACGTTATAGCTCATAATGACTGAAGGAACATTTAGTTGAGTTTTACATACTTATTAGAGGCTAGTTGTTTTGCCGTACAGATCATCTGTCCATGTAATAATTAACCCCTAAGAATGAATGGCATTTAAATCACGATTCAGTTTTCCCCTCCTTTGACTCTGATTATTTTTTTCTCTGTGCTCCTTTCCCAGGACGTTTTTCAAAGGTTAGGATTGACAGATTAAACACCATTGATATTGCCCCCATGGGTCTAGAGCTCCTTCACTCTGGAACCAGATGTGGAATTTCTTGTTTCATCTGGGAAGTCTCCTCTGGGGAGGACTAGGTGTTGGCTCAGTCTGTGTTCCCCCTTTCCTGAAGGTAACTGTGGATATGTTAGAGGACAGTGCTTCCTTTCAGCTGAGCACTGCTTCTCCTGTTCTGAACCCCAGGGTGGTAATTAAAGCTACCTGTGTCCTTTCCCTGGTTAGAGGCATCTAGGTTAGAGACTCGTGAATAGGGGTGGCCCAGTTGGTCCAGGGCTTGAAGGAAACCATTGGGAAGTATGGTTGGGTGGTTGGCAGTGACAGTTAGCAGTGTGTTTGCTCACTGTGTGTGTGTGTGGGGGGGTGTTCTACTTTCTGAGTAGAATTACTAGCCTGGGGGAAGCCCAGCTTTACTTAGCCAAGGGGTAGCGTGAGAGCAGTCACGTTCCTCTCAGTCCCTCCCAACCCCCAACCCCCAGCCTCCTCCACTGGGTATTCTGCAAGCTGCATCTGTTTTTCACAAACGTTTGCTGGTTGGCAAGCGTGGATGAAAGCATAGTCCTTACTTATGACAGGCACTCTGTCTGAAGGTCCGTGATCCTGTAATTAGAAATTCATGTGCTCACGGGGGCCAGCACTGTACTCGGCTCTGGGTGTCTGGGTAAGAGCAGACACCGCAGGTCTGCTGGGGATTCCTGGCCTGGTGGAGAGACTGATAGTAAACAAATGGCACTGCCCTGTGGTGCATTTTTAAAACTAGGACAGCCATCAGAGTTCCTCAGAAAGCTGGGAGAGGGGACAGGTTCATGTGGAGAGGGCATAGAAGGGCACACCCAGGAGCAGGGCCCAAAGGACACAGAGAGGTTTGCAGGGATTGGGAGTGATGGTGGAGATGAGTGGACACACAGAATATAAGGATAAGACATTGTGGGCCAATGTAGTGGGCATGAGTTTGAGATTGCTGGTGGGAGCTGCCTGCATGCATGCACAGAGAAGTTGGACCTTACTTTATAGACAGTGACCAAGAAGCAGGGAAATGTCGTAGCATGTTCGTGTTCTACAAAGGTTCTGTGACAGTCACTCATGGACAGGGAGAAACCAGCACATCCAGGAAGTAGGTGAAGATGGATGCCATAGAGGAAAAGTATAGAAAAAGATAGATGGGAGTGGTAGTGAATAATAAAGGTAGTAGGGAAAAGAAAAATCAAGAGCCAGTGATGGATGTCTAAGAACCAATGGGAGGAAGTAGATTGACCACCAGTGCCATTAACTGGGATTGGGGAAAAAAGCAGAGCTAGAACTGAGCAGGAGAGGGGAAGAGCATGGTACTGATGTTGGCACATTGTATGAGAAGCTCTGTGTGTGCAGGCTGAACTGGGTTTGGAATGACAGACCTGGGAGAAGGGGGAAGGAGACCTTTGATTTGGAGCCATCTTGGTGATATTTCCAGGGGTGAGTTAGTCAGCTTACTGTTCCTGTCTTAGTCACTCTTCTATTGCTGTGAAGAGACACCATGACCAAGGCAGCTTATAATAGAAAACATTTAATTGAAGGCTTACTCGGAGTTTCAGAGGCTTAGTCCATGATCATCATGGTGGGGAACAGGCAGGCATGGCACTGGAGATGTAGCTAAGAGCTTCCATTCTAATCCGAAGGCAGGAGGCAGAAAGAGAGAGAGAGAGAGACAGAGACAGAGACAGAGACAGAGACAGAGACTGGGCCTGGGCCTGGGCCTGGGCCTTGGCCTGGCTTGGGCTTTTGAAACTTTAGATCCTACCCCCAATGACACACCTTTTCCAATACGCCATACCTCCTAAGTCTTCCCAAATAGTTCCACCAACTAGGGAACAAACATTCAAATATGAGCTGATGGGGCCCATTCTAATTCAAACCAAAACAGTTACCATAACAAGTACCTGAGAAAAACCAACTTTTAAAGAGGAAACACTTGTTTTGGCTCACAGTCTTGGATGTCTGGATCTATGATTAGGGAATGCTTGTATTTTGGACCCGTGGTCTTGCATCATAGTGGGAGTGCTGGGGGAGACAGAGCTGATGACTTTATGGTCAGAAAGTGTGACAAGACTTGAAAGGGGTTGGGATCCTGCCATTGCTTCAAGGGTACATCTCAGTGACCTGAAGACTGGCCCCCTCCAACTAGATCCCACTTTTAAAAAGTTCTGATCTCCGTGGCCAGAATCCACCATGCTGCTTCCAGTGGCAGAGAAGGGCATTATACAGAAAAGCCCAGGCTCTTCTGTTGAGAGAAGAGGGAATATCAGAGGAGAAGGAGCCTGTGCTGCTCCTGCTCACCCTTCCGCAGTGTCATCTGAGATAAAGATCCTCCAAGACCCCTTAGACTTCCTCTGATAAAAGCAATTTGAACTGCCCATTTCAGACGATCAGTGTAGCACCCCCACCCATAAGGCAAGCATGAAGAGCTCATGCTTCCGGAAGCCACTGTTTTGGGGACCTCAATCAGTCTGCCAAAAGGTATATTTAGGCAAAGTGTGGGGATTTGTTCTCTTCCTTTCACTTTTTGTCAAGTCCTTGGTCCAGATAGTGTACATTTGATCTTCTAACACTAACGAGCAGAACTAGAACAGGGGTTGATGGTACACTCAGGAAGTCCTTTACAAACATACTGCCGTGGCACCAAAAGTGTGCAGATCAGCATTTAACATTAGCCCACCTTTGGGACCCTCATAACACTGTTCATCTCCATCAGTAGTTTTCAGTGTTTGACTTAGGAGGCTGTGTATCAAATTCACCATTAACTATGCTGCTGCTTCCGTCTTAGCTTTTTGTTGTGATTTCCTTGGATTTTGCTTTCTCTGTAATGGTTTTGTACAGTGGAAGATCACTCGCCTTTTATGACTAAGCATGATGACATCAGGTATTCTCCATTTGCTCATTTTGCTCAGTGACGTTAACCTCAAGTTGTAGGGTATGCCACTTTTTAGTCTGCCTTTAAGAATGTTTTTTTTTTTTTTTAATTGTTAGGCCTAAGCAAGACATCTCTTTAAACGTCACAGCAGCTCAGCATTGAGTCTCAGTATTTTTCCTCTTATTTTTTTCCTCCCCTTCACATGGAAGCATGAGGAGAAAAAGTAGCATATCAATATCCTTTGGCTGCCCAGAAAGGCATATAAGAATTGACATCGGTAGAGATTAATAAAAGTGGCATTAATTAACAGTAAAGTCACTGACCCCAAACCTGTGTCACTTCAGGCTTGGTCAAATGCTAACAGCAATTTAAAACTAAGAAGAGGGAACTTGATAAATACGTGTGTGTTGTGGATTAATTGGTGACTATTATTCTGAACATTAACTGCTCTTTGTATCCAAGGATCCAGGAGGTCCCTTGAGGACCTAGAAAGACCTTGTTGTTTAGTGACAAATAAGTACATTGGTGCCTTCTGGGTCATGATGACTTCAGGGAGTCACAGTATTGTTTTCTTAGTGCTTTTTTTTTTTTAACGTTTTAAGTTGTTTTTAATTATGTATTTCCCTTTAAGGCAGAGAGTACATAGGGTGAAAATTTCCTGCAACCTGTATGTAAACACTGTTTTCTACATTAAAAATGAGAAGCTTGTAGAAGGCTGCCTTTCACTGCTGCTTCTGGCTTAAAATGGGTTCTGAGGAATCCGAATGGCAGAGTCTCTTGGTTATAGCTGGTGTTCACCTTGGGTTCCAGGGTCTAGGGAACCGCTCACTGAGAAGTTCTCTTGTCCGACCTACTGCAGCATGAGAAGTAGCTGCCCCTCGTCCCATCTCCTCCTTCGAGGCCAAGTAAGGGATTGCAGGCAGACCTGTTGAAAATGTATTCCATGAAGAAAACTCATTTTATCTGGCGTATGAAAAAATGTAGGGTCTGACTCAATGGCAAAGTCTAGGAGCAGTCTTCAGATGGGTCAGGGGTTCTCCATGTCCTGCCTGCCCATCTTCATCTTGACTATGTTTCTACCTGGTTGCACCTGTCTTGTACCTCCTCTAATGTAGGGTTCAGTCCTAAGAGCAAGGGCTCTGTTCTGATGGCACAACCAACTCTCTAGAAGTCTCTCTATGTAGCCATCCCTTCCACCTGTGTGTTCTAAAGATTGGCCAGCTAAGGTCATGGGGTCCCCCGGCCTCAGAGAGGAAGAGAATGGTTCTTTTGATGAAATTTGGGTCTCTGAACAAAGTAAAGGAGGGTTGCCAGATTTCAAACAAAACAACAAACCCACCCATCTTACATAGATAGGCCATTTAGAATGTGAGGCAGTTCCATTTTGGATATGAAAATATTGGAAGGTCAAACACACGGCCTAGTTTTATCTCTATTAGGGACACTGTGTTAGGGAATGAGAGACTTACAAGGAGTACCTGGATACAGGCAATCCTAGGACCCGTGGGTAGCTTCTGGTGTCCCTCCCCTTCTCTACACTGAGGGCTCTGCCCTGGAAGTGGCTCTGTACTGTCACAGTGGTATTGAGCAGGCATATCAAATTAAAAACTTTTGGGATCACTCACCAAAATGGTTTCCTGTATAGTACTCCCCCGAGGGGGTATTACAGTAGTTAGACATCCATTTCATTGATCTATTGTTTTTATTAAAAGTGGGGGGAGGAAAACTTCAACCGAAAGAGGAAGTGCATCCAGCTGCCTGAAGAGCAGAGAAGATGGGAGATGATATTTTGATTACATTAATCCGTATCCTGTTCATTCACTTTGCTCCTGTCGCTGCTGCTGGTAAAGTTACTAATGTGAACTAATTACATTTGCTCTGAAAAGCCAGAGTTTTTAATGCATCTCAGCAAGAAAGGTTAATATTATCAATTTAACAGCATGAATGAAGCATTGTGTGTATTGAACTTGAACTGTCCTAAAAGCTTGGATAATAAAAACCCAGTCTCTGATAACTCTCCAGATAAACAGTTATGGCTGAGATATGGGAGGTGTGTTCATCTCGTCTTTACGTTTTTATGGAGATGGTAAGTGGTTATTATTGGATGCAAGAGGCCTTGAGTGTTTTCCTTATCAATGGGGGTATTTTAAAGCCAACAGCCCACCTACTCCTTAGATGCTAACTATCTTGTTTTCCAAAGAGTCTTCAACTTAAAGCAGAGATGCTTTCAGAGTAAGTCATCTCTCTGGCACAAAGCCAGCGCCTGAAGACAGTGTTTTGGAAAGTGGAGTGTTCTGGGAGGGGCAACTCATATACAGAGACTTGAATTGCCCTGTCCTTGTCCTTGCACATGCTACTTCAGTGATCCCCGATGTTTAATTATTTCCTGCTTTCATGTGACTCACTCAGCAGTAAACAACGAGAATGGGAGCAGCCTGCAGTTGCCCTGCCATCCCTGCCTTGGGGACCACAGTGTGGCATTCTCTATTCAGCAAAGTGCCGAAGTGTTTGACCAGTGACATTTTGGTGGCCAGTTGGTTCCTCGGTGTCTTTCAGTGGAGAGATTAGGAACTGACAGAGAGCGTTTGGAACTTTGCGTGCATTCTGCCTGGGACAGTGTGTCTCTTGCCTGAGAGTGGAGGAGTAAGTTGATAGGAGATTCCTGGGTGGGATCCATCCAAAAGGGTGGGCTGAAATCTGACAGATAAATCACGTGGGGTCCTTTGCCTGAAGAAGTCTTGCGCCACTGCTGTCCTTAAATGGTATTGAGCGGGAACATCACATGTTCAAGATTGGCGTTTTTAAAAAATAAGTATTTCATCTTAAAAAGTTACCTTGTCCCCCTTCTTTTTTTCTTTAACCCCTTTCCCCATTTTCGAATGGAGAAAAGTAGATTTTAGAAAGACATCCCCAAACACGTCCTCCGCCGCCCGCCCTATGCACCCTAAGCATGTCTTTTTAACGGCCCAGCATCTTGAGATCTAGGAGGCAGAAGTGGGCAGAAGACAGGAGCAGACTCTGAGGAGGTGGTGGGTGGGAAGGGTTAGAAAGTTCTGTGGCCTTCTGTAACCTGCTTTCTCGTGCCCAGTGTTTCAAGTTAGCCCTGCAGGCTTGTGCCACTGACCTCTGTTGACAGGGAAAGATCAGCGCGTGCCTTTGACGTCTGTCATGAGAGGAACAGATTTCCTGTCCTCTCTGGAGTCCCTGCCCCTTTGTTTATGAAGACCTGTCACTCCTATTTGGATGATGGTCCACGCAGTTGTCACAGCACTCAGTCATGCTCTTGTGTATGGAACAAAATCCCATGACAGTTGGTCAGTTCACATCTAAATGTGTCAGGGAGCCCTGTGATAGAAGACATTGTGGAGGCAGTAGGGCTCTCCGTCACCTGGGTAACACAGTTTGTCCTACAGTTTGATCCGTCTGCTGATGAAGGTCTCCTGACTGAGTAGGCGTCAGAGTGACCAGTGAATCCAGTATTCTGTTCAGATGTATGCTGTCCTGTTGCAACTCGAGCTTGCTGGATGGTGAGGAGTAAGCACCCCACTTTGCTGACAGGTACCATGAGGATTGGTTGTGGTAAATACCTCTTTGGGGATGAGTGACTTGGCGGATGGTCCCACAGAACTTTAGCTCTGAGATGTGTACTGTTAGGCAACTGTGTTTATCAGACATTGTGGTGCCTTACCCCTTTCAGGATTTGAATGGATAAACCTGACTTTCATAGTCAGATGACTTTACCCATTAAAGTTCTAAAAGACCACAGTAACTGGAAATTCAGCTTTGCACATTGTACCTAAGATTGAGCATTTTCTTGACCCTCATCTAACAGTACGCAATAATTTTCCTAGCATCCTTACCTAATCTTTTTGGTAGCATGTTAGGTACGTGTAACTAACCCCATTTGTAGTGAAAACTCTCACCTCAAAACAAACAGACAAAAGAACAAACAAACAAACAAACCCTTCACTGAAGATTTCTCAGCCTCTAAAAGGGCCACACTTAAGCCCTCACAGCTTCCCCACGTCTTCAATATAGAGACACAAAGAAGCGAAGGGAAGAACCAAACCCCGAGGTCTAAAGTCCATTTCCCCACTAAACAAATTCTAGTTTATATTATTTGAAGAACGTAGCCATAGCTCTGAGTGTAGGATAGACGTGCGCTGTGTTCTGCGTGGCTCTGCCATCTGTCCGTGTGGGTTGCACTCTTCAGGGCAAGTATCAAAAGTTGACATCGGTTAATGCTTTACTCACGACTCTGCAGAACCTCCAGGAAAGTGGTGGCAGCCATTGGATCCCTGTGTTTTGTGAGGTGCTGGTGCACAGGTTACCTTCCCTGGTCCCTGGCGAGGATTTGATCTAAGGGACTTGGTTGCTTGCCTCTGTAGTGCAGCCTTTTGTAGTCATGAGGCATCCATCGATTTTTGTTTTTTAAATCATTTTAAACCTTTTTTAAATCAAGGTGATACTTTGGCAGTTTTTCATAGCTGAAGCTTAACTGGGTATTTATTCTAAACAGTATGGTAAATGATTAGACGTTATGTTTTCTGGTACCAAGTAGAAGATCCTTGATGGCTAAAGCACTGCTGACTGACAGAAGTCTGTCTTTTGAATTTGTGTTATACACATGGGGTTTGTATGAGATAGAAGGTGGTCTGTGAAAAACAATACTTTTGCTACAGGAAAATACTGACTTAGAACAAGAACTGTAATCTGCATGCTCAAGCAGCACTGTGACTGTGCCCAGCTCTGCCGTAGCTCCTCTTGTCTGCACTAGACCAGGCTTCATAGTACTGTGAAGAATCCTGGCTGTGGAAGACAGCTCAAGCCTGAGCTTTTTCTTTTCTTTTCTTTTCTTTTCTTTTCTTTTCTTTTCTTTTCTTTTCTTTTTCTTTTTCTTTTTCTTTTTCTTTTTCTTTTCTTTTCTTTCTGAAAACAATTTTGATTCATATTTTATTTACCTTAGAAAATAAAAGCATTATGGGCAAAGCTTTAGGTTAGAACCTTGATGGTGTAAAGTAGCTTAGCTTCCTGCCTTTTTTTTGCTTGACATGTAGTTTTGCCCCAATTTAAACACCTGTGTGGATACATGATCAATTCACACCTACATTCCAGGGCTTATTAATGCTTCTTTGCAATCTTTTCCTTGGAGAATGTCATGGCCATGGTTAATAAGATGATGAATGGGACCATGAGGAAAAGCAAGCTAGAGGAGCATTTAACAGGTTAAGGATTTGAATCTTTTGAGAAGGAAAAACAAAACAAAGCAAAACAAAAACCCAGTAAATAGGAAACCAAAAACAAGGATAAAATGGGGCATGCACACTGAGAGCTGGGGTTCAGTGTGCACGCTGACAAGCTGTGGCAGAAGCTGAGAGGGTTTTGTGGTTAGTTGTGTGTGACACAGAAATCGATGTGTCTGAGAGCGGTGGGATTTCAACTTTGGAAGATAAAAGTTCAGCAAAGGGAAGTGTGTGTTACGTACAATTAAGATGCGGCTTGCTGTTTCTGTGGGGATAACATTCTGGTTAGCCATATTTTGAAGGCAAGAAAAAGGAGGCTAGTAAAATGTCCCCCTGGAGGCTCACATATGACCTGTTCCTGTAAAGGTATTCTGGAGTTACCCTGTCAAAACAGAGCACAGTAACTGGAAATTCAAGTTTAGGAAATGCATCTTTCCATTCCCCGCCATTCTCCATGTGCCTCCTCCCCTACTCTCTGTTACAGATCATCTCTCTGAAGAGATTGAGTGAAACTTAATTTTATTGGGGAACCAGCTTTCCAGGAGAGGGTCCTGTTGGCCAGTAAGTCTTAGTTGAATACATTTGTGGTCTTAAAAACTCTCATACCAAAGACCGATACTTAATGCTATTTTATGTTATAAAAACATTCACGCTCTGAACTTTAACCTTTAAGTCTGATTAGTTGGTGCTGCATTTCAGATAAGAGGAAGAAGGCGTTGCTGTTCCCCTGCACAGCAGTATGGCTGCTCATGATAACCACCTGTCTCCTGTCATTCTAATGCTACAAGGAAAGGATTGTAGAAACTTTGTAGCATGGAGACATGGCCTGCGTTTGAGGACATGAGCACACTTTCCATAGACTGAGCGTTACATACTCGGAATATTAAAATAGCACATGAAGCTGGATGTGGCAGCACATGCCTCTAGTCCCAGCACTAAAGTCTACACCATCAAGGGCAACAGGGATAAAATAAACACAGAAATATCACACGGCACTTCGTGAACATTGAGTTACAAAGTCTTAAAAATTGTAACTTGCAGATTTCAGTGGAATGTAAGACTTCTAAGCTCTATATTTTAGAGTATCTCTCTTTGCTAAGTTATTGCCAGAAACTTGTGGTCATGCCTGTTTTCCTTGCCTTTAGGCTGTCTTCATTGTAAGTCTTGGGATAGAGTTTCACTGTGCTTTCCCTTGGCATTTTGGATAACAGATCTGCATACACTGAATAGAAAAACAAAACAACCCTCCCTCCCCCCCAAAAAAAACAAAACAACAACAACCTGCCTCTTCAGTTTTTACCCTCTCCAGAAACTTCCAGGATGCTGTATATGGAAGTGACTTTTTTCCAGGGTGGAGTAAATTGCTTTTCCCAGGGACTGCTGTGCCATTCAGTCCTGCAGTTTGGTTTGCACATGGTTTTTCTTAGCAAGCAGCAAAAAATGCTCTGTATGTCTTTTTTTCCAAGTAGCCAGAGGGCGATGTTGAGAAACAGTCATCTAAGCAGAACTCCCCTTCCCCAGAGTTAGTTGCATAGACTTTGGGAGTCAGAGAGGCACAGGTGTACCTAGCCTCTTGGTCCTTTGTTCTTCAGCTATAGAGGATGGCCAAAGGTTGTAGATTTTCTCAGGAAAAATGTTAAGTATCATCATCAGGAAATTCAAGAAATAAAATCAGGGATAGGACAGACTGTTCAGAGTGTAAAGACACTTGTCACCAAACATCCAAGGAAACGTGTTTATGTCAGCCATGATTCTGAATAAATGAATGAATGAATGAATGAATAAATAAATAATTTTGAGGGTTTTCAAACTCTTCTGCCTTTGAGTAGGACAAGCCACATTCCAACTTTTGAAAAAGAGTACAACTTAGTTTTTTTTTTCAAAGTGAAGAACTTTAAAAAATTCATTTGTACTTGGTAAAATTTAGAAATGTAAACACAAGAGACCATGTTTCCATGATTCTGATATATCATCAAGTTATTACAATGTATTTTTGTGGTCGCTGAAATCATCTTGTCCTTTAGAGTAGGGGTGGGTTGGTGATTCATTCATGTCCTCTCATTGGCGTGTTCATAAATACACACCAAATGCCCACTGGGCTCTGCCGAATTGATGTGTGTCCTCTGTGTATGCAGGAGACATTATTAGGGTTAGAGGCTTTGGGTTTGGTTTTTTTTTTTTTTTTTTTGGATAAGAAAGAAAATATCCAGAGTCATCTGGAAGAGAAACAGACTAGACACAGCCAGGGCTGGCTGCTGGAGAGACAAGAGAGCAAGACAACAGTGGCCATACTGAGATAGTAAGAGACAGTGGGGGGAGAAGGAAAAAGCCTTACTGTCACATAGAGGACAAAGGGATATCTGGAAGGAGGAAAGCTGGAGGTGGGAAAGGCCATCAGGCTAGTGTGGGGACTTTGAGTTGTACAACACATACTTGTGAGTAGGAACTGAGGGAGCCTGGAGGCCAGCCTAGGCTGTGATTTGCCACTGCAGGTATATGTCAGTTGGGAGCCATGTCCCTTCTGCCAGAGGCAAGGAAATGACTCCTTTGGTGGCAGAAAAGTTTTTCACAGATTCTTGAAGAGGGCTGGCTTTTTATCTGACTACCAGAAGTCCTTCGGTAATCCAGCTTGAACTCCTTTCTAGGTATATAGACTGCCTGCAACCTACTATCATGGACTCCCCTCTCCCACACCCTTTACCCGTCTAAGACAGAGTTTCTGGATATGACTGCCCTGGCTGTCTTGAAGCTCACTTTGTAGACCAGGCTGTCCTGGAACTCGCAGAGATCCACCAGCCTCTGCCTTCCCAGTACTGGGATTAGAGGCATGAGCCACCACGCCCAGCTTAGAGGACATCTTTATCAAACCAGCCACATATTAACAGAACATTTCTGGAGAAAGGACGTGTGTGCAGAGAACCTGTGATGGCAAAGAACGACTCAGGCCACGTAGGACCCCGAAAGCTACAGAAACAGTTGGAAACTGGGAGATTGATAGAAAATATTAAGGTGATGTACATGGAGTAGGGGGGACATGTGAAAAAATTACCCTAGCCACCACAATAACAGTAGAAAGGTGGCCAATTAGAATACTACTGTCAGGGTGGACAAGGTGAAGGTAAAGTTAGCATGGATCCATGGTGGGGAAAGTCAAATGACTGAATGAAGAGAGGTCAAGTATAAAATTAAAGTGGGCTTTTCTACACCTGCTCTAGCTCCCAAATAACAACACAGAGACCTATTATATTTATTAATAAGTTTCAAGCATTAAAGCTGGGCAGATACTCATCTATTCTGACACAATCATGCTGACCTGGCCTACTTCCCAGCCATGTGCTCTGTTACTCTAGCTGCTCCTGCTCTATCCATATACTCACGGTGACCTCATGGTGACCTTCTCCTTTCCTCTACCTGGGACCCTCCTCCTGGATTGCAAGTCCCACCTTAACTGTCCTCCCAGTTATAGGCTGTTCAGCTGTTTATTAACAGAGGTAATGGAGAACAGTTTTTATACAACATTGAGATAGGAGATGCTTCATAGAAATGACAGTGCCAGTGTCCCACCCTGACTGCAACGAGATATCTGGGCACAGTAATCAGCATTCTCATACACGGTGCCCAAAACCATCCCCCAACGATCAGCTGGGGCCTCTGAGAGTTGATCAAGGTGTCATTATAATGTCCAGGCTCCAAGTATGTGTGGTACCTCTGCCAGTGCCCACCGTTTGACTAGGACAGAGATCAGATAGTGAGGACCAGCATGAGTTAGATTTTTGAGGCATCTCTGAGGCAAGAAAACATTGGTGCTCAGAGGGCAGTGTTCTGTGTGATGGTGTGTGAAAGCAGAAACCCAAACCTGGGTGAGGAGACTGAGGAGGTGGAAGGAAAGCCATCTTTTAATGGCTGGGGAGAAGAAAATGAGCTGTCAGGGAGCCAAAAATGAAGGCCAGAGAGTGTTGGGTCGAGGGTGGAGAGGAGGCGTTCAGAGTGCCAACAGCCAAACAGAAAGAGAAGTAAAGACTTCCACAGGATGGCTTTGAGGACCAGACCTGAGATCCAGTGGGTGGAGTGATGGAGACAGAACTGGCTTTGGAATGGAAGAAGGTGGGGAGGTGAGGAGCATGAGGAAGGGAGGGAAAGCATGGCTGAGCCTGGGATGTGAGCAGCCCAAAGTGCAGCTTTTTTGTTTGTTTAAGAGACCGAAGCATGGCAAAACATCCAGGAAGGATTCAGACCCTCGGATGGACCAAAGCTCAGAGACAACAATTAGCTTTTAATAAGAAAAGGACAGATAGCCCTTTAAATGCATAGCAGTGCAGCTAACCTGCTTTTTAAAAATGGCAAGGGGCATTTTCTATGAACGATGTGTATATTTTTTCCCATCTCTATGAGTAAAAGCCACCAGTCCCTTCTTTTTGTAGACTGAGGCACAGAACCGAGAAAAGCTAGGAAATCTGCTGGAGCAGGAACCAGATATTCAGACTGGGAACCTCAGGTGCTTTCTGCATGCACAATGTCCGCTTGCTGCTAGTATTGAATAACCAGCCTGTACTGTGACGGATAGGCCCAAGAGTAACAGGCTAATGGTTTGTTTAGCGCTATGATATCTATCACGAACTTAATGCTTTAGAGGGTGACTGCATTCTTTTTAATAGTTCTTTTTCTAGTAATATTAACTAGTGTAGGAGGATAAAAGTAAATGGTCTTCAGGTAAAGCAGCAATACTGTATTGATCTGCGTGGTTAAGCTTTACCGGAATTTCTACAGAAATCACGTGAGCTACTCTTTATTGAAGCTGAGGCCTTGTCAACGTGACTCAATGGGATCTGGTCCCTCTAGTGACCCCATTTGGTTTTCCTCTGTGATCACTGAATGCTAGATGAGGAGGCAGGGAGGTAGAGTCGGGCTCCCAGATGTCTGAGCCCTTTTTTTTTTTCCTATCAGCTTTCTTTCTGTTCATTTGAGATGAGAAAGGACATTGGAACTGGCTTAGGCAAGGTCTTGGAAGGTGGCGTGTGTGTGTGTGTGTGTGTGTGTGTGTGTGTGTGTGTGTGTGTGTTGCAGACTAGTTCCCTGGTACTGTGGTTTCCCAGAAGTAAGGGCCCATCCACCACTCTGAAGAATTGCAGGTGCTATGCAAAGAAGCTGACCGAAAGCACTGACTGTTACTCAGAGTTTTTCTGTTCTCAGGATTTTGAGGAAGCAAGAACTCTGATGCATTGCTGTGGAGAGTTAAAGATGGTTCAACCTTATGGAAGCCTCATTAGCACAGCCCATCAGTTTTAACTGTATGTAACCTTCCATTCGGAGCTTCCACGATGGGGCATTTATCTTAGAAATACACCTGCTTGGGTATGGACCGCAGTATTGTTTGTGGTAGTAACCGGTTGGAAACAGCTCACTTGTCCTTCAGCAGGGGATTGGTTAGTGTGTGAAGATACGTGCATAAAACAGAATGTGTACTACATCTCAACAAAGCCTGAGGACACCTCTGTCCTGGTATGAATAGACCTCCAGGACACTAAGCAGAAAAGGCAAGGTGTGTTTTGTATAGTCGAAGAAGAAAACACAGCTGTTTGCATTTGTGTAGACTGACACTAGCAGGAAAGCCAAGAAAATGAAACACACTGTGCAGCACACGGGGTAGGTGGGGAACAAACCAGATGGGAGCCGCCATGAGGCTCTGCGGTCATCTTTGTGTTGTTTTTAAGACTGCCCGTGTAGTAGACCTAGGTGCTGTGCTATGTCCTGTTTAGGTACTGGGTCGGGAGGGTGCTCTGGAGTGTCTCGTAGGTCGGTACAGAACGGTGTTCTAGGAAGCTGGGTGCAGAAGTGGAGGATGAGGACACACAGCTCTTGAGTAGATAGCATTTTTATGAGGATGTTTCTCCCATCCATGAGCTAAGCAGGCCTGGCCCTGCTTGGCTCCCTAGAGGAGACGAGATGGGGCACGTTTGGCGTGGTATAGCTGTAGTAGACCGAGGGAGTTTCTCAGAGAAAGCACCTGTCAGCCCATGCTCTACCTCATGTCCCTCACAGTCCTGCATCTTTCTGCGTAGAGGGGAAGGAACATTTCCAGATGGCGTGTCTTTCCCGTTTCCTTGTCAGTAGTTGGTCTAAGAATAATATGCCTTTAGGAGTTTAAAAGCACTTGCCTTTTCTGGTTGTTGGGTATTACTTTTAATTTGAGAGCAGAGGCCCCTAGGTGCATATGCTGAGGAATTCAAGGGCCTCAGTGGGTGTGTCTTGCTAGTTATTTCTTTGAACCTGTTTTGGCACCTGAATGTTGTGAGGTTTTTTTGTCCCCCTCCCCCCCCACTAATTAGGGTTGGTGAAACTCTTTGAACGTGTGTTGGAGCTGGGTTCTTCTGCCCTATCTTTTCTGTCAATTCTGTGCTTTCTTGAAACTTGTTATTCACTAGGTATGTGGTTCATTGTCATTAATTCAAGGTAATCATTTATTAACCCCTTTAATGCCAGCTGTTCAGGAGATGGTGTAAATTTAGTGTAACAGGAATTGAAGGGGTTGACTTCAGTAATATGACTAAGGCCACCATGACTGGCCTTAACCTCTTTTTTATCTGTGTTTTACTGTTAGGGAACAATTTTCTACAACAGAACTGTGCTTTCTTGATTATGCTCCACATCTACCATTCTCAGTATCTTCAACCACTTAGAGTGATCCTCAGCAAGAATATGTATAATGAAAACATGGAACGAAGCCAATTACCTTTTTTTTTCATTATAAAGATTATAATATCTGCAGCAAATCCCATTTCTAACTCTTAGCATGTATGCTTGGTGCTTTCATCATTTGACTGGCCTTAAACTCCTGATCCTCCTGCCCCTGCCTCCCTAGTGCACCACTTGCCCAGTTTACAGTAGTATTTTAAATATTTGTGTTGCTGTTGGTTCTTGGTGACACAGTGCTTTGGATCACTCTGACATTTAATCAAGGTGAACAGCTGGCTCTTAGAGAATGCTTAGCAGGTAACCTGAGAGCTGCATCCCTAGATTTTGGCAGCATTCATTGATTAATTTGTTAAGATTTCTTGTCTATTTTATCTTGCCTTTACATTTTTTTTTATTATTTTTCTAAGAGTTCATTTCACCACCGTGGCCTTGCTCATTATTTAATAATGAACAGTTACAAATTGTTTGTATGTTTTTGTAATTAGGATGGGATCGCAGTCGCCTACAAGATGGAGCTGACATTGTAATGACACGAAGTCAGTAGCAATTATGCCTAACAGGAAAATTAATTATGTAATCCCATCATCCCATATTTTATCTAGGAGATTAGATTTGGCTGCTAGCAGGCTGCTTGGGTGGTCACAGCATGGTGTCACACCTCTTATTTGTGGCTGGAGCAGCTAACAAGGATGTTCATTGTGTCATCTGGGGCCATCTTTGATCACTTTATGTGTGTTTTTTTTTTGTTTTTGTTTTTGTTGTTGTTTTTTTTTTAGCTTTTCTGTCTGGGGCACAAAAACATTCTGTTCACTTTCAGTCTCAGAAGAGACATCCTTTGGCTTCTTTCCTTCCCTTTAAGGGACACGGAGCTCTGAATGGATTTTGATATACAGCAATAACATTTTGACCCCGGTGTGTGCATTCTTACATCGTGGATCCACAGAACTCATCCATTCCTCTCTGGTACACCCAGCAGGCAGCAGGACACACCTGGCTGTGCCTCCTGCAGTCATTGTTCTGAGCAGACTGCTCTGCTGTCCTGCCTGCCTCCTGCTACCTAAGGGTTTGTGAGGCATAGACAAGGCAGCTGCTTCCTTGACAGGACCACTAGGCCTGGAGGGACCTAGGTATGATCCAACCAACTTCTTATCCTCTAGGTGTGGAGCTGATTCTCTGAGACATCGTTGGTCCAAGAGCAGAGCAGAGGCCATACCCCAAGTGCTCTGATTCTATAGTATTCTGGCTGTTGGCTTTTGATCTTATTCTCTTCTGTTTAAGAGGTAACATTTGATAAGCATAAAGGGACAACACTGTATTGCTCTAACCTCACAAGTCTGAGGAAGGAAGATACAGCCACGTCTTAAAATAATATCGCTAAGAGCACTGGGGAGCATATTCTTCTGGATTTTAAATACACATTAAAATGTATCTCCAGAAAGCATACAGTTGCGTCTCTGATAGTTTTATGTTTATTTCCTGGCATTTCAGAGCCTTTCAGTGCCATGAACTCCACATTAACCTTGTTTTTAATGATTTCGAAAGTTATGTGGGATTCCACACTGTACTTCATCTACTCCCTGTATGCACTTGGGCATTGATGTCATCTTTTGCATAATTGTAAGTAAGATGGTAGCAACATTGTTGCACCTTAATGTCTAGTCTTTATTTTAAATTATTTCCATGGAATTTTATTTGTCTCACATTTTAGTTCTTCTATTTATCCCCTAAAATCAGGTTTGTGAGTGAAAAAAAAAATGAAATTAATATTCTTTCCTCATGTGCCCATGGTTGCAGTTTATTCTCTGACTGTTGCCTCTAAATGCTACATGAGAACTGTCACTCTGGCCCTGAGAAATTCCCCATGAATAAGATGAAATAAGGGAATCATTTAGACACATGCTTCGGTTTGTGTGGTCTTCTGCCTCCCTCTGCCCTCCCTCCAAGCCCATGTTTTGCATAAAGCTTATATACACCTTTGACTGTCTGTCTTGTACATTTCTTGTGTCTGTCAGTGGCTTCAGTGTTTATTTACATGAGAGGGAATTACACTGGGCCCTGGGCTTTTAGATCCCTTCCCGGGGAATTGTATATACTGCTGGCTCTTTGAGAACCGAGCTGAGGAGCCCCAAGCCCATTTGGATGATGGCTCAGACATGTCTCCATAATAGCTTTCTTGGGCAGTTACGGTGCTAGTGACTTCATTCGTTTGTAGACCGTTGCCATTTGTAGCTCTCATCTGAACCCCAACCAGGTAACTTTTGTGTAAAGACAGGACACAGAACCAGGAAGTCTCAAGGCATAGGGCTGTTGTAGCTAAGGAGGGCTGCTGTCTGTGGAATTGTTTGCATTGAAATCTGTTTTTCACAGTATTAATGAGAACAGTATTAAATGTATCACATGTGAGTTGGACAGGTCAGGCTAGTGATAGATTCAAAACTGGTTGTTTTGAATTATTAGATATGATCCATTATTCAATGATAGTAGTTAATATTTCAAAAGAAAAACCTAATGAAGGAGAAATTCAGTTGAGATGAGGAATGTGTTTGGGGCTAGAGAACCAGGGAAATTTTGCTATATTCTCCTTATAGGTGATGTGGCTTTTCTCCCAAGAGTACAGTTATAAAGTTAATTGAATTTCACACACAAACACACACACAGCTTTTGGCTTATTTCATTTAGTCTTAAACTTATCTGAGGAGAGATTGTGAAGAATTCCATGGTAGCCAAACAATAGTGAGTTAATGTTTCTTACAAATGGTTTTATTTCCTTTTTATGATATTATTTGGATCACAAAGCACATGTCTTGGAAAAACATGAGCTGGGAGGCATTTCTGCTGTAAAGAAGTGCCAGCTACAGGGTAGCAGGATATTTCTTCTTGCTCTTGCCTTTTTTTTTTTTTTTTTTTTTTTTTTTATTTTTTTAACAAGGATTTAGTTGCTGGACATTACTGGGCCCTTTCACTTTTGGAGCAATATCTGCTTGGCACCACAATGTTTCTATGATCTTTCAAGACCCCTCATTTCTCACGGAAGCTTTGCTTTCCTTTGATAGAAAGTTTAAAACCATTTACAGTATTGATGCTTTCCTTCATATTTTGTTCTTAATAATGTTTCAGCACGTTTTGGATCAGCATCAGGACAAGGAGGTGACTGTGTTTGAACCTTTTATTTTTCTTTGAAGAATGACTGTTAACTAATCTAGGCCTTTTGGAAGCCGCAGTGGTTTCTGCTCCGTTCCTGTCTGGGAGAAGCCTAACACTTTGGAAGCAGGGCACTCCATTAGTGCCTCCTTTGTCCTTTTCTCCAAGAGTCTTAAGTAATCTCCAGGAAATCTCTGGTCCCTGCCAGCCAGCAGTCTGCTTGTAAAAACTGAGAGAAGTTGGTGTTTTTTAAGTACCAGCTAGAAGCTGAGGGTTGGTGGAATGGCTGTGATAAGCTTCAGGGAGACCCTGGACCACTGGCAATCTCAGCTCACCTCTGACAGGCTCAGGCTAGCTGCTGCAGTAACGCTGGAGAGAACCAACCAAACAGCACATGCCATGGATTTAGTTGCTGGCAGGTAAGCCTTGGAAACCCACACTGAGGGAAATTGAGTTCCTTCTTTCTGCCTTCCTTTTTTGGAGGAATAAGATAATAATAAAATATGCTAGTATGATTTATATATGAGTAGGACATACACACACAGACACTATATATATATATATATATATATATATATATAATTGTAGTTTAAGAGTAGATATAAACATTTCATTCTTATGTAGAAGGCCAGTGAATATTGGATGTCTTATTCCCTTTCCATAGACAGGCAACAGGCTGCTAGATTAGAGGCTAAGTGTAGTCAGGATCAAAATCTAGGTTGACCCTAAGCCAGCTGTTTCAGGGTGTTTCCTGCCTCCCTTTCCAATAATTAATTCATAGAGCATTTGTTTTTCTAAGTTTTGTATGCCTACAGAGTACTTGGTATATATGCATCTGTCAGTCGTTAGCTATTCATGCAAATGGAGCATGTATCTAGTCTCCGTAAATTTTTCATTTACAAAAGCTTGTATTCCTAGCGTTTGGAGAACTGAAGCAGGAGAATGTCTGAGAGCTGGAGGCCATCCAAGGCTGCAAGACACAACTCTGTCTCAAAAAAAAAAAAATAAACAGAAAAATAAACAAAAACTTAAAAAAAAAACTACACAGTATAAAAACAGTTAAGTACTTCAGGTGAGCTGGGGGTGTGGCTGAGTGGTAGAAGGCTTGATTACCATACAGGAAGCTCAGGGATTGATCCAAGCACTGTGCTGGGCGTGGAGAGGTGGGGAGTGGGGGTGATATGTAAATGGAAAACATAATGTCCTGGTCTCTACTTTTCCTCTCAGAATGTAAAAATAAAATACATATGTCTATATGTGTTTAGTTTTTTTTTTAATTAGATCATGAATATTTCTATATAAAGAATATTTCTTACAATTTTTTTATAATTTTTTATGTTTGATATATAGATGACTGTCAGTTGCAAATATTGAAATAAGAACTTAAATTAAAGAAGTCACAATATGAATGGTTCTTAATTAGCTATCTTATGTCAATGGGCAAACATCATTAATCTGTTTCCCTTTGCTTCTGAACAAGATGACATTAAATTCCCTCGTAAATGACTACATATTCAGCCTTGTTTGTTTTGTGTTTGTAGATAAGGGTACCCACTGTACTGCTCCTGGTTCAAATAAAACCCTTCTGTGTTTAAGCAATGAATATTCTAAGTTTTTGTAAATACAGTTTATTCTATTTAAGGCTAGTCTATTCATTCCTGTTTTAATTTTAATTGAAAGAAGCTGATAAACTTTATTAAATGCCCTTTCACACTATATGATTGTGAGCTTTTGCCTTTATTTTGTGGTGTAATAAATTATATTGATTAGATTTCCCAATAGTGAGTCATTTTTTTAATTCCTGGAATAAACCCTAATTGTTTCTAATATTTAATGTTTTATAATGGCAGTATTGAGATGCATCTGTAATTTTTACTATTGGTACTGCTGGGGTTATACTTTTTCACATTGATTAAAATTTCCTTTTTTCCTCTTAGAATCTAAAATTATGTATAAAATGAAGAAAATATCTAATTTTTAAATATTAAACTATAGTAAACTACAAGACTCAGGTTGTCTGGAAGAATAAAACCCATTTTTAATCACTGAGCCTTCTTCCTTCAGCCCTCCAAAACTTTTTAAAATTTATTTAATTTTAATTTTATATACATTAGTGTGAAGTTGTCAGATCCCTTGGAACTGGCATTTCAGACAGTTGTGAGCTGCAATGTGGATGCTGGGAATTGAACCTGAGTCCTTTAGAATAGCAGGTGGTGCTCTTAACCACTGAGCCATCTCTGCAGCCCTCCTCCAAAACTTTTTTTTAGGGTTTCTATGTGAAGCCCTGGCTGTCCTGGAACTTGCTCTGTAGACTAGGCTGGACTTGAACTCAGAGATCCTCTTGCCTCTTCTTCCCAAGTGCTGGCATTAAAGGTGTGAGTCACCACCAGCCAGGCTTGAAAGCAGGCTAGAATCTGAAGTTTGAAGAGAGTGAATTGGAGGTGAGCCTGGCTACAGAGTGAGATACTGTTTAAAAAAACAAACAGACAAATAAAAGGAAAAGGAAAAAAATGCTTCCAAATGTATCAGAGTTGTTAAGCTTGGAGCCTATTTTTTTTCCCCTCCTTCCTGGGTAATCTAAATTTTAAAGTCATTATGCAGAGTGTTTGTACTTACACTATTGCCATAATACCCATGGTATACATGATAATACCCCTTTGTACTTTTGTTCTTTTTTTGATCAAGCTTATAGAGGCTTATATGATTTGCTATTATTAAAGGGCTAGTTAGTTACAATAACCTTTTAGTTATCTTGTTTTTATCTTAGTGTTTAGCCAGTTAAAATTCACTTTTCTTTACTTTTGCCTGAAGTTTATTAAATTGACCATCCACCCTGCATCCTAAAACAGTGGCATCGAAGCCGAACGCTTTCCTGAGCTTTCCTCTGCACCTTTGTTTCAGGATCACTGACCCTCAGTTCCTTTCTAGATGTCCTGTGATTAAGGTACTTGCCTGGCCTTTGATCCTGAGGTTACTTGTGGCCAAGTTTCTCTTTAACTTATCTTTTGATACTCTGTTACGATCTCTGCATGTATCCCAGAAGCTTCTCTGAGGGAACTTACTGAGGTTGACTTGAGTCCAAGTGTATAGTTAATTTTTAAATTGTGTCCGTTTGGGTTTTGTTTTTTTCTTTTTTAAATAGAGGCTTCATTTTTGTATTTAGTAAACCAGGCTTACTGGTTACATTGTTTCCACGGCCTTGTCTGTTGTCAAATGGAGAAGAATGTTGATGTCTCCTAATTGTTTGATTTCCACCTTTGGAGTGCTTTAAAAAATGCTTTACGTTTATTTGTTTTATGTGTATGTGTTTTTTTCTGCATGTATGCATGCATGCCTGGCAGCCATGGCGGTACGGAAGACAGAGGAAGGTATGGGGTGCCCTGCAGCTGTAGCAGTAGATGGTGGTAAGCCAGCTTGTGGGCGTTGGAACGAAATCTTGGTCCCTGCAACAAGCGCTCCAGCCCCACCTGAAGGCCTCTTCTTGGACTCACGTGCCCTTTGGCTTGGAGCACAGAGATTGATCACTTTGGCAGTGTCCCCTTCCTGTGTCATGTGCATGCACATCCCTATTTGTTCCGTTTTAGAAGGCGCCGGGGCTCCGACTTTTAAAATCGTCACCTTTTTTTCCGTGACCTCAGCCCTCCACTTGGCACTTTTTTTTCTCCTTTTGTTTTGTGTCTCATGTTTGTTTTAAGGAGGGCTGGGTCATCTCTTCCCCCCCACGTGTCAGTTTCTGTCAGTTTCGTCTCTCAACAGAAAGTTCTGCCATTCTGTGCTGACTGTGATAATGAATGTATTTTTACATGATTGTTTCCAAGCTTGTCATATGTTTCACTTAGCCCCTCCGCTCCTGTGTTGATTTTTGTCCTTCCCTTGCTGTTTGGAAAGGTGTGTTGTTTTTTTATCCTGTTAGAGCATTACTAGTAAAGCTTTTATTACCCTCACACACCCCAATCAGATGCCAATATCAAATCACTGACTCTCCCTCCGTGATGCTCTGTAATCTCTCCGTCTCTGTAGAGCCCACCACATGTATCCCTGGGTCTGTCTCCAGAGCAATCATTTTCACTCCTGAATTCCGTGTTCTTACTCTTTGATCCTTTCACTGTTTCTCCTTAATCCTCTAAAATATAAATTCAGTGCTCAAGAACAGTAGATTTTTTTCTGTTCTATTTAAAAAACTAAACTTTCTAAATTCGAGAGAGAGAGAGAGAGAGAGAGAGAGAGAGAGAGAGAGAGAGAGAGTGTGTGTGTGTGTATGTTCTCACTACTTTTCTATTTAGGTTCTTACTGTAGTCGATTCTTCTTTGATGAGTACCACCCACTGCAGCCCAGCTTGGTCGCTCTGCCCCAGGTCCTTGTGCTGTCTTCAGTGAGTCATGGTTTCTGTTGGGTTGCTGGTGGATCTTCTCAGAAGTCACTCATGTTTCAAGAAGGGCCTGCTGGGTATCAGATGCCTGGTCAGGGCACAGATACCATGTTGCAGAGCTGCTCTGTGCCCCTAAGGATGGGGAGCCGTTTTGCCATCCATAGAAGCTGTTTCCTGTTGAGTCACTGGGTCATAAGAATGACCGGGGTCCAAAGTTGGCTTCCATTAAGATGGACTTCATGTCTGGTAGCCACAGAGACGTTAAGGACTGCCAGAGGCTCCAAAAGCCCTAACCTCATGGACTACCTGGAAGTTCTTCAGACCACTTTCCTTGTTACTCCTTCAGAGGCAGGGCCAAGTGTAGCTCTGTAGGCTACTGTCTTCCTCATACAATTATCTGAACGTAAATTTCATTTATTGTACTGTGGGGTGGAGTCAGAAAAAGGTACAGCCGGCTACTTGCCACGGGTATGGCATAGGAGTAAGGGCACACTGGTGGAGCACAGTTGCCCTCAATGAAGCCTTAGGGCATTAGAGTACTGGTATAAAGGAAGAATGATCCCGCATGCTTCTCCTTCAGAAGAGGCTACTTCTCACCCTAACCAGCACTTTCCCCCTTGCTCCAACATAACTCAGTACAGATACTAATATGTTCTCTCAATGGAATAATCTTTGTTAATAGCATCCATTATATACCTGTAGGTGTGCGCACACTCGGGGAGAGGTGACATTTCCTCCTTTCACAGCTGAAAAACATGATTCAGAATGCCTAACCAGCTTGGCCCAAATTGGAGTGTGTTGTTGGCATCTTGATGCAGGTGTTTGTGACTTAGATTCGCGCTCTATTTATACTAAATGGAGGTAGGGCACCCTGGAAAGGGCCTCAGCTCTAGGTCAAGCCCCTGTGTGCTCATTGTCATTTTAATGACAGTCTTGTCTTTCTAATTATTTGGTGTATTTTCTTTTTTTTTTTTTTTTGGTAACTGTGGATATGCATGCCAAAAGCACCCCTCCATGATTTAGTTTGATGTTGAAAATACTTTGCCCCTGCACCCCAGTAGAAGTCTCCCCTTCTCCTCTTTCTGTTTGATGCATATTTCAATTATTGCAACAGGGTACTATAGAAATAGCTCATGCCCTTGCAAAATTGCCACCACAAGTAAGGACCTGGACATTTTTGCTCTGCGTGTATGTCACAGGATTTATTAACTACTGCCATGACAACTATAATCTGCTGTGCACATGTTATGTGTATATGTGTGGGCATGCACATGCCAAGGTGCACATGGTGGAGATAAGAGGATAATCTGTTCACCCCTTCCATTATTAATCAGGCGTGGTGGCAAGCATCCCATCAGCCCAAGGCTTTAATTTTTTTTTTCTCCGTGTCCGAGACAATGTGTTGGATATAAATAAGTTTTTTCAAGTCGCTTCTAGTTCCTTGGTACCTTGTAATATTGTATCAACTCTAAAAGGTACAAGTGCCTGCAACCTATTAATGAAAGAGCTGTCTGCACTGGCCGTTTGAGGTTCAGCCACAGTGTGTCCAGCAGAGTGTCTTAGCCTTGCTAGCTTCTGATTCTCCCAGCAGTCCAGCTGCATGTCCCACAGTATGTGGAGACTTACTTGGTGTCCAAGATGACCAGTATTTGCAGGCAGGACCACTGCCTTTGCTGCCATGTTTTCCTTGGTTGTTGCATGGAGCACCATCATTTTTTTCTTTTTTAATGAAGCATTAAGGTCCGTTTACACAGTGATAAATAAAGTAATTACTGTAGCAATGGCATTCTGCCTAAGTCATCTTGAAAACTGAATGCAAAATCTTTTTAATAGCTCCATAATGGTCTCTTGAAGTGTTACAGATTTTTATAACGATAGCTGTAATATAAGTGCCATTATTTACTGCGAGACTTGAACATTTTGACCATTTACACGGTCCTTGTCTGTCTCCAGCTGAGCTGAGTGTGTGCCACTGCAGCCCTGCAGACGTGTGCATGCTGGCTGCTACAGCCAGGCGGCTGCCAGAGGCAGTCTTGGCCAGGAGAGGAAAGCCACATCGCATCACTTGTGATGATCAGACCGTGTCGGGTCCGGCTCCATGTTTTCATGTAGGAGGTTTGTTGTTGTTTTTAAATCATCTTTTTTTTTTTTTTTTTGGCAAAATGGAGATTCTGTTTTGGGAACTCCCGAGTTGCTGCCCAGTTTGATAGTATTATGTAAGAAGGCACATTTCTTGTGTTTTCTGATTACCCATTCTTTGGAACAGTCCAAACAAAGAATACTACAATAATAAAAGGGGGAAGGAAGCCGTCACTCAACTCTTCTTGTGTGGTGTCATTTGTGTCCTGATGAAATTCATGAAAGCATCTTAAAGTGGCATATCTTCTCAACAGCCTCTTCTTGCCAGGTATCAGATACATGAGAGGTGTGTGTAGGACACCACTGTGTGGATTCATATTTTCTTGGTAGCAACCGAGCCTAGAGAGTCTGGCTTCCATGCTGACGGAGGGGGAACGGGCCTGTTTTACACGTTTGCAGGGCTGTGTCTCAGGTGAGCCTGGCCCCGGCTTTCCCACGACTACACATTTCTAGAGCACACACTTTGTTTCCTGGGTGCTCGGGAGACAGACCTGTTAGGTGTGCATGGTCTAGCTCGTTGATTCTTCTGGAGAGCGCAAACGTTGTTGATGGGAACACTCGGTGCATTGCATCTGATTTGTTCTCCTGGTGTCTGCATTAGCAATAAATAGACACTCTATTTGCATATTTAACACCCCTCTCCCTCCAGCCCACACCTCTCCACTCCGGGATTAGCTGTTCATTACTTGAAGCTTTTGTCTCTTCACTGGGATACAACTTTTCTCCTTATTAGTCAGCAGAAGTTACCCAAAATGGTGTTGTTTAAAAAGGAATAGAGAAACATTCACAGGTGGCCTTCCCGGGTACTGCTGTTGCTTGTTTGTTTTCTTCCGGTTATACATCCTTTATTCGTGTGTGTGTGTGTGTGTGTGTGTGTGTGTGTGTGTGTGTGTGTGTGTATGTGCGTGTGTGTGTGCCTGCCCGGAACTTTCTGAAGTAAAAATAAATTATTCACATGCTAAACTTTTCATGCTTCACACACAGAATGTTGGTATGTATATGGAAATGCTGTGTTCAACACAGGAGTAAAGACATGGTAAGAATGATGTAAAGTATTTCTCGAGATAACAATACTAGAAAATGCTCAACCAATTCAAAAATTTTCAGGCTATGTTTTTAGATGGCAAGAAATTTTAAGGTGAATTCCCATGGTGCACGCTCATTGGAAATCTCTTTTACACATACATACCTTTTAAACTTTCATTCCGATGTATGTGGCAGAGATTTGCTGAAAAATAATTATTAAGCCTGGCGGTGGTGGTGCACACCTTTAATCCCAGCACTTGGGAGGCAGGGGCAGGTGGATCTCTTATTAGTTCAAGGCCAGCCTGGGCTATACAGAGAAAGCCTGTCTTGAAAAAGTAAAATTCATGTAATATATGAGCTAGCCATTTAAAACTGAACAGGTCTGTGATGTGTCGTATACTCACAGTATTGAGTCAACCACCATTTCTAGTACCCACAGAGTTTCATCAACCCAAAAGGGAACCCCCCATGTAGTGTCTCCTGTTTCCCCATTCTCTAACGCAACTGCAGAATGCCAGTCTGCATTGTGTTTCTATAGATTGTTTGTATGTTCTATACAAATGCAGCCATCTATCATGCAAGATCCGGTGGCCTGCTGTTTTTAATGCCTTACCTACACTATAGCAGGTATAGGGGCCTAATTGCTTTTCATGGCTGAATAGTATTTTATTATGTGAACATAATGAGTTTTGCTTATCTGGAAGATCTGCTCTTAATTGCATACATCCAGGACCTTGGACGTCTCTGTCTTTGTTCTGGGATAGCTGGAAATTCTGTTTGTGGGTGACTGGCTCCTCTCTGTCCCCTTCCCTTTCTGAAACCCGTGAATCCCGCTGACACTTAGAGAAAGGGGAAGAAGATCCTTGCAGGTAGAAGTGAAAGTACTCGACAGAGAAGGATCCAGCGTTGGGTGTGATCACTGTGGTCTGGGCTGATCTTACACACTCGGCCAGAGTGTTTGCCACACTGCAGCACTGTAGCAGTTCCTTCCCCCCTTGGACACCTCGCTCTTTCAGCCTGCATGCCCTGGCACCCAGCTGTCGATTCAGTACCACTCTCAGTGACCATCCTGAAGACCGTGGTGGTCCAGTTAGGGCATGACAAGTGCGTGTTGCTGTGCTACAGAGGAGTATGCGGTGGGCATGCACGTGCTTCACCTGGGAGAGGGCCGCCTCCAGTTCTGTTCAGCAGCTAGGGCAGGGAGAAAGGCATTTTGCCTGGTTCGGGTCTGGCTGGAGCTGCGTGTTAGGAAAAAGAGCTAGGACAAGAGCAAGGGTGAGGCTGGCCTAGGAGGGCATCTTTAGTCTTCAAGGATATTCCTGAAGAGCTTTTTCTCTGAACCAGAATTCCCCTAATTCCTTACTTCCTAGGCTTAAATTGAACAGTAATAACTTGTCCATCATCCCAGTGATTTAGTCCCATCAGGCTTTCTAAATCCCTCAAAATTTCTTTCCTATCCCACGAGTTTTGCTGAGCAAAAGACCCCATTTCCAGTTATCTTTGTTCTAATTCCTACCTCTCACTTTTCCTCAATTTTGTGCTTACTGGATTATGCTTTAACCAAATAAGGGTGAAGCACGTATTTTGAAAAATTCCAATTTTATGAATGATTTAACAAGAACTTTGATGCATTGGGGGGGAAAAAAACAACAGTTATTTCATACTTTACTTTTTTTTTTTTTTTTTTTTTTTTTTGCTTCCTGCAGTAAAATCATACACTTACATATTATTGACTCATGTATGTACAAGTCATTATATAGCTAAAAGAGCAGATATGCCTTTTGGGCGTTTGAGCAGTGAAGAAAAACTGATTTCACACAGGGGTATGAACAGGTGATTCCTGCAGCCTCTCGGATCCTCTGAAGACAAACTTTTCCATGGAGGAAAAGGCGAATCTATTATCCATGAGAGCCACATTTAGGGAGACATTAGTGCTTTTAGCTCTGGGAATGAAATTGCCCTGTACTTCCAGGGAAGGAGCTCTGGCTTTGTGGCCAGAGGCCTCTGTGTTTCCTTGAGAGTGGCGCTCAAAATCTCTGGGCTTCGGTCACCACCAGAACAGGGGAAACGCACCATTTTGTTCCGAGGAGTATGCCGAACGTTGTAACGACTCAGAACCGGCAGAGCCAAGAGCAGGCCTGCCCTTGTGGGCAGGCGTATGTGATTTGAGTACAGTGGCGGGCTGAATAATGTATTTCTTGATTATTTATCTCTGCGGGGCGGTAAGGATACAAGACTGGCATTCTTGCGGCACCCTCTTGGCCCTCTTTTCAGTTTTCACGGTGTTAACTTCTACCTGTTGTGGTGGGAAGCAAGCGTTGCCATTATTCTCAAAGGCATTAGAACAGGGCCATCTTAAAGTGCTACGATCATCTTGTACCTATAATTCAGCGCCACGTCGGTTACTTTGTTAATTCAGCGTCCTCTGAGGAGCCGCAACGGGGGCTCACTTACCCACGCCCCAAGTTCGCAGTGCTATTTCTAGAAAGACTCCAGCCAGCCGCAGCATTCCAGGGCCACCTGGTGTGAGTGGAGCTCCTTGGACACTCCCCCCACGCCTCCCAGTCTAGTAAGATGTCCACCCTCCTAGTGACCCCTGGCCAGCAATTAGAAAACCAGATAGGTCTTCTCACAGTTCACTGGGATCCATTTGTTTTCTCATCTGTATTTGTTTTCTTTGCATTCTCTGGATCATTAGCTATAAATAGCTACGTTTTACATGCATTCTTAATGTAATCGCTTAATAGCTGCTCTCTGGGAAGGAAGGCTCTGGTATTACTGTTTTTCTTTGGTTAGATGAATTTGGGGCATAGATTTTTTTTTTCTTCTCTCTCTCTCTCTCTCTCTCTCTCTCTCTCTCTCTCTCTCTCTCTCTCTCAATCTGTCTGTCTCTCCATCTCCCCCCGTTCCTCTTGTCCAGGCTGGCTCTAATTCCATGCCATGACTATGTTTGGGGTTACACCCTGGGTAGGAAGCATGTGTCGATTCGGGAAGCGTAACTGGTTGGGCTTTGTTTGAATTGTTATTCACATCTTCCTCAGATTTTGAAAAATTGAAACCAAAAACCTTTTCTTCCTTAAAACTAAAAGCCTTTTAAGATGAAAAATACAATGAGTTTTAACAGTTTAGAATAACTCAGAAATACTGTTTTATTGTTGACAGTCAGCCATCCACTTACATCTTCTGCTTAAGAAAAAAAAAAAAACGATAGGATTTACTATATTAAAATCTTTGATTCTTAGTTAGAATAGGGTGCTGCCACGGTACAGAACAAGAGAACAGGAACTCAACTTTACCCTTGAGCCCATTGTTTGCTCTGGCGATGGGCATAGTGTGCCTGCAGGTTAGGGCGCCCCCTGTTGGTGCCGTTATGATAGGGCAGAGGTGGGGAATGCATGTCTCACCTCCTAAGTCAGAATCCTCAGCATCGCTTGAATATTTGTGTGTGGGGTGACTGTTCTGGAGAATGCTGCTGCGTAATAGAAATTCCCAGAGTTCTTCAGTCTGTGGATAGCAGCTCACACAACTAGATGGTGCCTTGTGCCTTCTGGCAGTGAGGTAAGTCTTGAGTTGATAGGAAGACAGAATGGTCAACGCTTCAAGCTAGACTAATCCCCTAGAGGACACTGGGCTTTGGGACCAGTTGAGTCATAAATGCTCCCATCTGAACTCTCTGCCTTCCCTCCATCCTTTCATCCATTAGGTGAGCCAGGAATTTCTGTTGTTTTCTGCTGTTATCCAGGTTGGCTTTAAACTCCTGGGCTCCAAAGACCGTTCTCCTCATCGTCCCCAGTAGCTGGGACTATAGACATGGGTAATTGTGTCCCTCTTTGAGAATTTTGATTTCCATTGACTCCAAGTCCCTTTTCTGAGGAAAACAGTCCGATGCCCTGCCTACACTGTGGCATTATGCAAGAGGAGTAAGATGTGAAAGCAGAAGTGCACAGCACCACCTCTTGCATCGCTCACATTAATGTGAAATGGCAGTATTTGTTTCAAAACAAAATAATGTTTGCTTACTTGATCTTCTGTTCTTTTAACTCTCTTAAAAATTAAGTTTTATTCTTTGAGATAATCATTAATTACATATTTCTTCCTTCTCCTTTCTCCAAACCCCTCCTTGTCGTCTTTGAAATTTGTGGCTTTTTTTGGGTTGTGGTGGTGGCACAAGCCTTTATTCCCAGCACCTGGGTGGCAGAGGCAGGCGGATCTCTGAGGTGGAAGCCAGACTGGTCTACAGAGTGAGTTCTAGGACAACCAGGGCTACACAGAGAAATCCTGTCTTGAAAAACAACATGACAGCTTCCATAAAAAATATTTGTGACCTTTTCTATTAATTGTTTCTGTGTGTATATGTGTATCTAAATACATAAATACAATCTGCTCAGCCTGTGTGATGTTATTTTGTATATATGTTTTCAGGGCTAACCATCCAATATTAGTTTTTTCTGTTTGTTTGTTTTTGGGTTTTTTGTTTTTTTTTTTTGTTTGTTTGTTTGTTTGTTTGTTTTTTTTGCTATAGAAGCCTAATTTAGAGAGAGAGAGAAAAAAAAAGCAAATTTAAGTATGTAAATACTTCATCCAATTTAGTGGAAATTATTAACCTTTCTTTGTAAACGAATAGCTGACTGCCCTGCATGGCCTGTAGCTGACGTATCCATGAAGGGACACACTGAATATTACTCAAATTATTTAATCCCTGCACACATTACCACATCTAGCCATTTTGCTATAATGAGTACAAGATCTTTTAAAAAATAATGCAAGCTATCTCATATTCCCAGCCTGTTGTCCATGGGCTTCCTTTGATGCCTTTTCTGAACAGACTGGGGTTGTATACCCTAACCTGCACCCAGGGGGCCTTTTACACCGTCCATCTAGCAACAGATCTCCAGGGAAGAAAGGAAAAAAGCACATGTCATCATCGTTTCTTTCTTTTAGGTTTGGAAAGAATATATCCAACAAATCAAATGCTCTCAGAGTCACAGCATGTCTCACTTCTAGTAATTAAAACTGAAGCCCAAATTGAATAAGAAATAATTTTTTATTGATTGCTGGCGTTTGTGAAAAAGGTTTAATTAGACCAAGATACAGAAGGAACTTACTGGTGCTTTCATTTAAGAGACACTGCTGACATGGTTATTTTCTGTATCTTATTTTGCCCAGGAATTTATGATTCTTTCTCACTTTCTTCCAAATATGCCAACAGCAAGCCTGCATTCATTAGCCATAGCTGTCTTGTCTTTTGTTTTTAATTGTAGATGGTATATGTTTAAGGTTTTTATATTTGTTTGTTTTTGCACAGTTTCTTTATAGTGATGTAAGAATTCCATCCTTTTCTGTTTGCTGGATTATTCCTGTGTGTTCACCTCTTTTGTCTCTGTGGTCTTGGGGTAGCCTTGGGTTCTCACAAGACCTCAGAGGATAACTGTTACTGTTAATGTGAACAGTTGTTGCTTCTCACATCCCTCCCTCCACCCCCAGTTCTGCCCAGGTTCTGCATGTTCCCTTACAGTGCTTTCTTCCTGTGGAAACCCTGGCCCAAATCCATGTCCATAGGGCTTCATGTTTAGAATTAATGGTGGGCCAGACTGCAGCCTCATTTATTGAATGTCACTGCTGGGATTAAAAGTCAGAGGAAGAGATGGTTTGGGCATATATTTTTATTTTATTTTTTAACTTCAGGACCCTTTGATGACAATAGTTCAGCGGTTACAGTGCCAATATTATGTGAAACTTATCTATATGCATTAGGGTAGACAAGAGAATGAACAGTTGTCACATGAGAATTCCCAGTTGTGTCATCCCGGTCTATTTGAGTGTTTAAAGTTCGAGCCCTGCTACTCGTCATGACTTTATTTAGTGGCTGACACCGAGCCAGCATTGCTGGTAAGCACTGGATCATCACTGTACATGGAGGTACCCCTGGCACTGTTGTGTGTCACTGCCTTGTCCATCTGTTCTTTTTCCTTTGACATGCCAAGTGTGCCGATCAGAAAGATGACTGACACATACTGCTGCTGCTTCTGTCCCTGTCTCCAGTGTGCTGCAGATGAGAGCTTCTGTGAGCGTCTGTGGTGGAATTCTTTTCTGTATGCTGTCCTCCGTCCCCTCTCTCCCTGTGTGCATCTTGTTGTGGCTCTAGCCTCACCTGTTTCCTTCGGGGGTCCTAGAATCCTCTGAAAAGAGCAGACTACATATGTAGATGTGGTATGGATTGATACATGCCATGTGTACTCAGTATGATGAAAGAGCCATAAGAATAGAGTTTGTAGGAGTGAGCCAAAGATTTATATATGTTGATTCAAAAAAACCAAAGGTAAAGGTAGACCATTTCTCTGATCCAGGCCCAGAGAGATCACCTGTGGGCCCTGAGCCTCCTGGAAGGCATGGATCCCAGGCTTGACCTTTCATCTAGGAATAGGCAACAATTTATGTAAGGAATTCAAGCATTTTCAGTAATAAAAGATAGGGAAAAACCTTCAGGTCAAGGTTGAGCTTGGATTTCTGACTTATTTGTTTTCATTATTGGCAGTTGTTAAAGAGCTCAGGGTGTTCTAATCAAGGGTTTGCTAATCAAGTTACTGATGCTTAGGCCATTCTGCTTACTCCCTCATTCCTTCTCCTGAGATACTGCCATTAAAAGAAAAAAAAATGACAGGCATTTCATTTTTTCCAACAACGTGGGAGTAGCTTAAGTGTCCCCCATCTAGTGGTATGTTTTCAGTAGTTAGGGTGAGGGAGAGATAAGCTTACACAGCTGAGTTCAAAGAGAATAAATTTATCACTTCTGTTCTCATACACACACTGAACTCTCCAGAAAAACCTCCAAACAGTGAACAAACAGAGTTTTTCTTCAACTAAGTGCATGGGTTTTTGTGAGGTCTGACTGCATGACATCTATGAAATAATTGGAGACCTTTGAAATACGAAAACACCTTCATCCATAAGAGATCTTTTGACTTAACACAATTGTGAAATAAATCTTGGGCAAAATGCTGATTCAGATTTTACAGTCTGTCTATTAAGTTTTAAAATATTCCTGGAAAAGAGCAACCTTCTAGCTTTCTAAAAAATATGTGTATGGTTGTTTTGCCTGCATGTACTTGTATCTACTTGCCTGGTGCCTAGGGAGTCCGGAGAGGGCATCAGATTCCCTGGAGCTGTGAGCTGCTTTCTGGGTGCTGGGAACCAAACCTGGGTTCTCTGCTCTTCACCACTGAGCCATTTCTCTCTAACCTCTCTCCGCCCATCCCCCCACCCCCACAAAAACTTTTTGTTTGCTTGTTTGTTTGTTTTTTCAGACAGGCTCTCACTATGTAATTTCTGGCTGCCTTGTAGCTGGCTTTAATAGACCAGGCTGGCCTAAAACTCAAGAGTTCTTCCTGCTTCTGACTTCCAAGTTCTTGAGCACTGGGATTAAAGGTTTAAGTCACCATGTCCAGCTATCATTTTTGCTATGGATTAATATTGAAACCAATAACATTTGTGAAGAGTCAGAGTGAATGGAGACTTCAGAAGGCCACTTTGTGTGGCATGCAGGGCCGTGGACAGAGGAACGACACTCATGACTTGGTGGGGATCCCAAGTCCTGACAAGAACTGACCTGTTATGATGGGTTAGACTGTGCTTTTCAGTGGGGATGATGCTGACGGCTCAGTGGTTAGAATCTCTCTGTCTCACCCTGGCAGGATAGCACCAGGGTGATTTGTGACTCGAATGAGTTAATTTTTGTGTATATAGAGCCATGTTGGAACATCAGGGTCAAAGAAGCTTTTCTCACACCGACATGCTCATCTATTGGAGGTAATATTGATGGGATTTTTATTTCTGCTCATCTGGGTACCCAGGAGAAATTAGAAATCGTTTAATCATTTTTATCCCCAGCTTCTTATACCCCATGCATTCATGCATTTTATTATTGTACTTGAGTTTGCTCATGTTCCAGATGTAGGGTGTGTGTGTGTGTGTGTGTGTGTGTGTGTGTGTGTGTGTGTGTGTGTGTGTATTCCCATCCAGACAACATTGGGGGCTGTGCAAACACCTACCTTACTAAAGTTCAGACAAGGGCCGCTGTTTTCTGGGAAGTTAAACCTTGTGAAAATCTGTCTAAGTAAAGAAGATCAAGGCCTCTGTGATCATAAGTCAAGTCAGTTTCCCAAGTAAAAGGAAAAATCAGCTGACCTATGGTGCCTCTTACTCTAATTAATGACAGCCCAAGCGAGCAGCATGTGAAAAATGTGACACTCCAGTCAACTTGAACTGTCCTGTAAGCCGTGAGATCCTTGAAGGGTGCAGATCAACATTTTCTTCTGCACGTGAGATCCAGACTTTTTGTCTGAGGAGTCCTGTACGTGTTCCGTACAGCAGGCACACCCTTAAGATGAGATCAGGACAAAGGTGACAGGAGCTCATCAGAGCTTCCCTCTCCCCAAAGATAGGCTATGCCCCACCCTGATAGGAACTAACTGATAGACCGCAACTTCTGGCTGAGGCTCACCGTCCAGCCAGGTTGATGTGTTAGAATTTTGGTGGCTCTCAGAAGCCTGCTTCTCGAGTATGGGTAGAGCAGAGTCACAGGGCTGCAGTGGGTGTCGGAAGCCATCTTGTGTTCAGGAGGGAACAGTTCCTGTGTGGAGTGGGCAGACCAGAGCATCCACGCAAGTTTCCAGGGTTCGTCCTCGGCCTCTTCAGGTCACCTGCTGGCCCTTCTCTCTGCAGCTTTGCAGTACCTGCTCAGGGTGTTTGGTGACTGCACCTAGGATTCAGGTTATACCCCAACATTCCAGTGGCTCAGATTTGGGGCCAGAACAAGACAGAGATTGAAAAGTGGGACTACCTTCAAAGATGTTGTCACCCATCAGGGAAGAATCATAGCATCTCTGCTTCCAGCTGCAAAACTGCAAATCTTGACTAAGGAGGTTGGGATCTTATACTTGAGAATAGTTTCCATAGATCCAAAATATCACTCAGTTGTGAAAATGAGGGAAATTCTGGTACATGTACAGTGTGGATGGACCTCATGGTCACAATGCTAATGAAATAGCCAGTCACCAAAAGACACATCCTGTGATTCCATCAGGACAGAGCCGGCAGCTACAGAACGGTGGCTGCTGGTGTTCGGGGAAGGCAGGCGTCTGCAGTGTTTTTGTTCTGCCGAGTGGGGAGAGTTGTAGAGGTAGATGGATGGTAGTGATAGCCGAACACCAGCGTGGACTGTTTAATACTGCTTCGTTTCCTATCTAAAGATGATCGGGATGATTGGCCTTGTGCTACATTTCAACACAATTAAAACAAGTAAACATAAGAAGGAGAGCATGAGAGATAACGTTCAGCTGCCCATTGGCTGTTGGGTCAGGGAAGCTGGGATAGGGTCTCACTGGCCCATTCCATACACACTGACTGAGTAGTCTGGGGCTGAGTTTTGGTTCTACCTGAGTTTTGGCACATTGATGCATGAGGGTAACACCTGCCTCTTTCCCAGCGTCAGCCCTCTAAAGGAACCTCTCTGGTGGCTTGTGCCAGGCCTTCCCTGGTGCCAGCCCTAGCTGGAAGATTACCACATACACACCTGGCTTAGGCCAGGTTTCCAGGGAGGCAGGCCTTCAAGGGGCCTGGCCTCGTCTGTTTTCACAGTGCCACAGTGACAGAATGTTGCAGATCTAAACTTGTTTTCACATTATAATCACTCCAGGAGTGTTTTTAGTGCCAAGGTGGGGCAGCCTCCCTCCCTCCCTCTCAGGCGGACTGAATCACCCTTTCTGGGGGTGGGACAAGGCATGCATTTTTGGAAAGCTGGTAAGGACCTTCTGTAAGCAGGCATGGGGATCAAAGCACTATGCATTGTTCTCCTCTAGTCTCAGCCTGGGCCACCTACCACTGGCACTACCACAGTTATGTCTTCTGCGGAGCGTCCTAAAGCCCCACCTGAGGTAGACACTCTTGGGAGGAGTGTTGGGTTGGATCTGCTGCCGGGACGCCTAGAACAGCAGTGGCTCAGTGAGCGAGGGAAGCCACTAGGATGCTGATGTGAGGCTGATGCTGTGGGGGCTCCCAGTCAGGGTCCCTTGACATGTTCGGGCTCACCAGACTAGGTTCCAACCCTGGACTTTCAGGGCTGCACACCTGATGAGCTGCCTCGCTCTCCCCTGCGCCACAAATGCCACTGGAGAGCTGCTGGCCTGTTGAGCAAACTTGTGCCAGTCAGGGAGCCGTGCGATAGGAAGATGGCGGATGGTCAGAAGAGTACTTACCTGCTTACGCACGATTCCAAGCTTGTGCCAAGTACTCAGCCGTCTTTCTGCCTTTAATCATGGAGACTTTCTGAATCACATGTAATTAATTGGACGCCCTTCAGGCAGCTTTTGACTGGCTCTGGCTTTCTCTCTAGGTGATTTTCCCTTAAACTCCTGGAAGGAGAGGGCTAGTGGACAAGAGAGAGATTTCTTTAGAAACGAGAGACAGTACTTTACAGTCCACATAATATTCCACATTGCATAGTGCTTTCAAGAGCCACTTCCCCAGCCCAGGCTTAAGCCTGTAGCTGTTACGGAAAACAGGTAGGCATGTGAATATCCACCCTCACTTGAGCATTGGTATTGTCTCACCTGTACTCTCCTAATGGCATGTCAGTGTGTAATGATGTGGTGTGCCTTAATAATGACCTTACCATAGTTACTTAGCCTGTGTCTTGCTCGTCTGATGTTAAAAGGGCCCACGTCTTAAACCCTCATGTCCTAGACTGGTCTTCCTGGAGGAGAGCCTAGGTTGGTCCTCTTGTCTCAGGTCTGTGTCAAGCTGCCCTTTTCAGAGCTGGACACAGGTGCTTAGAAAGACTTCTCACCGAAGTGCTTTCGGGATTTCTAACGTCTTGCTGTTTTTTCGACCTTGTGTGGTTTCTGGTTTCACAGAAGGCTTTGTTTCTCGGTTTTGTTGCTGCTTTCAGCCTTGCCCTATAATCACTGGGCGCCAGGGAGGGCTGTGGTCTCTTTCCCAGGGTGCTATGCCAGCCCACATGTGCCACCACAGCAGCAGGAGGCTGGGAGGGGGCCAGGAGGGGCCAGTGTTGGAAAACACAGGAGAGTGCCTGTCAGGCCTTTGTTTGGGTTCTGAGTTTACCCCGGAAGGGAGGCAGGCATTCCTTGGAGCTGCTCCCTTTGGCTTGCTTTAAATGGGCCATTCCTCCCGTCATGTGACACAAGCTTAAAGAGACTAGGTAAACATGCCTTACAAGGTTAAAAGTAGGGGTCAGGAAGGATCCTTTCTCCCTTTTTAGGGATGTAGGTTGTGGGTGGGCAAGGTCCTCAGTATTCTTGAACTTCCTTTGCAGCCTGAGGATGACCTTGAACTTCTGATCCTTCTTCCTCTTGAGTGCTGAGGTCACAGGCAGGTGCTACTCTGCCCAGTGTATGTATGTGGTGCTGGGATTAATCCCAGGGAGACAGGCAAGCATTCTACCAACCGAGCTCTGTCTGAAGCCCCATTGCAAACCCCAAAGAAGGACGGAAGAGAGTGAGGAGCTCCTAGAGTCCCCAAGAAAAAAAGTGATGATTCAGGGCACAGCCTTCTGTGTGGCTAACACAAGGATGCCTTAGCTTCCTCCTGCATTAAGGAGTGATGGTGGCCAAGGCAAATGCCTAGGGTGCGAGTGGCTTTGGAATCTCAGGCTGAACATCACAGTGATGGAACAGCTTCTTGTGGCCATTGTAGCAGTCTGGATGAAGTTGTGGTGGTCAGGAGCGTACCTGTGACTACACAGGCCTGGGGCATGAGTAGTAAACCACAGGCTGGACTCCCAGTGGATGGGAAGGTGGGGCCAGAAAACCAGCTGATGGAGAGAACAGTATTTTAAGCGGAAGCAAAAGGACTCAGGTATGCACCAGGACTGCAGATGTCTACTTTGGGCACAGAGAGAAGCAGCTTGGGAGTACTGTGAAACGGTATTTCTACAGAGGCTCCACATGTGGCCAGGTGTGAAAAGACTGATAGTCAGAAAATAAAAAAAAAAAAGGAAGTGGACTTTTTAAAACTCCTATTTTGGGTGTGTGCAGGCATGGGTTGAACACCTGCCTCATGACAGCTAGACATTGCTTTGGGAGCTGTGCAGAGCCTGATGGGAGCAGATTCTGGACTGCTCTGATAGAAAGAACCAAGAGCAAACAGGGCCTGAAACTGCCACTTAGTGGGCAGCGTGGCCAGTCAGCAGAGGAGCGACTGAGAGAGATCGAAGAGCTACAGCTACAAGCCTTGCCCATCTGCTTATGTTGACTTAGCTTCATTCCCACGGTTCTTCTCTAAGCTATGGGCTTGCTTCATAGTCACTTACTTGTCCTTGTTTGGAAGGTGCCTGGCTACACAACCATTTCATACGTGAGAAAACTGAGAGCCAGCGAGGGGTGTGGTTTACTCAGTGTTCACGTTGGGCATATGGTTCAGAAACCCAGCTTGGCCAGTGGCTCAGAGACTCTTTAAACTGCTGGTCCCTTGATGAGGAGCAGGAAGATGGGCCTTCTCGGAGGAGAGGAGAGGCCTGGGATGCACCTGCTCTATCTTCATGATGTCCTTGCCTGGCTCTCTGTCTCTGGGCAGCGTGCGGCCTTGGTGCCATGAGTGTGTGTCTGTCTATGGGGTGAAGGAGGAGGTTGTCTGGCCCTGTTGCAGCCCACCTCTTCACTCACACTGTACGCTCCTCCTTCCCAGGAGCCTCTTAGTGGTTGCCTTAACGTGCGAGCTGGCCTGTCACATGCAGCAGCTCTCTGGCAGTGACCTTTTCCTTATGACGGGTCTCCCTAGCCTCTGTGGAAGTTAGAATATCCATAGCTCCCTGTCTTTTACAAACAATGGAAAAACCCATTACCAGCCCCCAAACCAGCTGCCTTTCTTCTGATGAATAGACAGCGAACCTCGAAGAGCGGCAGAGGAGTTTCCCGCAAGCACTCCGGGAGTGCATAATACGTTTTAAATAAGATTAAAAATTATGTATTATTCTCCCTAGCATCTCCGTCGGGTCATTGAGTGCGCGCATTCAGTGCTGTGTGCTCAGTACGAGGTAGTAACATGTATTCAGTGTGCAGTACATCCACTTTGTTCAAGAACAATGTATTCAAGGTCAGTGTGTTTTGGCTCTGCGACAGACTTCTGGAAATTCCCAAGAGCATAAGTTTTGTTTGTTTTTTTTGCACTGGTTATGTAATCCAGCACAAGTGACTGCGTGGCAGCAACCTCGAGTAGATGACTTTTAAAATGCAGTTGGTTCTAAAATTTTGCTTTGAAGAGAGTGGCTTAAGATTTGTCTTTTTGTTTTTCAAGTTCCTCCCAGGGTCTCAGGCCGGCTCTTTTCCTTTATTTGATCTTGTTCAGGGATCCCCCGTGAACACTCCTCCGTAGAAATACCATTCACTCCACCCTTTGCTTCAGTGGGTAAGCGTTGCCTCTCCCTCCGCACAGAGCCTGTCCCAGGAGAGACTGTTCCTTCCGGTGAAGTCCAGGTTGCTCCACTTGTAGGTCGCAGGGTTGTGAGCTCAACCTCTCACCTGTACAGAGATTCGCGTCTGGAGCGGCACATTGCAAAGTCTTCCCCGGTGCAGCTCCGCTGTCCGACAACACGGTTCTCTTCTCTCCTGGTCGGCTTTAGTGACACGTTAGCCCTTGACCAAAGTTACTCCCTTGGAGGAGGACATTCCTTCCACCAGAGCTAGGGCAGAAGCCAAGCATAAGGACCACGTCTGTCCAGGAGAGGGAACAGGCGAGCAGGCTGGGTGTCGGGGTGTCCCGGTGGCTCCATGGGCAGGGCCTTCATGGCGGTCTGAAGTGCGTGTACTGTGTGGCCATTGAGGGCCTCCTGGCTGTTGGAGGGTCCTGCACGGGAGATTCAGGCACCCCATCACAGCCTTTAATGTTACTTGTTCAATCGGCTGAGGATGGAATCAGCTGGAATTCATTCAATGTGTGACCACAGGCATTCCTGTGCGTTGAGTGTTCACATGCCAGACACTTTTCTAAGTGCTTTATAATGTATTATCTCATTTAGTATTGCTCTGTAGTAGAAATCGATTGTCAATAAGATCACAAGGTGCCAGTGTAACCTCCTTGATAGCACCCTCTTAAGCACCTTGAGTTTCATAATTTCCTATTTACAGACGAAATTAACATGCTAATTACAAATCATTCCCTACTATTCACTCAGGCAAGCTAGCTCCTTAAGGATCTCCTTAAGGTTTAGATGGATAACTTAATTGAATTGCTTAATGTATTTAGAAGTGATAAAACTGCATTTCTTTTTAATTATATAATCCAGATAACAAGGCGTAAGTCTAATAGAAAAGGTTCAGGGCATCTGCATAGGAAATGTACCATCTTCCTGAAAGGACTGAAAACCCTATTTCCCCCTAGTGTAAGAATATTATTGCCCAAGTCATCTCTTATATATTGATGTACAATTTCTTTTCTAACCAATGTTAATATTTGCTTAAATAATTTTAAAGTTTTGTCTTGAAGCCATAATGGTGAGAATGGTTTAGAATTTATTAGTTTTTTTTTTTTAATTTTTAAAATTTTTTTGTTGTTGTTTTGTTTGTTTTTTAGAAAGTTTTTCACTTTATAGCCCTAGCTAGCCTGGAACTCACTGTGTAGACAGGGTGGCCTGGAACTCACAGAGATCTGCCTGCCAAATGCTGGGATTGCAAGCACAGACAACCAGTCCCAGAACTTTGCAGTTTATTTTGAAGAAAAAGAGTAGTGAGCTAGGGCCAGAGAGTGAGTAGACTTGCCGGATGACTTTTGCTGGCAATAAAGACCCACACTTGCCAGTTATAATAAACACTGCACATCAGATCATTTTCAGATCCTCAGGAGGACTTATCCCTTATGGAGAATTCCCAGGTGAAGACTGTGTTTATAATGTGCAAAACCCAGTTTTTCAGTTTTCAGTTTAGATTTACTTTAGCTTATCAAATGCTTTTTGCATAGAAATAGTGAGTTAAGCATGGTTAATGAGTATCAGCAGATTGTAAGGCAAGTTTGTAAACTACTGAGAAACCTGCCTCACCTCTCGGGTATCGTCACTAGCAGCATGTTCCTGTCACCAGCTCAGGTGTAGAGGAGTTGCCCTCTGCCCTCATTGTACTGCATTTCTTAGCGTACGTGATGGAGAATTTGGACAACTGTTACGGTATTCTACGGTCAAGGAAAAACAAGTTCTACAGGTTTCCGGTACTGAGATCCGCTGAGCAGCTTTCCCTGCACTGGCCTACGAAGTTCATAGTCAAGTGAAAGCCGACCACCAGGTGAAAAGCTGATCATCCAGTTCATCCCTCCCAAGAGTGTGTGGGTGGGTGGGTGTGGGTGTGGGTGGGTGTCTGCTGTTTATAACCAACTTATGTGTGTCTGTGTGTTTGCTATTTATAGCTAACATTATTTCTGTTGATATTTAATAATTCCATAGAAGGGCTTTGCTCTAAGATGAGCAAAAAGAGCACGCATTCCAAATCATCAACCCCTTGATGTTATCCATTGGGACAGGAAGAGGAGACATAATCACAAAAGAACCAAACTACAGTTCTTAGGTTAGCGATTCACCACCTCTGAAAACCTCTGATGGTAACTGCTCACCCCCAAGTGTATATTGCTTTTCTGTCATTATAATCTTTAAAATGTCAGATTATGTAGATACGTTGCCATTCTTTCTCCTGACGAATTCAAAATAGTGGAAATTGGGAGAATTTTAATTCTTCAGGAGACCGAGCTGAGATGTGACTACTGTAAATGGACTCTACTCAGCCAAGCTAATTCTGAATTTGACAACTTATCAGCAAACTGTCCTATGCAGTTAAACTCACAGGCATAACTTTTCCAGAATTGTGGACCACCACCCCACATTCCCCAAACATCAGACAAGGGCCTGGATGAGGCTAGGAGCACCCACACATTGCAGGGATCCTGGCATAGTTGGTAAGCCCCCAAGAGTGCCAAGTCCCTGCAGAAAAGAACACGGCAGGCAGGGACAGCAGCAGACTACCTGCTTTTACATAGCAGCCAGTACTGCACAGCCAAAGCCAAAATAAAGAAAATGCGTTAGTGGAGTGTCCTTCTGCCTTCCTCTCTGTCTAGACAGGAGACCACACCAGGCCTGTACCACATGTCCTAGGGCAAACTCCTGTACTGGGAGACCAAGAAAAGAAGAAGAAAGAAGGCTGCAGTGAAGCTTTTTAAATAATTCCTAAATGTAACTAACAGTCAAGAGCGTCTCTTCAGAAGGGCCACACTGGTGGACAAAGGAGCTAGTCTGTTCTGCTGCATGGTCCCCCATTTGTGTGTTAAGCTGGTTTGAACAAATAACCTTCCTATTACTAGAAAGAGGTCTTTAAGAGATTTCAGTTTGTGAGTTGCTGATTCAGCATCTCTTTTTAAAGATTTATTTATCTTCTGTATATGTGTGCTCTATCTGCATGTATACCTACATGCCCCAACAGGGCATCAGATCACATTATGGATGGTTGTGCCACCGTGTGGTTGCCAGGATTGAACTCGGGACCTCTGAAAGAGGAGACAATGCTCTTAACTGCTGAGCCATCTCTCCAGCCCTATTCAGTCATGTTTTAATAAGGGACAAAACTTGGTGTTAGATTTGGTTAAAAAAAAAACTGAATTGTCATCTGTGATGAAAGGAAATAATCTTTTCCTCCTTTTTCCTTCCTTAGAAAAACAAAACTCTGTTTAATTATGTGGAAAGGACTTTTTTTAAAGATTTGTTTGTTTGTTTATTAATTATTCAGACAGTGTTCTGCCTGCATGTGTGCCTGCAGGTCAGAAGAGGGCACCAGATCTCATTATAGATGGTTGTAAGCCACCATGTGGTTGCTGGGAATTGAACTCAGGAACTTTGGTAGAACAGCCAATGCTCTTAACCTCTGAGCCATCTCTCCAGCCCCTAGAAAGGACTTTTTAATGTTAACTGATAGAAATCTAAATTTGTGCTTGAAAGTAGCGGCTCATGCCTTTAATTCCAGCACTTGGGAGACAGAGGCAGGTAGATCTCTGAGTTTAAAGCCAGCCTGATCTAGAAGATCATGTTCCAGGAAAGCTAGGGCAACAAAGAAAATCCCTATCTGAAAACAACAACAACAGAAAATAAATAAATAAATGAACAAACAAACAAATAAAAATAAAAAGGAAAAATAAATCTAAATTTATATGTTATGGTTGTAATTTGGAATAATGAAAATGCATGTATGTACTCTGCCTCCTTAAGTCTTTATTACTGATGATTTAGACAATACTGTTTACATTATACATGCACATATTCTAGTATGTGCGGCTTCAAAGAGTCACAGAGCCCTTCCTTAGCATTGTTCTTTATCTTTTTCTTTTCCAGCTTAATGCTTTACCTTGTCCTTCACTGTCAGTCCACTGTGATTGTCCTGGTTATTTTTAACTCTTGTGTGATGCTAAGAGGATGGACACAACTGTTGCAAGCACCAAATTAGGTGTTTATGCTACATTACAAACAAGCCTTCAGGAAGGAAGTCTTTGGGCTGCTTGTACTGTCAAGTAATCCTGTCAGAAAGTTGCTCGCTAATCGACTTAGAAATTTGTTAGCTTACTTTGAATTCTGTTTTAGTTTATTGTTTTCATGGTCTATATTCCTAAACTACCATGGCCAAAATAGTAACTTTTGCAAAGAATGCAGTTTAACTTAAAGATGGATTTTCTACGTAAACACTTGGGAGCTAGCTCCTCCTCTTTGGAGCTGTGACTTCTGATGAAGTGTAGTGCACAGGCAGTAGATATCCTGTGTCTGGACAATGTCCTGTAACAAGGGCAGTGTGGTTTGCAAGAAGCCATCTGTCTAGCCAACTAGAGGATGCAAAGCTAATTTACTTGTTGTATTTTTATGTTCATTAAAAACAACAACAGCTTCATTCTTGAGAGACTATACATTCACAGGATCACAGGCAGTTACAGGAAATAATAGCATCCCAGGCTGCATCTCCGTGACCCCTCCCCCAGCACTTTGTGAAACTATAATACAGTTTGGCAACCAGAAAATTGCTGTTCGTATGTTGGGAAACATTCCCTCCAATGCGGAGGTCCATTTTGCCTTACCTGGTATCCTCCGCATGGCGAACCCCCTTACCCAAGGTCACAAAGAATCTCTTCTCCCTCTCAAAGGGTCGTCACTTTAAAGCTATTTTCTATATAATTATTCCCTTTAAACATGCCATAGTTTACCTAACTACCCCTCTTTGTTAACATTGTAGTAAACCTAAGCTTTCTTTGGGAGAAGAAGTCTCTAAAAATTCAGTTTCTATGTTATACAATAGTAGTGTTTATTTGTAAAGATGCCCAAACAGTCCAGAGTAGCCAGGGGACCCCTTACTTCCTTCTCAGCTGTGTGTGTGGGTGTGTGTGTGTCTATTCTGATAGATGTGGGGTGTGTGTGTGGTGTGTGTGTCTATTCTGATAGATGTGGAGCGATAACTCATTGTGGTTTTAATTTGCATTTCCCTGGTGGCTAATGATGTCAAACACCTTCTCATGTGTTTGTTTACTATTTATATACCCTCCTCTTTGGTGGAGCATCTGTTCATCTTTTGCTCTAATTAGATTGTTTATTTTGTAATGTTGAGTTTTCAGAGTTCTTTATAGATTCCAGATTCTAGCTCTTTGTCAGATATGTGGTTTGTAAATATTTTCTCCCAGTCTGTGCTTTATCATTTTGTCTTCTTAACAGTCTTTCACTGAACAATTTTTTTTTTTTATTTTGTAAAAGCCCAGTGTCCTAGTTTTTCTTTCTGTGATTTTTTTTGTTTTTCTTGTAGCCTAGACTAGGAACTCCACCTGCCTAGAGTTAGAGCTCAGAGATTCCCCATCACCTCTCCCCCTGCCAACTTTACTGTTTGAGGGCTTATGCTTATTTTTTTTAATTTTGGGAACTGTTTTGAGTTAATTTTTTTATATTAAGTGTGAGATTGAGGCTGGTCTTTCTCCCTGTCCCTGGGAGCACTGTTTTGTTTGTAGACTACATTGCACTTTCTCCATTGAACTGACTTTGGACATTATCAACACTCAGTCATGTGCTTCACTGGCCTTGCTGCAGGGTCTCTGTGCTGTTTTATTGGTATGTGGGTTTATTTTTTGCCAGTGTGACATAATCTTGAATGGTCTCACTATATCCTAAATTTTGAAATCAGGTAACCTGATCCCAGTTTTTTTTCCCCCGCTGGTAATTTATTTTACCATCACCTTTCTCACACCTAAAACAATCTTGCTGAGATTTTATTATGAAATGCAATATACCTCTAATATATATGCATAAAAAGGAGGGTGTATGTGTGAGTGTGTGCATGTGCATGTGTGTAAACCAGAGGTCAGCATTAGAAATCAGGTGTAGTTACTGTTCACCTTGTTTGTGTGTGTTTTTAACAGGGGTTCTCACTGAGCTTGGAGGTGACCAATTAAGCTAGAATGGCTGGCCAGTGAGCTCCCAGGACCCACCTGCCACTGCCCAGCTTCTTCTCGTCCCTGTTTAATGGGTGCTGGGGGTCTGAATTCAGGTCCTCACTCTTAACGTGAGCAGTTCTTTACCAATGAGCCACCACCCCCCGCCTCACATGTCTAGTTTGTCTTGACACAGTTTAGTAAAGCAGGAAGAGCGTGACCACACTTAAGTGCATTTGTCCATGTGTTAGAAGATGGGCGAGCTCATAAATGGCGGAGATAGTTCCCAGTTCCTGCAGTTTATAATTATAACTTCAAAATTCAGTTTTTGCAGCTGAACTTTTACTTGATTGGTTGGTGTCTCACAGTAATTAACCTCCAACTCAGGAGAATGACTTATTGTTACAAGGAATAGAATCTAATTTTCTTAATGTACAGAGTGTTTTTAGAAATAATACAGTGCGTATCTAATTTGTACCAAGAATTGATTGTACCAGACAGGTACCTGAAGTTCTTGTGAGTTTGGTTCTTTATCCCCCTTTCCATCAATTGTCACAGTCCCCACTTCCCTTCATAATGGTGGAAGTGCTTGCCTGTGCTCTGAGTTTGAGCACGTGAAGTAATAGGAGGAAACACTCACTGGTTTCAGTGTCGAATCATCCAGAGTTAAGAGCGACACATACAAGGGTAGCGATGTTGACTTTGGGGGACTGTTGGTAGGAGGCAGTGTTGGTCAGGGCAGTGGCACTGAATCCAGTGGACCGTGGCTCTGAGGTGTTCTATGAAGCCTGTCCTGAGCATCTCTCAGTATAGTGGGAATAAATAGAATACCGCTGGAGGGATCTTGAATATTGTATTAAATAACTTGAGCCTGTTCTTATGTTATGCCATTCATGCTAGTATTTAGTGACTTGTGCTGCTTTTCCTTTGAAGTCCTTTTGGCTCCTGTCTGTAGTTTAGGCATTCAGCTATTCAGGCAAAGCAAAACACAAGGTATGACCAAGAAAGATTCCCCCAATAAGAGATATTCCATTATAGAGCTGGATGATTTATAGTGGGTTTTCTTAAAACGAAGTATACTCATACAGCATGGGCTAGGATGTTAGTCTTGCTTTCTGATCTCTGCAGGGATGGTCAGTCTTTCAATGATAAGCTACACAGCCCTCCCCTCCCCCTACAGACTTTCTCCTGTCTCCTCCTGCCATCCCCTTCCAGTGCTCAGTCTGTCTGCCCTAGAGTGACAGGCACACTTAGGTTTCTGCAAGCATAACCACTTAAACCCAGAGTCTCCAGATGAGAATTTCTACTCTCAGGTTGACCTCCGAGGCTTTGTGGACTTCAAGCCTTTAGGACCAGCGTGTGTTTGAACAGTGAACATTAAAAATAAAGTAAGGAAAACTTGAACTATATAGCCTGTTTTCCTTGGCTCATTCACTGAGTTGATGAAAAAAAATTAGCATTGTTGCAGATTGTCATTACTCTGTAGTCTAATTGTTAACCACTGAGTTTAAAATTATTTTGAATGAAAATGTCTCAGTCAGTTGCACAGGAGCTACTGTGGAGCTGCCTGTGATTTTTCCGGGTCAGTGAGATAGTCACTTCATGTTCTTCTGTGTGCTTGAGGACATGCAGATGTAGCAGCAGTCACAAGCCCCCTCCAGGCTTTCCACGTGCTCTTGAGAACCTGGGAACACAAGTGTTATTCATACTTAGTGAACAGCGAAACCCCTCTGTGCCTTTTACCTGCCCCAGAGGAAAGTCCAGCTTTGCGTGTATTTTTCGTCATTCACAGCACTTGTTTGAAATTGCTTTGGGAAGACTCTGTCACCAGGCCGTGCCTCTGGTCACATGATGGAAGAACAGGTGCCTCTGCTTTGGAGAGCCTCCTGAAATGTGAATGCTTGCGCCCGTGTTGCCGCTCTAACCTTTCCTATGTCACGGAGGGAGGACGGGCATGCCTTGCCTCTCTCACCACTTGAGGATCTCTTGGAGTCTTGGTTGAGGATTGAAATGCCGCTATTTCTGTTTGGTGGTGACATTTCCTAAGCCTGCAGTGCTGTGTAAATAGTCACGGGAGTGTCCTCTATCCAGCAGCATGAGAGTGGCCTCCCTGGGGCAAGGTTAGGACCGGAGTCCAGGAATTGAGATGTGCTGCAGCCTGCCTCCTGGGGAGGAGTCCTGAGTTTGTTCTTCCCTAAGTCACGACTCTTTCTGGACTGCAGAACAAAATAAAGTCAACCTCTGCCAACCTGCTTTTATGTGTTAGGGACTTGGCTACAAGGTGGCCCCATTGCCTTCCTGAATACAGTAACTTTCAGAAGAATACAGAAGCCCTGCTTGCAAAAACAGCACCTGAAAGTGGTGAAACCCATCGCCTGACTAAATGCAGGGGGCAGCAGTGTTGGGTTACAAGCTAAGGGGGAGTAACTGAGTAAAGCCATGACTCTCTAAGCGAGGTCCTGGCGATACAAACCATTGGCTGCACTTGACATGTGGGCACACCTCATCCCAGGTACATTTCTATCTAAACTCAGTTCCACATTATCAATGGACCTGCCCGGCTAGAAACTGTTGGCTTGGACACATGCTAGCTTTTTGGATGGCTTTGCCATGTCTGTTTATACATACACCTGGAGGCCCTTTGGAAGCTTCATTTGGAGGCAGGGCAAGGGGGTGGTTGTCTGGGGAGTTGAGGGCGAAGGCAGGTAAGAAATATGCTTCTGAGTCTCAAGACTGCTTTCGACCCTGGGGAAGACAGGTTGGGGAGAGATTGCCTCTGGAGCCCGTGAGCATATTCCAGTGGTACATAGGAATTTTGTTCTTTGGGGTAGATAGAATTTCACTTGCTGTAAATTAATAAAGAATGCCCACCAATTTGCATATATGCCATGCTGTATTGAAGGCAGCTAATACAGGAACACTCCATGCTTGAGACACACTCCACATGCCTGAATTTTCATCTGAAAGTACCAGGTTCTGTGGCACCCCCAAGGGTAGAAGAGAAACCATCTCACTTCCTGGGAGATGAGATGTAGGGTGTTAGAAGAGGAGGGGCAGGGGACTTTTCCTGCTCTGGAGATGCAGGAGACGGTGAGAACTCCGAGGAAAGAGAAGTGTCTATTGAGTAAAAAGCTGTCTGCCTGCCTGCTCTGAGCTCTGCCCCTCACCCATGGTCCTTCTGACTCAGTGGTCTGGGTGTCTGTTGGAACATGACTTCCCTCAAAGCATCTTCCAGGCATTTGGCAAAGACTGGTCTCTGTCTTTGGAGATCTTTCCCTGATTGTGTATCAGTGACAACTTGTACTTTCTGTGACTGCTGGCTTCACTGGGGCTCCCTAGGACATCTCTCTGGCGGAACTCTGTCGGTCTTGAAGGACAGTGAGGAGCATGCTCTATGGACAAGTGATTATGCTTAGGGCAGAGGCAGATGCCACTGTGGTCATCTTTCTGTATGGTGTGTTTTTCTCCTTTTTTTTTCTTTTTCTTTTTCAGATAGGCTCTCTCTGTATAGTCCTAGCTGTCCTAGTCCTAGTACATGAAATGTACAAGCCATCCTTAAACTCAAAGAAATCCAGCTGCCTTTGCCTCCCAAGTGCTATTCTTCATCGCTTTTTATTTTGTTTTCCCCTTCGACCTAAGACCTGTATAGTTTTCTTTGTTGCATATAGTTGCTTTTAACATCTGTTTCAGTTGATGGAATCAGTAAGAAAATTTTATGTCCAGTGTCAGCTAAAAATTAATTAATGTGATTTTTAACTGAGAAATTAGTTACAGATGTCTTCCCTTCTTCCTTCTCTACTTTTTTGTTTGTTTGTTTATTTTATTATTATCTTATTTTTGAAGTTTTAAAGGTAGACCATGTTCCTGGCTTTGGTGAGCACATGGGCTTCTGAGAGCAAACTTGCCCTGGCTCCCTCTCCTGCTCATTTACCTTCCTGTAACATGGAAAGGCAAATAGACCCTTAAATGTGACTCACAGTGCCACTGCCAATTCTCTCCTTTGTACATAAGTAGTTATATTATTTCTGGGTTATGTTCTTTATCTTTGGAAGGAAAAAGAAACTACCCTGGCCTGTTTGCAGGAACGCATTGTTCCAGGCTTGTTCGGTGCACCTGTGACGCCATTTTCCAGTTGGAGCGATGGGGATGATAAGATCAGTGTCAGGTGGTGAGCCTTTTAAAGTACAAAATACACAACTTTGATATACAGTGGTCATTTTCCTCTCAAAAAAAAAAAATGTCAGCATCTAGCGTCTCCTATCCAGGTGCTGCTTGCTTCCACCCCTCTGAGTTCTTACTTGAGATGGAGGTAGGCATTTAGAGCCAGCTCAGGCCACACAGTGAAGTCACCTTAGTGAGGCCCTAAACAGCAATAAATAGAAAAAGAAAATCAGTCATTTTATACCTTACCAAAAAGGTGATATGCGGTCTCTTTAAATGTAGCTATGTGGAGCCCTGGCTTTTAACGTCCCTCTTGACAGTGAACTTTTTATCTGGGGCATGTCTTGCGTTGAAGGATGATCTTATACTTTAGTGAGGACACAGGCAAACATCAGTGCAGGGCATGACTTACATCCTGGCAGGTAACTGAGGGGCCATTTTGTGGCCTGGAGAGGGCACTTGGCTTTGCAGGAGGGACATGTTGAGGGGAGAAGCACACTGGAGGGAGATGGTCAGAGGGAAGTGGATTCCTGGCCTGCGCTGTGACTGAGCCAGGGAGAGGAAAGGCATGTTGGTGGCTCTGGTCCTATACAGTTTGTGACCTGGGACTTTTCTCTGTATGGGTTTCAGTCCTGTTCCACTTGGGCTTGGGAGGCCCAGGGTACTGGAGAGAAGAGTGTGCCTAAGTCAAGGAAGTAATTGGTTATCTCAGTGTCCAAAGTGGGTCACATTTGTCCTTACCTAGAATGGATTTTGTTATTACTGTTTTAAAGAAGCATGTGAATGAGCCATGGGGAACAATTTTGTCCTTCCTGTTACTACAGATGGACAGTCCCTCCATAAGAGAGTGTCAGACTCTGTCCACGTGAACAGAAAATACAGTGATGTCCACATGAAAGCATTATAGAAAGGTTTCTAAGTCTGGTTTTTAGTTTCCTGAAGCCCTAAAGGAGCAGGATCTGGGACAGAGACAGAGTCTAGAATCTGGAATAGTGTGGGCTGTGTGCTATAGGTGTCTGGAGAATCTGTCCCCAGAAAAATAAAAAGCAGACATATAAAAGGCAGAGAAGCGGTCCCCCAGAATATACCTTGCAGAAGTAAGACAGTAAATGCTTAGTAATATTAAAACCAAGCAAAAACTTCTGCTCTTTTACAAAACCTGGTTTTCTCTCTTTCATGTTGAGTCATTACCAAGTGAATCACTGGCTAAGGTTCTTACCTATTACCATAAATAATGTGTGTCCCATTCATTTATTTAAAAGTGATTAAAACAAAAGCAGAAAGTTAGTTTGCTCAAACATAAAGGAAAAAAAGTCATCTTTTTTGTTTTTTTATTTTTTTAACTCTTTATTAATTATACTTTATTTACTTTGTGTCCCCCCTGTGGTTCCCTCCCTCCTCCCATCCCAATTCCTCCCTTCCTCCCCCTCTGCACACATGCCCCTTCCCCAAAAAGTCATCTTAATATTCTTGATGATTTCCCAGAAGTTTCATACCCAAAGATTTTAATATGTATAAAGTAAAACCATCTGTAAGCCTTCATTACACTGACACTATCCCACACTTTTTTTAAAGAAATTTTTGTAGCTCCTTGATATTGGTGATATATTGTTGATTAAAGTATACATGACAATGCCTGATAGATTGTTGCTATAAGGGTTAAGGCATTCATTCCTTTTTGTAACTTTGTGCAGGTATGGGTGCGTGCGTGTATGTGTAGGTCGGAGGACAACCTGGTAATGTTTCTTAGATGCCCACTCAACCTCCCCCCTTTTTGAGAGGGTTTCTTTCTTACTGCTACATGTAAGTTTGTACATCAGAAAAGGGTGTCAGAGCCCATTATAGCCAGTTGTGAGCCACCATGTTGAGTGCTGGGAATTGAACTCAGGACCTGAGGAAGAGCATCCAGGGCTCTTAACCACTGAACCATCTCTCCAGCCCCCTTGAGAGGGCTTCTTATTGGTACAGAGCTCAGCAAGTAGGCTAGGCTGGCCAGTGAGCCCTGGGGATCTGCCCATTGGTCCCTTCAGCACTAGGATTACTGGTTGTTAGCACAGCTGCCTTTATCATGTGACCCATGAGACTGATTGCAGGTCCTGGCACTCACATGGGAATTGCTTTGTGACTAATCTATCTCCCCAGCCTAAGCTACTTCCTTTCAGTGTCCAAGTCATTCTCTCACTGTGCTCTGAAGACCACGGTGCCATAAACTTTTTCCTTTCACCTTTAATTTTTATGTTGCATTTATTGAGATGTTTACTTCTTTATTAAATTTTATTCACAGAAGGCTGAAGCAAGGAAGATTAGTGATCTCATTGGCTGACAATTCTGGTTGTTGAGGATTTACTCTATGGTTGATGGACTTTTTGTAAGAGTATAGAAACCCCATAGAGTGTCACATTTCAGTTACCGTCTCATAGAAACTAAAGTGCAGGATGGAGTTTAAAGCTATGCCCAGGGAAAGAACCGTCACAAGGACTAGGGCCTCCTACCTCCTTAAGTTGTAATAAGGTTGTAGAAACGTCGTGTGATTATTGTCCTGTGGTGAGATATAGTTTGCAGGTAAAAAGGATATACTGAATTCATAATCATCATTGTGCTATTAGGCAGTTCTATACAAATAGGTTTGATTTGGAAGAAAAGTAGGAGGCGGAGGGGGAGGAGCTAGTAGAGCAGAAATACACTGTGACGTTGCTCACCTTCCTGTGTAGATGGAGGGCCTAACTGGCAGCGTGTGAAGCAAGACGAGGATGGACAAAGGGACTCGGAGTATACAACCTGTGTCCATCTTAGGGCCAATGAAATGGTTAAGAAAAACACTCCTTTTACCTCCCTTCCTTGTACCTTAAAAACGTCCACTTTACTTCACATGACACACTGAAGTCTGGTTAGTCCTCTGACTGGCCCTCATTTGACTGTGATACAAATGAGCACTAACTAGTATTGTAGATACAGAGAATGTGGAGTCTTCAGGCTTTACCTTTTATTTGCTCGTATCAAAGAGAGGGGAAGATGACTGATACTACGTGACTATCCATCATGAACCTCGTGTTTGTAAAGCGTCTTCATTTATAAGAGAGGCCAGAGCACTCCCCACTGAAACTCCATATAATGAGATTTGCCTTTAGAAATTTCTTTTAGAAAAGTAGCATAAATCTAATTTTAAAACGTGTTCTTTGATCTGATGTCTGCTTGGTTGGAAAGAAACTTTTAAAAATAATCTGCGTGGCCACTGTATTGTAAGAAAAAATTAGGTGAGCAGTGACCCAGGTTACCAGTTCAGAATGGTTGCCCGAGTTCCAAGCTCCACATATATACACAAGTTCATTTATATCAGTCTTTTATAGTAATAGTCCTAGGAAAATGAGCAGAGGCAAAGATGAGAGGCCAAAGTTTCAAAGCTCGAATTTTAAATAATATTCTTTATAACTACTTGCTGTTTTTCTTGTGGAAAAGTCAAGAGTGTAGTTTGAGGGCGTTTGGCACAGGTACTCTATGTGTATGTGAAAACTTTCTTGGCTTAGTGGGAGTTGCTGTTTGGTTAGGACTGACTGCTGGGAAAGTCCAAATACAGGCCTGAGTTGAACAGGCCTTCCAGGTGGGTGTCTGTGTGCCGAACCTCTGTAAACACGTGTAGGTTTGTTCGGCATTGTATAACATGTATTGATTTTTTTTTTCTTTTTCCTCTCCAGAAAAATCTCAGGTCTGTCTTTTCTTAGTTGATACAAAGGTTGGTCTGTTCTCTAGGACCACAACTGGGAAACCTCTAGGGCCAGGTCTCTGCTGTTAAAGGTGTCTGAATTCTCCAGATTCCCCATTCCCGTCACAGGATTCCACCAGGACCACTTCATACTGAAGCCGCTTTTATCCTACAGAAATGCCCATATATCTGGCAGGTCCAGCTGTCGCTGGTGACACGTGAAAATTAGCTAATAACAAGTCTCCCCTAGGATAAACAAGTACTTAAAAAAAAAAAAATCTGTGTGTCAGTGAACTCATCTGTTACAAAGCCATTCTCAAAGATGGCCAGTGAAAGTGGAGGCCTGTGGAAAGTCACTCTGACGTCATTCTCCTTCCTGTCACTGTGTAGTGTTAGGGCTGTGCTGTGCCCTTTCAGTCACAGACCCAAGTTAACTCTTTGTGTTAATGGTACACAGAATACATTTCTAGAAAAAAGCGACATGCTTTCCGATGGTATAGCAGAAAGAGAAGCAGTCTTGTCAAAATGACAGTTAAGATGCTGTTATTTTGGCAGAAATATTAATAAATGTCATATTACCCTTTACTAATTATTTACAGCATAGAATATAAACCCTGAAGTATAATATTTTATGAAACATTTTTTTAAAATTCATATCCATCACACTGTGCTGACTGTAGGTCTGTAGTTTCTATCCAGAGGCCTGAGAGAAGGAAACATTATTAATACCCTTGTTTCAGCAGAAATAAATTCCATCCCAAGAAAGCACCCTTGAATTTTTGGTTCTTCTCAATGTGGAATATTTTTAAATACGTACATTTATTCTTTCCTGGATTCAAATACCAATGCTTTTACGAAAAGGCGTGGTGGTAGAGGCAGAATTTTAGTTTTGCAAGAAAGGAGCATGTTCAGGAGGGAGGCACCCGATCCAGGCATATGTAAGGGTCATGGCAGTCTTCACTTACGTTCCTGTCAAGAAAAGAGATGGCACTTAGACTGAATGTGCTCAGGGATCAGTTGTGTGCCTGAATGGTGATGTTTAAAAGCTGCCGTTTATAAGGTGATGTATGCCATATCCTTTTCTCTGGGTCATATAGAAATAGTCTAAAGTTGTGCAGGTTTTGATTCATGGTCAGAGCTTTGGGTTGTAGTAGATACTGCTCCAGAGCACTTTGTTAGCACTTTTCAGGTGGAGATAGATTTCATGCCAGCTATTGGGGTGATTTTCCCTAAAAATGTGCGGGTGTATTGGAAAATTCCGTGCTCTGAGTAGAAGTTATCTGTGGTGGTCCTTAGCTTGGTCATGTGTGAGAAAGAACTGTGCCTTCCGCAAAGCTCTGTTAATGGCTTAACGATTCTCTACAGTGAGCCGATTGCTATTTTTATATACAAAATGGACTTGGAAATTAACTGGTATACAGCCTGTGTCCATCAGGCAGCAGCAGCGTGACCCATCCATACAGTTCCGTTTCTCCAGTAAGGTATCCCTGACATGCTTACACACAGCCACTAGAAAGAAAGCCTGGCGCAAATGTTTGCTGTTGTTCGGTAGTTTCAAGATCAGTAACAATTTTCAGAATGGAGTGATTTCCTAGTCCTTCGTTTACAGCAGTTTGGGAAACACTTGAAATACCAAGTGACCTTAATTCACTGTAGCTCTCCAGCTAGAAAATGTGCCCAGCATGTCCTTGAGTCAAGAATTCTCACCTCTTAACCCTCAACTGTTTTTTCGTAGGTACCAGCATTCCTGCTGTGTAATCAGTGGGCTCTCTACCCCTGGCAGCCTCCCTGCTCTTCCATGCTTCCAGTGGGGCGCTTCCCCTGACATCATTTGTAGTTGGGACAGAAACCGTGCGTGGTTCCTTGACCTTAACCTCACTGTGTTCTTGGTCAAGGGGATAAACTGGATGTGCTGATGTCAGATCATGATGAAATTTCACAATGTTTAACCCCAAATCCACCAGCAAAGCAAGTGGGGAAACTGAAATATTTGAAAGACTTTGCAGTAGTAATAGATTGTTTGGAGACGGCAAAATTCAAATAAATATTGTAAGAGAGCCCAGGAGAAAGAAAAACATACAGAAAATGGCATCTCCTGCTGCTTTACCTTTGTTTCAAGCTTGTAGTAAGTGATTGCATACTTTTTTGTCTTAAAAGTCCCTCGCATGTGTCAGGTTAAAAGCAACAATATACAAATTCTTAAGTGTTGTGTTAGTATGTTAAAATTTGTTGTTGTTGTTGTTTTAGTATGAGAATCTTGCTCCACTGCCCAGCTTGTCTTCTTACCTCAGCTTTCTGAGTTACCTGGGCTGCAAGTGTGCTGGGCTGCATGCCTGGCTAATCTAAATGAAGAGCTGTGCGCTAAGAGCTGAGCCAACTCTAGAAGCGCCTTGAGCTCGGTAATATACCCCTGAGGACATCTGCAGTAGGGACAGTGCTGCAGTCAGTGCCTGTGTCTCTGCTGTGTGCTTTACATCCATATTTGCCCCAAGACGTGTGGGGGTGCGTGGGGGGGGGGCTGGTTGAGGTTTACTGTTTGTTGAAGTGCACCAAAGTACTGGGATGTTGAAATGGGAGCGTAGTGAGCAAGCCCTTCGTTGCTTTAACCCCTGCTTGCCAGCCTAGTCTCTGGCAGGTGATTTGAGAGTCACGAAGTCACACATGTGGGGTCCTGCAGTTTCCTGTACCATGAAGACACTTGTTAATCACACAGGTTGACCGACTCTGTGGTGTCTGCACGTTACACGAATGGTCTTGACTTAGCTGGTGGGTCTCATGGCTGGTGCTGTCGAGTGCTTGTTCACCCTGCATTTGTTTGGTCACCCTCACTTAGAGTCCTGTTGGAGTCCTAAAAACCACCGTTCTGGGAAACACCTGTTTTCCCCTGTGGATTGCTGGTGTTGGGATGGGTCTCCCACATTTATAATGCCCCCTCTTCCTGTGTGCACGCACGCGTGCGCACACACACACACACATACACACACATACACACACATACATGGTATCATTTGTGGTCACTGGACAGCTGTAACACACAAGCATTGCTTCCTTTTTGGTTTGGTTTGGTGTTTGTTTTCTGAGACAAGGTTTCTCTGTTTAGCTCTTGGTTGCCCTGGAGCTTGTTCTGTAGACTAGGCTGGCCTCAAAACTCACAGAGATCTGCCTGCCTCTGCCTCCTGCCTCCCAAATGCTGGGATTAACGGCGTGTGCCACCACTGCAGGCCCATTGTTTCCTTTTAAAGGAAGTGACCTGACGTTCCTACTGCAGGGGAGATGCAACCAAAGCTTCACGCATTCTCAGGCTAATGCAGATGAAGTCCTGCTTTAGAGCTGTGTCCTCCAGGCAGCTGTGATGGCTGTTCCAAAGCCCACTCAAGAGGGAGATAACCCCCGCACCCCAGTGTTTGCACAGTGGAGACTGCTGGCGCTCTGCAGAATTGGTCACTGTGGTGACAGATGTTACGCTGTTGCTTGGTAACATATTTAATAGCTTAGTTTTTCCGCTGAACCCTTCCACTGGGCATCACCAGCCAACACGTGTGGTGGTCTCAGTGCCCAAGATGGGGCTGCAGTTCATTGTTGGAGCACTTGCCTAGCATGTGCAAGGCCCTGGGTTCTACCCATAGGACAGGGAACACCCTGGGTGGCAGGGTGCCTGTCACCCGAAATAGAGTTGCTCCCATGTCTTGCTCATAATTCCTAAAAGAGCATCTGTGTGTACAACACTATTCTTTTGACAAAAGTATAAACTCAATGTTCTCTTGTCCTAACCCAGCCACCGGGCAATCAGAGGTGAACAAAGCCAGATCCATGAAAACAGTCTAGAAGTAAAATCAGGCACCGAACAAACGAACAAACAGGAGTTCTATGAACTAAAGTAAATAGAAGTAGCTTTTAGGGTGGGGACTTGTGATTGAGTTCTCAGGGGCCCTTTAAAATGTAGCTGTTGTTAACTTTGTTCTTTGACAATGCTGAATCTCACCCTGTCATCTGGGGGCTCCTTCTCACCCTTGTCAGCCTTATTCATCCTCCTCTCTCTCATTCATACCCCCACCCCCACCCCCGCTACCCTGTCTTTCTTTCTCCACTTAATTTAACCAGGAATATCTGGGTGAGTGGGTTTGGACCTATCCATCCGAGCCTGATGGCCTCAGTAGAGGCCATCTCAGTGCCCTTTCTGAAAGGGGAATGTTTGCCCTCGGATGTGGGAAAGAGCCTTGAGCTAAGAAGATCAGCTGCTAGGCCAGCTTACTCCACAAATATTTATTGAGCACCTGTGTATGCCAGGCACTGTTGTTGGTGCCAGCGACATAGTGGGGTACGTGGCAGGAGGTGTATGTGTTCAGAGAATGTCTAGTGTGGTGATGGGACTTAAGGAAAGGGACAACGGACCTTTTTAGAAGAGGCAGAGGAAAGTGAGATGTTAAAAAGGCCTGTGTCCTGAGCGCCGTAGAGGAAGCAAGGCCATTTGTGTGGAGTCCTGATAAGGCGGACTTGCCTTGGCCCTTGAGAGAAGATAGCAGTTTCTGAGCTATGCTGTGTGTTCGCAGGACTAGGAAGCTGTTGATCTTACGAGGAAGCCTCTGTGAGGAGGCTGTGGCTTTTCCTGTAGGCAGAAATGTATCTTAGGCCAGGGTGTTAGTGTGGTGAGTCAGGAGAAGGCACCAGAGCCCAGAAGGGCAGACTGGACTAACCCATGGAATTGCCTCTGGAGAGCCCAGGAGGAAATTTTTGTGTGTTCCAGGCTGCATGTTATATTTCATACTCGAGGGAAGTTTTTATATCCTTAGATAACTATGGCCGTATTCCACTGTTTAAGAAATTTGTTGGTGGTTAAGGCAGGATGTTGAGCCATTAATGGGGTCAGGTTATTTGTGCTTTCAAATCCACTGAGGCCGAATCCAAAGAGTAACTCATAGACATCATCATAGGTACTTGTTTCTTTACCTAGAAAGTGTGTTCATGGCCGCAGAGACAGCAGGTCTCCACAGGTGCTCTTAAAGGACAGCCAGCAGGTCAGAGACACGGTTCAGAACAAAGCTCTAAACTGCTGCAAGCTCTGGGCTGGTTCCGTGTAAAGCCTGGCATAAGTCCTCAAACTGTTACCTTGACATTTTTTCGACTTTGAAGAAGTCATAGAATTATTGCAATTTAATCACAGACTTATATTTTACAAGATTTATTTGGTATTTTCTGATTACTTTCTTGTTGCTTGGGCTGTCAGTCTTGGATAGAAGTGTGGGGCTTCAGGGAATTCTTGGGTTAATCCCCATGGTGGGGGAAGTGTGCATACCTGGTCCCATCGATGTGGGACAGGACAGGTTAGATGTGTTAAAGGTAGACTGTTCTAGAATGTAGCCTGCTTTCCTGCTGGACCCTGAAGCCCAGCTGTGTTCCAGTTGTGTTTTGCAAGAGTTAAAAATTGGACGGCCATGGCTGTCCCTGTGCAGAAGCCTGCTGGGGAAAAGTGGCAAGGAGCATTTTCTCTCTCTCTCATGTGTGCTCCTGTGTCTGTGTGTGTGTGTGCGCACACAGACACTTTCACATGCGCGTGCCCTGTATTCTGTTGCTGTCTCCTTCCATTAACACTATTCCAGGAAAAGAGAACAGCTTTTTGTATTTGGGCCTGTTTGGAGGTACAGTTTTGAGGTAGGACAGTAAGGATACTGGGTTTAAAAAGTTGATGATAGCCTCTCATTAACAAGGGGGATTCCTGACCTTCCTTAGGGCTTGCTACTTCCCAGACCTCAACATTCGGCAAAAAAACAAAGACAAAAACAAACAGCCGCCCTGGGCTGTGGAGGAGGTGAAAGCCAGCCTGGGAGGGTAGCCATGTAAATAGGCATTGGCTGGGAGAGGTGGAGTGGGGGGAGGATCCCCTACCCAGAGGGAGCACGGTGACTGCCATTAGAAAAAGAATATTAAGAATTGAGATTGCTCCTTAGCTCAGATTTTCAACAGCCTGTATAGGGTTTAGATGTAGTAATATCAATATAAAAACAGCAATATTTAAAAATACATCTTTTGGGAAATATATCGCCTCCTCCAGTTTGGCATTCTGTAATAAGCTGGCACCTCTGTTTTACTAAGAATTTTTTAATAAAATGGCAGGGAAGGAAAAGATGGAATGCGTATCTTTTAGCAGATAGGAGTTCCTGTAGTAACGGGGTAGATACTGGTGTTAGTGTTAGAGCCACCAGGCAGGCAAGCAGCTCTGAGAAATGCCCTGGTAGCCTGTGCCTGGCTTGAGTAAGAGACCAGCCACCCTCGAGCGGCCCCTGCAAGCTTCCCAGAGGACGCAGGGGTCGAGCTGGTGTCTGAGCACTTCTCTTTGTTTCGGTTGTTTTCGATCTGTCTTGGAAAATACGGACACAAACCCAGTCCCAGTCCCTGCAGCTGCTAGAGCTTTTTATGAATGAGGCCCAGAAGGGGGAGGAGAGGGCTTGCATTACACCAGCCGTTGGGTAATACAATTCATTCACTCGCAGCCATCCAGGCCAGGCTTTATTTTAAAGGAAATGGCTTGTTTATTTGACAATTCAGATTAGCCCTTTCTTTCCCCTTCCTGGACAGCTGTGGCTGAGTTCAAACACTAAGTCGGCATGGGCATTAAAGCTCGTGTTTTGAGCCCTTGCTCAGTTTAGGCGGGTGAAACATTAGGAAAGTTGATTAAGAAGGGGAGAGGCCTTGACACCTGGTGGGGATCTGGGTTACTCCTCTGTCCCTGTGCTATCGAAGAGGAAAAGCTGTGGAGTCTCTTTACTCCCTCAGACCCCTGGGAGTCACAAGAGTCGAGTGCTTTTGGCAAGGTGATATCTCCCTGAGGCCTGCCCAGGTCTAAATGTGCCTTCTTACCCTGTATCTTGGCTTGTTTCCCTATCCTGCGCTGGCATTTCTTTATCTGTGGCATTTAAGGCTCCATTCTTGTGGCCACTGAAATCTGAATTGGAAAGTGTATGACAGGGGCTGGTCCTCGCCCCACCACTGCTTCCTGCTAGAGGCCGAACAAAGAGAACAGCCATTGTCCGGAGCATAAATGAACCTCTATCAAAACAAACCCCCATAGAGAAGGGCAGCCTGGTTACAGCTGCCTGTGTGAGCCCAACAGTGGGGCTCATTTCCTCACAAAGAGCACTTTGAGGTCAGGAAGAGACCATTTCTTGATGATCATTCTGGGCGTGGAGATACACCACTCCCACAGCCCCATTCACTCATAGCACAGATCTGCTGGCCACCTCAGCCACCCTCATACAGTGATGCCTGATTAGTGTCCACAACGATGGTTTTGGGGAAGAATGCTCTCTATGAGGAGTTATTATTATCCTCTGTGTGTGTGCTGGAGAGACTTGACGGTGTTCAGTCACAGAATTCAAGGACTCCCTTCTACAAGGCAGACACAGAAGAAAGGGGAAGAAGTGACCTTGGGTGTTCTTCAGCCTTTACGTACCATGAACCTCTCTGAGCTCTATTGCTGGCAGAAAGGTGTGTTAAGGCATCTGCCAGCTGGTTGCCACAGACAGAGCTTCCAGATGGTGACGGACAGTGCATGTTGGGTTTTCTGCTGATGCTGTATTAACACACTTAGTGGTTGGTGGCCACGCAAGGGGTAGTCATTCACAGTCACTGGTGACCTGAAGCCCCACGCAAGGGGTAGCCATTCACAGTCACTTTCCTGCTCTTGTTTCACTCTTCTGTGGAGTCATGTGTAACATCCTGTTATCACAGTGAGGACCTTTCCAAACCCCGAATGCCACATCTGAGTTGTTCTTAGGTTTTCTTGCAGTGAAAGGCAAAGGTGCTGTCTGTCGGGGGTTGGGAGTGGTTGTTAGCCATTTCACTAGGCTCTCTGAGAGGGAATGAGATGACTTGATGGATGCAACCAGCTGGTGTCTGGTCCTTGTGGCCAGTTTATCTTTCTGGATAATGTGAGTGTTTACACCCACTGCTCTTGGCAGGGTCCTTGCAGGGTGAACTGCAGGCATATATTGTGTATGAACCTTGGCTTGCCATGGTGGCAATCGAACTCAGGGAGGATCATGCCTCTTAAAACCTAGAGTGAACATCTGGACTAGTGAGTTGACAGCAGGATGTGGCTGGTGATTCTAGTAGAAGCATCTAAGCCTAGTCTTACATTTACCTGCCTCGTACAGAAAGGACCTAGGAGTCCTATGGAGGTCTTCCAGAGAGATCAGAGATCAGAAAGGAGTTAGAGCAAGGTCATGAAACATTTCCCCTTGGTTTCCTGTAGTAGTTTCCGGTCATAAGTATTTTATGTTTTAATACATTTTAAATTTGTGTGTGTGTGTCAAGGACAGGGCTCTAATGTCATTCTTTTGCCATGGATAGCCTCTTTTCCAAGTACCATTTTCCCATTTGTAGTTCATATCCAAGTAATGGACAGGGCATGTATATATTCGGTGCTTTTATCAAACACTGTTTGACTGAAAATGTGTTGATTTTTCCCCCTTTGTTCTGTTCCCAATCTAGGGGTCTGTTTTTCTGTCAGTACCATACTCGTTAGGTACCAACAGTGTTATAACAAACATGCAATTTTTAAGTTTTCTTTTGGGGCCCTTTTGCTACTGTTTTTGAGATAGTGCCTCATACAACATAGGCTGGCCTTGAACTCCCCATCCTCCTGGCTCCACCTTTAAATCATATTTTGAAGTCAGGTGACGCTTTTTAGCGTTTGTTTGTTTGTGTTTGTTTTTGCCAAAGATTCTGTTGGCCATTAGAGGTTTGGGGTAGAGCACTGCTGTAGGAGAGGAAGTGAAACATGCTAAACGGGAAGGTGAGATGAAAGGAGGTACCAATGTGCCACCATGCTGCCCAGTAGTCAAGCTCTCACCAGAGGTCAGTGTAGGGTTTTCCTGAAGGGATAGAAAATGGAAGAGGGGAGATGAAGCGGGACTGAGGACTTGAAGAGCAGAGCTGTGTTTACTTGGTTTTGGGGTGAGATCAAGAGAGCCAAAACTGACCAGCGGTTTCAGAGACACTGTGACCACTAGCAGACCTATGGAACAAGCAGTACCGCACTTCAGACCTAGCCCCATGAGTTCACATCTAAATCAGCATCCAGTTGTAAGTTGGTGTGTCCAAACATCTATATGCACACTCTACATATTTAGCATCATTGAAGCAGGATTTTGGTTTGTTTGTTTTGTTGTTGTTGTTTTGCTTGAGTTGATTTTTCCAAAGGAAGCTTACGTCTCAAGAGTTTCATAAATTTAAGTCTTAACTGTTATTGACAGATCTTCACTGTAATTAATGATGTATCATTTTCTTGGTAATGCGGGGCACTATTTTGAAATCTCAAGCCTTCGAACCTTTTGGCACATAAAACATTGGTTCTCTTAAAGAGCTTTGGGCATCTGTGCATGTGCTTGTCCTTACTGTAGTTTGTCTGTTCTTGCTGTGTCCTGGCATCATGAATCCTAACCCTGGGCTAGCTCTCAGTAAACTAGGTACTTGTGGTATTTTTGCCAACGAGGGACAGAGACTTTCATAGTTGCTTTGAATTTGACATCAGGTGCCGGGACCTTCATGGTTGAGACACTACAACCCTGTCCGTCACTTGGATAAGAACTACAAATGGGAAATATTGTTAATGGTTGCACCCTTTCTGTTATCATCATTTCCTCTTTTTCTCACATGTTAGCGCTCCTGAGGGAGTTGTTCGACCCCTTTAGAGTTCTAGCTCCTTTATCTTACTTTGTCTCCACATGACTCCTTATGTTTTCCTACATAGGAATTGTACTAATGAAAATGAGAAGTAAATGTAATATGTAATGTTCTGTTGGTAATTGTTTGTTTGCATTTTAGTGTGTCACTGAGCTAATGATATTTTAATTGTAGCTGACTTGAAACACAATGAAAAAGTGGCTTCCTGCTGTTTTGGATTTTTGAGGTTTTTTTCTTTTTTTTTTTTTTTTAAGCTGCATTCAGTAACTTGAAGGTAATCTAAAACGTTTGAGCCCTAGAAACATATTTATATTCCACAGCCTCGGACTAACCAGGCAATGCTCGTGTTTAATCATTAGCTGGGATGTAAGTACAGTAAGGAAACAAACAGCCTGGTACACGCATCCATTATTGCTTATGCAGCGGAATTTTAAAAATCCTGCCTCACTGAAGCTCTAGAATGTCGTAAAAGTGTAGCTGGGGCAATACTGTTTGATTTTGCAAGGCAGTCTTCTATTTCTGAATGCTGTTGCCTGCGCCAGCTCTCTGAGGCTGTGTGAGGACTACAGAAGGAAACAGAAGGCCCACATAGGATCCAAGAAGAAACACGATTCTTAGAGGAAGGGCAGTGATTTGCTCACTGCATCAGCTTCAAGACTGATGCAGGAGAGAATGCATTCCAGGGTAAACGTGGGGCGGGGGGAGTGGTACACACACAGACCCAGAATTTGAGTGTGATCTGTAGACATCTGTAGTGTGGCTCCTAACCCATCAGTCGAAAGAATTAGTAGTGAGCTGCAGAGGACTTTGAAAAGAAATGGCATTCTCAGATAAATATAGGATAATGCTTTGTCAGCATTTAGAAATTTTATGCTGTCACATGGCTCTTGTAAGCCCTGTCCAGAGGAGACAGGGACATGAAAATTGCCATGAGCTGGAGGCCAGCCTGGGCTACATGAATGAGTTCAAGACCAGCCTGGGCTACAGAGTGAGATCTTGTCTCAGAAATAACAAACAAGAAACCCCAGCTTAGCTGCCAGGTTTGGCAAACTAAGTAAGAAGTTCAAAAGGAGCCGGCATCGGACGCCTGAGTTGCCCTCTGTCCTGTACTCCACAGACCCCACACAACCGCATACCTCCATGTGTGCATGCAAAGTTCTGGTTAGCTTCATTCTCTTCAGATTTCCAGCTGCCGCACTGGGATTCTTTGCCCCGGGCGCGATGTGTGCCTTTCTCTCTGAACAGGGCCACAGTTGAATGGCAGGCTGATGTGTATACCTCCCCTTCCTGAAGGAGCGGGCATGCTTTTTACCTGTGCACCCCAGTAGTACAGGCTACCCCATCTCTGCTTTGGTTGCCCTTTGAGCTGCAACGTGTCGTAATTCTCATAGAGTCCAAAGGAAGTATTTGTTCTCTTGTCTCTAATCTTGGTTCTTAAAAGAAACTTGAAAACAAGCTACAGTAGTTCTGATAAGTCAGAACTTTACCTGTTTCTGAACTCTCATAAAGTACTGTCAACACTCTGAACTATTTTTACACACAATGCTACTGACACCCAAGGTGTGGTTTTCAATACCAAACACCAGTGTTCCAGCCCTGCTAATGGCATATGGAGACCTGCAACCTAATGTAGTTCTGATATCAACCATGCTGTGTCCACATGCCACAGCAGAATCCTTTAAGACTCTCCTGTCATTGCAGGAATACAAAGGCCAGTTCCCCCTTGGGAGGGCAGGGCAAGGCAAAGTTTGTAGGGACATGGCTTGGAGCAACTTTGCATGAGTTTCTAAGGTGGGAATTCAGCTCTGAAGACATGTCCATTTCTTAAGGCTACTCTGGACACTCGGAAATCTCTGTACTATCCAACCTTATGGGAGCTGGGAGGGGGGAGGTATGACATGTAGATGCATGGACTGGCTTATGGCCAGCTCACCATCCTGGCTCATCTTCTGCCACCACGGCTGCTGTGTTTGGCTTTAGGATATCTCTCTTACTTTTCAGCCATTTCTCCACGGGAGCTTCAGAAACTCAAAAGTACTAGCTGAATATGAGAACCTGCCTCTGTAATGGGCATTTGTGGGGATGAACATTAAATACTTTCAGTGTGTCTTGTTGCTTTCTGCATTTTTAAAAGGAAAACCTGATCTCTAAGAACATTGCCTTCCCTCCAGTCCTTCTTGCAGATATGTTGAAAGCCAAGAGCCACACTGTGTCCAGCAATGTCCATTCTCTGGCACTTATAAAAGGTCAACAAAGGTGTGTATATGCCAGCATTAGTGTCTTCATTATAAAGCAATGCTCTAGTAGTCTCCCTCTCTCTAAGGGAAATACAGTCAAAGATCGGCAGTGGATTCCTGAAACCATAAATAGCACCAAACCTGAAGTATACTATTAATTCCTATACATATGTATCTATGATGAAGTTTAATATAACCAGACATACTTAGAAGTTAACAGTATCAATAAGACAGTTATAAAAATATGCCATAATAAGTTGCCAACATCGCTCTTTTTCCAGTTTAGGGTCGCTGCTAAGTGAAGTCAGGGGTACTTCAACACAAGTGCTGTCATACACTATGCACTGTGAAGATGCTGTCTGGTAGTTAGGGTATACATCCTGGACCCATTACAAAAAGGGAGGTGGACCCTTATAGAGCAGGACAACAAGATTGCTTAATGTACCTCTGTATGGTAGGCAATTTAAGGCCAAGGAACTTTTTATTTCTGGAATTTTCCGTGTAATATTTTCATGTCTGGTTGCCTCCAGGTAACTGAAACGAAGAAAAGCAAACTGTGAACAAGGGAGAACTGTGGCTCCAGCTGCCCTTAACTTGATGTAATTGTCAGTATTAGATCAGATCAGATAGGTTGTGCTCTCCAGGCACTGAAGGCAGCGCGGCCTCCCTCACCCTGGGCCCTCTTAGCGCATGCTCCTGAGCCTGTTGCAGTTATTCCATAAAATGCTTTCTTAGTTGAAGCATGGTGGCAGCTGTCAGATTCTAAGCAGCTGAAAACATACCAGTACTACAGCCCAGATTGCTCTGAGTATATTGAACACAGTCTGCAACCTGGATGTTAACAAATGGCCCAGGTCATGGACACAGGTCAACAGACTCTGTTCCATGGGGATTTGCTTTGTGTGCTGGTTGAAGCCATGCATGTCCTGGCAGCTTTTGAGAGACCGCACGTGTGTAACACCGTGCAGTAAGCCTGGGCTTCTGCTTGCTAAAGCACTCAGGACACAGGGTGAGTTCAGTGTAGACGTTCATGATTTCAAATGAGTCCGTTCTCTGAAGCAGAGCAGGGACTAGAGCACCAACTCCATTGCTGATGGCATTCCATCCTGACTCTGCCACTTATGAGACCCTGGCCTCTGTTTCCTTATCTGTACGATGGCTTTTCCTTCTTTTTAACTGGAGGATTTTCTCTAGTCTGCACAGGGGAAGTTTGGGGGAATAACAGTGGCTGTGTGGTAATGGTAATGTTCCTTGCAGTGGGAGTTGAGTGTTTGATCCACAGGTTCTATCATAATTGGAAATTTTTCTAATAACATTCCAGTAAACAGTAGCTTAAAGGTTGAGGTACTATTTCTATATAAAGTTACGAGAGCAAAGACAAGATAAAATAAACAAATCTCTTGTTCTGGGAAGGTAGTCAGGACAGCTTGCTATGGGGATACTGATGTTAGCATTTGCCTCCCCTGAGGAGCTTGGAATGTCCAGTGGCAAAATAGCATTTAATGCTGCAAGGTATATTATTTTTAAAAATAATGACATATTTGGTTGAATTTAGATGAATATTACTTCTCCACCAAGTTAAATAATAGCATTACTTTGAAACCTGAAGTTGAATTTTTTTTTTGTTTGTTTTTTCTGTTAGTATTTTTATCTCTCTCAAAAATGTGCTTCTGGTTTTGAGATAAATTGTGGATACTTACTTTAATGTTGATTTTTAACCTTGGCCACATGATTGATTTTGCATCAAAAGAACTGTGGCTATAAAAATGACTATTTGTCTTCCTGCAGTTCCATTTCTGCCTGTGTTCATTAGACACCTTTCCATTACTATAACAAAATGCCTGAATGCAACAAGTGATAGAGAGGAAATTTACTTCGGCTTACAGTTTTCAAGATTTTGGTTTATGGTTGGTTGACCCCATTAATTTGGAGCCTGCAGCAAGACAGCGCTCTGTGTTTGTGGCAGTATAGGAGCTCATGTGGAAGCAAAGCTGTTTGCCTTATAGCTGGGATACAAAGGGAGGAGGCTGGACCATTGCCCCACCATCTCTTTCAAGGGTGCATTTCCAGTGACCAAAGAGAGTTCCTGTTAGACCACAATGCTAAGAATTCCTACCGTCTTCCAGTAGTGCCAAGCTGGGGAATATGCCTTCAATACACAGGCTGTTGTCAGCCATCTGTATTGAAACTTTGGTACTATGTCACCAGCAGTATGTGGGTACTTAAAATACAAATATGTTTAATATGCGTGTGCCACAAAGACAAAGCTGGGGTTATAAAAAGGACTGTGTCATGGTCCTCACACTTGAGGTGCTTGCTGTTGTAGGTCTGCAGTCCTTCAAGGTACCAGGTAGCTGTGATACTGCTCTGAGGCGAAGAAGGTACATCTTCCAAGGATCTGTCTTACAGGAACCATTAACATTTCTGTTAGGGGCACCCCATCCCCCAGCTCTCCTCCTCACAGATTGGAGGGAGAGGCAGCCTTGGGGTAGCCTGGAGATTTGCTTTTGTTGCCAGCAGTCCCGAAGGGAATAGGCTGCCTCACAGCCTTTGGTTGGAAGGTCAGATTCTCCATTCCCAAGGCAGTCTCTACTGGCCAACGTTAGCTCATGGCTGAAGGAGCCTGGAAAGCCTTCTGGGCTGCATCTGGGAGAGGAGCCATGATGTAGTGTGAGTTCTGCTGCCCCGCAAAAACTACCGGTTCAAAGGCTTGCCTAAGTGCCAGGGCTTTGGGCATCGGGAGCATTGCCTGAGCTTCCAGAAGAAAGCGCGAACCACCAGTGTGGTCAGTTGGCAGTGAATTAGCAGGCTCTCTAACTGACATTTTTCTTTTTCCTTCTGTGTTTTCATAAAGTTATCGAGTAGCGGATTGTAAATGCTGTGCAAATAGTTTCTAGAATTGACCACCAAAGTGATATGTGTGGGGTTTTGAGGAGTAATTAGAGACAAGGTTAGTTCCCTTGTCTAATATTAAGGCCTGCACAGACCTGGGCTTGAGGTGAGGGCTGTGCGTACCACTCCCAGTAAGTACATGCAATGGACAACCTTCCAGCATACTTCCCACCCTCCACCCTGATTGCTCCACTAAGGTTCCGCTTGGCACATTCTATTCATGAGATGAAACTCTCTGCTGGGGTGTCTAGGTGGCCTTCTGAGGGAGCCACATCAGCCATGAGAAGGTGCAGGTTCCAGAAGTCCTTCCTTTCTGAAGGACAGCCAGCTAATCCAAGCTACGCCCCACTTTTGGGTGTTTTGTACGAGGTCGATAAAGTAGGGCATGGACACAGTAACAGACCACCTCAATGGCTAAAGTGAAGCCATGGCACATACCAGCCCTGGGGTTTGGGATCCTGGGTATTTAGTGGAAGGCATTGAAATGGGTGGCTTTCTCCTGTAATTGTAAGGGAACTCTGACCCTTTCAGATGTTCGAAGTCACACTTGTTGTTATTCTTACACTGTTACTATTCTTTACAAAGCTTTTCAAAACTTAAGATGTGAGATATTTTTGCAAACATGATCATTGGTTTTGCCTTAGACTCATTTGATGTAGCTAAGGAAGACCTTGAACTTCTGGTCTTGACCTCCCCTCTCAAATGCTAGAATTACAGGACTTCACCCTCTTAAAGTTGATCTTTGTTCTGGATGCTTTATCCCTTGCCGTGTGTGTGTGTGTGTGTGTGTGTGTGTGTGTGTGTGTGTGTGTGTGTGTTTTCTGGTGTTCCAATCCTTGTTTGTCCTTGGGCTACTCCCTGCTGGCTTGACCTCATGACCTGTCTTGTTGTTGACAGAGAACAGACATCATTCTGTTATCTTAATCTATAGAACCGTTTTCTTCCTTTTGTTTCTCTCCCTTTGGAACCTTCCATTGAAGTGGCTTACCCAGGTGCCTTGGTGACCTGGGAGCTCCTGTTTCCTGTTCTCATTATCTCCCTTAGCTGAAGGGAGGGCTAATACCTGAGATTGTGGAAGTTTTGAGCTAATTAATTCCATATTAGTCTGACCTGTTTCCTGCACTTATACTGGTTTGTCATTTGGGGGCCTTGGCTGACCCTGAAGAGACTCTCCTTACAGCTAGCCAATTCCTAGGTAGTAAAGAAGCCACACTTCAGCCCCCACACTTGCTTTATTGGGCTGTCACACTCTGGACCAATATTCTTCTGTCCTGGTCTCCCCAGGGCCACATGCCAGACAACTGTAGATTTCCCAGCCTCCTTGCCTGCCAAGATAGCTCAAACCAGTCCATCCTCAGCCTGCTTACCCTACTCATTTATTCATTATTAGCCAGCATTGTATTACTAGTTTGATGACCCGGGCTACCTGTATAAAGAAAAGTTTTAATGTCTACAGTTTAGGCTCAAAGTTCAAACATCATAGTGCAGCCATGGTAGGGGTTTCCCCTTGCTTGAGTCAGTGACAGGAGCCTGAGAGCAAGTAAGCACAAGAAGATGTAGAGAGAGCTCATGCTTGGTTCCTTTCTCTAGCCCTCTCATGAGAGTTACCTTCGTCTCTTCAGAGGACAGGATACCCAGTGGCCTAAGGACCTTTCACCAGGCCCCACCTCTTAAAACTACCTCCCAGCACTGATATCTTTCTCACACAAGGATACCCAGACTTTCCCTGTAGAAGCTATTAATGTGAGCTTTCATTCTGGTTTTCCTCTATGTCATCCTAACAGACCCAGTGCTTCCCCCGTGGGACCCCACATAACAATCTGCTGATGATCACTGTCTCCATTTGTTTGCTTGTTTGTTTCACTAAAGCCTTCATCTGCAAATACTTTGAGAATGTCACCTACAGAGAAACAGATAATGATGAGGGGCACAGATCCACCCTGGGCTGTTCCCAGTGTCTGCAGCTTAAAAAAAAAAAAAAGGTGGCAGAGTGTCAGGAGTTACCTTACAGGGCAGTGGGTTGAAGACGCATCAACCTCTCATCAGTGTGGCTTCAGGCAAACCCAGTTACAATGGATTTGGAAGCAGACAGAGTTTGTTTCCAGCGCAGTGAGGGTCCAGAACAGATCCTGGTACCAGTTGGTGCTGTTTTGTTCCAGCTTAACACTAAAGCCCACACAAACAAGAAAGTACCTCCTGAATATTTGGTGAGGTGACTGAAGTGGGTCAGATGGCAGATCCTGTTGAGAAGCCACACTTAAACTTTAAAATGCATTTGCATTTCACTTTCTTTCTGGCATGAATGGTAAATCACTTCGGGATAGCACAGCGCAGCCACGTGTCCTTTTTTTTTTTTTTATGCCCCATGGAGCACTGCTCTTTGCAGCCTTACATGGTTGTTTACATGGCTTTGTAAACAAAAGTGTGTGTGTGTTCCCAGATGATTTTCAGGGGTCTTATTAGCACCTCAGCCATGTAGAGCTACATTTCATTTTAATTAAAAGAACAAAACAGAAGAGAAAGATCATAAAATAGGAGGGACGCCTCAGACTTGGGGCATGATCATTCTGAACTGTTGAAAATGGAACGGCAGCCTTTTACAACTTCTTCAATGGAAATGTTATAAATACCAACCCAGCTCAAGCCTCCCCCCCAAAAAATAATGGATAACCACCAACATTAACAAAACAAAAAACTAAAAAAAAAAAAACCAAGAAACTCAATCCCTCCCTGAGTTCCTCTTGTACTGTGTGAGGTAGAAACCAGGCTTGCTTGTCAAGCCATAGCTGCAAAGTGGTGGGTTTTAAAAATATTTATTTTATATTTACATGTATGTATGTATGTATGTATGAGTATCTCAATGTAGGTATCATCTTGGGTGCTCTTGGAGGCTTGGGGAGAGTGGCCTGTTTGGGAACCAAACTCAAGCCACACCCCACCCCACCCCCATCAGCAAGCAGTCTCTCAACCACTGAGGCATCTCTCCAGCCCATGAAGCGATGAGTTTTGTCCTTTAGTCCAGCCCATCCTTTTTAACCAAGAAGCACAGTTATTCAGTGTTTTAGTTACTTTCTGTTGCTGTGATAAAACCCCAACAGCAGCCACTTAAGGAAGCAGGGTTTTATTTAGGCTTCTGGTTCCTAAGGGACAGGGTCCATTATCATGGGATTCCTGCATGCCTGGCAGGAACAGGAAGCTAGATAAAGTGCTTTCTGCAGGAACGCAGAAAGGGACTGAAAGGGAAGGAGAAAGGACAGAAAGTGGGGCCAGGCTATCAGCCCCAGAGTCTGTCTCTGAGAGACTTATTCTCCAAGAAGGCTTCACCTCCCAAAGGTTCCATAATTGCCCCAAACTGTGCTCCCAACTGGGGACCAAATGTTCAAATGCAAGAGCCTATGGGGGCATTCAGTATTCACGCTGCCACAAATATTAAATAAGAGTATTTGTATTCATTTTATCTCCAATTACCAAACCAATACACAGATGTAAATATAAAATGGGAACATTTTATTATCTATTTGTAAATTTTTTATTTACTTATATATTATTTTTTGAGGCAGGATCTCACTAGGCCTCGTTGTTCCAAAACTCACAATGTAGACCAGACTGGCCTCAAACTTGGGACATTTGTCCAGCCCCTGCCTCCTGCATGCTAGGATTTCGAGATATATTCTATTATGTATATTTAAAAATTATTTGTATATATATTTCTATATTATCTATGTTTAATACATATAAATATATATTAAAGGTAACTCAAGCTTAAAATGACATATATTGGATTTGGGAGCCAACAGGTGCTCTTCTGGTGAACAGAGAACTTTCTGGAGGTGGTGAAAGACAGGGGAACAATGGTTATCCTCTAAGGAAATTGTTCCTGTAGTAGCAGCCCCTTCCTGATCTCTTTTCCTGATGGAGGGCAGTCATGGACCTGCTAAAGAAGAGAAGAAAGGGTCTATATACCCATCTCTCCACTGCAGGGCCTCTGAAAGCCATCCTTTGTGTGTGCTGGGCTGGGCCCATGTCGGACAGGGCACAATCAGGCTATTGTTTCTTGGAGGAAAGCAATGGCATCCTGTTGCAATTATTTATGGAAGAAAATATTTGATGTTTTTGGAAGAGGTTGGATGTGAAGGGGGTGAGGAAGAAAGGGAGTTTGGACTTACCCCTGTCCCATCCACTTCAGATCTCTTGGTGGATGGAACAGGGCAGTTTTTGTACACTGTGTCTCAGGAGTGTTGAGGTCACAGAAGTTCTAGGAGTTTCGAATTCCAGCCTTCGGCATGCTGGAGTAGCTTTTCTGTGGGTGAAGCTGATCACTGTGGCCTGTTCCACCATGGCCTTCCTGCCTGTCATACTTTCTTATGCTTTCCTGGTACAACTTCTCACGTGCTCTTCTGAGATGCTTGATGTCTGGACTTGCACACTGGATAGCAACTAAGTGTTAGTGATAGTGGTAAAACGTGCAGTTTCTCCTCTCCTCCTTAGCATCCATGCCTCTTTTAGCTTATTATTATTATTATTATTATTATTAATAATAATAATAATAAACACCTGAGATGATCGGTTTATAAAAAGATTTTTTGTTTGTTTGTTTTGAATGTTATTTGTTTTGCTCACTGTCTTGGAGATTTCGGTCTGTGATTGGCTAAACGCAATTGCATTTATTTCTGTGGTGAGCGTTGCATCATGGTAGCTTGTGGTGGAGTGAGGCCTGTTCTGGAATCCCATGCTCCCTTCAGGGACACACCCCACTGACCTGTGAGCATCCTCCACTAAGCCACCATTCTCAAAGGCTCTGCCACCTCCCCTAAACACTGTATTAGGTGTCATTCTGGGCCCAGATTCTAGCAATACCTGGAGTGGGGTCGAAGCCGCATATCCTCCAGTCCCAGCATGTGTATTACTTCAGAAGGGAGAAGAGGTCCCGCCCTGCTTTCACACCATTCTGTCACGGTCTGCTTTTCCAGACCACCCAGGCCTGCTTTCGCAGTCTTACCTCTGCCCGCTTTGTCTCTTTTCATCTCCCTTAGAAGCTGCCTACTTTCTTGGGTGTCTCTCACTTATAAGCTTTGCCCTTGTTTGCCTCAAGCAACTATCTCTCTTTGGGGTTCTCTCAGAAATTCCCATCAGTAACCCCGAGAGCTTCTTAGCAACCGGCACATAGTAGGCCTCAGCATTGTGAGGTTCCTGTTGTTCCATTATCTGTATTTCCTTCGCAGGCTCGTGGTTCCTCACTCGGCCATATGTACCTAGACCTCCCTTTGCAAACAGCCAGTCACTCAGAACCACCTGCCTGTGTCCATTATGGGAGAAAGAACCATTAGCAGTGCTGGGGCCACTCTTTCCCACCAGTTCAGTTCTTGCTTTTTGCTTGAACTGCTGTGGCTAACTCGAGCCCTATGCCGCCTCCTCAAGAGGGGCATCTTGACTACACAGCAGTACGCAGCACCCTGGTGTTTCACGGTCCTTCACTGCTTGCCTTTGTTTTCTCTGTTCAGAGTTGGCCTCATAAAGCTAACATGATCACATCCTCACCTGCCCTGTGGCTACAGGTAGTTAGCATTGGGGATTTCCTTGGTGCCTCCTTGTACAAGGGTGATTTATTCCCCCCAGGCCTGTATTTTACTGTAACCTTGAACTTCTGATGAAGTGAAAGGATAGGAAGAAAAACTCATTCTAGACAGTGCAGTTAATTAGTCTTTCCTGCCCCATATGGTCTAATGGGAAACTGAGGCAAGCATAAATATGGCAGCTGTCTTCAGAGAAGTAGCAAAAGAAACTGAGTCATGGGCCAAGGAATGTTTAGGTTACTTTCTGGTTCCTGAAAGCCAGCCGGCTCAGTGGCCAGAGATGTCCACCTTTTCTTGTTTCTAATTTGACAGATAAGAACCACATAGGTGATCCTGTCCTGATCTGACAAGGGACAAGATAGAAAGTTTTCTGCACTATATAGAGCAGAGCAATAAGCAAAGAGAGGACAGCCAGTCTGGTGACAGCTAAAGGGCGGTCCTCAAAATGCTAGCAGGGTTGAGTGACAGAGTCCCTCCTGAGAGGATGGCATTTGGACTAGGGGTCATTAGGGGTCAGCTAATGGCAATTCAGGGGGCAAGAAGCTGTGGTATAAGTGACTGATGGCCAGTGAACCGGAACCTGCAAAGCAGCAGGTTGAATGTATTAGCTCAGGCTTTCATAACAAAATACCACAGCCTGGGTGACTTTTCTCATAGTCCTAGAGCTGTGAGGTCCAAGATTAGAGTTTCAGTGAACTCCCTCTTCCGTGTGGATGGTCATCTTCTCATACTCCGCCTTCATACATGGAGGAAGAGATAAGCTTTCTGTGTCTTTCATGAAGACACTTAATCATTACAGAGCCTCTTCCTTATGAGCTCATTTAACCTTAAGTTACCACTACCGAGGCGCTGTCTCCCACAGAGTCACCTGAGGGCTTAGGGCTCTGACGTAGGAATTTGGCAGGGGTGAGTGTGCAGATGCTACTGGCCAGGGGCCAGCAGAGTAGGCAAGGGCCATCATGCAAGACAAAGCACTTCAATGGGTCACACTCTCCATTTCTGTTAATAACTGTAGTCTCTTTAGTTGTTAGATGGAGGGAGAGCAATTAAGAGAAAAGCAGGGAAAACAGGAAGTTGTTTTGAGAAATCCTCTTGAGAGAGTCTAGTGGCTTCGAATAGAGCTGAGTTCCTCGGTGTCATTGACATTTTGAGCTGGACAATTCTTGGTTGTGGCGGCTGCCCTGTGCGTTGTACCATGTCTCTCTATATCCTTGGTCTCTTTCTGCTCGATGCTGCTAGCCCATCTACCCAGAACATTAAAAAAAAGTATCTTGGCTGGAGGAAGGGGGAGTGTGACAGTGGACCTTGTGGAGACCCACCGCATCAATTCCAGTAACTATGAGTAGATAGAGTCAGGAATATTTAGGGACTTGTGGAATGTTGCAGGTGGGGCAAAGAGGGATGGAAGATGATTCAGACATTTGGCTTAGAGGAAACCAGAAGTGAAGTTGCCTGTTCCCGAGCTGGCAGGAGGAGGAGGGAGTAGGTTTCTTTGGGAGGTGTGTAGTGGGGATGGCAGATGGAGCTAGAACTCTGCCTTGCATCTCTGTTAAGTCTTCGATGCCTCTTTGCCACCCAGGAGAGAGCCGGGACTTAGCTGTGGATATGGATGCATAGAGTAGAGGAAATGGGCCAGGGTTGGAGTGAAGCCCATGGGACTCATCTGCCCATAGCCGCCCTCTTGGGATGAGATCACCGTGGAGTTGGTATCCTCAGGACCCCTTTGCACCAGTGTAATCTGCAGACCTGGCCATAACCTGCGTGACTGGGTTGAAAGCTTGAGACTGTGTTTTGGGGGAGGTGAATGGGCCTTAAACATTGAACACTTGTGATAATGCTTAATATCCTTGTAAGAGAGACACGGAGAATTGCCTTATTTTTCCACCATGTGAAATCAATATGGTTCTGTCTATGAACCAGGAAAATAGGGCCTGAACAAGACACAGAGTCTACAGGTACTTTTTAAAAACAAGTTCAGTTGATGGATTTGGTTACAACAACCAAAACAGATGAAGGCAAACTAACTCTGATGAGCTTTTGTTTATGTGTAGTACATCCGTTGATATTTGGTCCTTATGAAGTTTAAAAAAATAATACAGACTTGTGCATTTAGAAGCAATCATAGGTCTAATGTGTATCATATCTCTGTTGGGAAAAGCGCTAACACACCGCAGGAGGTGAGCAGTGTGGTGCTCTCATATTTGACGTGCTGGGGGACAACTGGATGGTCGCCGTCCACTGCTGCGTTTGGTTGCTCTGTACAGCGTCCGACTGAGAGGAATTTCTGTGCATCCTCACATGGAAGTTAAGACAAATCATGAAGCTGGAGAGGTGTCTCGGCAGTTCAGAGAGCTTGCTGTTCAGTCACGAGGACCAGAGTTTGGGTCCCAGCACCCAAGTAAGGTAGTTCATACCTGCCTTTCCCCTCCAGCTCCAAGGGATGATGGGAATACCTGGCTGGTGGATGTCGTCTTCTTGAAGCAACACAATTAAACAACCATTTTAGAGGAGGTAGTTCTCAAGGCCACTTCTCATTGCTTGTGTTAAGGAAACTATAATGAGAGCTTCCTTTTGACATTCAGGGTCATCATTGTGAAAGTGGTTTCATTGTGAGGCCTGGTGCTCCCAGGTGACATGGCACGATTTGCCATCAGAGATCATTGAGACCCTCTTAAAGGTAAAGGAGATATACTTACTGACCCTCAGTGCCAGTATAAATTGAGGCTTAGAAAGAGACTATCTATGAACATAAAGCTTGGATACAGCTTTTTGTGCTTCTAGATCTTTTCCAGCCATAAACAATTGAAACTTAAATATTAATTTAACGGCATCAGTGATGTTTTGTCAAAACTAAGTCACTGCTCCAAATATAAACAGTACTGCAAGGGATGAGTATCTTTGCATGATAGAGCCTCTGCCTTTTGCATTTTCGTCCTTCCCTCCCCCCACCCCCTTTTAAGTATCACAAAACCTTAGTTGCAGAGTAGTAAGATGTGGTTTGGACTCTACTTGGCTATTACCGTGTTCATATACTTACTGTGTTGGGGTTTTTTTTGTTTTGTTTTTTGTTTTTTTTCTCCTGTTTCTGGTGTAAATTAGAGTAAAACGTTTTGCCTCAGATGCATCTTCTTTTACAAATGCTGGTGCTAAAGGCACCTGTAAGCATTCGTTTATAAGAACATTGAGTAGATAAATTATGGGATATAGAAACAGACCATTCTTAAGACGTGCAACATCAAAATTACAGAGGACAACTTGGGGGCTGTTTGGTGTGCAGGAAGCACTGTGCCATGTCAGTGGCCTGTGGGTCCCCGCTTCTGTGCATACGTGTGCCCAGGGCTAAGCACTTGAGATTGGACTGCCTATGTGGGAGCTAGTACCTGGAGGACTCCACCTCTCCTTTTCAGCGGCCCTTAATGGAACGTAGCTCTCCGCCTAGAAATAGGGCCTTGTGGCCTCTGTTGACTTCTTGAGAGTTGTCTCCTGTGCCACTCCCCACACTCCTTGTCATTTTGTTTGTTTGTTTGTGTTTACTGCCTTTGTCATCACCGTCTCTAGCCTCGTATTGGCTGCTTGTGATCTACTGTGTTTTGAGAATATAAATATTTATTCTTGGGCAAAGTATATACAACTCAATGTGAAGTAGTCTGTGATTTAGATGAGTAATAGACAATCGTGAACACATACTCACCCCAGCTGCTGCTCTGCTGGAGTTTGAATTTGGAACCTTTTCCAGAGACAGAAGAAGAAGGGAAAGTGGCTTGCTAGGTAATCGGGCTGAGGATGAAGAAGGAGTCAGGTGTGTGCTCTGAAATACACTCGAAGGTTTCATGTGCAGTTTGACTTCTTTTCCACTGCTAATGAAACCAAGTGGAGCAATGAGATGTTCCGGGAATGCTTAAACCATTAGCTGACTTCTGAGATGACCAAATTTTCTAAATTTGACATCTATAGAGAGCTTCAATTGTAGATACTGGTTATACAAAGCCACGACCTTATGTGTGAAAGAATGGCAAGGAACAGTCACATGTGCTTTTGCACATGCTCACGTGCAAATAGATCTGTGTGATAGTCTCTGCCTTTCAGCTCCGGGCAGCTCAATTCCCTTTGTCCTCAAAAGAGATTATACTGCAGAGGGTTTATGAAGTGCTGAAACATTTGCAGAGTATGTTGCCAATAGGAGCCACATTATAAATGATAAATAATAATTGACTTGGCGAGTCTAGGCAGAGCAAATCAGTTGAGATTACAAGAAAATAGATGGTAGGTCTCCAGGAAGGTGGAAGCTTTCCCTGCCTGTGCAGGGTCTGTTGTAGAGCCTGTGGGCCACCCTAATAGTTACCCAGTGAATGCTCCTGGGGCACAGCTTGCTTTGTGTTTGCAAGGCCTGTAGACCTGGCCCTGCCTCCGCAGGCCCAGGCAGTTCTCCTGAGTCTATACGCCCGTCTTTCATGTCGCTTCTGGCAAGAATAAATCCTGAGTATGGGATTGGAGTCATGGGCATATTTTAGGCTTGAGCTGGCTGTGTGTGCTTGGTTAATGCCACTGCATCTCTACAGAATAAAGTTCAACCATACAGAAAGTTTCCTGTCTTGTAAGAGCCCCAGTGAGAATGATGGAACTTAAGCATGCACTTTAACCCAGTGATACTAGAAACCCGGTATGTTTTGTGCCAGAAAGCTACAGGGCTTCTAAGTAGTTGGGTATATAGTCTGTTTTTATCTCTCCATGCACCTGTCCTCTCCTTTGAGGAATCTTTTCTCCTTTGTGTTGATCACAAAAGCATAATCCAGGGGCCAGGGGTCATGGCCCAGTCACTAACATGTTTGCCAGGCAAAGCTTGAGGACCTACGTTCAGACCATTAACACCCATATAAGGAGGCTCAGCATGGTGATATGTGCCTGTACTCTAAGTACAGGAAAGGCAGAGACAGGAGGATCCTTGGAGCTTGCTGCCCAGTTGGTGAGCTCTAGGTTTACTGCAAAACTACGATGAGAACAATAGAACTGGATACCGACCCTTGGCCACTACATATGTGCACACACATGCACAGGTAGATGCTCATGCACCACACAAATGGGTTTTTTGAAGTTAGCCATCTGAACTCTGTATGTTGTTTATTCTGTTAATTTCTTGTGTGAAGATGGAAAAGTCAGAATAAACGTTTATTTCACAATCAGAAAAGGGGTTACTGTAATTTCTTTCAGGAGGTCACATTGCTAAATGCAAAAATAGTAGTTAGGTGAAATAAATTAAGGCTAATTGTTGAGGAGAGACACCTAGTGCTTGACTAAATGAGAAATGTTTTCTGCATTTTAGAAGCACAAATGCTTTAAATGAGGTTCCAGTGTGAGACTGCATGCGGTTTCCATTTTATAGTTTTCTTTCGCAATTGAAAACAAACTTTGAGGGTTTTTATTGAACTTGGTCAGTTGGGACTTACCCAAGGCTGAACAGCCACCTTTTACTCCTTTCCCATTCTCCCTTTCATGCTGTGAGGAAAGCAACACGCGAGAGTGGTGTTGACGGAAACCTTTATTTCACCAGTTCCCGTCTCACAAACTAGGCTAAGAGACACAAAAGGCATTTGGCACTTCATGACTACCTCTCTCTTCTAAAGTGACTTGGCCAGAAGAGGCCTGAAGTCCCTGAAAAGGAGGAAACTAAAATGCAAACAGAGTTGAATAATGAAGTGATGTCATTGTGAACCAATTGGAACGGTTGGTGTCACGTGCCTGGCAGCTACTTCAAATGCCCACAAAACAAGAGTAATGGCTTAAGCCATGTCTCTTCCCTCACCCTGCCCCCGCCATTAAGCCCCAGCAGCCCAGGGGACCAGATGTAGAGTGCCGAACAGTCATTACAGCCGGCTTAGTTGTACATGGAGGACACATCTTAACAAGTCGGTCGGTTTTTGTAAAGCATTATGACTAATTCAAAACTTACTTTCTGGTTCTGCCCTACCAATGTGGCCAAAACCATGTCTTACTGACTGAGAAGTGGGAATAGACTCTGATTAGTTTCCTTTTGAAGTTGTAGTCTACAGGGCTATGATTGTAAGCTAACAAGACACTCACCGGGCTTCACAACCGTAACGTCTTGGATTCATTATCACTAAGATTTCTGCACAGCCACCACACGTTTGTTTATGATCCAGTAGTTAAAATCTTTCCAGAAAATGTTTTACAGTTTGGACCACCCTGGTTAAAATAACAAGACAACCACCGTACAAAGCAAACTTGGTCACCTACCATTTTCAAGCATGTTGTGGGGTAGAGCGTAAGACTATTCGGGGGGGGGGGAGATCAGGGAGATGAGGACAGACTGAAAGCGTTCCCTTTGGAGTCATACTTGTCTCTTATCGTTCAGGCATTTGTAAGTGATGTAGTTCAAACAAAACTAGAATGAGAGCGGTTGAACCCTTTTGAAAACAACAGCAACAAAGCCCATTGCATAACCAGCCCTGGGAGCCAGGGTGGGTAACCGGAGAGTACCGGGTGATTGTCCGGGCTGACTGCAGCCCATTTAGGAGTGGTGAGTTTGGGTAGTTAGAGCTGCCGGCTCTCCCCAGGTGCAAGAGAGCAAATGCCCTGGCGCCAATCCTCCTAGCTTCTCTGCCTCCTTCCTGGTGACTGTCAAGTGGCTAGGGTAACTAGGCCCGCTTGAAGGAATTCTCCTCTCTGCTGTCTCCTCCAGTGTTCTGCAAGTCCCCTTGCGTTAGTCGGTCTTTCGGTACAGAAGCCTCCATCTTAACGCAGCCCTCTGCTTGGGCATCTCCCTTTCAGCTCTTCCTTCCACCCGTTCCCTGGCCTAAGTCACTGGTAGGTTGTTGTGTCGACCCTGCTAAGTTAGGATTCTCACCTGTTCTTAGAAAGTCTCGATGGTTCCCTGGTGTCTTTAGCACAGGGGTCTTGACCGTACACGATCCCCACTGGATGCCTTAGCTTGTCTGCTGCTGCTCCTGAGAAGCATGGACCTTGGACTGATTTTTCTGATCCAAAATGCTTTCCCAAGATATTCGATCCTTGTCTCCCATTCTCATGCCTTCTTACACTTGAATGAAATTCCTTCCCATGATATTTTTCCCCTTGACTGTCACTCCCCAGCTAGGATCTGATTTTTTCCCCCCGTAAGTACTTGCTTTGCTTGTCTGCGTTCTCTCTCCTAAGACTTGATCATGGACTACATTGTTTTGTTCCTTAACTTCATGAACTGTGGCATGGCAGAGGAGATTCCCTATCGCTTTCTATAATATGGTGGTCCAGTCCATGTGTGTGAGGCTGGAGTAAACCCTAACGTTGGTGTGTGGCCCTGGGCCTTCCTTTCCCACCTTTCCAATGTCGTAGTGGGCTTGATTCTCAGGAATATTGTGAAGGCTAAGTGTTTGCAGGGTGCTTGGGGGTAGTGTCTGCCAAGACAGTCATTGATTGCCCTCAAACTAGCTGATCATGATGGTAGTGTGGTCAACACCCTGAAATCAAGGAGGTCACACTTCCTACCCCAAGTCTTAATACGTAAATACTGCGGGAGGTTGGGAAATATATATT